>NW_027526214.1:55642874-56302249 GCF_048455015.1 Haemaphysalis longicornis | reverse complement strand
ACAAGATATAAAACGGCGAAGTTTAATTGCCATTCGCATGATTACGCATGCCACAAGTCAAGACCGGCCCATAATTCCTCCCTTTTCTTCTGTGTTTCGATAGCGGTTCTGAGTACTGAAGATTGCGACAACGCCAGCCAAGAACGAATGGGTGGGTGCCAGTTATCACTTTTTTCTGTGCATCCAGCCTTTTGTTGAAATAAACACGGTACACAGTAGGCACGTCACAGAAGGGAGGAGCTTTGCGCCGGCGTAGACTGCCTTGCATGCGTAATAATGCGAACGCCAAATAAACTTTACCGTTTGATATCTCGGACTACAGATGCGCCACAAGAATTCTGCCAGTTGAAACTGCCTCTAAACATGATTGCGTCTAACTTCCCAATATAAGCATGCCCGGTTACTGTAGCCACTAAAAACGTAACTAATATTTTTTGTTAATTAGGCCTACTAAATAAATAAATTCCTCCTAATTATGTGTCCCCCTGGGAGCATACCTTCTCTGTAGAGGTCGCCTTCGCATAAATTAAAGCGCCTATATTAAAAAAAAACCTGTCGACCTAACTTGGATCACCCTGTATTTTGCTAAAATCTATGATTGTGTAACAGAGCATTTGACCGCCAGTCATGAAACTGTTTCTTGCTCAAAATGGTGTACGGGCTATTCAGATTACCGCGACTACACTTTGGTCTAAGTTCTGGATCAAAAATATTTAAAGAGATATCAGTGAAGTGTAAGACAATGCCTAGTTTGCGAGTAAGCACACACAATGTTCTGCGGTTGATAAGTACAAAACCACAGGCACAAAAGTGCTTAAGGACAGCCCTGTCAGTGATACTTTCAGCCGCTTTCATGATGAATATGCACCCCTTAGTTCTTGAAAAGAAAATAAATTATTTTTTTATATTTTATTATTATAAATGAAAATATTTGCAACACCTAGTCACAGGCGGAGGATCCATCCCGACTTCGAACTCATGTAATGTTTCGCAGATAGCCAAGCCTTTTATCCAAGCAGGAAATCTAAAGAACGATATCAGTAGAGCATTTTGTGGAAAGTAGATTCCTCGCTTCATTGAAAAACGGCGGCGCTGCGCAGTTTATTGCGCAAAATTGAACCTTTTTTACCTGGGCGGCACTAGCGAAATTTGATCAGAAATTATTACCACGTTGCTATCATCAGGAGCCATCGTGGAAGTTTTGACAGACAAAACAAATGTGCTGCTCTTCTACTCTGTGATAAAGGATGACCTGCAAAGCTGTGGCGCCGAGCATCAGCGCGAGCTTTGACTGGGTCGTAGTCTGAGGGGTGCACCAAGCAAAACACGTTTGTTTGAATTTGCGATTGACCATAGTTACGGGTTAATTACCTGAATGAACTTTTGACGAACTAGAGTTTTGTTCCGGTGTACAAACATAGGGCTGCCCGTTTCCATTCTGGATATTCTGATAGGCACTGACAGCGGACAAGAAGTTCTCAATATTACCAACTTTATTGTGAACCATGTATCTTTAAAAATTATATAAAACCCGGCGTTGTGTTAAAGCCGTCTTAGCGGGTAGTTATCACATAATTGTCACATAAAATTTGCCTATTGTCTCCTAAATCAAGTGTTACAGCCACTTTCTCTAATGGTATTCCCTCCGAAGATTGACGTGATTCACTGCACAATAACAATCGATATGGAAAAGCCACCTTACAAATATTAGCCTTAGAACAATCCCCTAAAAGTCCTCTTCCCCTCCTAACACCAACGAAAGCCTGGGAAGAAATTTAAGGCTGCAGCCCTTTGCCTCTCGTCTCCGGGATCAGGCGCGTCTGCGTCCTCGTTACCGGGCGGACGATGGGAACACCCACGGATGAAAGCAAACGAGGATAATGTCGTGAAAGTGGGAGACGAGAATGCTTTGCGGTGGCGTGGCGAGCCAGCGCTCTCCGAAAGTGTGCTGTGGGGGAAGGGAAGGGTAAGTATGTATCAGTATGCACTACGCACGAGGCACTGGACACTTGGAGAAAACGTGGGGGGCGGTGCTGGTTCTCTCGTGACAATAATGTGCGTTCGCTTAATTCTATGTTCAGACTACAGATTTAACAGCCGTATCATGTGCTATGGACCAAAAAAACGGTGTTTCACGCAGTTCGGTAGGCGGAGACGTCGAATGACGTCATTTATTAAAGATATTACGACAGTTGCGACAACAGTCTGAGCCTGGCTTAAGACGCAGTTCCCGGTCTCTTCCTGAGACGCACTTCGCGCCGTCGCCGCAGGGGCTCACCATCTAGAGAACCCAGGAGTGAGTGCTAACCCAGCACACTGCAGCCATCACGAGTGAGTGCTGTACTACGAGTGACGGAACCGGTCGTGCCCATCTGCGGCGGCTGTTGTGGAATGCGCACTTGCGCTCTCAGCCAGTTCTTACTGAGCAATGAGTGACCAAATGGTGGAACTGGATCGTCTGCCGCAGCGGCTAAACTAGCTGCCTGAACTTCTGCGCCTAAATATTGCATTAGGAATATTGTAATCGTCAGTTAATTTTTTGAAAGCAAATAAAAGCCGTCTTGTTTAAAAATATTGCCGCAAATCATGTATGGGTTTGTTTATTTATTGTTTGCTTTTACTGCCGGGAAAGAAACGCCCGGCTGTGTTATCTGCGTTCCAAGCAAAAAACGCGTGTGGCATTCTTTATGGTTATGCAGCACGGGCTCTGACATCCAGATAAACAGAATGTTTTGCCGTAACATCGCTAGCCCAGAATAATCTTCTTTTATCTACAATGTTCTCGATGTGAATCGACGGTTCCAGAAACACTAGCACTGAAAGGAAAAAGCCTGGAGAGCAGACGCCGAGGCATTCGGTTCCACGACACTCGCCTGCGCAAGTCCCTTTGTTTACCGCTGCTTCGCGGCGTCTCTATTCTATTGAGTTGTTAGGGGCGCACAAGTTCGCTCCAATAAACTTGTTTGTCCTGCAAGGCAACTACGTCGTCCATCGCTTCGTGACATCTGATGGAGGTTCTGGGTACATGCACCCAAAGCCCTCGTCAAGCCGACAAGCAAGTCCGACTCGTGTCAGCCGCTGAAAGGAAGGTCTCCAGCGAGAGTTTGAACTGCTTCCTGATAAAGTGAAAAAAGAAGACGCCGTGAATACCACTATGACCAACGTAGGCACCATGACCATCGCTCCCAGTCCTGCCCTCGTTCTTCAGCAACCCAGGGAGCCCCCATTATTTCATGGGTCACCTTCGGAGGACCCCGAAGACCGATTGGAGCAAGTAGAACAGGTCAGGCTGTTGAATCGATGGGACTACGCGGAGACACTGAGGCAAGTGTTGTTCTACCTTGAGGACTCCGCAAGGATCTGGTTCGAAAACCATGATAGCTCCCTAGAGACTTTCAACGATTTCCTAACGCAATTTTTAGCGACGTTTACCAGGGCTGTGCGAAAAGAGCGTGCCAAAGTCTTGCTGCAGACCCGGACACCCTTACAAAAGTGTTGTTTCGCTCGGGGAAGAGTTGGAGAGGCTATTCAGGCGTGCTGACCCTTGCATGGCGGAAGAAAAGAAGTGACGCTTCTTAATGCGCGATGTGAAGGGGGAATTGTTTGCTGGACTTGTCCGCAACCTGTCCAAAAACCGTCGCAGAATTTGTGACCTAAGACAACACATTCGAGAAGGCTCTTGAATTGCACACTAAGCAGCATGACCGCAACTTTGTTGTCACGGCCAATGCGAACTACGCGACAGCATGCAGATTCCACCAGACAGCCTACGTGAGACTTTTCGTGCAATAGTGAGGGAGGAGCTGCGGAAACTTCTCCCCACGCCGCTGCAGCCGCACGTCACTTCCCTTACCGATTTGAATATGGAAGAAGTGCGGAAAGAGCTGGGAATCTCAACGACATCATGAGCACCCCGCGAGGAGCAAGCCATGTCTTATGCGGATGCTGTTTGCAGGCCTCGCCCACCTGCGCCCTACCGTCACCAGGCTCCTTACCGTCACCCCTGTCGCCGGTCCGACAACCTGCGGTTGAAACCCCCGCCCCGAGGAAGACCGATGTGTTTCAAACGCCGACAATTGTCCGCTGTGCTACGACTGCGGAGAGCTCGACCACATCTACCGTCGCTGCCCTACAAGAGGCTCGGTTTGCGAAGCTTCTACGTCGACGCAAGACGACCGCGACCCGGCCAGCACCCTACTGACATCGAAGACTACCTTTCAAACACCAACCGAGGAGCAGCCCGTTTCAATCATTCCTGTCGCCCTACCCGTACCACTCGCCAAACCGCCGAAGCACTGCTGACTTCTGACGTGGACGGCCCCTAGCCCACGCGGGGTTAACTAAATGCAAAAACCTCCGGAGGTAAAGTTGCAGGACCGCGGAAAAATAAAAACCCTCCACCGACGCAGCGACTAGCTGAAGATCATGATTCACGATATGCACAACGCCCGATGACCCGATATAACCCCGATCTGCCTTCCGTACACGACGACAGCAAAACGGCGCGACGCGTACCCGACATGACCGAACCTGCCGCTGAGAATACGACGAAGACGACGACGCATAGTGCCCGACTGTCAACACGTACAAGCAGAGGTATGACGCCACGACGCACCCGGAACTCTAAAAAGGCGGCGTGCGACGTTCAGTTGTCCATTGATGTGGTCGCTTTCAGCTTTGATGTTGTCGCTCTCATAGACACGAGAGCCGACCACTCAGTAATGAGCGGGCCATTTGCATCCAAGCTGAAGAAAGTTATGACCAGATGGGACGGTCCGCACATACGTGCAGCAGGAGGCCAACGCGTGACGCCAAGTGGAACGTGTACATGGTGCGTCACCATAGACGGCACAACGTACCCTGCGGCGTTTGACGTTTTGTTTAAGTTCTCCCGTGCCGTAATTCTCGGAAAGGACTTTTTGAGCGACAACGGTGCAATATTTCATCTACAGAGCAAGTGCATAACTTTTTCCTCCGATCACTCAATGACGCCGAATCCGAACCCAGAAAACCGTGCGGCTTTAGGGATCGCCGATGATCATGTCATACTGCGTCGCCACGCAAGCTTGATGATCACCGTCTACTGTGAATATGCTGTTCCTGACGTCGACGCCCTCGTAGAGAGTTACCAGAAGTTGTGCCTCGACCGCAGTGCCTCCGTCGCAAGAGGCATTACGCGCTTTACGCAACCCCAATCCTAAGTTTTGATCACTAATTTCGGCGAAGAATACCAGCATTTGAACAGGGGCGCTGCAATTGCGTTCCCCGAAGAAACGCAAGAAACAAGTGACGTGATCGCGGTGGCCGAATTTGAAGGCGCACTCGAAGATACTTTCAAGCTTCTGAATCAATTCGACGTGAATGAGGCGTTACCGCAAGAAGAACGAAAGAAATTATTAGATTTGCTGAGGCGCTTCAGAGACTTTTTCGTCGAACACAAACCTACGTCAGACACCTCTAGCGAAGCACCGAATATTAACCGAAGATGGTGCCCGACCTACACGACAGTCACCGTACGGCGTCTCTTCTCACGAGCGGGAAGCCTGCGGGACTGAAGTCGACGATATGCTCAGCGACGATATTATACAGCCATCGAAAATCCCCTCGGGTGCACCGGTCGTGCTGGTGAAGAAAAAAGACGGCACACTGAGGTTTTGCTAGTGACTACCGGCGACTGAATAAAATCTCCAAAATTACGTGTACCTCCTGCTTCCCAATCGACGACGCCCTCGCCCAACTCTGCCACGTGAAATACTTCTCATCGATGGATCTGAAGACCGGCTACTGGCAAATTGAAGTGTCGGAGAGAGACCGAGACACTACTGCATTTACCACCCCGGACGGCATTTACTAGTTCAAGGTGATCCCGTTTCGGTTGTGCACGGCGCCAGCAACGTTTCAACAAGTCATGCACAAAGTGCTAGCTGGCCTGAAGGGGCACAGCTGCCTCGTATACCTCGACAATGTTGTGGTATTCTCGCGGACTTTCGACGAACACCTTGCAAGGTAGCAGCCTGTACTCATGGCCATCAGTACGTCGGAGTTACCGCTGAAGCTAGAAAAGTGCCCCTTTGCGTAAGAGGAACTCAAATTTCTGGGCCATGTAGTCAACGCAGCGGGAGTTAGTCCTGACCGGGCGAAAACTTCCGCCATTGCGAACTTCCCAAGACCGAAAGATAAGAAGGGCGTGCGGAGATTTCTCGAACTATGCGCATACTACAGGCGCCTCATCGCAAACTTCGCACACATTGCAGAGCCACTCACCCGCTTGACGAAAGGTAGCACCCCTTTTAGCTGGGAAAATGACCAAGAAAAAGCTTTCTGCGAGCTGCGACAATGCTTGCAAAGCATTCCTGTGCTAGCGCATTTCGACGAAAACATCGAAAGGGAAATGCATGCGGAGGCCAGTGATGTAGGCTTCGGTGCCATCATCGTATAAAAGGAAACCGGGTGCGAAAAATTAGTTCCTATGACAGTCGTGGTCTGTCAAGGAAGAAAGAATTACTCAGCCTCTGAGAAAGAGTGCCTCGCAATTATATGGGCCATTCCGAAATTTCGCCTAAACGTGTGTGGAAGGTCCTTCAAGGTTGTCACCGGTCCCGATGCACTGCGTGGGGTCGCAGATTTGGAGGATCCCTCTGGTCGTCTTGGTAGGTGAAGCTTGCGCCTGCAAGAATTCGACGTTACAGTAGTTTATAAATACCAAACGAAACACTCAGACGCCGACTGCCGGTCTCGCGCCACCATCAACCAACACGAGAAGACATCGATAAAGACAGCGCGTCCTTCAGAGTCGTGACTGAGAGCGATCTAGCCGCCTAACAGCGTGCCGACGCCTTGTTACTCGTCATGATCGACTACCTGGTAGGATACAATGGCGCTGTGTCCAGGACCTTGAAACGCAATTTACCTGCATTTTGCCTGAAAAACTCCGTCCTCGTGAAAAATTTCAGCCACGGAACGAGAGTGAATTACCTTCTTTTCATTTCGGCAGATCTTCGTGACAAAATTTTGGAAGCGTGCCACGAAGACCCGTCTTCCGGACGTCTCAGCAGGGCTCGCACAATGGGGAAAATCAAGATGAATTACTACTGGCCCCGCCTTGCATCAGACGTCACCCAATTCATCTGGAGCTGCCGTGACTGCCAGCTACAAAATCGCCGCCGACAAGACCCGCCCGCTTTTAGCAACCAATCGCAGTCCCGTCGAGGCTCTTTCAACAGATTGGAATGTACCTTCTAGGCCCAATTCCAATGTAACAATCAGAGAACAAGTGGATTGCTGTAGGGACAGACTACAAGACGCGCTACGCAGAGACCGCCGCTCCTTCGAGGAGGACGGCACAAGAAATCGTAAAGTTTTTAATAAGCGAAGATGTGCTGCGATATGGAGCCCATAAAGTCCTTATCACGAACCGCAGAACGGCCTTCACTGCGGAGCCTAAGCAAGGAATCTTACGCAAGAGCAACACGGATCAGCGAAAAACGACGGGGTACCACCGCCAAACAAACAAACGGAACGTCTGAACAAGACGATCACGGATATGCTGTCAATGTACATAGACGTTGAACATAAGACTTGGGACGAAGTGCTCCCGTATGTCACGTTTAGTAAAACACAGCTATCCAGGAAACTACGCAAATTACGGCGTTCGAGCTTGTCTACGAAGACTGCCGACTACGATGCTTGACGCCATGCTTACGCGTGTAGAAGACGACGACCTCAACTCCGACGTCCAAGGATACCTTCAGCGGGCGAAGGAGGCCAGCCAGCTAGCTCGAGTTCGTAAAACGGACCAGCAGCTGGTGGATGCCGGGACGTCGAGTACAATCCAGGGGACCGTGTTTGGGTTCGGACTCCAATCCGACTACGCGGACTCAGTGAGAAGCTGCTGCGACGGTATTTCGCACCCAACCAGATTATACGACGTGTCGGCCAACTTACTAACGAGGTGATCCCCGATTTATATTGCGTAACATCAGGAAAACGCAGGGGGCCCTAAGACGACCACGTGGTTCGCTTGAAACCTTACTATGCAAGGTGACGGACTTTTTTTGTTGTTTGTTCCGACTATCTTTTATTTTAGCGTAGGGTCGATGCACTCTTACAGGGGGGTAATGCCGTGACCCATGTATGGGTTTGTTTATTTATTGTTTGTTTAATTGACCAGGCCACGCCCGGCTTTTTTATCTTCGTTCCAAGCAAAGCGCGTCTTGCATTCTTTATTTTTTTGCCGCACGCGCTATACCATTCAGAAAAACATACTTTCGCCCTAATATCACTGGCCGAGAATAATCTTCTGAGGTCTACATAGTTGTGGATGTGAATGAACGGTTCCAGAAACACAAGCACCCAACGATAAAAGCCTACAGGGCAGACGCCGCGGCATTCGGTTAAACGACACTCGCCTGCGCAAGTCACTTTGTTGACGGCTGTTTCGCCGCCTCTGTATTATTTTGAGTTGTTGAGGGAGCCCAAGTTTGCTCGAATAAACTTGTTTCTCCTGCAAGACAACTGTGTCGTCCTTGTCTTCGTTACAATATGAAGTCCTTAGGTCGTTTTAATTTGATATGATTTTTTATATGACATCCACAGTTTTACTAGCCCGGAGATTTGGGTCGTCTCCGCAAAGTGGCGCTGTGCTCTCTAGAGAACTTTATCTACATTGCTCAATTACCGGAGACGATCCGCTGGATCCTGTCCATGGACAGCTTTGCTGTTAAAACATGATTAGTAGTCATTCATGCCGAAATGATCTAGAAGCAGAACTGATGCCGCTTCATGACAATGGCTGGCGACCACAAGCGTATTTTTCTCGTGCGCTTGCGGATATTGTAAGCAGAGACGACCTCAATAAATAACAGGCACGTAAATTTACGTTTGAGTGCGAAAACGTTTGAAGTTTATTGTTAGTGCCGCAACTATGGTAAAACGTTATCCTCAGTCTAGTTGGCAAATATCAAAAACGAACTCGGTGTATCTGCAATGCACTTTCGTCTGTAGCGTTTTTTGTTCCGACGGATGCGTTTTGAACTTCCCTGGGACTCCGGCCTGGAAACGGCTACTTGCCGAACCACCAATCTGAATCCCAGGTGAAGAAATTATTCTGTCAAGCAACAACGAGGATGTTACAGCACACGCTGCTCAAGTAGTAGCCTAGCTTGTGAGTGTGGAATAAAGGCTTCAGACAGCGACGAGCAAGAGGAGGAACTTTGAAAAGTCAGGCAAAACATTGAACACGGTCAACTGGCGGGTGTACTTGCTGCTGTTAAATCTGAGCAGCAATGTGAAAATTATATGCCTCAAAAAATTTGAAAGGACTGGTTTCAAGCCATCTCTTAAGAGGTTACGGAACGCCTCCATGGAACGCTTCTCCGGTTAACAAAAGAAAAGAAAGAGTGCGGCTTTGAATGTATCGGTCTGGCACGCAGAATTAGCCAGAAACATTTATTGCGAATTGCAGCTCCAGTTTGCTCACGTTCAACTGCATGACCTCGTATTCAACAGCCCTGCTGCATGTTCCCTGAAAAAGGGCTGGTTTACATCGTTGCAAATATGCAGGGGCTCCTACGCTGTGGCGTATTGAGGAATATTCAAATTTTTCGTAAGTAAAACACCTAAACCACAGGTCTTTACATTGCCTCATAAAAACATTGAAATTATCTTCCCGAGGCATGGCATCCCCCTAATGTATGCACCAATGGGGGTTTTAAATTGCCTACAAATAATTTTGAAGCTTTTCGAGGGTGTTTTAATTCTATCATTAGATTTTGTAATCCTCGGTACCCCAGAGTAAACCGGTTGGTAGAAACCTGGGTACAATTCTTTAAACGTCTCATGAAGGATACTGGGCTCGCGAAGGAGCCTATTTTAGCGGGTCTTCGGTAATACCGTCGTTCTTCTAGATACAGCCAAGGTACGGCCAAACTACTGACGAAGAGGAGGTGCCAATGAGATTGCTTACTGGTCAGGTTAAGCCTGACCATACGAAAAAACAAGGCCAAGTGAGACACTGCGTGCAATCTAAAACCAAAATTTTAGGTTCAATCGCACAAGTTACTTCGCCGTTTTTGCGCTGTGTAACGTCTCAGGACAGAAGATAGATAAGCTTAGGGCAAAAGAGGCCTCATATACCCGAAACAAATATTACGTTCATACTGCGAGACATAGATAAGTAGTAAGAAGACAATACCCGGGTTTCTGTACTGGCTGGGAATTCACTGTGAGCATAAAGCTAATCCAGCAAGCAGAGTCTGCCAGCCAAACTCAACCTGAGCAAGCATGGCCGACATTACAAAGGTGGCGTGACTGCCGACTATTCTCCTTTATCAACCATTGTACAGCAACCGAGGTGGATACAGGTCAATCCACCTGAGAAAGCAGAAAGTAAATAATGACTGGCATCAACAGCTTCCTTTCCAAGATTTTAAACCCGAAGAACTATCAGCGAATTGTCTATTTCTTTTTTTTATTTTTGCATGACTGCTCACTTCTGTTTTGTTTGCTTCAGTCGTTTTTTCTGAAGAAGCATAATGTATCATCAGTGGTTTCGAAAATCCGCCCGTACCCACGACTAAAAAAGAATACGATGGTAAACACCTGTCTTGCTGTGTCAGGTTCCCGCGGCCTGTCGTTAATCGAAACAACAGCACCTTCATCAGCTATACGTCCCACGAATTTTCTTCGCCTTCTATTTCTTTTTCCTTGCTTATACTCAGCGGTACCTCTTTTTCACTCCTGATCAACCTGGAAAGCCTTCGTTATAGGCCCAAGAACTGCCTCCTGGCGTAATATTTATGAGCAGAGAATACTTTAGAATTGTTCAGCTACTGATATTATATTTTGTGAGCTGTGCAAATGTCAGCTTTTATGTCTCAGTGCGCACCATTTGTTTTGAAAATCGGCCTCAGCTTACTGCTTTCTGTTCACCTTCCCCTATTATTCACCTTTAAAATCGCGTACGCCCAAATCCCCCTTTCTGTTTGTCAAAATAGGCACCAAAACTGCTATTTTGTTAGTATTTATTGCGTCACAACATATTGCATGCACCATTAGGATTCGATTGAGGAGTCTGTATGGAACATTGACTAGTAATTTTTATATGCTTCGTGTGTGTCTCAATTTTCGGAAAGAGTGGACCACTGAAAATCCGAAAGCGTACATTATTTGCGAGTAATATAACTGTATGCTCAGAAGTTTTTTTCGTGGCAGTGCCACAGCGAAATCTTTAAAATGTCGGACACCGCGATTGCGCAAGTTACCGTTTACTAGAAAACACACAGCAATAGAGCTCGTAACAGAAACCGTAAGATACTAGCCTTTTACAAATATATCCGTGCTGGCGCTTCGGTATATCGAAATAAACGTTGCTTTTTGTGACATTGGGGTTCGCGAACAGCACTCTATCAATGGTTTAAATTGAAATATTCTTATTCCTTTTCTCAAGGCTCAGCGAACGGTAGATACCCCAATGTAAATTAGGCTTGCAGTTTCTCGTCTAGTCGGTTGTGTTGTTTTGGAACTCATTCACTTGCCTGCACACTTAAATGATGCCAGTACTAGTTTTATAGCACATATATTGAGTTGCAACTCATCGATACTTTTCATAAGGCGCACACTCGATACAAAACTTTGTTGGTAATATTTTGCGTACGTTTTATTTTATTACTGTTTTGTCTCAGGCGGCAAGTTCACAAGCCATAAATAATTTACAGTCTTAAATGATTGGTTCTTCATTGTACACTACTTTGTACCCTATTTTTGATTATTAGTGTCTGCATTTTTATCTATTTGCCAACCACAGAGCAGTTCAAAATTTTCTTATGTATGGGTGTGACAGAAAATTCTGTGCGGGGAATTGGAGACGAGAAAATCCTAGACCAAACAACTGTAGGGGTAACTGGCGAAGAGCCACGGAGACCACGAGCCGGTGTTGGTAGTGGCTTCTCCAGAAAAAAGTGTGATAAGCGTGGTCCCGGCAATCTAACCTGGGGCATATACACTCTGAAACGAGACACTGGGCTAGCACAACGGCACTGGGTACGGTGTTAGCAGCGGTGCGGAACAGTACCTTTCGCTGGCTATGAAAAAAACCTTTCCGTGGTTCCACTGGCGCCTATGCTGCTGTGCTATGCAATTCAACATCTGCAGTTCGACATTAATGCAGTCGATGGAAACGTCTTTTTGTTCTTATTGTTAGCGCGGGTATTTGTTTGGGATTATGCCTGAGGTAAAGTTGTCTTCATCTTCGTACTTTTTGGCATAAAGGCGGTGAATTGGGGACTTTGATTTAACACAGTTAAAACAAAGAAAACTTTACTTTTTACCATACATTTATCAAGGGAATACCTACTGAAGGTCAATAGTCCACCTGTTTATTCAGTTTCTGTATCGTGTTGGCAAATCTGGGCAAAATATTGTATATGCTTTTCTGAAAATTTTGAAACGTCACCAATTACTCTGCTTGCTTGAAATAAAGATGGCTGCTCATATCGCATCGAGTGGTGGTCAATGTTTACGCTTGCAATAAAAGGTACGTACTATAAATATCTATTCTGAAGTACTTCACTAAAATAAACTCTGCACAATAATATTTCGTTATATTAAAAACTAAATTTCATGCTCATCTATCTCTTTTTTGCAGCATGCTCACGCAAGTTTCTAAACGATATCCGATATTTGTAGTTTTAAATGGAACCCACAACGAGGGTTGCTTTATATTGTTAGGTATTTGCAACAAGAGCTTGGATGTATACATTAGGTCTTACTTTCACATTCCTTCAAATGTCTAATATGGGCAAGGCAACCACATTTGTTTTACAAAGAATTTTTGGTTTATAAACGCACAACCAAACATTATTGAATAAATATTTATTACTGCAAAGTAGTGACGAATACATCTCCAGTCTCTCATCAGATACCTTTATTACTATTACAAGTTTTCCAATTGAATGCTCATGGCAATATTTGCTTTATTGCCCAAAGCCAACACAAGCCAAAGGAGACAAGAAAATATTAACCTCAAAGAAAACCTGTTGTTGATTGTAATAAAAAACTTTTTCACAAATTTAAGGTATACGCATAAAATGTACTAAACATCGGGTGTATTGGTCTCAGGTTATATGTAAGCGTGATAAAAGAATGCGGTAAAAACTGAAGTTCTAATAATTATACAAACTTTCATCAAAATCGTAATATTTTGGAGCAGAAACAGTGATAAGTGGGACCGAGCATGCGTTTTGGGAAGCTGTAATAGCTGCTTGCGATTGTTGAATGGGGTGCCTAACATAGAATGAAAATATCAAATAAGGCTTTTAATTCTCCACACAGGGATGTTGAAGAGCTATTAACCAAATGGGCATGCGTTCAATGCCTTCAACCAATCCAAGCTCAGACAACTTCTTCGGATCGGTGTATGAGTCTGTAGTGTGTCGTGCCAATTCTGGATTTACTATGTAAAGCTTGTTGTAATGCTTATCACTCCTTTGAACTTGTTACGTTTGATGCAGCTATCTGGTGTGTGGCTTCAGGTTAGTTAATAGCAGGGTTCTTTTGTTTTTTGTTTCTCTAAGTGCAGGTCTAGTAGATCTTTCTAGTAGTAGTTACCAGTGACTCCGGCCTGGCTTGGAACCCAGCAGAGGAATTGTTCTGTATTTTTTCGCAGAAGCGAGCATGCTGGCATAAAAGCTGAGATTGACCGAATTCTATTCGCAGGGCGAAAAACAAAGAAAGTAACATCAAAATGTACACGATATTTGTTATTGGAAAACTCTATGTGCCTGTAGTAATTGTTTACACTAAAAATAAAATAAAATAGGTCATGAAGCTATCACCTTTTTAACAAGCACTAAAATACGTTATTGCAAAACATTCAATCGTGACATAATAATTTGTAGTGACTGGTGAAATTTATTTTCTCTAGATTTTAGGGACGCCTTCGTGTCGTGTGAGTTAGTGCATTAAATTTACGGAAATGTAATATACAGGTACGTGTTCGCTGCACCAGCTGTATATTTCTCCAGTTACCATGCGACCAGGCATGAGGGTTTTGCATGTGCATCACCTATCCGCCAACTGCATTAGGCAACTTCAGTGATTCTATTCAGGGTTATCGTGTTGTCCCCCAGATAAAGTGTTTGCAGAACACCCGTTAACTCCCTTGCGCAAACAGGATGATAGGTCGTTCAAAGCAAGAGCTCAAAGGAGCCATCACGGGCACCATAACTCAAAATGCCTCAAAGGTGCCCGTATGTCGCTCTCCGTCTGTGCGCCACCTTCGAGCCACACATTCTTATCACTCCCGTACAGCTCGTCAACGTGGGACGTCTTCGTGCACCCGGGGAATTTCATTCTCGCAGCTGAATAGCTTCAGCACATGTCTGTTGACATTGCTGGCCCACTTCCCCAAGCCAGACCATACCGTTATGGCCTTGCAGCCATTGATCAAAGCAGTGCTTGAGGTATCGCCTCTCAAACGGATCACAACCTAAGTGGTCGCTTCGCCTTTTTTTCAGGATTTTGTTAGGTTTGGGTAAGCGCTATGTTGTAATGCTCGAGTGCTTTGCTGCACTGACCTCGAATAACGTACAGGCACGTTTGTCACGCAAAAATGCTCGTTGAAGCACATGTTGGAACACCCGTCGATGAGTAACAGCAGATTCGTGACTTAATTGGTGACAAAAATACAACGGCCTCCGGGCTGGCAGGTCGGAGTCTGCATTTGTCTTGTCTTGACTGTTGCTAAAAAGGGTTGTTTATAATTCTATGACCTGTCGCCGAAGTGACGACTATTGCAACAGCCGCCTTTGCAAATGCGATGCGATAAATCTGTGCAACGGTCAGGGATTTAGGTGTGGTTTTGGAGACGCGAAGGTGGGCGTTAATCTAGGTGCCCCTGAAGAGTTTAGCTATCGGATGTTGTCGACACGGTGCACAAGCTTAGTTGTGGACTATGGGGCGTCAATGGCACGGACGGTGAGTGACCAATATGGCGGGGAGACTTTGGTGAATCGGTCCGCCAAATCGCATAGTTGGTCTCGTGGTAGAAAAGGCAGAATCTGGACGATGGCTTTGGGTATAACGGTAGGCGCAGGAGACACAGGTTTTGGGTGGTGGAGTCGGCCGCCCACATAAGGGTACCTATCTTATACAGGAACTGAGACGCTTACGAACGGCTTTAGTACTTCGTACTTATGTACTTGACGCCGTTTGTAGACTTCCGAAAAGGAAAGCCTTCGGATAAGTGGTCGTCAAATGAGGGTAATTGTCGTTAGCTAAAGGACTGGCAGTATGTCACGAAGCTAAATCGAGATGGGCGATGGCGTATTTGTTGCACCTACCTTCCGGGATGATGGGGGGCAGAAAAAACTGCGCCTCGGCTTGTTGACGCCAAACATCACATATTTCTGAGCAATTTGTTGGAATCTTGACGGTGATGCTATAGACGTCAAGGTTAGCGATGGCTGCAGGAATAGCAGGGCCAGCCTTAACAGCGACCACTTGAGGAGGGGTTTTGAGGTATGAGGTGAGAGCGGTGACGCGGGGAATTGGGCGGCAGAGCAGGACGTTTTGGCTGCACTGAGCCGTTTGCGGAAGGTATGTATCTTCGTTTTGAATCGAATGTTCTGGGCTTTGTATTGTTTCACTTTTGTGCATGAAGTGGCGAAGTTTTTCTGATTGCCTTTGGCTGTTCCAAATGTCCAATATTCGGGTCACCAGATGCAGAAAAACACGGTATTTTGTCTTTGAGGACAAGTGCTGTATCACAACTGTTATTGTGTATGGCGGAATGAGAGCTTTACGCGACTCTCGTGCGCTTACAGACAATCTCTTTTGCTCTCTCTCTCTCTTCTGGTGCCCCTGCGCGGCGTCGGGTATGAAGCAAGTGGACACCGTGTTAATGATAGTAAAAAGGTGGCTCACCCGGGCACGGGAGCAGGGGCATAGCTTTCTCCTCCCGTTCGAGGGAGAGCTTCGCGTTCAGCATCTTGAATTGGGTGACCAGCTGTGTGATCACTTTTCTCTATCACTTTCCGCGTTATTTTGGAGCCATCAAACCCGGGAGATCGAACCACGAGGAGACTACACTTGACGCAGCGCAGACGCACAGGCATGCTAGGCTCGGAATTGTTTTGAATAAAGCGGATTCGGCAAGCCTCATCCTAGAAGGCTTCTCGCTACTCGTGCTAATGCGGACAGCGCCCGTTCGCATGGCTTCGCTGCCGCCTGCCATGGAGAAGGGGCGACTCCGCAGAACATTTGTAAGGCAAGCCCTCAGAAGAGGATAGCTTCAATTAAACCTCTGCTACACGATCCACACACACACACCGATCGAGAAGTAAGAAGAAATAATGGCCCTTGATGTACGCATTCATAAAAATACCGACTTTGGCTGTATACAAGCAGCCTTTTCTCAGGAGCTAAGATTTCGACTAAAACCTGTATTGATTTATACGCAGGTTAACTTCGAAGACCCTCCGCGGTTGCTTCCGTAGTTGCTGCGGAGAGTAACAGAGCGCCAAGGAGTGATTTCGTCATCATTCCGCACGGCACTACACGGTGACGATGAGAGTACGGTAGCCTTAGAAGCCGAAAAGGTAGCGGATGTGCACAGTTCATGTGTACCGTGCGTCTGTGAACTGAACTCTGGCGAGGATGTCAATCACAAAAAAGAAGTAGCGAAGCTCGCTACCAATTCCCTCGAAAGATAACAAGGTGTACCTAGCCGCCCTTTATGACTGCTTCCTACTCGCAGACGCCCAATATTCGGCCTCTGAAAAGACCGGAGACCCAGATGTGCAATGATTTGACCGACCGGCAACCACTCAAGTTGACTTTTTCGGCGGTTCGGACGTCGCAGCCGCGCGTGAAGGTTTCCTGCTAAAACCTGGTTGCGGCGAAATCGTGAACCGAAATCAGACAGCTGCAATGAGATCCTCTTGACGGCCCTCTGAAAAGATCCCGGAAGCTCCCGCTCCGCTGCCGCGATCGTCGTACCCGAGGCCTGGTGACGAAGCTCAGCATCCTGACCCGTGCAACTGTGACCAGTTGCATCTGTGACCAGTTACAAGCCATGGCGCTCTTTGCACCTACACGCGTGCCGCGAAGGGGCACATGACGCAGCAGTCAATCGAAGGCTTGGAGGAAAAAATTCCTTAAGATGCTGGCAGCTACGGTGGCACAGGAAGCGGACAGGGCAGCGATCAAAGTATTGGGCGTCATCATCATGTTGGCCACAACCAGGATGCACTGCTTACCGACAAGCGTGCCTACGCCAACACCCACACAAACGTGTTCAATGAGGATGACGAAGATAAATCTGTAGCCGCGAAGGAATCTTCCGCCCTTAGGTTGAACAAGATGACAGAGAGTGGCCGGCTCCTGCAGGGCTGGGTGCGCTGGATAGCAAGGCAGCAGCAGATAATCATTCACAGGCTGCACTACCTATACAAGCTGATGCTTTGCTAGTGCATGGTGGCGTTTTGATCCTGGGATTCACTGCCGCATACTTCACCAATTTGGACCTCAAGAACAAAACTCAACAGTGTCATGCTGCCGTCGTCCGCAAGAGCACTACAATTTAGAGGTCGTATATATGAGGTCTTTTGAGAAACTGTTTTATGATGATGGTAGTGTACTGCTTCCAGTACCTGAGCACACTCAACTGTTTGTGCCAACTCATGGTGCGCGACGAAATACTGACGTGTCTTATGATGTTGCGATTTTACAGGTACTTCTTCTAACTTTAACTATTGCACTGTGTCTATCGTGCTCTCCGTAGTGCTGACCTTGACCACATATCTCATCTAAACGATATGTATGCGCTTACTGTGATCGGCTACCGCCTATTAGTTGCTTCCTGCTATTGCACCATCGCATCTTGGATGCGGGGGGCAGTGTGTTGTTGATACATAACAAAGAGGTGACGCGCGCGGCACCGAAGGCACGGGCCTAGCTGTCTCAAGCACTCGAGGCAGGGGCTCGTGCTGATTCCCAGGGATCCGGTGACCGGATGTATAGGCCGTTTTCTCTGTCACTTTCCGAAATACCCCGAGTAGCATTGCTTTGCTGCAGTGCCGTCTCTTGGATAAACGTCCGCAGACATGCTGGCGCGGACGCTACAACCTGTTCTTGTAGCCTGCCCATTTATGCTGGATACCTCGTTTTTGATAAACAATTATGTGATGCACAGATATGCATACGGCCTAAAGGGCTCTGCAAGGGTGTTGAATTGTCTTTAAGGGCGACCGACATTGTGTTAACCAAGTCAAGAATATCTGTTGTCCTTCAAGTTCCCGTGACCATGTACCAACTTGCTTGCATTATTTACCTTAATCATGTTAAACACTCGCCAACTACCCCTTTTCGCCTCGTGCTGCAGATGCTTAGCAGTTGAACTTGCGTATCTAAAAATATCACGTTGAGATAGGTGGGAGAACGTCGTAGGATACGTCAAGCATTGATTTTAACCTCTCACACTCGCATGCAGTAATAGTTCCAGACGGGCTTCTTTATTTACCCACCGCAGAGCTCTTCAAATGAAGTTATATGCGTTCTCGTGACTGTGGGCCATGACGAGTTGTGCAAACTCGTCGACGGGCACGTGTTATTGCAACGGTGTTTTTACGGGTGGCGTGACACCTGTGGGAGAGAATTACGAAGTTTCATTTTTTTCAAATATTCAAAACGAATTGCATTTCCTTGCGAAAACACCCACAAAGGCAAAGACCAGGAATTATGAACACACGCATTTTACAAACAAATACTATTAGCGTGCTACACGAACGTTTGCTCAGATACGACTTCATAGAAGCCACGTTTCCCCTTCGGTCTGGTCAATCTGATGTTGTGTCTAAGACTTCGCCCTACCAATGTTCTTGCGCAGCGAGTTCCGCAGGTTCATGCATTGAGGACTCAATACAAATTAGGAACTCCACGAGAGTGAAGACGTTGGGAAGATGGAGTTCAGGTGTCGCTGCCTAAAACGGCCGAGTTGCACGCTGACGGTTCGCCATCCTAGTACTCATCCAGTGACCGAGCCCCGGAAACAGCTGCTCAAACGCCAGCGGCGGGTGCTTGGTAACAGCAGCTTAAATGAAATTCACCCCAGTTCAAGCACATCATCGCCGTGGCTAAAAGCACCTGTCACCCGTCCTCTAGCCCGCTCCCTAATGTCCCAGAGACGCTTGTTCTGGTAGCCCATCTCCGTGTGTAACCTTGTACCACTCTGCTAATGCAAGGGGACCTTCTCCCTTCTTTCTTGGCTTCAATATCCGGCTTTGAGCGTGCAGGGCGGCAAGGTTTAGCGGCAAAGCGATGCTAGTAACCCTGAATGATGTCTTGCATATGTGAGAGTTCTCTTGTTTGCGGTGGCTTAGTTGATTGTTTATGGGGACGTAAGCCATGTAGCCAGTTACAATTGTGTGTCATTGTGCTGGGGAAGTAACCAATACGTTGTGAGAGTGAACCCACATTTGTAAGGAACAATAAAAACAGGACTGATGACACAAAAGCTAGGATTAGGGGTTCGTAAGTATGGTGTCCTTAAGAACAATATGTAGGAAATTTTTATTGTGGCAGAGACTGCAACCCCTCGGGACCTTAGATCGTTTCCTGGCAAGAGAGACGCAGGCAGAACCGATGATTCGCCAGTAGTGGTTATGTGTGGATCCCAAAACCATATTTGTTACTGACGTCAGCATGCATTGAAGCCCTTGGGATCTGCAACAAAGACACAGACGCTTCGCGACGCTTTATTGGCATAAAAAACAGCTGGATGCCTCAGATGTTACGCATAGATGTCGGCACCAGTTCTGTATTCTTTCAATCTTTCCAAGTGGATAATAAAACCATCTTAGCGTCATCACAGACATCTTGACCTGCACGTCTGCTAGGTTGTCTAACACGTCAATACATGAAGCGCATTCTACATGATTTACGCGAAAAATGTGATGATCATTGAGCACTTCGCACGACCTCAAGCCCGAGAATGCCACGAATAGTGTTTTGCAGCCACCTGAAACCCTCAGCGTGCACACGGGCAGCATAAGATGATGTCGTTTTCGTTTGTGGAGCAGTTCCGAACGCGTAACGCGTACATTTGTGTCTCAAATGTTATTACAGGTAGGGAAGCAGCAATGGCAGATTGGGTAGTAATGGTTCTGCCATTCGAAGTCAAGTTTTTTGTGAATTCTTAGGTCTATGTTCAATTAGGTGAACTTGCGAAAACAGTTATATAATAAACGGGCGCAATCGACGAACGCTATGCCGTGCGAACGAAAATCGAAACCGATGTACATCGTGCCAGCACGGCGGGATGATACTGATCTCAATCATACTCAAATATTCTTGATGTTGGGTCACCAACCAAGCACTTGGGTGTAACACCATGTGCATTACCCATGCCTGATGATAATCGGGTTGCGGCACTGTCACCGTTCTCAACCTTTGGCAAAGCGTTTTGTCAATAACAGAACCCACGGCTGTAGTATTCGAAAGTGCCCAAATCTTGATGCCCACCAAAAAAGCACCGATAACATACGAGGAAGTATATATGTCTTCGAATTATCGAGGGTGAGCATTTTTGTGCCTTCACAACTTCGGGTCGTGGTTTTCCGAATCAGTTCTGTTATGCCCGCGGTGATCACGGAGAGTCATCTGCTCTGCAGCACAGTTAAGGAACGACTGGTAAAGTCATGTGTGTTAATATAGACAAATTTTGGATAGGTGATAGCGTGTGTCATGAACTCCGGAAAAGCCTAATGAAATGAACATTCCGACATACGCGTCGTCTTTATGACACGTAGTCTGTATCATTCCACATGGCTCGAATTCCAGAAAAAACAGATTCAGCGATTGGCCTGGATGCTGAAAGTATTGGAGAAGTTGGATTTAGAACTTCACTCGCCCCCATAGTTCAGAATTGCTAAGGCAGAGCAAAACCTCCATGACGAGTGATTGCGGCAATTTCGGCTGACCATGGTGGTGTCTGTGAACGGGGTCACCGAAAACAGGTGCATACGTTTCTGCAAAAAGTGCCCAGTGCACCTTTTCTGCGAGCGTAAAGTGAGCTGTCGTCCTTTTTTTGTGGGAAGGGGCCGGCGTGTGTTCAGACCCAACGAGGGTTTAGGCTTAGGGTTGCCCGGATGGGCGTCCACGATGTACATCTAAAATAGGGTGCCAAGTTTATGGACGAGGGGACATAGGCTACGCTAGGCTGTGCACAAATACTAGCTGACAGTAACTGACTGTATAGCATTACGGCTGTATGGCAGGGTAATGATTTGAGGGCGGGCAATGCCAACTTCGCTGAAGAGTGCTAGAACTCATTGTTGTCACTTTTACACACCTAAAATCATTTTAAATGTTTTTGAGAACCATCGCCGTGCACATATTTTGGTTTTTATTCTCAATACTTCTAGTTTTAAGCGACTAAAATGTGGCTGTATAATCTTCTTTATTTTTTGAATTTGTTTTTTGTCTAAACTTGTGTTACAAGCCGTTCCTGGCAATGTGTTAGAGGCAGTATACATAAGGTCCGTGCCTCCATCGAAGGTCTTATGATTTACTGAAAATTTCTGCTTGATATAGCATGCAACTTTTTGGTTGTCCTATTAACTAACCGTAACTGTTTCGGCGTCAAGATTTTATGGGTTTCAGAGGTAGTGGTGCGGACATAGGGACCTCGTGGGCTGCCCGTGTCAATCTACGTGCTTTATAGATTAGCTTGGAGACCAAGGGGCAGAGATGGTGCGAATGACATTGTTCCCCAGGGATGTGGTCTCCACAGCAATCGATTCCATTTCGAGATTGGGCGTCGACAGGTTTTCTAGATGAAGGCAACCAGCTGGGAACCGAGGCATGAAAATGTTCGCGTCGTAGGAACTGCGTCTCTGTAAGATCCAGTTTGCGTCATCTCCAGCTGTGAGTTTTGCGTATAGAGTTCCCAGACAGTTTATCGAACGCCGTTTTATCGAAAGTGTGGTTTTGCGGCTTTCATTGTAATTTTCGGGGTTTATTTTGTTTAACGGGCCATCGCATTAACCTAACCTGCAGTAACCTTCATGCTACATTGTCTCTGCCGTGCATTACATAAAAACTTATCTATAAATGTTGACGCGCCTTGACAGTGTTTTCGGTCACCTTTGTTTTAATAAATTCTTTTTATTTTTTTGAGTCCTTATTGATTTCACTCAAGCATGTATTTCAGAATTTGCCCCTTATAGTACTAACCCGAACCCCGTGCGCAATATTCCTTAGATGTGTATCGGCGTGTTTAGGTTAGTGTTGAAAAATATATCCCTTGCGCCATGCTTCATCATTACGCGAACCAGAGTCTTGTACCCCACAATTGCTCTAGTCACGTGGTTTACAGGCGACTACTACTCCGACCTTGGGGTCACATTGTTTGCATCTGGAGAAATATTGGGCGAAGAACTTCTGAAAGATTAGTGCTATGTGACTGGAACAGGGGGTTCCGACAGTGATAGTGAGACCCCAAAAGATGTGGTTCAGTCTAGGAGAATCGTCTCAAAGGAACCTTTCACACCCAACTCGTCATAGGTGAACTCGTCAAGTAGGACAAGTCATCAGAGGTCATCTCGCACTAGGGAAACTCGTAATGTACTACAGCTAGAGAATTGCCCATCCCATCACAATTTACATTTTTGTTAATTATGCTCAAATAAAAAAAATACAGGATTTCGTATAATTGTATACTTTCGCGTCAACACTCGTAGCCCCTCTTTTGACTCACCAACCTTAAGTTTTCGTGGTGGCCTTGGAAGAACACGCCACCATTTGTTGGTTTTATTGTGCTTTGTTCAGGTAATCGCCCGGGCCATAGTATTGCTCGTTCTCATTTTTTAAATGTTTCCATTTTTATTTAGAGGTAACCGGGTCACCACGCTGTAAACGAAAGGGTGTGTCAGTCTGGCCCTTTCGTTTGAGGTTTAACAATCACCGCTCTCATGCAAAAACCTGCCCTTCTTTGCCTCTATCAAAGCATGTTAACACTGCTGGTCATTCTTTTGAACAACTGAAGGCCCCAATTCTTAAATCTAGTTTTAAAACGCATCACGATCGCGTGGTTCGTGAGTCCTAACTTATCTATAGGTTTAAATCAGCGTCGTTTGACATAAATAAAAGTTATGGGAAAATGAACGTGTCTTTCCTCCGATTAAAATTTCGGCTGCTTTTCTCAGGCTAGTGTAATGCGTGTTTATTTCTTTCCCTCAATAATATACTCCTATGAATTGGCGAGCTCCCGTGGTTGTGTATAGTTTCGTGCTAGCACGACGTTTTTAGCACAATGGCTTCACTAAACCCTATTTGACGAACAAGTCTTGACATTGTATTTTGGGTAGAATGCTGCAGTACCATTTTTAGCTTTGATATTCTCACCTTTTAATTAATTTGTGAATGCGAGAGTGTGTGATGGCTTTCGTGTCCTCTTTCTTTTTGTATTGTTTTCTAATATTCGTTGCTGACCGCCTTGGCATTCCCTGAACAGGCACCATGCGCCGGCCAGATGAATACCACCTGCTGCCGCGTCATACGTGTGCACCTGCCTGTTTTCTTTCTTTTCATGACTTTTTTGAACTTGTCTTTTTTTTCCATACCAATGTACCCTCATTTCGAGTGGACACTTCGTGTCCTACTACTTTTTGGTGTGACCCTTTCCTCCCCCCAACAGAAGCCACGTGTCTCGTGTTACCTAGGCTACCTAGGCACCAAGACTGCCACAACAGAGGCCCTCCCTCTGCATGTAGCAAATCAGAAATGGGAAATTAGGGGCTCAGAGAAAAAACACACATTAAGGTTTTGGCAGCCCACAAAACCTCAGAAAGCAAAAGGGGGAATGCGTTAGGTCATAGAAATAGATAAAGAATTTTTTTAGTCAGAAAGAAATTAGAGAAAAAATGCCCGCCGGGGTGGAATCCGACCCCACGACCTCCAGAATACCGGTCTGGTGCGATAACTACTACGCTACCGGCGAGGCTATTTTCCCACCACATTCTTGGGTTTATATGTTCAGGTATTTTTGTTTCATGCACTTGGGGGTGGTAGCTAGCGCCACTAAGATAAATCGGAGTGAAGGGGGCTTTCTTTTTAACCCCCGGGCCGTGACTCGAGTGCCTACGACATATCATGGGTGGTCGACCAGCGTTGAACCTTCTTAAGCTACCTAGACACCAAGACTGCCACAACAGAGGCCCTCCCTATGCATGTAGCGAATCAGAAATGGGAAATGAGGGGCTCAGGTAAAAAACACACATTAAGGTTTTGGCAGCCCACAAAACCTCAGAAAGCAAAAGGGGGAATGCGTTAGGTCATAGAAACAGATAAAGAATTTTTTTAGTCAGAAAGAAATTGGAGAAAAAATGCCCGCAGAGTTGGAATCCGAACCCACGACCTCCAGAATAGTGGTCTGGTGCGATAACCAGTACGCTACCGGCGAGGCTATTTACCAACACTTTCTTAGGTATTTATGTTAGATATTTTGTTTCATGCACTTGGGGGTTGTAGCTAGCGCCACTCGGACAACTCGGAGTGAAGGGGACCATCTTTTTAACCCCCGGGCCATGACTCCAGTGCCTACGACATGTCGAGAGTGGTCGACCAGCGTTGAACCCTCTTAAGCTACCTGGGCACCAAAACTTCCAGAATAGAGGCCCTCGCTATGCATGTAGCGAATCAGAATTGGGAAATGAGGGGCTCAGTGAAATAAGACAAAATAAGGTTTTGGCAGACAAGAAAACCTCGGAAAGCAAATGGGGGAATGCATTAGGTCATAGAAACAGATGAACAATTTTTTTGTCAGAAAGACATTGGTGAAAAAAAACCCGCCGGGTGGAATCCGAACCCACGGCCTCCAGAATACCGGTCCGGTGCGATAACCACTACGCTACCGGCGAGGCTATATTCCCACCACATTCTTGGGTATATATGTTCAGGTATTTTTGTTTCCTGCACTGGGGGTGGTAGCTAGCGCCACTTGGACAACTCGAAGTGAAGGAGACCTTCTTTTTAACCCCCGGGCCGTGACTCGAGTGCCTACGACATGTCGAGAGTGGTCGACCAGCGTTGAACCCTCTTAAGAGACCTAGGCACCAAGACTGGCAGAACAGAGGCCCTCCCTATGCATGTAGCGAATCACAAATGGGAAATGAGCAGCTCAGTGAAATAAGACAGAATAAGGTTTTGGGATCCAAGAAAACCTCGGAAAGCAACAGGGGGAATGCGCTAGGTCAGAGAAACAGATGAAAAATTTTTTTAAATCAGAAAGAAATTGGTGAAAAAATGCCAGTGGGTGGGATCCGAACCAACGACCTCCATAATACCGGTCTGCTGCGATAACCTCTTCGCTACCGGCGGGGCTATTGCCCGAACACTTTTTTGGGTATTTATGTTAAGGTATTTTTGTTGCCTGCGCTTGGGGGTGGTAGTTGGCGCCACTCGGGTTAATAGGGGTGAAGGAGACCTTCTTTTTACCCCCGGGCCGTGACTCTTGTGCCTACGACATGTCGAGAGTGGTCGACCAGCGTTGAACCCTCTTAAGATACCTAGGCACCAAGACTGCCAGAACAGAAGCCCTCGCTATGCATTTAGCGAATCAGAAATGGAAAATGAGGGGCTCAGTGAAATAAGACAGAATAAGGTTTTGGCAGCCAACAAAACCTCGGAAAGCAAAAGGGGGAATGCGCTAGGTCATAGAAACAGATGAAGAATTTTTTTTAGTCAGAAAGAAATTGGTGAAAACATGCCCGCCGGGTGGGATCCGAACCCACGACCTCCAGAATACCGGTCTGCTGCGATAACCACTACGTTACCGGCGGGGCTATTGCCCGAACACTTTCTTGGGTATTTATGTTAAGGTATTTTTGTTTCCTGTGCTTGGGGGTGTTAGCTAGCGCAACTCGGACTACTCGGGGTGAAGGGGACCTTCTTTTTAACCCCCGGGCCGTGACTCGAGTGCTTACGACATGTCGAGAGTATTCGACCAGCGTTGAACCCTCTTAAGCTACCTAGGAAAGGCACAAAGACTGCCAGAACAGAGTCCCTCCCTATGCATGTAGCGAATAAGAAATGAGAAAAGAGGGGCTCAGTGAAATAAGACAGAATAAGGTTTTGGCAGCCAACAAAACCTCGGAAATCAAAGGGGGGAAAGCGTTAGGTCATAGAAACAGATGAAGCATTTTTTTAGTCAGAAAGAAATTGGTGAAAAAATGCCCGCCGGATGAGATGCGAACCCACGACCTCAAGAATACCGGTCTGCTATGATAACCACTACGCTACTGGCGGAGCTATTGCCCCACCACTTTCTTGGGTATTTATGTTAAGGTATTTTTGTTTCCTCCGCTTGGGGGTTTTAGCTAGCACCACTCGGACTACTGGGGGTGAAGGGGACCTTCTTTTTACCCCCGGGCCGTGACTCGAGTGCCTACGGCATGTCGAGAGTGGTCAACCAGCGTTGAACCTTCTTAAGCTACCTAGGCACCAAGACTGCCACAACAGAGGCCCTCCCTCTGCATGTAGCAAATCAGAAATGGGAAATTAGGGGCTCAGTGAAAAACACACATTAAGGTTTTGGCAGCCCACAAAACCTCAGAAAGCCAAAGGGGGAATGCGTTAGGTCATAGAAACAGATAAAGAATTTTTTTAGTCAGAAAGAAATTGGAGAAAAAATGCCCGCCGAGTTGGAATCCGAACCCACGACCTCCAGAATAGTGGTCTGGTGCGATAACCAGTACGCTACCGGCGAGGCTATTTACCAACACTTTCTTAGGTATTTATGTTAAGGTATTTTGTTTCATGCACTTGGGGGTTGTAGCTAGCGCCACTCGGACTACTCGGGGCGAAGGGAACCTTCTTTTTACCCCTGGGCCGTGACTCGTGTGCATACATGTCGAGACTATTCGACCAGCGTTGAACCCTCTTAAGCTACCTAGGCACCAAGACTGCCAGAAAAGAGGCCCTCCCTATGCATGTTGCCAATCAGAATAAGAAATTAGGGGTTCCGTGAAATAAGACAGAATATGGTTTTGGCAGCCACAAAACCTCGGAAAGCAAAAGGGGGAATGCGTTAAGTCATAGAAACAGATGAAGAATTTTTTTAGTAAGAAACAAATTGGTGAACCAGTGCCCTTGGGTATAATCCGAACCCACAACCTCCAGAATACCGGTCTGTTGCGATAACCACTAGCTACCGGCGGGGCTATTTCCCCACCACATTCTTGTGTATATATGTTGAGATATTTTTGTTTCCTGCACTGGGGGTGGTAGCTAGCGCCACTGGGGCAACTCGGGGTGAAGAGGACCTTCTTTTTATCCCTGCGCCGTGACTCGAGTGCCTACGACATGTCGAGAGTAGTCGACCAGCGTTGAACCCTTTTAAGCTACCTTTGGCACCAAGACTGCCTGAACAGAGGCGCTCACTATGCATGTAGCGAATCAGAAATCGGAAATGAGCGGCTCAGTGAAATAAGACAGAATAAGGTTTTGGCAGTCAAGAAAACCTCGGAAAGCAAAAGTGGGAATGCGTCAGGTCATAGAACAAGATGAAGAATTTTTTTAATCAACAAAGAAATTGTTGAAAAAATGCCCGCCGGATGACATCCGAACCCACGACCTCTAGAATACCGGTCTGCTGCGATAACCACTACGCTATCGGCGGAGCTGTTGCCCCAACTCTTTTAGGGTATTTCTGTTAAGGTATTTTTGTTTCCTGCACTGGGGGTGGTAGCTAGCGCCACTGGGGCAACTCGGGGTGAAGAGGAATTCTTTTTACCCCTGTGCCGTGACTCGAGTGCCTACGACATGACGAGAGTAGTCGACCAGTGTTGAACCCTTTTAAGCTACCTTTGGCACTAAGACTGCCTGAAGAGAGGCGCTCACTATGCATGTAGCGAATCAGAAATGGGAAATGAGGGGCTCAGTGAAATACGACAGAATAAGATTTTGGCAGCCAACAAAACCTTGGAATGCAAAAGGGGGAATGCGTTATGTCATAGAAACCGATGAAGAATTGTTTTAGTCAGAAAGAAATTGGTGAAAAAATGCCCGCCGGGTGGGATCCGAACCCACGACCTCCAGAATACCGGTCTGATGCGATAACCTCTATGCTACCGGCGGGGCTATTGTCCCACCACTTTCTTGGGTATATATGTTAAGATATTTTTGTTTCCTGCGCTTGGGGGTGGTAGCTAGCGCCACTCGGACTACTCGGGGTGAAGGGGACATTCTTTTTACCCCCGGGACGTGGCTCTAGTGCCTACGACATGCCGAGAGTGGTCGACCAGCGTTGAACCCTCTTAAGCTGCCTAGGCACCAAGACAGCCAGAACAGAGGCCCTCGCTATGCATGTAGCGAATCAGAAATGGGAAATGAGGTGCTCCATGAAATAAGACAGAATAAGGTTTTGCCAGCCAACAAAACCTCGGAATGCAAAAGGGGGAATGCGTTAAGTCATAGAAACCGATGAAGAATTTTTTTAGTCAGAAAGAAATTGGTGAAAAAATGCCCGCCGGGTGGGATCCGAACCCACGACCTCCAGAATACCGGTCTGCTGCGATAACCACTAGCTACCGGCGGGGCTATTTCCCCACCATATTCTTGGGTATATATGTTCAAGTATTTTTGTTTCCTGCACTGGGGGTGGTAGCTAGCGCCACTCGGGCAACTCGGGGTAAAGGGGACCTTCTCTTTAACTCCCGGGCCGTGAGTCGAGTGCCTAGGACATGTCGAGAGTGGTCGACCAGCGTTGAAACCTCTTACGATAACTAGGCACCAAGACTGCCAGAACAGAGGCCCTCGCTATGCATGTAGCGGATAAGAAATGGGAAATGAGGGGCTCAGTGAAATAAGACAGAATAAGGTTTTGGCAGTAAAAAAACCACGGAAAGCAAAAGGGGGAATGCGTTAGGTCATAGAAACAGATGAAGAATTTTTTTAGACAGAAAGAAATTATAAAAAAATGCCCGCCGGGTGGAATCCCAACCCACGACCTCCAAAATACCGATCTGGTGCAGTAACCACTTTTCTACCGGCGAGGCTCTTTCCCCACCACATTCTTGGGTATATATGTTCAGATATGTTTGTTTCCTGCACTGGGTGTGGTAGCTAGCGCCACTCGGACAACTCGGAGTGAAGGGGACCTTCTTTTTAACCCCCCGGCCGTGACTCGAGTGCATACATGTCGAGAGTATTCGACCAGCGTTGAACCCTCTTAAGCTACCTAGGCACCAAGACTGCCAGAAAAGAGGCCCTCGCTATGCATGTAGCGAATCAGAAATGGGAAATGAGGGGCTCAGTGAAATATTACAGAATAAGGTTTTGGCAGTCAAGAAAACCTCCGAAAGCAAAAGTGGGAATGCGTTAGGTCGTAGAACAAGATGAAGAATTTTTTAGTCAGAAAGAAATTGGTAAAAAAATGCCCGCCGGGTGGGATCCGAACCCACGACCTCCAGAATACCAGTCTGCTGCGGTAACCACTACGGTACCGGTGGGGCTATTGGCCCACCACTTTCTTGGGCTTTTGTGTTAAGGTATTTTTGTTTCCTGCGCTTGGGGGTGGTAGCTAGCGCCACTCGGACTACTCGGGGTGAAGGGGACCTTCTTCTTACCCCCGGGCCATGACTCGGGTGCCTACGACATGTCGAGAGTGGTCGACCAGCGTTGAACCCTCTTAAGCTACCTAGGCACCAAGACTGCCAGAACAGAGTCCCTCCCTATGCATGTAGCGAATCAGAAATAAGAAAAAAAGGGGCTCAGTGAAATAAGACAGAATAAAGTTTTGGCAGCCAACAAAACCTCGGAAAGCAAAAGGGGGAATGCGTTAGGTCATAAAAACAGTTGAAGAATTATTTTAGTCAGAAAGAAATTGGTGAACAAATGCCCGCCGGGTGGAATCCGAACCCACGACCTCCAGAATACTGGTCTGGTGCGATAAATACTAGTTTCCGGTGGCGCTATTTCCCCACCACATTCTAGGGTATATATGTTCAGGTTTTTTTTTTCCTGCACTGGGGGTGGTAGCTACCGCCACTCGGACAACTCGGTGTGAAGGGGACCTTCTTTTTACCCCTGCGCCGTGACTCGAGTGCCTACGACATGTCGAGAGTAGTCGACCAGCGTTGAACCCTTTTAAGCTACCTTTGGCACCAAGACTGCCTGAACAGAGGCGCTCACTATGCATGTAGCGAATCAGAAATGGGAATTGAGGGGCTCAGTGAAATAAGACAGAATAAGGTTTTGCAGCCAACAAAAACTCGGAAAGCAAAATGGGGAATGCGTTAGGTCATAGAACAAGATGAAGAATTTTTTTAGTCAGAAAAAAATTGGAGAAAAAATGCCCGCCGAGTTGGAATCCGAACCCACGACCTCCAGAATACCGGTCTGCTGCGATAACCACTACGTTACCGGCGGGGCTATTGCCCGAACACTTTCTTGGGTATTTATGTTAAGGTATTTTTGTTTCCTGCGCTTGGGGGTGTTAGCTAGCGCAACTCGGACTACTCGGGGTGAAGGGGACCTTCTTTTTAACCCCCGGGCCGTGACTCGAGTGCTTACGACATGTCGAGAGTATTCGACCAGCGTTGAACCCTCTTAAGCTACCTAGGAAAGGCACAAAGACTGCCAGAACAGAGTCCCTCCCTATGCATGTAGCGAATAAGAAATGAGAAAAGAGGGGCTCAGTGAAATAAGACAGAATAAGGTTTTGGCAGCCAACAAAACCTCGGAAATCAAAGGGGGGAAAGCGTTAGGTCATAGAAACAGATGAAGCATTTTTTTAGTCAGAAAGAAATTGGTGAAAAAATGCCCGCCGGATGAGATGCGAACCCACGACCTCAAGAATACCGGTCTGCTATGATAACCACTACGCTACTGGCGGAGCTATTGCCCCACCACTTTCTTGGGTATTTATGTTAAGGTATTTTTGTTTCCTCCGCTTGGGGGTTTTAGCTAGCACCACTCGGACTACTGGGGGTGAAGAGGACCTTCTTTTTACCCCCGGGCCGTGACTCGAGTGCCTACGGCATGTCGAGAGTGGTCAACCAGCGTTGAACCTTCTTAAGCTACCTAGGCACCAAGACTGCCACAACAGAGGCCCTCCCTCTGCATGTAGCAAATCAGAAATGGGAAATTAGGGGCTCAGTGAAAAACACACATTAAGGTTTTGGCAGCCCACAAAACCTCAGAAAGCCAAAGGGGGAATGCGTTAGGTCATAGAAACAGATAAAGAATTTTTTTAGTCAGAAAGAAATTGGAGAAAAAATGCCCGCCGAGTTGGAATCCGAACCCACGACCTCCAGAATAGTGGTCTGGTGCGATAACCAGTACGCTACCGGCGAGGCTATTTACCAACACTTTCTTAGGTATTTATGTTAAGGTATTTTGTTTCATGCACTTGGGGGTTGTAGCTAGCGCCACTCGGACTACTCGGGGCGAAGGGAACCTTCTTTTTACCCCTGGGCCGTGACTCGTGTGCATACATGTCGAGACTATTCGACCAGCGTTGAACCCTCTTAAGCTACCTAGGCACCAAGACTGCCAGAAAAGAGGCCCTCCCTATGCATGTTGCCAATCAGAATAAGAAATTAGGGGTTCCGTGAAATAAGACAGAATATGGTTTTGGCAGCCACAAAACCTCGGAAAGCAAAAGGGGGAATGCGTTAAGTCATAGAAACAGATGAAGAATTTTTTTAGTAAGAAACAAATTGGTGAACCAGTGCCCTTGGGTATAATCCGAACCCACAACCTCCAGAATACCGGTCTGTTGCGATAACCACTAGCTACCGGCGGGGCTATTTCCCCACCACATTCTTGTGTATATATGTTGAGATATTTTTGTTTCCTGCACTGGGGGTGGTAGCTAGCGCCACTGGGGCAACTCGGGGTGAAGAGGACCTTCTTTTTATCCCTGCGCCGTGACTCGAGTGCCTACGACATGTCGAGAGTAGTCGACCAGCGTTGAACCCTTTTAAGCTACCTTTGGCACCAAGACTGCCTGAACAGAGGCGCTCACTATGCATGTAGCGAATCAGAAATCGGAAATGAGCGGCTCAGTGAAATAAGACAGAATAAGGTTTTGGCAGTCAAGAAAACCTCGGAAAGCAAAAGTGGGAATGCGTCAGGTCATAGAACAAGATGAAGAATTTTTTTAATCAACAAAGAAATTGTTGAAAAAATGCCCGCCGGATGACATCCGAACCCACGACCTCTAGAATACCGGTCTGCTGCGATAACCACTACGCTATCGGCGGAGCTGTTGCCCCAACTCTTTTAGGGTATTTCTGTTAAGGTATTTTTGTTTCCTGCACTGGGGGTGGTAGCTAGCGCCACTGGGGCAACTCGGGGTGAAGAGGAATTCTTTTTACCCCTGTGCCGTGACTCGAGTGCCTACGACATGACGAGAGTAGTCGACCAGTGTTGAACCCTTTTAAGCTACCTTTGGCACTAAGACTGCCTGAAGAGAGGCGCTCACTATGCATGTAGCGAATCAGAAATGGGAAATGAGGGGCTCAGTGAAATACGACAGAATAAGATTTTGGCAGCCAACAAAACCTTGGAATGCAAAAGGGGGAATGCGTTATGTCATAGAAACCGATGAAGAATTGTTTTAGTCAGAAAGAAATTGGTGAAAAAATGCCCGCCGGGTGGGATCCGAACCCACGACCTCCAGAATACCGGTCTGATGCGATAACCTCTATGCTACCGGCGGGGCTATTGTCCCACCACTTTCTTGGGTATATATGTTAAGATATTTTTGTTTCCTGCGCTTGGGGGTGGTAGCTAGCGCCACTCGGACTACTCGGGGTGAAGGGGACATTCTTTTTACCCCCGGGACGTGACTCTAGTGCCTACGACATGCCGAGAGTGGTCGACCAGCGTTGAACCCTCTTAAGCTGCCTAGGCACCAAGACAGCCAGAACAGAGGCCCTCGCTATGCATGTAGCGAATCAGAAATGGGAAATGAGGTGCTCCATGAAATAAGACAGAATAAGGTTTTGCCAGCCAACAAAACCTCGGAATGCAAAAGGGGGAATGCGTTAAGTCATAGAAACCGATGAAGAATTTTTTTAGTCAGAAAGAAATTGGTGAAAAAATGCCCGCCGGGTGGGATCCGAACCCACGACCTCCAGAATACCGGTCTGCTGCGATAACCACTAGCTACCGGCGGGGCTATTTCCCCACCATATTCTTGGGTATATATGTTCAAGTATTTTTGTTTCCTGCACTGGGGGTGGTAGCTAGCGCCACTCGGGCAACTCGGGGTAAAGGGGACCTTCTCTTTAACTCCCGGGCCGTGAGTCGAGTGCCTAGGACATGTCGAGAGTGGTCGACCAGCGTTGAAACCTCTTACGATAACTAGGCACCAAGACTGCCAGAACAGAGGCCCTCGCTATGCATGTAGCGGATAAGAAATGGGAAATGAGGGGCTCAGTGAAATAAGACAGAATAAGGTTTTGGCAGTAAAAAAACCACGGAAAGCAAAAGGGGGAATGCGTTAGGTCATAGAAACAGATGAAGAATTTTTTTAGACAGAAAGAAATTATAAAAAAATGCCCGCCGGGTGGAATCCCAACCCACGACCTCCAAAATACCGATCTGGTGCAGTAACCACTTTTCTACCGGCGAGGCTCTTTCCCCACCACATTCTTGGGTATATATGTTCAGATATGTTTGTTTCCTGCACTGGGTGTGGTAGCTAGCGCCACTCGGACAACTCGGAGTGAAGGGGACCTTCTTTTTAACCCCCCGGCCGTGACTCGAGTGCATACATGTCGAGAGTATTCGACCAGCGTTGAACCCTCTTAAGCTACCTAGGCACCAAGACTGCCAGAAAAGAGGCCCTCGCTATGCATGTAGCGAATCAGAAATGGGAAATGAGGGGCTCAGTGAAATATTACAGAATAAGGTTTTGGCAGTCAAGAAAACCTCCGAAAGCAAAAGTGGGAATGCGTTAGGTCGTAGAACAAGATGAAGAATTTTTTAGTCAGAAAGAAATTGGTAAAAAAATGCCCGCCGGGTGGGATCCGAACCCACGACCTCCAGAATACCAGTCTGCTGCGGTAACCACTACGGTACCGGTGGGGCTATTGGCCCACCACTTTCTTGGGCTTTTGTGTTAAGGTATTTTTGTTTCCTGCGCTTGGGGGTGGTAGCTAGCGCCACTCGGACTACTCGGGGTGAAGGGGACCTTCTTCTTACCCCCGGGCCATGACTCGAGTGCCTACGACATGTCGAGAGTGGTCGACCAGCGTTGAACCCTCTTAAGCTACCTAGGCACCAAGACTGCCAGAACAGAGTCCCTCCCTATGCATGTAGCGAATCAGAAATAAGAAAAAAAGGGGCTCAGTGAAATAAGACAGAATAAAGTTTTGGCAGCCAACAAAACCTCGGAAAGCAAAAGGGGGAATGCGTTAGGTCATAAAAACAGTTGAAGAATTATTTTAGTCAGAAAGAAATTGGTGAACAAATGCCCGCCGGGTGGAATCCGAACCCACGACCTCCAGAATACTGGTCTGGTGCGATAAATACTAGTTTCCGGTGGCGCTATTTCCCCACCACATTCTAGGGTATATATGTTCAGGTTTTTTTTTTCCTGCACTGGGGGTGGTAGCTACCGCCACTCGGACAACTCGGTGTGAAGGGGACCTTCTTTTTACCCCTGCGCCGTGACTCGAGTGCCTACGACATGTCGAGAGTAGTCGACCAGCGTTGAACCCTTTTAAGCTACCTTTGGCACCAAGACTGCCTGAACAGAGGCGCTCACTATGCATGTAGCGAATCAGAAATGGGAATTGAGGGGCTCAGTGAAATAAGACAGAATAAGGTTTTGCAGCCAACAAAAACTCGGAAAGCAAAATGGGGAATGCGTTAGGTCATAGAACAAGATGAAGAATTTTTTTAGTCAGAAAAAAATTGGAGAAAAAATGCCCGCCGAGTTGGAATCCGAACCCACGACCTCCAGAATACCGGTCTGCTGCGATAACCACTACGTTACCGGCGGGGCTATTGCCCGAACACTTTCTTGGGTATTTATGTTAAGGTATTTTTGTTTCCTGCGCTTGGGGGTGTTAGCTAGCGCAACTCGGACTACTCGGGGTGAAGGGGACCTTCTTTTTAACCCCCGGGCCGTGACTCGAGTGCTTACGACATGTCGAGAGTATTCGACCAGCGTTGAACCCTCTTAAGCTACCTAGGAAAGGCACAAAGACTGCCAGAACAGAGTCCCTCCCTATGCATGTAGCGAATAAGAAATGAGAAAAGAGGGGCTCAGTGAAATAAGACAGAATAAGGTTTTGGCAGCCAACAAAACCTCGGAAATCAAAGGGGGGAAAGCGTTAGGTCATAGAAACAGATGAAGCATTTTTTTAGTCAGAAAGAAATTGGTGAAAAAATGCCCGCCGGATGAGATGCGAACCCACGACCTCAAGAATACCGGTCTGCTATGATAACCACTACGCTACTGGCGGAGCTATTGCCCCACCACTTTCTTGGGTATTTATGTTAAGGTATTTTTGTTTCCTCCGCTTGGGGGTTTTAGCTAGCACCACTCGGACTACTGGGGGTGAAGGGGACCTTCTTTTTACCCCCGGGCCGTGACTCGAGTGCCTACGGCATGTCGAGAGTGGTCAACCAGCGTTGAACCTTCTTAAGCTACCTAGGCACCAAGACTGCCACAACAGAGGCCCTCCCTCTGCATGTAGCAAATCAGAAATGGGAAATTAGGGGCTCAGTGAAAAACACTCATTAAGGTTTTGGCAGCCCACAAAACCTCAGAAAGCCAAAGGGGGAATGCGTTAGGTCATAGAAACAGATAAAGAATTTTTTTAGTCAGAAAGAAATTGGAGAAAAAATGCCCGCCGAGTTGGAATCCGAACCCACGACCTCCAGAATAGTGGTCTGGTGCGATAACCAGTATGCTACCGGCGAGGCTATTTACCAACACTTTCTTAGGTATTTATGTTAAGGTATTTTGTTTCATGCACTTGGGGGTTGTAGCTAGCGCCACTCGGACTACTCGGGGCGAAGGGAACCTTCTTTTTACCCCTGGGCCGTGACTCGTGTGCATACATGTCGAGACTATTCGACCAGCGTTGAACCCTCTTAAGCTACCTAGGCACCAAGACTGCCAGAAAAGAGGCCCTCCCTATGCATGTTGCCAATCAGAATAAGAAATTAGGGGTTCCGTGAAATAAGACAGAATATGGTTTTGGCAGCCACAAAACCTCGGAAAGCAAAAGGGGGAATGCGTTAAGTCATAGAAACAGATGAAGAATTTTTTTAGTAAGAAACAAATTGGTGAACCAGTGCCCTTGGGTATAATCCGAACCCACAACCTCCAGAATACCGGTCTGTTGCGATAACCACTAGCTACCGGCGGGGCTATTTCCCCACCACATTCTTGTGTATATATGTTGAGATATTTTTGTTTCCTGCACTGGGGGTGGTAGCTAGCGCCACTGGGGCAACTCGGGGTGAAGAGGACCTTCTTTTTATCCCTGCGCCGTGACTCGAGTGCCTACGACATGTCGAGAGTAGTCGACCAGCGTTGAACCCTTTTAAGCTACCTTTGGCACCAAGACTGCCTGAACAGAGGCGCTCACTATGCATGTAGCGAATCAGAAATCGGAAATGAGCGGCTCAGTGAAATAAGACAGAATAAGGTTTTGGCAGTCAAGAAAACCTCGGAAAGCAAAAGTGGGAATGCGTCAGGTCATAGAACAAGATGAAGAATTTTTTTAATCAACAAAGAAATTGTTGAAAAAATGCCCGCCGGATGACATCCGAACCCACGACCTCTAGAATACCGGTCTGCTGCGATAACCACTACGCTATCGGCGGAGCTGTTGCCCCAACTCTTTTAGGGTATTTCTGTTAAGGTATTTTTGTTTCCTGCACTGGGGGTGGTAGCTAGCGCCACTGGGGCAACTCGGGGTGAAGAGGAATTCTTTTTACCCCTGTGCCGTGACTCGAGTGCCTACGACATGACGAGAGTAGTCGACCAGTGTTGAACCCTTTTAAGCTACCTTTGGCACTAAGACTGCCTGAAGAGAGGCGCTCACTATGCATGTAGCGAATCAGAAATGGGAAATGAGGGGCTCAGTGAAATACGACAGAATAAGATTTTGGCAGCCAACAAAACCTTGGAATGCAAAAGGGGGAATGCGTTATGTCATAGAAACCGATGAAGAATTGTTTTAGTCAGAAAGAAATTGGTGAAAAAATGCCCGCCGGGTGGGATCCGAACCCACGACCTCCAGAATACCGGTCTGATGCGATAACCTCTATGCTACCGGCGGGGCTATTGTCCCACCACTTTCTTGGGTATATATGTTAAGATATTTTTGTTTCCTGCGCTTGGGGGTGGTAGCTAGCGCCACTCGGACTACTCGGGGTGAAGGGGACATTCTTTTTACCCCCGGGACGTGACTCTAGTGCCTACGACATGCCGAGAGTGGTCGACCAGCGTTGAACCCTCTTAAGCTGCCTAGGCACCAAGACAGCCAGAACAGAGGCCCTCGCTATGCATGTAGCGAATCAGAAATGGGAAATGAGGTGCTCCATGAAATAAGACAGAATAAGGTTTTGCCAGCCAACAAAACCTCGGAATGCAAAAGGGGGAATGCGTTAAGTCATAGAAACCGATGAAGAATTTTTTTAGTCAGAAAGAAATTGGTGAAAAAATGCCCGCCGGGTGGGATCCGAACCCACGACCTCCAGAATACCGGTCTGCTGCGATAACCACTAGCTACCGGCGGGGCTATTTCCCCACCATATTCTTGGGTATATATGTTCAAGTATTTTTGTTTCCTGCACTGGGGGTGGTAGCTAGCGCCACTCGGGCAACTCGGGGTAAAGGGGACCTTCTCTTTAACTCCCGGGCCGTGAGTCGAGTGCCTAGGACATGTCGAGAGTGGTCGACCAGCGTTGAAACCTCTTACGATAACTAGGCACCAAGACTGCCAGAACAGAGGCCCTCGCTATGCATGTAGCGGATAAGAAATGGGAAATGAGGGGCTCAGTGAAATAAGACAGAATAAGGTTTTGGCAGTAAAAAAACCACGGAAAGCAAAAGGGGGAATGCGTTAGGTCATAGAAACAGATGAAGAATTTTTTTAGACAGAAAGAAATTATAAAAAAATGCCCGCCGGGTGGAATCCCAACCCACGACCTCCAAAATACCGATCTGGTGCAGTAACCACTTTTCTACCGGCGAGGCTCTTTCCCCACCACATTCTTGGGTATATATGTTCAGATATGTTTGTTTCCTGCACTGGGTGTGGTAGCTAGCGCCACTCGGACAACTCGGAGTGAAGGGGACCTTCTTTTTAACCCCCCGGCCGTGACTCGAGTGCATACATGTCGAGAGTATTCGACCAGCGTTGAACCCTCTTAAGCTACCTAGGCACCAAGACTGCCAGAAAAGAGGCCCTCGCTATGCATGTAGCGAATCAGAAATGGGAAATGAGGGGCTCAGTGAAATATTACAGAATAAGGTTTTGGCAGTCAAGAAAACCTCCGAAAGCAAAAGTGGGAATGCGTTAGGTCGTAGAACAAGATGAAGAATTTTTTAGTCAGAAAGAAATTGGTAAAAAAATGCCCGCCGGGTGGGATCCGAACCCACGACCTCCAGAATACCAGTCTGCTGCGGTAACCACTACGGTACCGGTGGGGCTATTGGCCCACCACTTTCTTGGGCTTTTGTGTTAAGGTATTTTTGTTTCCTGCGCTTGGGGGTGGTAGCTAGCGCCACTCGGACTACTCGGGGTGAAGGGGACCTTCTTCTTACCCCCGGGCCATGACTCGAGTGCCTACGACATGTCGAGAGTGGTCGACCAGCGTTGAACCCTCTTAAGCTACCTAGGCACCAAGACTGCCAGAACAGAGTCCCTCCCTATGCATGTAGCGAATCAGAAATAAGAAAAAAAGGGGCTCAGTGAAATAAGACAGAATAAAGTTTTGGCAGCCAACAAAACCTCGGAAAGCAAAAGGGGGAATGCGTTAGGTCATAAAAACAGTTGAAGAATTATTTTAGTCAGAAAGAAATTGGTGAACAAATGCCCGCCGGGTGGAATCCGAACCCACGACCTCCAGAATACTGGTCTGGTGCGATAAATACTAGTTTCCGGTGGCGCTATTTCCCCACCACATTCTAGGGTATATATGTTCAGGTTTTTTTTTTCCTGCACTGGGGGTGGTAGCTACCGCCACTCGGACAACTCGGTGTGAAGGGGACCTTCTTTTTACCCCTGCGCCGTGACTCGAGTGCCTACGACATGTCGAGAGTAGTCGACCAGCGTTGAACCCTTTTAAGCTACCTTTGGCACCAAGACTGCCTGAACAGAGGCGCTCACTATGCATGTAGCGAATCAGAAATGGGAATTGAGGGGCTCAGTGAAATAAGACAGAATAAGGTTTTGCAGCCAACAAAAACTCGGAAAGCAAAATGGGGAATGCGTTAGGTCATAGAACAAGATGAAGAATTTTTTTAGTCAGAAAAAAATTGGAGAAAAAATGCCCGCCGAGTTGGAATCCGAACCCACGACCTCCAGAATACCGGTCTGCTGCGATAACCACTACGTTACCGGCGGGGCTATTGCCCGAACACTTTCTTGGGTATTTATGTTAAGGTATTTTTGTTTCCTGCGCTTGGGGGTGTTAGCTAGCGCAACTCGGACTACTCGGGGTGAAGGGGACCTTCTTTTTAACCCCCGGGCCGTGACTCGAGTGCTTACGACATGTCGAGAGTATTCGACCAGCGTTGAACCCTCTTAAGCTACCTAGGAAAGGCACAAAGACTGCCAGAACAGAGTCCCTCCCTATGCATGTAGCGAATAAGAAATGAGAAAAGAGGGGCTCAGTGAAATAAGACAGAATAAGGTTTTGGCAGCCAACAAAACCTCGGAAATCAAAGGGGGGAAAGCGTTAGGTCATAGAAACAGATGAAGCATTTTTTTAGTCAGAAAGAAATTGGTGAAAAAATGCCCGCCGGATGAGATGCGAACCCACGACCTCAAGAATACCGGTCTGCTATGATAACCACTACGCTACTGGCGGAGCTATTGCCCCACCACTTTCTTGGGTATTTATGTTAAGGTATTTTTGTTTCCTCCGCTTGGGGGTTTTAGCTAGCACCACTCGGACTACTGGGGGTGAAGGGGACCTTCTTTTTACCCCCGGGCCGTGACTCGAGTGCCTACGGCATGTCGAGAGTGGTCAACCAGCGTTGAACCTTCTTAAGCTACCTAGGCACCAAGACTGCCACAACAGAGGCCCTCCCTCTGCATGTAGCAAATCAGAAATGGGAAATTAGGGGCTCAGTGAAAAAACACACATTAAGGTTTTGGCAGCCCACAAAACCTCAGAAAGCCAAAGAGGGAATGCGTTAGGTCATAGAAACAGATAAAGAATTTTTTTAGTCAGAAAGAAATTGGAGAAAAAATGCCCGCCGAGTTGGAATCCGAACCCACGACCTCCAGAATAGTGGTCTGGTGCGATAACCAGTACGCTACCGGCGAGGCTATTTACCAACACTTTCTTAGGTATTTATGTTAAGGTATTTTGTTTCATGCACTTGGGGGTTGTAGCTAGCGCCACTCGGACTACTCGGGGCGAAGGGAACCTTCTTTTTACCCCTGGGCCGTGACTCGTGTGCATACATGTCGAGACTATTCGACCAGCGTTGAACCCTCTTAAGCTACCTAGGCACCAAGACTGCCAGAAAAGAGGCCCTCCCTATGCATGTTGCCAATCAGAATAAGAAATTAGGGGTTCCGTGAAATAAGACAGAATATGGTTTTGGCAGCCACAAAACCTCGGAAAGCAAAAGGGGGAATGCGTTAAGTCATAGAAACAGATGAAGAATTTTTTTAGTAAGAAACAAATTGGTGAACCATTGCCCTTGGGTATAATCCGAACCCACAACCTCCAGAATACCGGTCTGTTGCGATAACCACTAGCTACCGGCGGGGCTATTTCCCCACCACATTCTTGTGTATATATGTTGAGATATTTTTGTTTCCTGCACTGGGGGTGGTAGCTAGCGCCACTGGGGCAACTCGGGGTGAAGAGGACCTTCTTTTTATCCCTGCGCCGTGACTCGAGTGCCTACGACATGTCGAGAGTAGTCGACCACCGTTGAACCCTTTTAAGCTACCTTTGGCACCAAGACTGCCTGAACAGAGGCGCTCACTATGCATGTAGCGAATCAGAAATCGGAAATGAGCGGCTCAGTGAAATAAGACAGAATAAGGTTTTGGCAGTCAAGAAAACCTCGGAAAGCAAAAGTGGGAATGCGTCAGGTCATAGAACAAGATGAAGAATTTTTTTAATCAACAAAGAAATTGTTGAAAAAATGCCCGCCGGATGACATCCGAACCCACGACCTCTAGAATACCGGTCTGCTGCGATAACCACTACGCTATCGGCGGAGCTGTTGCCCCAACTCTTTTAGGGTATTTCTGTTAAGGTATTTTTGTTTCCTGCACTGGGGGTGGTAGCTAGCGCCACTGGGGCAACTCGGGGTGAAGAGGAATTCTTTTTACCCCTGTGCCGTGACTCGAGTGCCTACGACATGACGAGAGTAGTCGACCAGTGTTGAACCCTTTTAAGCTACCTTTGGCACTAAGACTGCCTGAAGAGAGGCGCTCACTATGCATGTAGCGAATCAGAAATGGGAAATGAGGGGCTCAGTGAAATATGACAGAATAAGGTTTTGCAGCCAACAAATCATCGGAAAGCAAAAGGGGGAATGCGTTAGGTCAGAGAAACAGATGAAGAATTTTTTTAGTCAGAAAGAAATTGGTCAAAAAATGCCCGCCGGGTGGGATACGAACCCACGACTTCCAAAATACCCTTCTGCTGCGATAACCACTTCGATACCGGTGGGGCTATTGCCCGAACACTTTCTTGGGTATTTATGTTGAGGTATTTTTGTTTCCTGCGCTTGGGGGTGGTAGCTGGCGCCACTCGGGTTACTCGGGGTGAAGGAGACCTTCTTTTTACCCCCGTGCCGTGACTCGAGTGCCGACGACATGTCGAGAGAATTCGACCAGTGTTGATCCCTCTTAAGCTACCTAGGCACCAGACTGCCAGAACACATGCCCTCGCTATGCATGTAGCGAATCAGAATATGAAATGAAGAGCGCAGTGAAATAAGACAGAATAAGGTTTTGGCAGCCACAGAACCTCGGAAAGCAAAAGGGGGAATGCGTTAGGTCATAGAACAAGATAAAGAATTTTTTTTAGTCAGAAAGAAGTTGGTGAACAAATGCCCTTGGGTGGAATCCGAACAAACGACCTCCAGAATACCGGTCTGGTGCGATAACCACTAGCTACCGGGAGGGCTATTTCCCCACCACATTCTTGGGTATATATGTTCAGGTACTTTGGTTTCCTGCACTGGGGGTGGTAGCTAGCGCCACTCGGGCAACTCGGGGTGAAGGGGACCTTCTTTTTAACCCCCGCGCCGTGACTAGTGCCTACGAGAGTGGTCGACCAGCGTTGAACCCTCTTAAGCTACCTAGGCACCAAGACTGCCAGAACAGAGTCCCTCCCTATGCATGTAGCGAATCAGAAACGGGAAATGATGGGCTCAGTGAAATAAGACAGAATAAGGTTTTGGCAGCCAACAAACCCTCGGAAAAAAGGGGGGAATGCGTTAGGTCACAGAAACAGATGAATAATTTTTTATTCAGACATAAACTGGTGAAAAAATGCCCGCTGGGTGGAATCCGAACCCACGACCTCCAGAATACCGGTCTGGTGCGATAATCACTACGCTACCGGCGAGGCAATTTCCTACCTCTTTCTTAGGTATTTATGTTAAGGTATTTCGTTTCACGCCCTTGGGGTTTGTAGCTAGCGCCACTCGGACACCTCGGAGTGAAGGGGACCTTCTTATTAAACCCGAGCCGTGACTCGAGTGCCTACGACATGTCGAGAGTGGTCGACCAGCGTTGAACCGTCTTAAGCTACCTAGGCACCAAGACTGCCATAACATAGGCCCTCGTTATGCATGTAGCGAATCAGAAATGGTAAATGAGGGGCTCAGTGAAATAAGACAGAAAAAGGTTTTGCAGCAAAAAAATCATCGGAAAGCAAAAGGAGGAATGCGTTAGGTCATAGAAACAGACGAACAATTTTTTTATTCAGAAAGAAATTGGTGAAAAAATGCCAGCGGGTGGGATCCGAACCCGCGACCTCCAGAATACCCGTCTGCTGCGATAACCACTTCGTTACCGGTGGAGCTATTGCCCCACCACTTTCTTGGGTATTTTTGTTAAGGTATTTTTGTTTCCTCCGCTTGGGGGTGTTAGCTAGCGCCACTCGGACTACTGGGGGTGAAGGGGATCTTCTTTTTACCCCCGGGCCGTGACTCGAGTGCCTACGGCATGTCGAGAGTGGTCAACCAGCGTTGAACCCTCTTAATCTACCTTTGGCACCAAGACTGCCAGAACAGAGGCCCTCACTAAGGATGTAGGGATTCAGAAATGGGAAATATGGGGCTCAGTGGAATACGACAGAATAAGATTTTGCAGCCAACAAAACCTTGGAATGCAAAAGGGGGAATGCGTTATGTCATAGAAACAGATGAAGAATTGTTTTAGTCAGAAAGAAATTGGTGAAAAAATGCCCGCCGGGTGGGATCCGAACCCACGACCTCCAGAATACCGGTCTGATGCGATAACCTCTATGCTACCGGCGGGGCTATTGTCCCACCACTTTCTTGGGTATATATGTTAAGATATTTTTGTTTCCTGCGCTTGGGGGTGGTAGCTAGCGCCACTCGGACTACTCGGGGTGAAGGGGACATTCTTTTTACCCCTGGGACGTGACTCTAGTGCCTACGACATGCCGAGAGTGGTCGACCAGCGTTGAACCCTCTTAAGCTGCCTAGGCACCAAGACAGCCAGAACAGAGGCCCTCGCTATGCATGTAGCGAATCAGAAATGGGAAATGAGGTGCTCCGTGAAATAAGACAGAATAAGGTTTTGCCAGCCAACAAAACCTCGGAATGCAAAAGGGGGAATGCGTTAAGTCATAGAAACCGATGAAGAATTTTTTTAGTCAGAAAGAAATTGGTGAAAAAATGCCCGCCGGGTGGGATCCGAACCCACGACCTCCAGAATACCGGTCTGCTGCGATAACCACTAGCTACCGGCGGGGCTATTTCCCCACCATATTCTTGGGTATATATGTTCAAGTATTTTTGTTTCCTGCACTGGGGGTGGTAGCTAGCGCCACTCGGGCAACTCGGGGAAAGGGGACCTTCTCTTTAACTCCCGGGCCGTGAGTCGAGTGCCTAGGACATGTCGAGAGTGGTCGACCAGCGTTGAAACCTCTTACGATACCTAGGCACCAAGACTGCCAGAACAGAGGCCCTCGCTATGCATGTAGCGGATCAGAAATGGGAAATGAGGGGCTCAGTGAAATAAGACAGAATAAGGTTTTGGCAGTAAAAAAACCACGGAAAGCAAAAGGGGGAATGCGTTAGGTCATAGAAACAGATGAAGAATTTTTTTAGACAGAAAGAAATTATAAAAAAATGCCCGCCGGGTGGAATCCCCACCCACGACCTCCAAAATACCGATCTGGTGCAGTAACCACTTTTCTACCGGCGAGGCTCTTTCCCCACCACATTCTTGGGTATATATGTTCAGATATGTTTGTTTCCTGCACTGGGGGTGGTAGCTAGCGCCACTCGGACAACTCGGAGTGAAGGGGACCTTCTTTTTAACCCCCCGGCCGTGACTCGAGTGCATACATGTCGAGAGTATTCGACCAGCGTTGAACCCTCTTAAGCTACCTAGGCACCAAGACTGCCAGAAAAGAGGCCCTCGCTATGCATGTAGCGAATCAGAAATGGGAAATGAGGGGCTCAGTGAAATAAGACAGAATAAGTTTTTGGCAGTCAAGAAAACCTCCGAAAGCAAAAGTGGGAATGCGTTAGGTCATAGAACAAGATGAAGAATTTTTTAGTCAGAAAGAAATTGGTAAAAAAATGCCCGCCGGGTGGGATCCGAACCCACGACCTCCAGAATACCAGTCTGCTGCGGTAACCACTACGGTACCGGTGGGGCTATTGGCCCACCACTTTCTTGGGTTTTTGTGTTAAGGTATTTTTGTTTCCTGCGCTTGGGGGTGGTAGCTAGCGCCACTCGGACTACTCGGGGTGAAGGGGACCTTCTTCTTACCCCCGGGCCATGACTCGAGTGCCTACGACATGTCGAGAGTGGTCGACCAGCGTTGAACCCTCTTAAGCTACCTAGGCACCAAGACTGCCAGAACAGAGTCCCTCCCTATGCATGTAGCGAATCAGAAATAAGAAAAAAAGGGGCTCAGTGAAATAAGACAGAATAAAGTTTTGGCAGCCAACAAAACCTCGGAAAGCAAAAGGGGGAATGCGTTAGGTCATAAAAACAGTTGAAGAATTATTTTAGTCAGAAAGAAATTGGTGAACAAATGCCCGCCGGGTGGAATCCGAACCCACGACCTCCAGAATACTGGTCTGGTGCGATAAATACTAGTTTCCGGTGGCGCTATTTCCCCACCACATTCTAGGGTATATATGTTCAGGTTTTTTTTTTCCTGCACTGGGGGTGGTAGCTACCGCCACTCGGACAACTCGGTGTGAAGGGGACCTTCTTTTTACCCCTGCGCCGTGACTCGAGTGCCTACGACATGTCGAGAGTAGTCGACCAGCGTTGAACCCTTTTAAGCTACCTTTGGCACCAAGACTGCCTGAACAGAGGCGCTCACTATGCATGTAGCGAATCAGAAATGGGAATTGAGGGGCTCAGTGAAATAAGACAGAATAAGGTTTTGCAGCCAACAAAAACTCGGAAAGCAAAATGGGGAATGCGTTAGGTCATAGAACAAGATGAAGAATTTTTTTAGTCAGAAAAAAATTGGAGAAAAAATGCCCGCCGAGTTGGAATCCGAACCCACGACCTCCAGAATACCGGTCTGCTGCGATAACCACTACGTTACCGGCGGGGCTATTGCCCGAACACTTTCTTGGGTATTTATGTTAAGGTATTTTTGTTTCCTGCGCTTGGGGGTGTTAGCTAGCGCAACTCGGACTACTCGGGGTGAAGGGGACCTTCTTTTTAACCCCCGGGCCGTGACTCGAGTGCTTACGACATGTCGAGAGTATTCGACCAGCGTTGAACCCTCTTAAGCTACCTAGGAAAGGCACAAAGACTGCCAGAACAGAGTCCCTCCCTATGCATGTAGCGAATAAGAAATGAGAAAAGAGGGGCTCAGTGAAATAAGACAGAATAAGGTTTTGGCAGCCAACAAAACCTCGGAAATCAAAGGGGGGAAAGCGTTAGGTCATAGAAACAGATGAAGCATTTTTTTAGTCAGAAAGAAATTGGTGAAAAAATGCCCGCCGGATGAGATGCGAACCCACGACCTCAAGAATACCGGTCTGCTATGATAACCACTACGCTACTGGCGGAGCTATTGCCCCACCACTTTCTTGGGTATTTATGTTAAGGTATTTTTGTTTCCTCCGCTTGGGGGTTTTAGCTAGCACCACTCGGACTACTGGGGGTGAAGGGGACCTTCTTTTTACCCCCGGGCCGTGACTCGAGTGCCTACGGCATGTCGAGAGTGGTCAACCAGCGTTGAACCTTCTTAAGCTACCTAGGCACCAAGACTGCCACAACAGAGGCCCTCCCTCTGCATGTAGCAAATCAGAAATGGGAAATTAGGGGCTCAGTGAAAAAACACACATTAAGGTTTTGGCAGCCCACAAAACCTCAGAAAGCCAAAGAGGGAATGCGTTAGGTCATAGAAACAGATAAAGAATTTTTTTAGTCAGAAAGAAATTGGAGAAAAAATGCCCGCCGAGTTGGAATCCGAACCCACGACCTCCAGAATAGTGGTCTGGTGCGATAACCAGTACGCTACCGGCGAGGCTATTTACCAACACTTTCTTAGGTATTTATGTTAAGGTATTTTGTTTCATGCACTTGGGGGTTGTAGCTAGCGCCACTCGGACTACTCGGGGCGAAGGGAACCTTCTTTTTACCCCTGGGCCGTGACTCGTGTGCATACATGTCGAGACTATTCGACCAGCGTTGAACCCTCTTAAGCTACCTAGGCACCAAGACTGCCAGAAAAGAGGCCCTCCCTATGCATGTTGCCAATCAGAATAAGAAATTAGGGGTTCCGTGAAATAAGACAGAATATGGTTTTGGCAGCCACAAAACCTCGGAAAGCAAAAGGGGGAATGCGTTAAGTCATAGAAACAGATGAAGAATTTTTTTAGTAAGAAACAAATTGGTGAACCATTGCCCTTGGGTATAATCCGAACCCACAACCTCCAGAATACCGGTCTGTTGCGATAACCACTAGCTACCGGCGGGGCTATTTCCCCACCACATTCTTGTGTATATATGTTGAGATATTTTTGTTTCCTGCACTGGGGGTGGTAGCTAGCGCCACTGGGGCAACTCGGGGTGAAGAGGACCTTCTTTTTATCCCTGCGCCGTGACTCGAGTGCCTACGACATGTCGAGAGTAGTCGACCACCGTTGAACCCTTTTAAGCTACCTTTGGCACCAAGACTGCCTGAACAGAGGCGCTCACTATGCATGTAGCGAATCAGAAATCGGAAATGAGCGGCTCAGTGAAATAAGACAGAATAAGGTTTTGGCAGTCAAGAAAACCTCGGAAAGCAAAAGTGGGAATGCGTCAGGTCATAGAACAAGATGAAGAATTTTTTTAATCAACAAAGAAATTGTTGAAAAAATGCCCGCCGGATGACATCCGAACCCACGACCTCTAGAATACCGGTCTGCTGCGATAACCACTACGCTATCGGCGGAGCTGTTGCCCCAACTCTTTTAGGGTATTTCTGTTAAGGTATTTTTGTTTCCTGCACTGGGGGTGGTAGCTAGCGCCACTGGGGCAACTCGGGGTGAAGAGGAATTCTTTTTACCCCTGTGCCGTGACTCGAGTGCCTACGACATGACGAGAGTAGTCGACCAGTGTTGAACCCTTTTAAGCTACCTTTGGCACTAAGACTGCCTGAAGAGAGGCGCTCACTATGCATGTAGCGAATCAGAAATGGGAAATGAGGGGCTCAGTGAAATATGACAGAATAAGGTTTTGCAGCCAACAAATCATCGGAAAGCAAAAGGGGGAATGCGTTAGGTCAGAGAAACAGATGAAGAATTTTTTTAGTCAGAAAGAAATTGGTCAAAAAATGCCCGCCGGGTGGGATACGAACCCACGACTTCCAAAATACCCTTCTGCTGCGATAACCACTTCGATACCGGTGGGGCTATTGCCCGAACACTTTCTTGGGTATTTATGTTGAGGTATTTTTGTTTCCTGCGCTTGGGGGTGGTAGCTGGCGCCACTCGGGTTACTCGGGGTGAAGGAGACCTTCTTTTTACCCCCGTGCCGTGACTCGAGTGCCGACGACATGTCGAGAGAATTCGACCAGTGTTGATCCCTCTTAAGCTACCTAGGCACCAGACTGCCAGAACACATGCCCTCGCTATGCATGTAGCGAATCAGAATATGAAATGAAGAGCGCAGTGAAATAAGACAGAATAAGGTTTTGGCAGCCACAGAACCTCGGAAAGCAAAAGGGGGAATGCGTTAGGTCATAGAACAAGATAAAGAATTTTTTTTAGTCAGAAAGAAGTTGGTGAACAAATGCCCTTGGGTGGAATCCGAACAAACGACCTCCAGAATACCGGTCTGGTGCGATAACCACTAGCTACCGGGAGGGCTATTTCCCCACCACATTCTTGGGTATATATGTTCAGGTACTTTGGTTTCCTGCACTGGGGGTGGTAGCTAGCGCCACTCGGGCAACTCGGGGTGAAGGGGACCTTCTTTTTAACCCCCGCGCCGTGACTAGTGCCTACGAGAGTGGTCGACCAGCGTTGAACCCTCTTAAGCTACCTAGGCACCAAGACTGCCAGAACAGAGTCCCTCCCTATGCATGTAGCGAATCAGAAACGGGAAATGATGGGCTCAGTGAAATAAGACAGAATAAGGTTTTGGCAGCCAACAAACCCTCGGAAAAAAGGGGGGAATGCGTTAGGTCACAGAAACAGATGAATAATTTTTTATTCAGACATAAACTGGTGAAAAAATGCCCGCTGGGTGGAATCCGAACCCACGACCTCCAGAATACCGGTCTGGTGCGATAATCACTACGCTACCGGCGAGGCAATTTCCTACCTCTTTCTTAGGTATTTATGTTAAGGTATTTCGTTTCACGCCCTTGGGGTTTGTAGCTAGCGCCACTCGGACACCTCGGAGTGAAGGGGACCTTCTTATTAAACCCGAGCCGTGACTCGAGTGCCTACGACATGTCGAGAGTGGTCGACCAGCGTTGAACCGTCTTAAGCTACCTAGGCACCAAGACTGCCATAACATAGGCCCTCGTTATGCATGTAGCGAATCAGAAATGGTAAATGAGGGGCTCAGTGAAATAAGACAGAAAAAGGTTTTGCAGCAAAAAAATCATCGGAAAGCAAAAGGAGGAATGCGTTAGGTCATAGAAACAGACGAACAATTTTTTTATTCAGAAAGAAATTGGTGAAAAAATGCCAGCGGGTGGGATCCGAACCCGCGACCTCCAGAATACCCGTCTGCTGCGATAACCACTTCGTTACCGGTGGAGCTATTGCCCCACCACTTTCTTGGGTATTTTTGTTAAGGTATTTTTGTTTCCTCCACTTGGGGGTGTTAGCTAGCGCCACTCGGACTACTGGGGGTGAAGGGGACCTTCTTTTTACCCCCGGGCCGTGACTCGAGTGCCTACGGCATGTCGAGAGTGGTCAACCAGCGTTGAACCCTCTTAATCTACCTTTGGCACCAAGACTGCCAGAACAGAGGCCCTCACTAAGGATGTAGGGATTCAGAAATGGGAAATATGGGGCTCAGTGGAATACGACAGAATAAGATTTTGCAGCCAACAAAACCTTGGAATGCAAAAGGGGGAATGCGTTATGTCATAGAAACAGATGAAGAATTGTTTTAGTCAGAAAGAAATTGGTGAAAAAATGCCCGCCGGGTGGGATCCGAACCCACGACCTCCAGAATACCGGTCTGATGCGATAACCTCTATGCTACCGGCGGGGCTATTGTCCCACCACTTTCTTGGGTATATATGTTAAGATATTTTTGTTTCCTGCGCTTGGGGGTGGTAGCTAGCGCCACTCGGACTACTCGGGGTGAAGGGGACATTCTTTTTACCCCTGGGACGTGACTCTAGTGCCTACGACATGCCGAGAGTGGTCGACCAGCGTTGAACCCTCTTAAGCTGCCTAGGCACCAAGACAGCCAGAACAGAGGCCCTCGCTATGCATGTAGCGAATCAGAAATGGGAAATGAGGTGCTCCGTGAAATAAGACAGAATAAGGTTTTGCCAGCCAACAAAACCTCGGAATGCAAAAGGGGGAATGCGTTAAGTCATAGAAACCGATGAAGAATTTTTTTAGTCAGAAAGAAATTGGTGAAAAAATGCCCGCCGGGTGGGATCCGAACCCACGACCTCCAGAATACCGGTCTGCTGCGATAACCACTAGCTACCGGCGGGGCTATTTCCCCACCATATTCTTGGGTATATATGTTCAAGTATTTTTGTTTCCTGCACTGGGGGTGGTAGCTAGCGCCACTCGGGCAACTCGGGGTAAAGGGGACCTTCTCTTTAACTCCCGGGCCGTGAGTCGAGTGCCTAGGACATGTCGAGAGTGGTCGACCAGCGTTGAAACCTCTTACGATACCTAGGCACCAAGACTGCCAGAACAGAGGCCCTCGCTATGCATGTAGCGGATCAGAAATGGGAAATGAGGGGCTCAGTGAAATAAGACAGAATAAGGTTTTGGCAGTAAAAAAACCACGGAAAGCAAAAGGGGGAATGCGTTAGGTCATAGAAACAGATGAAGAATTTTTTTAGACAGAAAGAAATTATAAAAAAATGCCCGCCGGGTGGAATCCCCACCCACGACCTCCAAAATACCGATCTGGTGCAGTAACCACTTTTCTACCGGCGAGGCTCTTTCCCCACCACATTCTTGGGTATATATGTTCAGATATGTTTGTTTCCTGCACTGGGGGTGGTAGCTAGCGCCACTCGGACAACTCGGAGTGAAGGGGACCTTCTTTTTAACCCCCCGGCCGTGACTCGAGTGCATACATGTCGAGAGTATTCGACCAGCGTTGAACCCTCTTAAGCTACCTAGGCACCAAGACTGCCAGAAAAGAGGCCCTCGCTATGCATGTAGCGAATCAGAAATGGGAAATGAGGGGCTCAGTGAAATAAGACAGAATAAGTTTTTGGCAGTCAAGAAAACCTCCGAAAGCAAAAGTGGGAATGCGTTAGGTCATAGAACAAGATGAAGAATTTTTTAGTCAGAAAGAAATTGGTAAAAAAATGCCCGCCGGGTGGGATCCGAACCCACGACCTCCAGAATACCAGTCTGCTGCGGTAACCACTACGGTACCGGTGGGGCTATTGGCCCACCACTTTCTTGGGTTTTTGTGTTAAGGTATTTTTGTTTCCTGCGCTTGGGGGTGGTAGCTAGCGCCACTCGGACTACTCGGGGTGAAGGGGACCTTCTTCTTACCCCCGGGCCATGACTCGAGTGCCTACGACATGTCGAGAGTGGTCGACCAGCGTTGAACCCTCTTAAGCTACCTAGGCACCAAGACTGCCAGAACAGAGTCCCTCCCTATGCATGTAGCGAATCAGAAATAAGAAAAAAAGGGGCTCAGTGAAATAAGACAGAATAAAGTTTTGGCAGCCAACAAAACCTCGGAAAGCAAAAGGGGGAATGCGTTAGGTCATAAAAACAGTTGAAGAATTATTTTAGTCAGAAAGAAATTGGTGAACAAATGCCCGCCGGGTGGAATCCGAACCCACGACCTCCAGAATACTGGTCTGGTGCGATAAATACTAGTTTCCGGTGGCGCTATTTCCCCACCACATTCTAGGGTATATATGTTCAGGTATTTTTTTTCCTGCACTGGGGGTGGTAGCTACCGCCACTCGGACAACTCGGTGTGAAGGGGACCTTCTTTTTACCCCTGCGCCGTGACTCGAGTGTCTACGACATGTCGAGAGTAGTCGACCAGCGTTGAACCCTTTTAAGCTACCTTTGGCACCAAGACTGCCTGAACAGAGGCGCTCACTATGCATGTAGCGAATCAGAAATGGGAATTGAGGGGCTCAGTGAAATAAGACAGAATAAGGTTTTGCAGCCAACAAAAACTCGGAAAGCAAAATGGGGAATGCGTTAGGTCATAGAACAAGATGAAGAATTTTTTTAGTCAGAAAAAAAATGGTGAAAAAATGCCCGCTGGTTGGGATCCGAACCCACGACCTCCAGAATACCCTTCCGCTGCAATAACCACTATGCTACCGGCGGGGCGCTATTGCCCGACCACTTTCTTGGGTATTCATGTTAAGGTATTTTTGTTTCTTGCGCTTGGGGGTGGTAGCTGGCGCCACTCGTCTACTGGGGGTGAAGGAGACCTTCTTTTTAGCCCCGGGCTATGACTCGAGTACCTACGACAAGTTGAGAGTGGTCGACCAGCGTTGAACCCTCTTAAGCTACCTAGGCACCAAGACTGCCAGAACAAAGGCCCTCGTTATGCATGTTACGAATCGGAAATGGGAAATGATGGGCTCAGTGAAATAGGACAGAATAGGGTTTTGGCAGCCAACAAAATCTCGGAAACAAAAGGGGGAATGCGTTAGGTCATAGACACAGATGATTTTTTTTAGTCCGAAAGAAATTGGTGAAAAAATGCCAGCGGGTGGGATCCGAACCCACGACCTCCAGAATACCGGTCTGCTGCGATAACCACTTCGCTACCGGCGGGGCTATTGCCCGAACACTTTCTTGGGTATTTATGTTAAGGTATTTTTGTTTCCTGCACTTGGCTGTGGCAGCTGGCGCCACTGCGGTTACTGGGGGTGAAGGAGACCTTCTTTTTACCCCCGGGCCGTGACTCGAGTGCCTACGACATGTCGAGAGTAGTCGACCAGCGTTGAACCCTTTTAAGCTACCTTTGGCACCAAGACTGCCTGAACAGAGACGCTCACTAAGCATGTAGCGAATTAGAAATGGGAATTGAGGGGCTCAGTGACAGAAAAGAATAAGGTATTGGCAGTCAACAAGACCTCGGAAAGCAAAAGGGGGAATGCGTTAAGTCATAGAAACAGATGAAGAATTTTTTTAGTCAGAAAGAAATTGGTGAAAAAATGCCCGCCGGGTGGGATCCGAACCCACGACCTCCAGAATACCAGTCTGCTGCGATAACCACTACGGTACCGGCGGGCCTATTGCCCCACCACTTTCTCGGGTTTTTGTGTTAAGGTATTTTTGTTTCCTGCGCTTGGGGGTGGTAGCTAGCGCCACTCGGACTGCTCGGGGTGAATGGGACCTTCTTTTTACCCACGGGACGTGAATCGAGTGCCTACGACATGTCGAGAGTGGTCGACCAGCGTTGAACACTCTTAAGCTACCTAGGCACCAAGACTGCCAGAACAGAGGCCCTCGCTATGCATGTAGCGAATCAGAAATGGTAAATGAGGTGCTCAGTGAAATAAGACAGAAAAATGTTTTGGCAGCCAACAAAACCTCGAAAAGCAAAAGGGGGAATGCGTTAGGTCATAGAAACCGAGTAACAATTTTTTTATTCAGAAAGAAATTGGTGAAAAAATGCCAGCGGGTGGGATCCGAACCCACGATCTCCAGAATACCGGTCTGCTGCGATAACCACTTCGCTACCGGCGGGGCTATTGCCGGAACACTTGCCGGGGCTATTGCCGGAGACTGCTACCGAAACCCGGTAGCAGTCTCATCCTCGTCTTCCTCAAAAGTTCCAACATTCTCCCGCCCGAGAAGTGTTCTCGTACAGGGATAGACGATTTGATGAAGGCATGCCCGCGTCCTTGCGAATGTTGTTGGTCCGTTAATGCTGAGCCGGTGACTTGGTTTCTTTTTTTCTAATTTTCGGCCTTCTCTTTCTTCTGAACTTCGATTTTCTTCTTACTTTCGGTCTATGTTTCTTCGTGATGAGTACGGAAGGTGATGAGTCACAGTAAAATCGTTTACTGTAGGTCAGAGTGGCGCTGACTTCAGATGTAGCTTCCTTAATGACTTGAATTTATAAACGACATAATGGTTGCAACAATTAATGCCTACATCCTGTGCAGCGTACGTCTTCGCAGTACGACGTTCTCCAGATTTCCTCGATTTCCAAACACTTCTCGTCGCCTTGTTAATCATGAATGTCACCTTGCTGACGGCAGTATTTTTATCGGGCTCGTTTTCTGGACAAGAGGATGCGTAGAATTTGGCAGTGTACCTCAAGCTGACGTGGACGTCTGCGGTTTCTGAGGGGTCCGAGTCTTTACTCTCAGGGCCTTCAAGCCGTTCGTATCTTGCGGCCCGGTCAACAGGGTGAAGTGGCTGCTGTTGCACTTTTGTCTTGGTCGCATGTCGCACGCCGTATACGCACTCCCGTCGCAGCCGCACATCCAAAATATGGTTAGGCTTCTCTTTTAGTGATGACTTGTTATTGTCCGGTGTAGTTTGTTCTACGTTTGTCTGTACTCCACGAGCATCTAACTTTACTTCCTCCTTTTGAATGTCCAGCTCGGTATAGTCTGCACGTACATATCTTGTGACCACCGTCTCAGCCGAGTGGTTATTCCTAGCGGCATATGGTGTCGTTGGGGCAGGGGATGCAGGTCTGCTTGAACCTTCCTGAAGTCGATGTCCTATTACTGGAACGCACATTGATGTCATTGCAGTACTTCGTTCGCCAAGTGTTATTTCCCGTTAGGCGATTATCCTGTGAGCTTCTTCTACCGACCCTAGAGCGTCGTCGTGTTGGCCGTCGATTCTGGTTCGGCATGCCAGGGCATCCAATTTCTCGCTGATTGAAGGAAGTTGGTCGGCGCTGTGTTGGAGCCTGGCAGATGAAACAGCGGCCTCGACGTCCGTAGTTTGCTCCAGACTAGGCGTTATTTCGGTGATGAGCTTCCGGTTGAAGTCGAGAAGGCTTCTTTAGCAATCTGCAGCCGGTTCATCTGCCTCGACACCTCGTCCTCGCTTCGGGTTGAGCAATGCGGTCGAAGAGTATATTTCCGCTCCATGGCTCACCTCGTCGTGGCGCTGGATGTCCCGGGTTTCGGCACCAAAATATAGAATAAAAGGAGAGACCAATAGCCGCGACGTCCCGATGATGCGATGGTGTTCTATTTACAAGATGGCAGATGGAGAAAGATGAAGCAGCTCGAGCTAGACCTGCTCACGAGAGATTACGGGCAGCGATGATAATATTCGCATCGGTGCCGCGATGATGATTACAAAGTTTCTACACCGGCTGCTGCGATAACCACTACTCTACCGGCGGGGCTATTGCCCCAACGCTTTCTTGGGTATTTATGTTAAGGTATTTTTGTTTCCTACGCTTGGGGGTGGTAGCTGGCGCCACTCGGGCTACACGGGGTGAAGGAGACCTTGTTTTTACCCCCGGGCCATGACTCGAGTGCCTACGACATTATGCACATACCGTGCACGCAAACACACTTCCTGAGAATACATGAATGGAAGAACGAGATGTTGTTGTTGTTTGGAACAACTTGTGCGTCCTCTGTCAAAAACCTGAAACAAGAGAACAGGTGTTTATAGAGGTTTGGGACGCCATTTTCTTTTGGGGCGTGCTGATGAGAATCCTAAATAAGGAGTATAAGGTAACCAGCCATGGAATCAGGTCCCTCAATAACAAAGACGGTGTAGCACATGATATGATTCTGCTTTTAGGATTGTATAGCATCTGACAATCTAGGATGGCGGTGCATGATGTGGATGTCGATGCGCGAACCGTGAGTGCAGATTTCTGGAGAAAATTTAACTATTACAGTGAATTGTACAAAGTGGATATTCCGCACGCAAAAATCTTGCTAATACTTCAAAAATGGACACAATATGATGTTTTTAGTAGTTGCCACCAAACAAAACATGGTAGGCGCTTTTTTTACATCGTTCACTCGCAAAAATGTCAACGAAGGATAAAAAAACAAGTTTATGGCTCAGTTGGCAAAGCGTTTTAATCCTCTCTTGGCGTCCACACTGATCGTTGTCTGGACTCCTGGCGCTGCTGCTGCAATAAAACCTTCTCATAAAGTTATTTCCGTGGCGGGTATGACGTCGGTGAAGTTTGTGTGCCCCTGCATAAAACACTTTCGTCGGCGCACATAATTTCATTGTCGGCGACATAATTTCAAGCCAAGGGTGAGTAAAACCCTACTTCTAAATGTGCCGTGGATAAGGTTACTTATACAAGGTTGCATTCCCATCCCGCCTCATTGACGAGTGTCTTGCTAGGGAGACGATGGAAAACAATATTTTTTCCAGGCACTTTGTGGCCTGCTTCTGTACCAAGGAAGCTTCGCAGTTCAAGTACAGCTTTATTTACAGCATTATTGGTCGTGTTACATTTCCGGTTCGCAGGCTAATAAGAGGAGGGTGAGTTTTATGGTTCTCTTAAAAGAGTCTCGCAGAGCATCCTAATGCTATGACGCGAAGTTTTTGTTCAAACCTTTAGATAGACCTATTTGCGGCTATGACGTGTTTACTCTGTACACTTCAGTTTAAAAACAATGGCATGCAGCACTTGCACTTTATAAAGGTAACCAAAATAAACACACGCACTCATGAAAATAGATTTGCCACATTGAAGCTCCACGGCATGAAAAGAAGCTGTGGAAGAAATTTGCGGTGCCAGTGTTAAATTAAGCCCAATGTCTGCCTTGAGTGTCGAAAGTTGTGTGTACTTCTTTGGAATCAGGAGTTGGTAAAGAGTATCGCAGTTAGTCAGGTACTCAGAGGGGGGGCCATGCCCCTCCCCCCCTACATTTTTTCGGCCATACGCCCCTTTCCAAGTGCCACCTCTCTTTTCTCTCGTACACATTCTAAAGCACCGCCTTAAAAATAGCTATTTGAGGCGTTTTTCCGAAATGAGCCAAATGCCCCTAACGCTAAAAATACATAAAAAACGATAATTTCGTACAGGATCTAAATGCAATGTCAAAACTATTTAATGATATTTTACAGAACAGCTGGGGGAAATTTATGGCGACAAAAAGTGAGAAATATGTGGAGAATTTGGCCAATATTAGGATAAGTTCGAATTTGGTTCGTACTGAATTGAAACAGTCAAGTTGGCGTAGTATTTTTGCAGAAACTTTATTGCAATTTACTTTAAAGACTGGTAGCTTAGGGTATTAAGGAAAAAAGTCAATAAACATATGGAACAGGGCTTCAAGAACAGCAAAACTATACATGAAGAAATGGTGATCCCTCTTGGCAGCATTAGCAGGTCTTTTTGAATTCTTCCGTAAGGTACATTTTAGGCACACCTGAAGACACTCACAAAGCTAGTCATTGCCTTGCCTCGAATTTCCTAAACGCTTCACAAGAAGCCTGCTCACATCGCCTGCTTCACGTTAATAAAGTGACTCGTACCCACGTAGCCATGGCCTGTGAGCTGCTGCACATTCGTTAGGTAAATGGCGAATATGAAGTAATAGTAATAACCAGATTTACTCCGTAAGGACGAGGGTGACAATATCAAATAATAATGACACATTTCTCAGTTTCCTTTCTTTCACTTCGGTTCCCTTTATAGTGGACGTCTGGCGGCGCATCTTTCGCCAATCTCCAAATTGCTGTACAAACTCTTGATACGCCAGCTCGTAATACAAAACATAAATATAAAAACACTTACAAAACAGCTCGAACAGTCACACCAGAAGTGAAATGCCATTGAGTAAAGAAATTTGGCGCATTTTCATCCGTGCTACTGCAGGAGCTGGCTCATTTTCGATACGAGGTAGGATCTGCGTACATGCTTCCAGGGCATTATGTCAACTATTTTCTTGCCACGTTTTTTGTCGGGGAAAGTTGCCGGGATTCTTTCGGCAGTGCAGTTTTAGCTGACTTAGGTCTGGACTGTTTATTCGGCTCATTTTGAAAAAAAAATGCCTCATTTTGTGGGCGACGTGGGATATAAAATAGAATACGCGAGGTTTATTTGCTCTGTTTCCATGCAAGCCTGTACCGCTGTACAGTGGCTTCCTGCTATGCTGCAAGCTTGTAGCTTGCCATTTGCTGCACCTCCTTTACCCTAATTGTCTGCAATTGGTGCTTGGGTACTCTCGGAGACCAGCAACTTATCGCTTGTTTCTCCAGGGTGCCGGTTTCAGCGGCTGGGCTCGCATATCCTTAGGTGCGGAAGAAGTTGTCTTTAAACCTTCAAGAAATCCCTCCGTCGTAGCGCGACATGAGCCCCGTTTACATTAACCCGATGAGGGTGCATTGTGTCGAAATAAACAGGTTTTTCGGGCTCAACCCGCCCGTGTATAAGTGGACGGGGTTGGTCAGAGAGCCGTAGCGGCGCGTCCAGTCGAATCGGAGGCAGGGGGTGGGTTGACTCGTTCGTCGGGCTGAGTCGGCGGGCCACGGGGAGCAGAATACCGTATTTGCGCGGGTAAGCTCGCACAGAAAAATTTAGAAAAAAGTAATTTGACACGGAAGGTACTGCACAGATGGCAAGGACATGAAACCACGTAGCTCGAAGAGGGAGATTTTATTTGACGTATGAAGCTGTGGAAGCTAAAAATGATTATGCTTCATAAGATTGCTTATCCAGCTCCGGCTGGAAATACACTGTCATAGCGGGAAACACTGAAGCTCTTTTCGATTTGAAGTACGTTGATCTTCATAATTCTAAGCGTTACGGGCTTATTGTAGGAGCACAAAAAATGTGCAACAGCAGACCAAAGTATGCTGCATGCCATTTAGGAATTAGTGCGCCGAAATTCAGTCACGCGGTGCTGACGGAGTATTTTTATTGTATTGAGTTGGATCTTCGTGGTCTTCGTGTCCGTTCCGCATTGAAATGCTGCTGGCCTCTTTAAAGCGTCTTTCGGTTTATAGTACGATTATAATGCGGACACAAATATTTCGGCTACTTTTTAGCAAAAGAGGGCGCACGTTAGAATCCTGAAAATATGGTAGCCCGTTTCCGGGAACACCGCCGTTCCTCTCACCTCGATTCTTTGGACGGGGTGCATATAAACGCGGGAGGGGTCGAGGTAGCAGAACTCACCAGTCGAGTCGACCTTTTCTCGTCGAGTCCATGTATCCGGGCCTATTGTATCGGCGGATACAATCGCCCATGCCTGGTGTTAGCGACTCAACCGGTTCCTTCCCTGAGTCCAACTTACAGTGCTTTTTCCACTGGTTTTCGTGGAAATGCGGCTTTCGCGTTTGTCGGTAAGTAATCTGCTTGCCGCCGAAGAACCCGTTGTAGGGTTTCTCTACGGACGGCCCTCCAACGTCTGGCCCGCACCGGTGTGCAGCACCTGCCAAACACCCAAAGGCGACACAAAGGCTTGGAGGCGGATGGCGAAGAGCGAAGTGGAGCGAGGGGATGCTTGACCCCATCGCCCGGCGCCTCTAAGGACTGCCACGCCTGTTTAGAGAAAATTACCGTGGTAGTACTAAAGCCCTGATTCACAGTCGGCGCCTCCGTCTAAACAAGAAGTATTGCTCACAAAGGAAGCTCAAGGACGTTACAAAGCCCAACGGCGGCAAGTTGGTGAAGTGAAGGCGCGCATCTAAGTTGAATGGCGGGAAGACACAGCGGCGGCATTCCTTGGGACAAATAAGGAAGTGACAGCGGCGTTGTTGATTGACAGGCATTGTGGTTGAAGGCTCCTATACCCAACGGTGGGTTTATGTACCTAGAGCTGAATTATTATGAACAGACCACTAGAACACCAGGCCTGAGCAGGGAAGGGCACATAGTCAACGTGAGAGAGACAGGTGTGCAGGGGTGATTGGTGAAAATGAACCCGGGCCGGACATCTCGACGGACACCAACCAGACTTTTGGCAGAGGGAAAGCTCGGCTTCACCATTGGACTCTGAATTCCTTTTTGTATTACAGAACTTATAAAACATTGAATACAAAGGATGTAAATACGAGAAGCATTGTACATAGCCTAGTCTCGCGGTGTCGGAGTATTGTCAACGTTTCTGCGGATAGCAACGACTTTACTTCCCCAACTGGCCGAACAAGTGGACGGAGGAAAATCTCACTCCCGCGTTGAATCCTGAGCCATTGCTATAGGCCAAGACCGCAGGACAAGCCACGCTTCAGCGCCGAAAAAGCGAGAAGGCGCATACCTGGAAATAACAAGCTTCTTTACAAAACTTCCATACGTACGAGCTGATGCGCTGACGCTTGCAACCGGTTTTCTATCTACATCTACTGCAGTCCAGTGCTTCTCGATACTGCAATTTCCGAAGTCTGAATTATTGGCACTTTGAATGGAATACCATTAAACGTAGAACTGTGAGTGTGTTTTAGGGTAATAACAGCCCGAATTGGGCGTATGACAACTCCGATTAACCTAGCATATTGTTTCCTTCCTTCATAACTGGTAGTCACATGGTTTGTTTGAAGAAAAATATGGAAGCGCAATAGCTTTGCCGCGGAAGTCTGAACTCTCGAGTGCCTACAGGCACTCCCTCCTGACTTCGATATAACATATAGTATGTTTCGGATCTCAAGTATGCCTTCACATTAGCATAGGGAATGTATAGGTACTGTGTGGTACGCGCATTTATTCCTATAAATATATCAATTACTGTTGTTCTTTTATAATTTTGTAAACTTCTCCAAGGGAGCTTTTATGTGCCCCGCAATCTCGAACACCCGAGTGTTTTCGCTTTTCGCATCCATCACAAAAGCGGATACACTTAATTTAATTTGCTTTTGCAGGTTATCGCACCGTTATGGTAAAGGCTGGCTGTTAATCCTGTTTCTACTAGTAACGAAAGGTACAGTCGCCGCCTCCCGTAATTTGCATACAAGAGTCCCCTAAGGTTTGCCCCACCCCCGAATAAAAATCCTAGGTACGTGCCTGATCGTAGTCCTATGCTGGTAAGAGTAAATAAAATACATCAACAAATAAACGGCGAATTCAAAACTGTTTCTTTAATAGGTGGGTCAATTGAAATTTAAGAAAGCCATGCTGATAGAATAGAGTGTCGTGATAATATTAGTAGGTAATGAGAATTTGCTTCCAATTATCGAAAGTCCCCAAACCTGGAGTCAGGAATGGCAACCCATGGAGTGTCATTCACAACTTTATGTAATTGAATGCATAAAACAGTTGTATTTGTGGGTCGTTTTGGAGCATGTTTTTATACAGACGCTAAAGCAGAGCCTTGCCTACATAAAATATTTGTTTGCAGGAACCCCTGCAGGTTGCGTGCTTTTTAAATGCCTCCACAATCAGTTAGTCAACATTAAAAATCATATCGGCAGTATTTTTTTTTGGTTTCAGCTTTATTTCTTTGAAGCGTTTTTTTGTTTTTGTGCGATAGCCCCGACAATATACGTGCTAAACAATTCCAGAGCGTACGGTACCTTTAGCGTATAAAGCTGTGTAGGTATAACAAACAGGAGCACACCTGAGAGTCTAAAGGATGTTAAAAGCATGCTACTTTGATGCTGCAGGGCGGACTTCTTTATGGTTCATTACACATGTGTTTCCCTGCGCATTCTGCCATTGAAAGTGTTTCAGGTTATATTTTTGCATGGGGCGACATATGTGGCTAGGCTTAGAAAGCAACTTTACCGCGGTGCTTTTTTGTACGAAAACCTAAACCCATTTTTTTTGCTCTGGCTTACAATTTGTGCCATATATGAGAAAGCCAGTGAGAAGGGGCTTTTAGAAGATTGCTACAATTGAATATGGTCAGCCCCTGATCATTTTCTTTTCTTGGAGCCGATCTTTATAGCATTATATGATGGGATTTCAAGAATGAGCTGTTTAGTGTAGCCTATAGTTTATTTTAAGCAATTTATACTAAATTTCTACTAAATTTTGGAGTTGTCGTGCCATACGGAGGGAGAATTGATAAAGTCAAAACATTTAGCGATCGTAATCCCACGGCTTTACTTCAACAATGAAAGACATTGCCTGAAAGGAAGACGGTTAAAACGCAAACCTTTCTCCACGCATGCTGACGGAAGCAACAGTAATTATCCCCGCAAACCACGTGCAGTGCCAAAATACATTTTTCGTATTAAGAGAAGTTCGTTAAGGCAGCAAAGTCCTAATAATGTTATGGTAGGTAATGAATGAGTGATGTACCGTTTTTCTACCAGTTCTGTAAAGTTGGCTTTTCTGCGTTCTGTTCAAAGGTTTTTGTTTCTCCTTTGGTATATTGTGTGAAGTTAACATCATCACTGAAGCCATTGATAGGATCATTTTTATTTAAATCTGGCGAAGTATGACGGAAATTTTAGCTCTATATCAGGTATTGTGTGCAGAATATTTGCGCTGTTTTATTTTCTTGACTTCTTTGTAGTTTGTTTGAGAACTATACAAATAAGTTTCCGAATTCAAACATCCGACATGCCGGAGAACGCGCAATTAGCTACGTAATATGAAAGCAGTTGGGTGATACACGGGTGATACGTAAGTAATTTATAATGATAATAAAAAGAAATTGCTTCTCGAAACTGGATTTCTTTTCTAGTGTTGCTTTGTTCAAAGAACACGTCAAGATAATAATATTGTGCTTTTCGGCTTTCCAGCAGTACGGGAGGTGGCACGCCAGCATTGCGGCAGGACAGGAAAGCGAACGGCCATAGGAATGGAATAATGGCAACATGTGAAGTAGTCGGTTCATGTAGACAATTGCGCTGTTGAAATGTTTCTCTGTGCTTCACCTCTGCAAATTACACTAATGTTTTCAAAAGCTTTGGCTAGGATCGCGTGTAACAAACACAACCATATGTATTGATGATTCGAGGAATCTCATTTCACCACGCCTCTTTCAAATTGTTATCTGTGCCATATGCGTTCTTCCCATTATTATTCGCATCCTTACCACTTGCTGCCTGAAATTACCATATATTTCTTTAGTGAAGTTGTTTTGCACATCAATTCGTTCATGAAACCCGAGGAAATGTTTTATGGGTCCTGGGTTTTGCTGGAGTTGATGGTAAGTTGCATTTTTATTTTCAGGAAAGTTATCTGGTTTTAGTGCTTCACACTTGCAAATTTGGAACTTATACCTTGAAACAAAACTAACACCTCTCCGCAGAATTCTTGACGATTTACTGTCTATCAAAAGCACTCCTAAAAATAGATACAAAATTACTAAGCACTGCCCTTTGTCTTCAATGAAAACATGGGTAAAGACTTTATAACAGAAATACAGCTCCTATGAATTCGAAGATTCAGGAGACATTGAATTGCCCAAAGCATTGTTTCAGATAACTTAGGCAATGACAAAAACAAATCCCCTTTTAGGGTTTGTAAAAGGATACCTACATGAAAGGACCCTAATTTAAATTTTGCCAATACATGAGTGTTCCCAGTTTCAAATAGGTAAACGTTTTATTGTTGAACTCCTTCAGCAATTGTGGTAAAGCGATCAGTAATAATGGAGATATTGCAGAAGTAAACATGGCATTATTGCATGTGCCGCGATCCTGCCTCGTTTTACCCACCTCCTCGCATTACGTGAACGTTAGGGCACATAACGCCTGCAAGAATAGCCATTTGAGGGAGTGGTCTGCTGCTGTGATGTACTGCTCCACATCTTTTTCGGATGCTGTTGTCGGGCTATCTGCGTTCCGCTTTGGCTTTGTTTTCATCATTCCGCTTATTAATCCTCAACTCTGCTCATGGCTTGGAAACATGAAGGGTGGAATGGGGCGCCGAAACAACACGCAAAAGTGGAAAGGCCTGGTCATCGCGCGTACGCGGCGAAGATATCTCTTGGCCATATGGGTTTAAAATATGTGAGCGAATGTCTGCAGAATCGCCTCAAAAGTTCTGAGAGTGAGCCCGCACATGCGTTTCTACACGACCTCGGTTTATATATTTCTAATTTGTGCGCTGTGTGTTTCAATATCAAGCTTGATCTCGTTGTGGTGACGTCATGCACCATGGATGCGCATACAAAGGAAGTAGTAATATTTTATAGCGTTATTCCTATCGGTTCTGAACATTTATAACTTACCAAAAAAAAGTCGAAGGGTTGCACGGTACGGGACGTGTTTTAAGTTTCATCGTGCATTCGATTCCCCGTCGCTCCGCCATGGCCACCTTTTCCCTGGAACCCTCTACGCGACACTGCGTTTTTTCAACTAGAAATGTACTCTGGCTCATATTACAGCTGTTTTGGAATAGAAGTGGGGGCCTTCGGCAGGCGCCTGCTCCCTTCTACGTCCCTGCATTTGATAGCACAAACATGTATTTCACACTCGCTTCTTCCCTTGATGGCCTCAGAGCTCTTTTCTCTCTATAAAGGCTCTTCATGAATTTTTTTGCATGGTCAGCGCTGTAATTGCGATACTTGAATGGTTTGATTTCCGGCCGTGGCACTCTAACCCCCTAAGCCCAATTGTTTTGTTTGTTAAGTGTAAGGAAGGAAAGTATGTTTACTCGATATAAAGCCATATCAATTTGGCAAAACACGCACATCAGTATTTCTTCGTGTGCAAGTACCATTGTCGTTTGTCTAAATAGAAAGCACTAGTTATAAATAAACAAATTTTGGCAATGGCCAAAATGATGCATTGACATTTTAATCGGTAGGCTCACAGGGAGACCAAAAAGTTTGTTTTAAACTTGTAAATACGATACGCAAACTATGCCTCTTAATCAAACGTTGGTCGAGTAAGCGTGAGAATTAAGCAAACTGCCCAATGACACAAATGGCTGTTGTGCCGTAATATTCTATGAGCTGGAGCGAGACCCACCCTTTGTGTCACACGAATGTTTTCTGCTTTCTTTCGAGGATTCCTGGATGGTTAACTCTACATTTCTTGAATTGCAGTTGCACCGTAAGGTTCTCTAAAGCCCACACCATGGCTGATCTTCAGCAACAGCACAGGCGGCTGTAACTGCTATTTCGACTTGCCGGAATTGTGATAGCCGTGCTTTTGTTTTAGGCTGTACGCTAAAAACTTTGCTCGAATTTGATTCCTTGTAACCTAATTGACAATCCTTAATTCGTCTCCTGCTCGATATTGAGCCTATAATTTCTACAAGCGTTGCTGTTCGCGCGCCCATTCATACACACAGTCATACATACATACATACATACATGCATACATACATACATACATACATACATACATACATACATACATACATACATACATACATACATACATACATACATACATACATACATACATACATACATACATACATACATACATAAATACATACATACATACATACGTACATACATACATACGCACCAGACCGGTAATCTGGAGGTCGTGGTTTCGGATCCCACCTGGCGGGCATTCTTCTCCACTTTCTTTCTTTCCAAATTCTTTATCTGTCTCAATGACCTACCACTACCTCCCCTTTGCTTTCCGAGGTTTTCTTGACGGCCAACACATATTTTCTGTCTTATTTACCGAGGCTCTCATTTCCGATTTTCTGATTCGCTATATGCTTAGCGAGGGCCTCTGTTCTGGCAGTCTTGGTGCCATAGGGAGCTAAAGAGGGATCAACGCTGGTTGACCACTCTCGACATGTCGTAGACACTCGAGTCACGGCACGGGGAATAAATAAACAAGGTCCCCTTCACCCCGAGCAGTCAGAGTGGTGCTGGCTACCACCCCCAAGCACAGAAAAAAATCACGTTGGCATAAATACCCAAGAAAGCGGGGGGGGGCAAATCGCCCCTCCGGTAGCGTAGTGGTTATCGCACCAGACCGGTATTCTGGAGGTCATGGGTTCGGATCCAACCTGGCGGGCATTTTGTCTCCGCTTTCTTTCTTTGTTTAAAAATTCTTTATCTGTTTCAATGACCTACCACAACCTCCCCTTTGCTTTCCGAGGTTTTCTTGACTGCCAACCCTAATTTCGGTGTTATTTTTCGAGCCCCTCATTTCCTATTCTGATTCGCTACATGCACAGCGAGGGCCTCTGTTCTGGCAGTCTTCGTGCCATAGGGAGCTTAAGAGGGTTCAACGCTGGTTGACCACTCTCGACATGTAGTAGGCACTCGAGTCACGGCGCGGGGACTAAAAAAGATCCCCTTCACCCCGAGAAGTCAGAGTGGCACTGGCTACCACCCCCAAGCACAGGAAAAAATTACATTGACATAAATACCCCTGAAAGCGGGCGGGAAATCGGCCAGCCGGTAGCGTAGGGGTTATCGCAGCAGACCGGTATTATGGATTTTGTGGGTTCGGGTCCCACCTGGCGGGCATTTTTTCTCCGCTTTCTTTCTTTCTTTCCAAATTCTTTATCTGTTTAAATGAGCTACCACAACCTCCCTTTTGCTTTCCGAGGTTTTTTCACTGCCAACCCTTATTTCTACATACATACATACATACTTACATTCATACATACATACATACACACATACATACATACATACATACATACATACATACATACATACATACATACATACATACATACATACATACATACATACATACATACATACATACATAAATGAATACGTAGTTTGCAACTCCGCAAAACAAACTGTCCCCAAAGCAAATGGCCGAAACTTCTTAAGACAAAATACCTAAAGCATTAGCGCTAGTGTTGCGTTGTATGAACTTCATAAAACTTACTGTGTTTTTTACTTTTCCGGAAGTAATAGGACAGAGCCGGATTCATTATGGAACGAAGGTTGTCTGCGCGCAGTTTCCGCTTCACGATTGATTCCGAACGACCGTCCGCACAGTCGGTATTGTCGACTTCTACCAGCAAATCGGTCTGACCACGCGGACTGTCGATTGGCTGACGTGGTCGTGTCGCCGTCCAAAATTACGTTACAGTGCAGTCTGACGGCTCTGAGTTTGGATTTTAAGACCGTTCAAAGCGCAAAATGTAAAACGAGGGACGACGAGAGGCACAGGGACAAGCGTGTGTCCCCGTGCCTCTCGTCGTCCTTCGTTTTACGTGTTGCGCTTTGAACGGTCTTGCAATAGAATACCAACTTGCCGAGAAATCCGCCTTAATCGGAGTTTGGCCTCCCTGTTTCGCCGTCTTCGTATCGGCATATCCAACCCACATTACCCAAAAGCAAAAAAAACCTACAAGCTTCATCCCTAGTAAGTTGCCTGTGTTGATGGGGGAACATTCGCCGCTGGTGTCGGTAGTGGGCCAAGATGTATGTGTAGTGCAGGAAAGGTGTTTGATTTGATGCCTGGGGTGATGAACTTCCAGCGAGGGAAATCGCCATGTGCAAATACATGCGGGAAGCCACGTTAGTGGCAAATTTTTCTCGAGGGATTCGTGACCAGGAGCACAGTCTTTACACCACTCTGGATTGTCCAGGCTTGTATAAAAAATATGTATTGCAGTTTTGGAAGTGTGTCCATAGTGACAATTTCTGCAAGTGGTCTGTGAGTGTTTGAATATTCATGAGTGTGTCGGGGGCCGTTGTTTCCTGGGCAGTATCGATTGATGTCGTCTTCACCGTGGTGGATGTTAGTTCCTTTCCCCGTTGGTTGGCTATTCAGACTACATTGGCGGGATGGTGCGTTTAAGGAGACGCGTCCGCATTGAATCTATTGCGGTCATTGTTAAATTTTCGTGACATAGCCCGCTCTCCGGAAATTCTTCGAGACTTGTTTCAAGTGGGGTGCATATTTCGTAGAATCGGAGCCATACGTGTGCACTGAGGTATGTTCAAAGCTATACTTGTTTTTTTATCTTCAACCAGTGGTATATTATAACCCAGTCGTCGAAGAGGCGCGCGCCCCGTCAGCGTTATCCTCATGAACCCTGTTTGGGAAACGTGGTGCGCTTCACGTAGTTCGTCCCAACTGTTATGCGTGCCTAATTGTAGCGATCTTGATGTCGAACTCTTTCAGCTATTCCAAGAGTGGTTTGGTAGGACTAGTGTGTGGCTACATTTACTCTTGCTTTTTCATTCGTTTTGAGTGGCAGGTACGGCCTTCCATACCCGACTATACTAATCAATGTGGCTTCTACATCTTTAAGACGTCAAATTCTTTGAGGCCATAGCGACGGTGCGCCACGCCCTAAATAATGCTGATGAGCTGGTTGACAGTCTTTGGAGATGTGCAATCGTGTCGATTCTGGAGCCATTTTCGCGGCAAAAGAAGCCCCCTAATTTGCAAATGTGGCCCAGTTGGAAGTGATTCGACATTTATGAGTATTATATGGTGTGAGATAATGGCCTTCCTTTGTTTTGCCGTACCACCACCAAGTGTTAAAAGCTCTGACTTGTACTGCGCTAATTCTATTCCTCGTGTTCGGAGGTAGTTCTGTGCTTTGTTCATAAATTCTTAAAGTCCACTGTGTTGCTCCCTGTGGATCCTTCTGGTGCCATTAAGTGATGTAATCCACGGAGATTACATGTCGAATGTAAGGTACATTTTGTATTAGAGCATGAAGATCCTTCAGGAGATGATTTAACAAAAGTTGCGAGAATATTGAACCCTGATGAGTGCTGCGAGATAAAGTCTTGAACGGCCAGTATGCCGATGGCCAATGCCGGTGTTTGTAGTGGGATTGGCAAGAAAACATGTCCTATTCTTCTACATCTGGGAACACAATCAATGAATTTGAGACGCGGATGAATAGCTCGTGGCTGACTTCATGAAAGGCACACTTGATGTCTGAAGCAAGGATGCACCGTCTATGTGTATTGGGAAGCTGGCAAATAATTTCCTCTTTATTTGGATAAATATATTCTGAGTCGACAGGCTTTGTAGAAAGCCATACATGGCATTTCGAAACTGTTCATGCTCTTCAAGGTATAGGGAAAATGCAGGAATATGTGTACAAATAATATTCTCCACACAGGGCTTTAGTTAAATGGATCTCAATTTCATTAGTGCTACCGGATTCCCATGTTTTAAAATGAGTGTTTTGTTGGCATGCTTACACTGAGACGGTATTTATTTCTTGGTGCAATTATTGCTTTTATAATTTATAAAACTTCCATGGCTTCACTTTCAAGATTTCGGAGGAGCTTATTTGTAATTTTTTTGTTTCCCGGTGTAGTGTTTCGGGTACATTTTCGGGCTGTGACTCCACATGAGGGTGCATTCATTTCGGGGTTGGCCGCACCAATAAAGGAGGGGCAGGGGTGCATGGTTTGGGAACAAATGTGTTTACATTGTTTTGGACGATCGTCGAGAAGCCCCGTCTGTTTGCGTACAAATATGAATATGTGGCCCAAACAATTGAGCTGTGGCTGAATTTGACTGCCTATTTTTTATAAGAAATCAAGGGAGTTGACATATGCGGCGGGTACCGAGTGTTTCCGGCAGTTGTGCACAAAACTGTGCCCAGTTTCACTCAGTTAGACTTCTAGCATAAGCAGCCACTTCCTGCATCGCTTAGCTCTCAGGATACTTACTTTATGGTGTCATTGTTGGGCAAACCTCCCCACGCCTCCCAGAGGTCTTGAAGATCTGCATCTAGAGCAGGGCAGTATCGCGTGAGAGCGATTTTTTGGTTTGATGTTAAAAAATTTTCTACATTCTTTGTGTTCATTCTTCAATTGATAGAATGGGACTCGTTGTGGCCGATTCACAGAATTTCTACCAATCAGTTATTGTAGCACAGCCCACCTGTTGTGAATATGTGCAATGATGTAGAATTTGTAACTGAATGAAGTAATGGTGCCTGCCTAGCCTTTCTGGGAGACATTCCCTACCAGAGTATTTTATGAAATGCGTTAAATTGAGATATGCGGTTGTATATCGAGAGACACAGTTTCCGACCCTGCTCTTAATGTCTGGAGCATTACAAAAGTACAATTGATTACTTGATTTATATATTATTACTTCTATTTATTACTTCCCTGTGTGGTTTCCAGGCAGGGAGCTGCGGTACTTCTTCAGCTATCAGGGTAATGATCAGGAACTACCCCCGTCCCCTAATTCTGTAACATGTTACAGAGTAAATTTTAAAAACCCCTCCAAACATGATCGGCCCCTGAAATGGGGCCGCAGCGAAAGTTCATTTCCGTGACTCTCGCCCCTCAGCTTGCCAAACTTCGATAACTACCCGCCTTGTTTCCTTGTTTGGTAAAAGAATCCACCTAAAAAGAAAAGCCTCTTGCCTCACAGTCTGTCTTCCTGATATTGAAATTTCTGGAGGACATTATTGCTCAGTCGCATAAGACCAAAAACAAAGAACTGGGGAAATTGTTATTGAAGTGCAGAACCAACAGCAAGCCACGATACTCCTCGCTTAAACCAGCATTGCCTGCTTTAAAAAGAGGATGACACCCAACCTTAGCCTCAACAGCTTTCAAGGTGTCATTTTTGAACGAGATGTCATAAACTGAGCCAGAACCTCACCTACAGGAAGGCCTAAGAAATCAGGGTACGCCCGCTGTGAGGCCCATCAACTTGAGGAGAGATGACAAAAAAGTCTTGATGAAACAAATTGTACTTACTTTCGACAGGTCCACACTCCCAGAGTACATATATGCAGGTTTTATACACATTGCGACATCCGACCCTGCAATCCAAATCTGTGCTGCTGCTTCAAGTGGCCACTCCTGCCACAGCCGACTGGCCTACGCAAATTGTGTCCATCATAAAAACAACTCAGAAAACTGTCCATCCGAAAATCTTTTTTTCGGCAACTGCTAAGGGCCCATGCGGCCTACTCTCGAAAATGCGAGAAGTTTTAACAGAAAAGGGAGATTGTACTTGTCAAAGTAACTTAAAACATTTCCTTCACAGAGGCGCACAAGAGGTTGACCTGTTTCCCCCTGGGGAAGTATGCTGACGCAGCTCGCCGGGGGGTGTAGCAGCGACTGGTTTCGACATGGACGCATTAGCGACAGCTGGACTTGTTGCCGCCGCAACCCTGCGGCAACCCTTTCTGGGCTGCCTCAGACAGTCCATCCTGCTCATCGAGCTGGTAGACACCTGCGCATAGAGCAGCAGTTGATGTGGTAACATTAACCGTTGAGACCGATGCCACTCCGGCCACCGCTTCGTTACTATCTGTGCTTCCACTGGTGGTTGCAGGGGGGATAGACACGGGTGGTGGAGGCGGCGGGGTGTCCCACATCGGGTCCCAGCCGAGCCGCACCACCAGTGCCACGTATGGCATTCCTGACGCCTTCTGAGGGGTTGCATCAAACGAAGGGTACCCGAACAGCTGCCATGTACAGAGGTGCCGGCCAGACATCCACCCCCGGACGTCTGACGACGTAAGAGACCTTGGGCTGTTCCTCCCTTAAGCGCGCCGCAAAGAATGGCCTCCGACGTCCAAGCCAGCAGACAGGCCCAAAAAGCCACTTCCAAAAGTACAAGCCCAGAAATACAAAACATGAACACATTTACACACACACTCATGTAGCCTTTATTGTCTGAAAACACAACGACATATTGCATTCTAATCAGCCGATTGCGACGTGTCTCCAGTTAACGCAATTAAACTCAAAACACACAAAAACTCAAAACACACATATTTCTTGAATACTTAATATTCAAGAGGGACAGAGATGGCGGTGGTACCTATTCAGGCAGCGTGGCCATCATAGCCCAAAATCTTTGACATCTCACACGTGCAATTGCAGACTGCCCTCGAGGGTATTGTCTTTAGAATTATAACGTTTACTGGGCTAACAACCACATGTTCTATTTGCTTCCTTCCTGAATTCCAGCTTTCGAGCCCCGATTTCGAGAGCCTCATACATCAGCTACCCAAAATTTTATTCTTATCAGCGACTTGAATGCACATAATTCTCTTTGAGGCTCTTCACGCACGGATGCCCGTGGTCGTTCCATTGAAACACTGTTAACATCCTCGGGACTATGCCTTTTAAATGGGAAACAGCAAACATATTATTTTATCGGACACAACCCTGATTCGCAACTTGAATTGGCTATTGGTTCCGCAGCTATCTTTTCTTGTCTTGAGTGGGGCGATGCCATGGACACATACGGTAGTGACTACGTCCCGACTTTACTAACATATATACGTGAACGCCCACACAGTCCATCTCCCCAGAACAGGCTCAATGAAGCAAGAGCAAACTGGAATATATTTACACAGACATCGAACATAGACTATACGTACATAAGTCACCTGCAGGTTTCAGGGGCAAAACAAGTTTTCACGATGCACATCCTCGATACCACCGAAAGTATTTCCACCCCGTCTCGGGTACCCGCGCACCCAGAGGAGGCCGGGGTGGAATGAGGACTCTAGGTAGGCGCCATAGGGGCACAACAAGGCGTGGCGCATCCTTCACCGGTACCCAACGTCTGATAACCACCTTTGGTTCAAACGGTCAAAGGTGTTTGGAAAATGTGCGCGCCGTGGGCAAAACTAGATATCTGGTGCACCTTCTTGACATCTATAAACTCATACGCCGACACACAAAGTGTGGACACGTATAGGAAAACACGAACTACCTCCTACACACAGCCTGTCCTTGTCGGTACAACAGGGGACACACTGGAAGACCAGGCTAACACACTCGCGCAATACTTTCAGCATGTGTCCAGATGAGCTCATTATATAACACATTCACGTGACAGAAAAACATCCAATAAAGAGAAGTCTTTGCATGAGAGTAATAAGTCGAACAGCTCTTATAACTTCTCTGCTTCACTTGAGAATCTGAAGATAGCTGTCTCAACTTGCAAAGCTCCAGCTACAGATGCAGGCAAAATTACACAGACATTGTTACTACACCAACACACAGACACTTGAAACACTCCTACGCCTCTATAACAAAACACTGTTTTCTGGGAACGTAACAACAAGTGGTTGTTCCCTCTTCCATAGGAAGCGGCAAAACTTAAAAGTGAAATGTGCCTTCACGAAAGCAGTTGAATGTGTAATATTGCATCGGTATGAACTTGCACGCCAATATTTCTATTTCGTAGGTGTAGCACCGTTAAACGCACTGGATTGCACGCGTCGGAGCATTGGGTAAATCCGACTGAACCACTGCACTCGAAAACCGTCCGTGCGAACGAAACCAAACGAGTTATCAGTGAATCGATTGGGGAACACACACTGCAGCGGACCTCGCACGTCACGACACCAGCAAAACATCAGCAAGTCAGCTTATCCGCAGCTTACGCTGCGTGTCCCTCGTGCACGTAGGCGCTGGCATCGAGGCGCCAACTGTCGGTGCCTCAGCGCTCTTCTAGATAAGGCGGGTTTGTCGCCTTATTCACGCTTGGGCTCATAGCGTAGGGGGCAGCGCGCTTCGTACCTCCCGTCGCGACGGACGAGTTCGTGGATCAAATCCCGGCGTCGCCGAGTCTATCGAAATTTTTTTGGCGATGTCATTTCCGTGACGGATAAGACATCAGTTAGGTCTAGGTGGACCCCAGTGTAAAACAACTTCGTTGTAAAATCTTGGAGGGTGGTCAGAGTAGTGGCTTTTATGAAGGAGGGGAAGGATGCAATCTCTACTGTCAGTTATCGACCCATCAACCTCACAAGCTGCCGGAACAAGCTCTTCGCGAAGATGATAAACAGGAGACTCGTGTACTTTCTTGAGTACAATCGCCGTCTGCAGGGCAGCCAGGCTGGCTTCAGGACTGGCCGATCAATCGACGGTCAACTGGTGAGAATAATGTTGTGTATCAACCATGCCTTCTTCCGCAATCAGGAAGGTCAGACATTATTCTTTGATGTTGAAAATGCACGCGATACTGCTTGCGGTACGGCATCCTCAGCGACCTGATGTCTTTTGGTATGTCGGGTAGCACGTTCAAAACACTTGCCAGTTACATGTCCGATACAACGTTGGCGTGCGACTTCAAACATTACTCTCTAGGGTTCATGAGGAGAAAAATGATGTTCCACATGTTGCATTTTTGAGCTGCACTTTGTTCCTTTGGAAAATGAATTCTCCTAGGAAGACATTTCCAGCATCAATTTCCTGTTCAATATACGTAGACGACGTCCAGCTATCCTTTACATCCTGTAACATGCCGGTCTGTAAGCGCCAAGTCCAGCTGGATGTTAGCGAGCTAGCCATGTTTTTTTTATTTTAAACGCCGAAAAGCACTTTTGCTGCGTTTTTCAAGAGGCGCTGCATCCGGCCGAATACAGATTTTAAAGTCAATGGTGTCTCGATTTCTGTCAAAAAGAATCCCAAGCTTTTAGGTATTATCCTTGAAGAAAAGCTACATTTATACCACACATAAAACAACTAAAACATAAATGCTTAAAAACAATAACTACACTTAATGTTGTAGTGAATTTTTTGTGATCGGACGAACAACTCTTCATCCTTTAATACATGACAAGGTTCACTATTGCATCAGGGCAGTGTCGTCTATAGGACAGCCGCTCAAGCATCCCTGAAAATGCTGCACCATGTGCTTCATCTGGGGACCACCGGGCTTGTGGCACCTTCCGAACTAGTCCAGTTCAAGGCCTCTATGTAGAGGGCAACAAATAGATCCTACAATGTTAGCGAGCGTACGTGGACCTCCAGTATGCTTTTAAATCTTATGAATTCCTTACCATCTTTTTAATCCAGTTTGTTAAGATAAATCCAAATCTCAACTCGTTTTTAATTGCGCATTTATCTCTGATTTCTTTTCCGAGTAAGAGAAGAAGCGTACGAACTTTATGTCATGCTTTTGGACACCATAAGAACCTCAGTGACCGAATTTCTAGCAACTTGCAAGGTTTGCCCCATATAATGTGACGTTTTTTTCACACGGGTCGAGAAAGATCAAGTGCTCATAAGCGCCATCCTACAAAATGCACCATCTGTGCGGCACAAATATACGTGTGCTGAGTTTTACACTGTTGTTTCAAAAGCTGCCACGTCCTTCTCCTGTGCTGTGCATGTTGGCACTTTTATTGTCTGTAAAACTATGAATGGAAATACACGTATCTTTACGGCAGAGCCTACGGCAGAGCCTACGGCATACTTCTTGTATTTAATTATATTATAACATGAATTGCGAAATCCATGATCTCAAGTGTTTGTCAGATATATTTGCTTAAGTGTTGTGCAAACATTAGCATCACAAAAACCTTCCAAAAACCATGTGCTCAATGTTCTCATTACTACCATTGTGCCGGTATACGCGTTAAACTTCGAACTTACCGTTTGCTGGCTGTCAGGTCACTCTGCCATTGCAGGAAACAAGACCGCACATTTAATGGCTGATGCTGGTGCACCTACCACATAGTAAAAAACACAACAATATCTTGCCCCGACCTGAAGTCACACATCAGACAACACCACCGAAAAACATGTCAAGCACACGGAATGGGCAGACAGACAACAAACTACACGTATTAATGCCCCTCTTGGCACCATCTCAAACCGACACACATAAGAGACAGAATAAAGTTACCCAGGCTTGATTACGAATAGGCGACACACATGTAACACACTCCCACCTGCTCAGGGGATTTACTAGGCCCCTTTGCAGCAAGTGTCGAGACAGCCAACCTGGGACCTACGTGCTACCTAAATGGAACGCACTCTAGGCAACACGATAAAAACAGTTCGGCGAACTCTACAGACAACACATCCCACCACCTCTAGCATTTGTCCTGTCGGGCAATCCGCTGGTTCCCCTGAAGCATGTTTTTAACTATTTAGCACAAGAAAAAATTTTGACATAATTTCACACCATGCATATTCACAAGCTGGCCTTCTACACCAGCCACCATCGTTTTCGTTGACCCATTGTAATTATGTTCTCGCCCACAGATTTTAGTTTTTTACTCTTCATCTCCCATATATAGCCATTATTTTGGCACTCATAGCCCCAGGTGGCCTTGCGCCACAAGAAATATTCAACCATCATCATCTAAAATAAAATTTCTGAAAAGTGTTTTTGGTTTGGGTATACTTGTTTGTGTTATTACAACATTCATCGACCTTCTCTTCGGTCACGATTTAAAAAAAAAACCATCAAGGTTTATCATTAGGCTTGTGGTTTTGTTGCATTGCATTTGGCTTCATTGAACCAATTGGAGGGTGGGAATATTTGTCTGCGTTTTTCGTTTTGTGTATTTGACTTGGTGAAGCTGTTACTCGTATGTGTTTTATACGCTCATTTGGGAGGTGGCGCTCGTTTGGTAGCAGTGGTGGCACTCAGGGAAAGTCATGTTTATTTCCTTAAAAGTTTACAATCCGCAGTTGATCGATATCTTTTACTTTTTAAAATTTCTAAGCAATATCTAGCTTTAGGTAGGCATCTTCGTATTTCACACATCGTACTTGATTGGGTTACTGTCAAAACTAATTTATACTTCTGCCCCGACTAACTAATTTGCATCAGTTTGTTTTCGCGTGCATTCCACATGCACTCAATTTAGAGTTTTATTCTGAACAAAAGTGTATTTCTCAAAAGCATTCTGATGCAGGGTGTACACCCTTATGCGTTAGTCAGCACCGAATGATATAACTTGCCAGAGCAGCAAATATCCTCCACCGCCGTGTGTGCGAAGCTTCCACTCACTCCGCAGGAACAGAACTAGTTTCTTCTAGTCAGTAATAAAACGATAAAAACTTTCCTCAGAGCTGCGATCGGCAGCTGATGGCCTTCTGCCCTCGTTCATCCAAACACGTACTACTGTAAAACTTCCTCTCCTCGGGCCCCACTTCATGCACATTTTTCTGCTTCCTTTCACTTTCTTTCATACCGCTGCATTCTACGTCATAAAATTGCGCAAATAATTGCGGAAGCACTACATGCCACAAAAAGTTATGGGCAAAAATAGGCAACTAAAACACTGACAGCGTACTGTTGCTGTACATCTCCGCCTGTTCGTGTGACTAGTATGTGGAGTTTTCCTGCATAACGTATGAGTGCAATACCACCATGTAAGCCCAGATGTACTTTTTCTGTTTTGGCTCAGGTCAGAAAATACAAAACTATTGCCAACACTGTTTTTTCAGGTCCCGGTATTCTTCAGGTACTGAGCAGTTTTTAAATTACCTAAGTAGCTAACAGAATTCTTCGCATTGCTTCCTACTCACCTAAAACCCTTGGGGGCAAAAATATTGCCCCATTTCCTTAGCAACGCAGCTGTTACCCCTAACAGTTCAACTGTTCACTCTAATAAAATTTATTTTGTTCCTTCCCCACCTTACGCTCTACAAATTTTGAAACGGGGCTTCGTAGCCCTGGAACATCCCCCATCGTAAACAACTCTTGGCTGAAATTTGACGGCTGGGTTTTATGGCTTTTTTGCACTTTGCAAGACTACCGTATTACGCACGCTTTTTTCCTTTCCTTTTGCAGAGTGCGAGGCTGCCCGGCTGTGTCTTTTTATCTCTACTGATTTTAATACATTTTACTTATTGATGCTTCACCTTCGCGCTGTTAGCTTGCCACTCCTACTGAACGAGGGTATAGTTTGGGTGGTGCATTACACTATAGTAAAGATGGCGTAGGTTTTTTCTTGGTGCTTGGTGTTTTTTATCACTGATTGTTTTAAGGAAAAAGTATTGTTGGCCTGCATACATTGCGTTTTTTGTTATGGTTTGCAAACCTCAGAAAGTTAGGCTGGAGTGGGTTTCTTCCAAACGTTTGTGTTGTTCTGAGGTGAACCCAACAAAATAAAACAAATATTTTTAACACGAATCATGCACAATACATTCACCAGCAGAAAGTTCGGGTGCAGTGTGGTTCATTAACTTGGCGTTTTACTTCCCACAACGGCAATTGTTATGAAGAAGAATGCACGTTCCTCTTAATCACCGCTCCCCTGATATAGCGGGGAATTAAAAGCTTTATATATGGTTTAGCATAAGTATTAGGATGCTCGAGCAAGGCGGAATTGTTCCAGCGGTTTCCCGCGTAGTTTTTATTGAAAGTAAACCTGAATCAATATTCTGAATTTGATCGCATACAAATTTATGTATTTTTTACTTTTTACCACGTAAACAATCAGGGTAATCCAATTTACCTAATATTCAAATGACCTCGCTCCTAGTGCAACAAGTTCGTATACGACCCCTGAATCTCCTCTTTTTACTCACCTACTTCATAGGAGCCTTCGCACTGGCTTAGTGACACCTAGTGTGTTCAGATATTGCTTCGTTATAACGCATAGTCCATACATTAGGATCCTCTTGAAAAGACCACGGCCACTGTGGATCATGTTGTATTTAGCCCATACGTGCATTGCAGACCATGAAAAGTTACGACAGGCCACCATGTACTCAGTTGGATCGCCAATATAAAGGACTGGTGCAGCCGTCTCTGGCAGAAAAGCTTTCGCCTCTAAGAATTTTTTCGTCTTTGTCACTAGCAGAAAATAGAATTTTAACTTCCCATTTCGCGGCACATATTACCGACGACATAAAAAAATATAGACATTGTGTGTTCGAAATAGTTACCGATGGTTGGCTAGCTGAACAGCACCTCGCCAACCCCTAGTTTCGTGCCCTGATCGACTACTTCGAGGAAGGAGACGTTGCTGTTACAAAGGCAGTAAAGAAAACATTCCTGCATTCAGCCTCCAAACCAACCTTTTCGTAACAAAACACTTCGAGCCCAGATTGAGAACCAAGGAGTTTTTGCCAGATGCGGAGAACTTGGTGAGAGAAACTTGGAAGCATTACATGCCTTGCGTAATCCTCAGCTCACCACACGCAAATGAAATAAAACCAAGTTGGTGGAATCTTCTACTTCGTCCAGAGCAGCCCTTGCTGCTGTTGTGACTTCCTCTTCGTCACCCCTTTCAGCAGACGACGCTAACCATCATCAGTTCATTACGCTTCACGAGCTGCCGCACGCTCATGTGTTGGACCTCTGGGTCCTCCAACTGCGCCGGCTCGCGCCCGCTTTTTCTTCTAGTATTCCATTAAAGCCTCATCGGATCACGACGTGCCGCTCCGCTTTCTGAGCATCGCGCCACAGCTGGAGGACCCAGAGGTCCAACACATGGTGCCGAGAACCCGGGACTTCTAGCCGACGTCAAGCACATCGACGCACGGAGCCGCGAAAGCTGAGGAAACGACGCGGCGCCTGCAATCTTGGCGACAGTTCCCAGCTGCCTGCGACCGAATGGAGCGGCAACTTCGACGACGCCTCAGACTACGGGCGCAACTGGATGGCCTTCTAGCGGAAGTGGAAGGCCACATAAGAGGACATGGAGAGGCGACACCATCTGCAGTGAGTTTACTTCTTGAGCGAATCGGCGCATTGTACGCACAGATTGAGACAGTGGATGATGCGGTTTTTGAGGAGACACCTCACGACTTGCTCGAGAGTGAGACGTTAGACGCCGGGCAGTCCCTCGACAAGGTTGTCACCTGGACGGCTAGCCTACGTTTTAAGATGCAGGATTGCCGATCTTCGACGCTACGCCCGGCGACCGTTCTTGCAATACCAACGGGCAAGCGCACATCCCCACAAGACCATCCACTACAGGACTTAGATGCACGGAACATAACTCGGGTGCCTTTTGGAGCTGCTTCGGGTCCTGTAGTTCTAACGGCTACTTTTAACCACCAGCTTCAGTCTCTGGTAGATTGGCACCCAACGACAGCCCGACTACCGCAAGACTCCACCTGTATGAACGATACCACCATTGAAGCAGACCCCACTAACGAATCGATCAGGATGCACAAGGATGAAGTCTCCCGCGGAGCTGCCATGAACATTTGCAAACCAGCGAGCAAAGCCACTGGGGTCGTTTCCACCTTCGAGCAAAGAATGATCTCATAGGGAAAATTCCTCTACTCGCCTCCGGGAACCCTAAAAGTGCTAAGCAGTCTTCGGAACCAGAGCTTCGATACACTTTCCCTCAAGTCCAAGATAATCCTGCACTCCAGCGAGTTGGAGCCGCAGCCAGCAGAAAATCTACGTGATCGAACGTCTGAATTACGAACCGAGTGCAAGAGACGCAAACGCAGAAAGAAAGAACGAGTCAGAAGACGTCATGCCGAGCACAGAGGGAGGCTTCAAGTGAAAGTTCACATGGTCCAGACAAGGAGCACAAAACCCTCGGTCGTTCAAATCCTCACAACGGGAACCTGGCTTGCAAATGAACCATGGCGTGACTTGAAGGTGCAGCAACACACCCTATGGTATAAGCACCGGTGGCGGCAAAAACGATCTCGGCATAAGAGGAGTGATGATACCAAGGATATCACGCCAAACCAAGCAAGAGAGACGCCCTTGAAGAAAAACTTGGGCTACACTGTGAAGGCAATGTCCAGCACAGCTCTGTAGTTTGGGACAAATCTCATTGGTGGACATGATGGCATCGTCGGGCCCAGCAGTGCACGTTTTTCCTGGGGCACTACACCCAAGCGTCCCGAACCCCTACTTAACCCTTTGGAAGCCCCTTAACGCCATCTGTCGGCGGGGGAGACTGTTGTAACTTCCTCTTCGTCACCCCTTGCAGCAGACGACGCTAACCATCATCATTTCATTACGCTTCACGAGCTGCCGCATGCCCATGTGGCTGCGCCGGCTCGCGCCCGCTTCTTCTTCTAGTATTCCATTAAAGCCTCATCGGATCACGACGTGCCGCTCCGCTTTCTGAGCATCGCGCCGCAGCTGGAGCACCCAGAGGTCCAACAGCTGCCATTGGTGCAAAATGCTTCAAAAACGGCCTGCTGGAGTTCTGGAGCCGATGGCCTTGCTATTCTGTCTTTTCCGACATATCGCCATACACTTTTATGGCAGTTTTGAACATAAAAAGCCGGCAACAAGTGATTGTCGCAGCGACAGCCTACATGAAGCGCAATACAGAGACCTATTCCAAAGCAAATGCTTAAAAAGATAGTTGATGATCCACGCAGGTGTTGACCAACTGAAGCCCCTGCAATTTTAATCACACACCGGGAAACGGTTTTCGCTGCGGAGGAAATAGCAGGAGTCGTCCGCCAGAGAATCGCCGAAACACAGGCACTACTCGAGCACGTGAACACGACGATTGCGGACGTTGGCTTTATGTACATCGACGCTGAGCGCAAGGCGTGGAACGAAGTGCTCTTTTTTGTCATGCATCTGTTCAATACAGCAATCCAGGAGACTAAGCAAATTGCACTGTTGTAGCTTGTCTAGAGAAGATGGCCGACCACAATGCTCGACCTCACGATTCCGTATACCGAAGACCACGACCTAACCAACGACGTCCAGGGATACTTACATCGCAATGAGCAGTGCCACCAGGATTTCTCAGTAGGTAATGCGGATTTGTGGATCTTAAGAGTCGGATTTTACAACCGCTGATGCCAGACGAAGAATATCACCCATGTGATCTTTTGTTGGTTTGAGGAGCAATTTGGCGAATCTGACTCAGAGAAAAGTATTTTTACAAATATTGGACCCTACAGAATTTCACGACGTCTTCGCCAACTTCTCTACCAGGTAATCTCCGATGGTGATTTATGCAAACAACTATGACTCAATCGGCCCGACCTCATTCAAGTGGTGGACCTTAAGAATTGCTACCCCTTCTAACGGGTATTTTATCTTTTGCCATACGGGTCCTAAGGCGTCCCGTCAGTGCAATAATACAGGTCTCATATTTCTATGAACCTTGCATGGCGTTCTATTTTTATGTCTTTTACAAGCTTCCAGCAGCGCATACATGTGATATCTGTGTCCGAAACTTAGTGCGTCTTCCATTTCCGGTATTTTGTGTTTCACACGGAGTGTTTCACCCTGTTGTCACTGGCTAGAATTCTCATCCATGTTCCCCACTTTTATTGCTGCAACTCGACAGTACCACAAAAATCATGGGAAAGTTTGGCACAACCTGGCAAATGACACTGCATTCGCTTCGCAGACCCCCTTCTGGAAATTTCATTTTTTTAACGTTTCTCTGGCACGTGTTTTTCAGCTTTTTTAAGAAGCACAATTTTGTACAAATACCTATTCCTGCAAGCCCATTGCTCTCCTACTTGCTACTTAACGTCGTCACTCCGCATACCTTGTTAGATGTCAATTCCTAAGCAATCCTAGAGGTCATGATTCTTCAGATATTAACACTTTCTTAAGTGATTAAGATCGAGGAGCTCAGGTTGTTTTTACTTGATTTCATTTATTTCACTGTCAGGGCCATATAGGCGTTACAGAGAGGATTGGGGTAAAAAGGCAAAAAAAAACATAAAGAATGTAGGGGTCAATAAAAAGAATGGCAAGTGCAGATTTAATTTTTATAGTATTTTATAGATACGACGCCGGCAGGAAGGCTGTTCCAGTCGACACTGGTTTTCAAAAGGAATGAGTCAAAATAATGGTTGGTGTTGCTTCTTGGCACACCCACTTTTAACTGTTGGTCTAAGCGGGTAGAAATGTACGCAGGGTAGAAATGTATGCAAAACATTATGCCGACTGGCTATTGATCCAGCCGTGCATATTGTCTGAGCCAGACAGAACGATTTAGACGCCTCCTATCCAAACACCATACTTGTCGCCGTACTGTAATAAGCGCAGAAATAAGAGTGAATTTGGTTATGGTGTCATCACACTATAATTGAATCTGCGCAAACCCCCCCTTAAGTAGCGCATGACACAAAATTCAACATACAATTAGGTAGCACTGGTTGGACTGACCTGACCATAGTTCACGCTTTATCAGGATTACTCGCCAATGATAGAAGTGGGGCTGCTAGAAGAAAATGATGTTGCCGCTCCAGCCAAACGCCAATTCTTGGACCGTGGTAAAAAAGCGTGCTTTCGAATTCAGCACGTTAAAACTGGACCACAAAGAAAAGAACCAGACAGGACGAGTGCTGCCTATAAAATACGATTCAATTAAACCTAAGTCATGCATAAAAACAGCGAATCTGCGCTTTTGCTAATATAAGAATCAGCTAAACACTGATAGAGATAACAATAGCATTTCGAATTGCTCCTGCATTTACTACAATTAAAAGGGTACTTTTTTTCGTGTAACCATCAGTGTTCGGATGTGATTCTTATGGTATCAGAAGCGCTGTGCGCTTTTGTGCAGTAAATGTTGCAACTAAGACAGCGTTCACGATCACCTAAAAAGAGGTCATTTATAGTCTAATCCATCTTCGCGAGAGTTCTTCATTATATTTTTTACTGGTAAGCACTCTTTGGTCGCGTGAAAAGACGAATGTTGCTGGAAACGTTTATGTTGTTAGAAGTATGGCCGTATACCTTTGCTCACTCGGCTGTATAAAACTGTAGTTGGGTCCGTTTCTTGATTTCCCATGCCTGAGAAGCCGTAACAGCATAGACGCCGACTCTGTTAGTTCAATTCCGGGGTGGCTTTAGGACTACCTGTGGGGGCACAGCAGGATGTCTTCAGGATGTACAAAGGAGAGGGTAGGTCGAGAGTAATGGCTGATCAATATAGTGAGGTCGAATATTATGAATGATATTTATACAAAAGTAAGAAGCTAATGTAAAAAACGTACACGCGAATAATGCCTACTATGTTGCCTGCAGAATTGTTGTAGCACAGCACAAAGATATTCGAAATAATGGTCCAGTTGTAGCAATTGGTTTCTAGTACCAATATGACCACCATCTGACAAGAATTTCACTTTATTGCAAGGTCTATTAACTGTTTCCTGCATTTATATAGTATAGCAGTCACAATTGCCATATCAACGCTGCCCCAGGATGGATAAGACGACTCTAAAACATGTGATTTTCTTCGTACTAAAGAGGCCGTTCTGGATGAAAACGTCATAGCCTGTAGTATTATTTCGTTAAAACGGCAGCAGCTGCTGCTTTTATCGCAAATTAGTTCCACAAGACTAATAGCGATAGTTGACAGAGACGAAAATCAGGGCTGAGTGGCTGTCGCTTGCCTACCTGCAAGCACCCCGGGTGCTGTTCATGAAGTCGAATCTAGGAAGGTTTAGTTGGGATTGGTAAAAGAGCATCAGTGGCGACATCGCCTGTAGTCAAGGTACTATCAAAGTCAGTCAATGCTTTCCATAGCGTGAAGTCACGGCAAAGAGGTATTTATGTTTAAATGTTGACAAAGCGCGGTAGGAGACGTTTGGAGGTCGTTGTTGTGAATGCTATCAAGAGGTAACATTGCGCGGCGTGGTGGTTGCGGGCAACGTCCGTGTTTGAACGTTAAAAATGGCGACGACATTAGTGGAATGCTGATCGGTTTTTCCCTGCCGCATTTAATAAGATCTAGAGATTGTTGCATTAAAAACCGAGGACGATGTTAAACTTAATGGGGCGAACTGCATCAGTTTAGTTGCGAAGCGTGTTCTGAATCGAAAGTTCCTGTCGGGCTGGACCTATTGCTGGGTTGTTATTAGAAGAGTACCATCAGGAAAGGTAGCAGATGTGAAACTTGAACATACTCCGGAATTCATAAGTACCTTTTAGTCATCGCAATGTGCGCAGCCCAGGTACTGAGGGCGCAGTTACGGGGAGAAGAACTGCAGGACGGTGCCTGGATTTTGTTAAGTGTGTGTATATATATATATACATATAAATATATATATATATATATATATATATATATATATATATATATATATATATATAAATATATATATATATATATATATATATATATATATATATATATATATATATATATATATATATATATATATATAAATGTGTTGAGCGGACCAGAAATTGGAAATGAGCACTCGGTGAAACAAGAGAAAATAAGGGTTGGCAGTCAAGGTTTCCGAGTTTTTCTTGACTGCCAACCATTATTTGCTCTCTGTCTCTCTCTCTCTCTATATATATATACATATATATATATATTTATGTGTGTGTGTGTGTTTGCGCACGTGTGCGTGTATGTACAGCGAGTCAGAATGGAAAATGAGGGGTCCAATGAATTAAAACAGAAATAAGGGTTGACAGTCAAGAATGCCTCTGACAGCACAAGTTAGAATGTGTTATGTTTGAAAGACAGAAAGAAAGTTGAGAAAAAATGTCCGCAGGGTTAGATCGCAATCCAGGACCTCCAGGATACGCATCTGGTACAATGACCCCAATTTCCCCGGCCGGGTTGTTCCGATCCTCTTTCTCTTAATGGGGCGAACTGCATCAGTTTGGTTGCGAAGCGTATTCTGAATCGGACGTTCTTGACGGACTGGGCGTACTGGTGGTTTGTTATTAGAAGAGTACCATCAGGAAAGGTAGCAAATCTGAAACCTGAACTGGTTCTGCCCAGTATTGACATTGGGACGACTGGGTAAAGCTCACGTGAAAGAGTTTTGCACAAAATGGAGTGCTCACTCCGCTGTCTAGTGAGGTTGTGTCTGCCACACATGCTTTCAAGATCGGCATAGAATGCTTGATAAGGCAGCCGATACTCCTGAATTAAAAAGTACCTTTTAGTCATCGCAATGTGCTCTGCCCAGGTACGGAGGGTGCAGTTACGGGGAGAACTGCAGGACGGTGCCTGGGTTCTGTTAGGTGTATCAATAGATATATATATATATATATATATATATATATATATATATATATATATATATATATATATATATATATATATATATATATATATATATATACCTATATTTATATATATTTGTAGAAAACGTCGTGAAGTAGAGTCCTTAATTGCTGCAGGAATACGCACAGAGTAGAAGTACGCTCTTCGGATACTTTATTTCCATCATTTCGACCTGAGACAGGTCTTCCTTAAAAATGAAAGATTGGGGTGAAATCATAGGGACTCAGAGTGGGGGCTGCGCCCCGAAACACAGTCACATGGGAAACAAACACACAAACGACTACACACACCATACAGAGCTTATTCTGCCAAAGTGAAGTGACAAACAGCAAAAAAAGACGAAAGGAAGAGGGAGGAACACAGTGGCCAGGAGGAGGCAAAAAAGAGGCAAGGAGAAACACACTGCATGGATGTGAGCGGTCGGGATAACAGGAAATGCGACGAGTTCACGGGTGGCGAAAGGCCCAAAAACATCCGGTGTCTCAGAGGAGAAACTATAAAGCACAAGCCGCCACGAGCAGTGAGTTTACATGCGTGTCGCCGGTAACAAGGATAAACTACCGACCGTCTTCAGCGGCATGGTCAAGAATGCAAGCGGGGCCATTTACTGTATCTGAAGCGCACGCAGCCTCCGCGACTTTGGGGGGTCCCACAAAAGCCAATGGGGGAGCCCATTTGAGGCCTCCCCTTCCCCACCTACGCCTCCCTTTGTACACGGCGTCGCGTCGTGTCGCACCAGGTCTATGCACGGCCTGTTAACTGTTTGTACTCGGCCTGTCGCCGGCACGCGTGGACCCCTGGGCCCAATCTACGAAAATATGGCGGAGCGCGCAATTTTTAAAAACGTGAAGACAAGAGGCGACCGGTGGTATGTGCCGTGCATCCGGGGCAACCAAAAAAAGAAAAAAAAGAGAAAAAGAGGGAAACAATGAAAAAGAGAAGCAAAGCAAAACATGAGCGAAAAGGCAGGAAGGACGTGCGCACTCTGTGGACACCAGCATTGGGGATCACAATGTGATTACAAGACACCCGAGGCATGAGCCACAACAGACGCCAAAATAAAATACTTCTTACACGCTCGGTTGGAATTAAAAGCTTCAACATTCCATTTCACATTTCTCGAGAATAAAATGGGTATGACATATGGTGACATAAACAGGCAATGGGTACCATCTGGTTATTATTCTGGCGTGTTATGCTTGCTGAGCGTTGAGACAAGGAAATGAGAGAAAAAAAATAAAAAAATAAATAAAAAACAAGGGGTCGGGAAGGGAAGTGTTGGTAGGGGGCTGGGAGCGGACGAGATCATTATAGTGACCGTGGAACATAACGGTAGGTTGTTGGTGTTAGAATGTACAACCTCACACCTGGAGCAACAGGCTGCCTGTAAACTTCAGACCGTGCAATGCCCTGCACGGGAAAGGCCGATGCACACGAAGTGCTTAATGTGAGCATAGCAAAAGGACAACAAAACTACAAGGTCTCGTATGTCCCGGGGTCACAATGCTTCAATGGTCATGCAGCGTACGAATTACAGTCATATTTCCAGGACTCTCATTAAGACCCCCCTTCAGGGTAATAAATTTGTAGATTAAGTAAGACTCACATTGTTCTCGATCCCTATAGCTAGAAAAACTGCTCTGTAGAACCGTAACTTTAATGTCATTGAAAGAGTGATTTTGCATCGCTAAGTGTCTAGACAAGGGAAGGTTTGGGAGTGCCTTGGTGTGATAGCGGTGATTGGTAAACCGCATTCGAAAAGGTCCATCCGTCTGTCCTATGTACTACATATTACATCCGCCACACTCCAATAGGTAAACCAAAATAGACGAGTCACAATCAAATGACCCACGTATAGAATATCGGAAGTCCGAATGTGTGCTAATTGCCACCCTCGCGGTCTGCACGTGTTTACACACCAAACATCTGTTTTTCCCACAGGGTCGGCAGCCTAATTGCTGAGCGTCTCTGTCTTTGGCGTGGACAAGCTAGTCCCCTATGCTTTTTGCGTGCCTGTATATTACACGCACAGGATCACTGAAAATTTCGGAAACTCGCTCGCTCTGCTGAAGAATTTTGAAGTGCTTTTTTTATATTTTATTAACGTTTGGCGGGCTACCAGTAACAGTTAAGATTAAATTAGCGCTGGAATTATTCCCATCCTTCACGTGCGACCCCTGTAGCAGTGTGTTATGACAAACGTTCCGCCCTAGAAATGGCCTCGTCAACAAGGGCCGGCGAGTAACGCTGTTTGACGAGGACGCCCCGCATTCGGCTGGCGTTCCAACGAAAGTCTTCATCCCTGGAGCAAATTCTTCTAAAGCTATGTGCCTGGGAATAAGGCATAGCCGTTCTGCAGTGGCGTGGGTGGCAGCTTTTGAAGTGCAGGTACTGTTGGCAGTCTGTAGGTTTCCTGTACACACTCGTCTCCAGTGACCCCGCCCGTACATGAACCTGAACGTCCAATAAACTAATTTCGGTTCGAGAGTAGTCTTTGCTGAATGAGACATTAGGATGAACTGTGTTGAATTTTCTATAAAGGCAATAAGTCGTTGCTCAGTGTGTGTCCAGATTATGAAAATGTCGTCAAGGAATCGCTTGTACAGTGCAGGTGAACTGTCTGAAGTAGAGAGGAATTTGGTTTCAATATTGTGCATGAATATGGTGGCATAATTGTGGGCCATTTTTGTTCCCATCCCAGTACCACTTGTTTGGAGAAAGTATTTGTTTTTAAATTCAAAACTTTTGAGTTCTAATACGAGACGCGTTAATACCTCAACAACCCTCGGGCTGGGAGAGTCTTCTTCGCGGCGTTCGTTGTACGACTGAACGAGGGCATTGATGCCATCGCTGTGCGGAGTGTTGGTATAACGGGAGGTCACGTCCAATGTTACAAGAAATGCACCGTCCGGCAGAACCATGCCCTCGATTTCTTGGAGAAAATGGTTTGTGTCCCGTAAGTATGATGGAAATTTAGGGGGTATATCCCGAATGAGGTGACCTTGAAATTGGCTCTGTGATGGTGCCTATTCCCGATATAATTGGGCGGGCGGGATTTTTCGGGCTTTCGCCACCCGTAAACTCGTCGAATTTCCCGTTATCCCGACCACTCGCGTCCATGCAGTGTGTTCCTTCTTGCCTATTTCTTGCCTCCTCCTTGCCACAATGTTCCTCCCTCTTCCTTTCGTCCTTTTTTGTGCTGTTCGTCACTTGATTTTGGCAGAATAAGGTCTGTAGTGTGTGTGGGGTCGTTTTTGTGTTTGTTTTCCATGTGGCTTGTGTTTCGGGGCGCCGCCCCCACTCTGAGTCCGTACGATTTCACCCAAATCTTGCATTCCTGAGGAAGACCTGTCTCAGGTCGAAACGTTGGAAATAAAGTCTTCGAACAGCGTACTTCAACTTCGTATATATATATATATATATATATATATATATATATATATATATATATATATATATATATATATATATATATATATATATATATATATATAGCGGATCAGAAAGGGGAAATGAGGGGCTCGGTGAAATAAGACAGAAAATAAGGGTTGGCAGTCAAGGTTTCTGAGGTTTTCTTGACTGCCAACCCTTATTTTCTCTCTCTCTCTGTCTCTCTCTCTCTGTATATATATGTATGTTGTGTGTGTTTGCGCACGTGTGCGTGTATGTACAGCGAGTCAGAATGGAAAATGAGGGGTACAATGAATTAAAACAGAAATAAGGGTTGACAGTCAAGAATGCCTCTGACAGCAAAGAATAGAATGTGGTATGTTTGAAAGACAGAAAGAAAGTTGAGAAAAAATGTCCGCCGGGTGAAATCCCAACCCAGGACCTCTAGAATACGCATCTGGTAGGATGACCCCAATTTCACCAGCGGGGTTGTTCCGATCCTCTTTCTCGGGTAATTATGTTAAAGTATTTTTATTCCTTGTGCTTGGGGGTGGTGGCCAGCACCGCTGGGACTAAACGAGGTGTGAGGGGCCGTCCGTGAAATCCTCGGGCCGTGAGAATCGAGTGTCTACGACATGTCGAAAGTGGTCGACCAATACTTCCAATTCTTTTTTCATGTCCAATTCTTTTTCACTTTTGTATGTATGTGTAAGTTTGTATGTAAGTATTTAGTATGTATATATGTATGTATGTAGGTATGTATGTAAGCATGTATGTATGCATGCATGTATGTACGCACGCACGTACGTATGTATGTATGTATGTATGTATGTATGTATGTATGTATGCACGTACATACGTCGTACATACTACGTATGTATTTATGTACGGATGTATGTATGTATTGAAATGGGAGCAGGTGGGAGTAACGGTTAATGGAGAATACATCAGTAACCTTAGATTTGCGATAACGTTCCTTGCTAAGTAACTCGGGGGACGAATTCCATAGCATGCTTTCCGCAGTGCACGAATTGAGTAGAACCGTGGGCCTGAAACTTATTATGCAGAAAACCAAAGTAATGATGAATAACCTCTGGACATCACAGCAGTATGGGATAGGGGGCGAAGTATTGGAAGTGGTAAGCGAATATATCTGCTTAGGACAAGTTGTGACACCAGATACTAACCATGAGGCAGAGGTAATAAGAAGGATGAGGATGGGATGGAGTGTAGTGCGTACGGCAGATATTCTCAGATAATTAATAGCAGCCAGAATTGTCCCTGAAGAAGAAAGTGTACGACACCTGCACCTTACCGGTACTCACCTACGGGACAGAAACTTAGATGCTCACAAATAGGGTTCAACTTAAATTTGAACGACTCAGCGGGCAATGAAGCGGAAAGTGATTGGTGTAACATAAGGGGGCAATAAGAGAGCGGAGTGGGTCAGGGAACATGCGCGTGTCAAGGTTATATTAGTAGAAATTTAGAAGAAATGTACGTGGGCAAGGCATGTAATGTGAAGGCAAGATAATCGTTGGCCATTAGGGGAACAGAGTGGATCCTTAGAGAAGGCAAGCGTTGCTGGGGCCGGGAGAAGGTTAGATGGGCAGATGAGATCAAGAAGTTGGCGGGGATAAATTGGTCACAGTTGCTACATGACTGGGGTAATTGGAGAATAGTGGGACAGGCTTTTGCGCTGCAGTCGGCGCGGATAGGCTGGTGAAGATGATGATGATGATGATGATGATGGGCGCAAGTATATATGCATGTATGTAAGCATGTACGTCTTTATGAATGAATGCATGTATGTACGTACATACTACATTCGTATGTATGTATGGATGTATGTGTACATGCATGTAAGTATGTGTGTATGCACGTATGCTTGTGTTGGTGCTGCTCTTGAAGGCAGATCGGCTAGAGTTGCAACGTATATAGAGCTCAGAGAACACAGACACTGAGTTGTTTCGATGGGTACCAAAGGTTCTGGCCATACCTCCTTCCTTTCTTCTGCCGCGAAGACTCTCCCAACATTTAACCGGACATGGAAGCTTTCCCCATTCTTTCACCGAGTGGTTCTGCTGCATTATAACACGTGCTTCTGCGGACCTAATGTTCGTTCCGTCAGCCACTATCTCCTGGATTGTGAAAAAGAGCTCCCTTTGTGTCACGATTACGGCTCGCTGTTCCTCCCACTGGAGCCTCCTGATTTGTGTCAGGCACTGGACAACGCTGAAGCGGCGAAAATTTTAATAGGGCCGGTGGAGTTTCTCGGTAATCGCTTGCGGAACATTTCGCGACAGTGAATGTGGCCTTGGAGTAACCGGTGCCTGTTTCCTCTGCACATGACATCTGCCTTCGCCTACGGCATTTGAGCGAAGCCTGAAGGCAAAGTCTGTGATGAAGAGGAAACTCAATTTCTTCTACACCTTCTGCGATGTTTTTGGCGTCACCTGTGACTGTAAAGTCATCCGTTGTGTAACGTTTGTTGGCGCTGCTCCTTCGTGCTGTGCTCCTGCTGCCATGTGGTCAAACAGTGTGTACCGTTCGCAATTTGAGAATGGTGTTCCCGCGCATTTGGTCGGGCACAGCAGGATTGGTGACCCTCTCGGGTTCTAGCGGCATGTTTTAAGGTGTTTTGGTGTGTTGTACGCTCACATTTTGTATCCTGCGGAGAGGCCGGTGGACGTGCATGACCATGCATGTATGAACTCCCTGAACTGCCTTGAACTGGCCGAAAGCCTACCAATATGTGGGTGTATTTAATTTTACATTCTAGATATTGGCTTTTGTTTACAAAAGGTATGTTGGGTTATAACTTCTGTTCATTTTATTGTGATTGACTGCAAACCTGCCACGTTGCTTCTGGTGCATGTGTTGTTCCCCAGGTAATTCTTTTTATTTTTGGGAGTAGCGAGCATAAAAAGAAATGGAAGAATTGGTCGACAACACGTGAACTATCCTAAGCTAACTAGGTCACCAAGACTGCGAGAACAGAGGCTCTCGCAATGCATGTAGCGAATCAGAAAAACAAAACAGGGACTCGGCGATTAAGAAAGAAGTAAAGGTTCACAGTTAAGAATCCCTCGAAATCCAAAGTGAGAAATGCGATAGGCCATTGATTGAGAAGAAGGATTTTGAAATTCTCCACTTTCTTTCTGTCGCAAAATTCTTCATCTGTTTAATGACCTACCGTATTCTCGCCTTGGCTTTCGTAGGAATTGATCACTGCCAACCCATACTTCTGTCTTTATTCACCGAGCCCCTCATGTCGCATTCTGAATAACTACTTGGCACCTTTATAAAAACTTAGATAGTACAGCTACTTGGGTAGTACAGCAATCTTGATTAAAACGTATGACTGTAAAAATAAAAATGTTTACACGCGCTGGCCATAAAGTTAGGCGAAATCACCACAGGTTGACTGCCAGGATGACAGAGGGGACACACAGACGGGTTTAGAAAAATAGGAACGCCAATTACTTGATGGAGGGAAGAAATAATAATTTCCGAGGCAAAAAAACGCGAGTGGTGTAGGACAGGACCGATGGGAGATCGATGGGAGAGGCGTTCGTCCTGCAGTAAAAACAGTCTGCTGATGATGATGACCGAGAAGCACTTTCACGTGACATAATGACATTAATATAAGCTAAACAACACAATATCCAGCAAATTCACACAACTGATATATATCTTGACGTTTACAGTATGGTGTGGAGAAGCAATGGGGAGAATAGCGTAGGTAATCTTTTTTCCAGTGTTTGCGCACAGAACAAGCATTAAATAATTTACCTTCTTTTTTTGTGTAGATGACAACAGTAAGTTTCATTTTCTTTCAAAGAACACTTTATTCAGTACTTTATATACTAAGATCTCTGTGTTTGTCTACTGTCTTTTGTGGTTAGGGTCGTTTACTCTGTTTTGTCGTTCGCGTTTTAAGCCTTTTTTGCACTCCATTAATGTATTGCTTTCGGTTCCTGGAGAGACATGTTGCCTATTCTCATTCGCTTAACACACGTAGGTCGTCTCGTTGTTCATCAACAATAGAACCCTCACGTCACCACAATTGCTTTGAAGCAATAAAATGGAATTACTGTTGAAAATGAAAATAAAATAGGAACACGCAGATCACTACGTCAATTACTCTCACTATTTTTAACGCTGTTAGTTAAACACAAAAAAAGGAAGAATGGAATGGGTTACACATAACCTTTATCAACTCATAAAGCATACCGACATGTTTTTTTAAGGTGTTTGTACAAACTCGCAGCACTGAAATTCTACTTGAAGTTGACAAGGTTAGGAACAAGCTTACTTCCGATTTTAAAATCAAGCAAAAGCGGAGAAATAAATGCGCAGGCTGGAAATTTCCCCGCGAGATACGCGCGAACAATGAAGCATATTTATTGTTTGGTTGGAACAAATATGGCATCAATACCTTCTGAATTAACACTAAAAGGCGGAAGTTCATCTGGTATACCCCTCGCATACGCAAAAATGAACATTTCCTGAACTCGAAAGCTTCGAAATTGACCCCGTTTACGTCCGTAGAACTTAACAGCAAAAAATGCATCGTACATCAGGTCACTATACGGTAGTTATCGCACCACATCCGAAGCCCACAGAGCTTCCCTTATCATGTCCTTTGACTGTAGGTTGGCAGCTGGTGAAGATGACTTCAAACATAAGCTCATTAACGCTGTTTGTTTAGTTATCGCTGGGCTATTTCCACAGGTGTGCAATATTATTTTAACCTACGGGTCATTTCCGCATATTGTTAAAATTGAGCGGGTAACAGCCTCTCACAAGGGGAAAAAGCGGCGACCTAAATAACTTCATACCAATTTCTGTGCTACCATTTATGTCTAATACGATAGAAAGAATCATAAGCAACCGCCTACATAGTTTTCTATCAGCATAACGCGTGATTTCTGACAAACACTCTGAATTTTAGTAGAAAAAAGGAAATAAAACTGCATAACAGTGAAAGACGAAATTATTAGCAATATCAAAAATCACCTGCATACTGTTGGTACATTTCTTTATTTTTTAAAAGCCTTTGATTCCATCCAGCAAAAAATTTTGCTAAACTAGAAACCCACATCAGGGGCCCTGCTTTTGATCTTATCCGCAGCTATTTCGACAGCAGATTTCAATTTACCTTTATACACGGACAGAGCTACGAGAACCATCATTACAAATACGATGTACCGGAATCATCAATTTTAGGCCTTTTGGTTTTTAATTACTTTATCCACGGCTTAGTTAATATTACTTTAACAAGGACATCGTTCTATAAGCTGATGATGCGAATATATTTTTTTCGGGTGAAAACCACCAACAGATTGAAATTATGTCTAACCACCATCGCCATGAACTCAGTAAATGGGTTCATATAAACAAACTCGCACTGAACACAAAAAAACAAATTCATTCTGTGTTACCGACAAAATAGAGTAAGCTATAAAATACGCGTTCGGTATTACGGTGCGCCACTACATCACGTCTATAGCTACTCATTCTTAGGCGTAACGTTCAAGAAACACCTTTCTTGGACAAATCACATCAACAGCATTCGTGTGAAGTTAGCACGATCGGTCGGAATACTACCCCAACTTTATAGTTTTTACCTGGTTAGTTCAGGGTGCACGTTTATTTAGTGACTTGACTCACCTTGAGGTTAATTACATCACGAAAACAGGCATCATCGGTATGAAAAGAACACCGATGAATTGCTTGTTACGTTATGCGCAAACACTTCTTGTCATAATGAATGTCTCCTTTTGGTGACGCATGAATCCTATGGATCATAAATTAGTCACGTGACCTAATTTGAGTTTGTTTACACGACGACTATTGGCATCGTGGGTGTCAAATAAACGCAGTTTATTTTCCTTGTGTTAGGGATTTGTACGAAAATCTTGTCATGGTGATTATGATGCCTTATTATGACGCATGACTCCAATGGATCATGAATTAGTCATGTCACTTAACATTAGGTGTATTACATTACGAGTACTGGCCTAATGGGAGTCAAATAAACGCTGTTGATTAGCTTGTTTAAGTGACGTGCGGAAATTGCCTGTTATTGTGAACATGTTAACTTAGAACTCGCATCACCCCTATTCAGCATAAATTATTTACGCGAGTTGTAAGGTTTAATATACCACGACTAATTACATCATAGGCACGAAATAAATGCTGTTGAATTGTTGTTTACGTGATGTCAAATTGTTTTGTTATTGCGCACGTGATTATGCATGCTATGTCATGGTTCCTAATTATCATAAATATGTAATGTGACATTCCATGAGGCTTATGACGTCACGCGTACTGTCCCCGTATATATCCAATATAATGCTATTGAATTGTTTCTTAACGTTATTTTTGAATGCACGCGTATTTTGCTATAGTGCGTTATTGCAGGCACACGAATTTGAATTCACAAAGAAGGGGCTGCTTTTGCGAATGTAGAGAACACATCGGTGCAGTACTCTTCATGACAGTTTCGTCATGACAAGGCAATATATATATATATATATATATATATATATATATATATATATATATATATATATATATATATATATATATATATACATATATATATATATATAAGGTTAGTAGAGACAGACAAACCAGAAAGACGTAGAAAACAGAAATAACTTTACGGACGTTTTAGGGAGAGGACTCCCTCTATTTTTTTACGCTCTGTGTGAGTTTTTATCTTTTCAGACTATATACACACATACATATATATATATATATATATATATATATATATATATATATATATATATTTATATATATATATATCTTGATAGATATTATGACTATAACCAGTAATCAATTTTTAAATTGTCCCCAGTGATTCCCCTCATCGAGATATTTATTGATACGTCACAAGCCCTAGTGGCATAATATTGACTTTTAACGTAATGTATGACTCACGTGGCTATCTCATTACCATAACGTGGAAGCAAGGTTCAATTTGTCCCGCACGATTCCGTACGTCACAAGCCCCAGTGGCATCACATAGACATTTAACGTAATCTATGACTCACGTGACTATCCCATGACTATAACGAGGAAGCAATTTTTAATTTGTCCCACATGATTCCTCTCATCGAGACCTTTATTTTGGTACCTCACAAGCCCTACCGTTATCACATTGATATTCACTCCAATTTATGACTCACGTAGCTATCTCATAACTACAACCAGCGAGCAATTTCAAATTTTTAGCACATGATTCCCCTCATCGAGACCTTTATTTTGATACCCCGCAAGCCCCAGTGGCCTTAAATTGACTTTTAACCTAATCTATGACTCACGTGACCAGCTCATGACTATAATCAAGGAGCAATTTCTGAATTGTCCCGCGCGATTCTCCTCATCGAGACCTTTAATTTGATACTTCACAAGCCCTAGAAGCATCAAGTTGAGTTTTAACCCAATCTATGACTCACATGACTATCTCATGACTATAACCAGAAAGCGATTTCTAAATTGTACCACGTGGTTCCTCTCATCAAGACCTTTATTTTGATACCCCACAAGCCCTAGTGGCCTGACATTGACTTTTATCGTAATCTATGATTCACGTGACCATCTCATGACTAAAACCAGGAAGAAATTTTTAATTTGTTCCACGCGACTCTCCTAATCGAGAGCTATCATTTGATACCTCACAAGCCTAGCCGCGCCACATTCACATTTACCCAATTTATGGCTCACGTAACTATCTCATGACTACAACCAGCAAGCAATCTCCAATTTGTGGCACGTGATTCCCCTCATCGAGACAAATATTTTGATACTTCACAAGCCCTAGTGGCCTCACTATACTTTTAACGTAAACTATGACTCACGTGACCATCTCACGACTATTACCAGGAAGGCATTTTTTAATTGTCCCACGCGATTCTGCTCATCGAGACCTAAAATTTGATACCTCACAAGCCCTAGCAGCATCAAGTTGATTTTTAACCCAATCTATGACTCACGTGACTATCTCATGACTATAAGCAGGAAGCAACTTCTAGTTTCTACCACGTGGTTCCTCTCATCGAGGCATTTATTTTGATACCCCACAAGCCTTCGTTGCCTCACATTGACTTTTATCGTAATCTATGATCCAAGTGACCATCTCATGATTAAAACCAGGAAGAAATTTTTAATTTGTCCCACGCGACTCTCCTAATCAAGTTTTATATTTTGATACCTCATAAGCCCTAGCGGAGCCACATTCCCATTTAACCCAATTTATGGCTTACGTAACTACCTCATGCCTGTAACCAGGAAGCAATATTTCATTTCTAAGATGTCACTTTGCTCATCGTCCCCTTCAATTTCATACCTCATAAGGCATAAGTGACAGATCTTTGACTTTTAACCCGATGTATGACTCACGGGACTATTATCATGACTTTAACTAGGAAGCAATTTTTAATTTTTCTACTGGATTCCTCTCATGGGGACCTTTGGTTTGATACCTCACAAGCCCTAGTGCCATTATTTTGGCTTTTAACCAAATCTAGGGCTCACGTAATTATCCCTTGACTATGAGCAGGAAGCAATTTTTTATTTCTCTCACGTGATTCCCCTTATCGAGACAATTAATTTGGTACCTCACTAGCCCTGGTTACATCAATTTGACTTTTATCCAAATCAATGACTAACGAATAATGAATGAGGTACCTGTATTATGTTAATAATTAAACCGAACGCGTCTCGCCTGGACCTAGTTCTGACAAAAAAGTGAGTTTCGTATGAATAACATCGATGCCCCTTTAAACAACACGGAAGCACGCGTTTTCCACACCTACACGCCAGGGCATGTTCCGACCAATTTCGCGTTTTTCTTCCGCGCATGGTGCTGTTGAACCGCGCCAGTAGCACCACCTGTCTGTCCCAAGTTCGGGCCTGGATTTTGTTTCGAATGCTAGACATTGCAGCAGTTTCCCCTAAAATTTGGAGTAAGCGAGCAATTTAAATGCTATAATTTATACCCTTGGTACGATCCTCGTAATCAGTACAGTAATTTGGCGAGAGGGCTGAATACTCACGTGACTGATTTATTGCGCAGTTCTTAGGTCGTCTGGTTAAACTGGTCACGTAACCTAGTTCATCTAGCTTGGATGAAAACACACTGGGCCCGGATGGTATTGGGTGCCAACTAAATTACAAAGTCTGTCATGTGTTGTGCACTGCGTGTTCCTGGATTATATTCATTAACGCCTGGATTATATTGGTTATCGCCTGAATTATATTCACTGCCGCTGGGAATATATTCACTGGCGTTTGGATTATATTGAGCGGGAAATCCCGTAGACCTGCAAAGTTAAAGCGGTATTTCATGGCCTTGTTTAACAACCAACTTAGTCTGATGTATGGGATCGCGTAATAAATATTAAGTCGTTCACGCACCGCCAGCAGCAAACCATGCTTAGACATTTGCCCTACCACAAGAGCGATCAAAGGCATTCGCTGATTGCACCAACCCAAATACTTGTTAGCGTATACGTAGGAGGCACATCAGCCCAAAAGGTACTGAGCTGTTTCACGGGTACGTAGGCTTGTACATGAATGTGGAGTGCTGTAATTTGTCGAACCAACCACACTTTCAAGATGGCGTACCCACACATAACGAGTACATTTATATCTATCGGGCACTGAATCAGACCTTTTCACTTAACTGGTCATTATTTAGTGCCATGATTTCCTATGCGTGCATCTGATCCTGCTTCCTTCAACTAGACATTATTTTGATACCCTGCACGCCCTACCGACATCGCGTTCAATTTTATCCCATTCACTTACCAGCCATGACTATAATATGATGATACGGAGGACGCATTTCTTTTATTTATTTCTCGCGATTCCCCTCATCGAGACAGTTAACGGTATACCCAACAAGCCCTATTGCCATCACTCTAAATTTTAACTCAATATATGACTGACCACGACTATCTTATAAGTACAACCAGAAAGCATTTTGATAAGTGTCCCACGTGATTCTCCGCAATAGGACATTTATTGTGATACTCCACACACCTTAGCAGGGCCATTTCGAATTTTCATCAAACCTGACTAAGCATGACGCTCATGACTGCAAGTAGGACACAATATTTATATGCCCCACGTGATTCCCGTAATTTAAACCCTAAATTTTATACCCCATTTTCAAGGCCTTCTGTACAATTTGAACCCAATATATGACTGACCATGACTATTTCATAATTATAACCACGAAGCCGTTTTTATGACGGAGCGTGTAGGGTATCGAATAGGGTATTGAAAAGGGTATCGGATAAGGGCTTCGAATTCTATCCCAATATGAGACTCGCCACGAATATTTTATTTCTATAACCTGGAAGCATTTTTGTATTGGTCCTACGTTATTCCCCTCATCGAGACCAATAATTTGATACTCAACACATCCTAGTGGCATCAAATTTATCGTCAACCCAAACAGTGACTATCCATTACTATCTCAAGATATAGCCATACCGCATGTGATTTCCAATGGTTACCATATGTGATTGAACTTATCGCCACCATCAATGTGATGCCCCGCACACCCTAGTGGCATCATTTTGATTTTATCCAATATAAGTTTTTATGACTATGTCATATGGTAATAATCAGGGAGCATTTCTGCATTTGTCCGACATGATTCCCCTCATCGAGAGCTGTAATTTCATACGAGATACTCCCTAGCTCTATTAATTTGAATTTTAACACAAAATATGACTAGCCATTACAAGGTCATAAATTAACCATAATGCTTTTTTGTCCCACGTGATTCCCCTGATCTAGAGCTGAAATATGATTCCCGACACGCCCTCGTGGCATCATTTTGAATATTAACCCAATCCATGACTTGTACTATCCGATGACTATACAAAGAAAGCATTTTTATTTTTACCTCGCGTAATTCTGTTAATCAGGATCTTTAACTTAATACCTTACACGCCTAAGTGACATCAGTTTGAATTTTTACACAACCTATACCTCATAATGCGGTCGTTATTCTATCTTAAATGGGCGTCGCGCAGTCAGTTCAGTTGAGAACTCGATTGAAACAGTGGAGGGGACAGCCGCCGCACCTTCCGCCGGGGCTTAACTCTTTTTTTTACCCTACAAATTCCAACCGTTAACAGAAGAAGGCAGACAACCAGCACGAAAGCGCCACCGTGTGCTTTCCCACCACCCTCTCCCACTTTCTTAGAGGATGCATCATTAGGAAAAGCTGCGCTGAACCTTTTTTATGACCTCACCAGTCAATTATAACTCACACGCCCAGCCACTAAATCAGAACCCCCCACCACCACACTCACCTCCCCACCAACTGATCATGCGCATCGCGAAAGCTGCCACACCCTAACTAACTTTAATTGCGAGCCCAAAGCGCACATTAAACTCAACCACCAGCCACATCTGCCTCCTTGGCTACTCAATGTACTAGTCCTCAAAATGTACTCAAACTAAAATTGTTCTCAGAACTCAACAGGTACTCCATAGTCAAAATGAACTCAAAAACTCAAAATGTACTCAATCTCAAATTGTACACAGAACATAAAATGTACTCTGCACTCAAATAGTACTCAAACTCAAGTTTCAAGTTTCAAGTTTATTTCAGACATATAAATTACATGGCTGAGGAGGAGGGAAAAAAAACCGCAGCGTAGCAGCTTGACAACGCTCCCTTCCCCTGAGCTACATCGGCAACAAGGGTAGCGAACAGCAGGTAGCAAGAAGCAAAACAAGAAGCAAAACAGCAATGCAGTTTTTGGTGTAATCAAATACAGTTGAGTACTTATACATAGCTCTTGTACCATTAAAAAATATTCTTGCATAAGAATTGTAATAAAATGTAATAAAACTGAAAGTGTTCTCAGTACTCAAAATGTATTTAACTCTAAATGTACTTAAAACTCAAAATGTACTCAAACTCAATATGTACTACTCAAAACTGAAAATGTACTCATTCTTTAATTGTACTCAAAACTCAAAGTGGACTGAGAACTCCCTCGGCCTTAGGCGTACTCAAACTCAGTAGGGGTGAAACTCACTCAAACTCAAACTCAACATGCTACAATAGCCTCGCGCTCACTCATACTCAAACTCACGTGTGAGTTTGAGTACAAATGAGTCTGAGTGAGTGTCCTAACGAGTGAGTCCGCCGACCTCTGCCTCCAAGACAGTACTTTATATCAATAAAATATCTGCTGGGATGGACGTGAGGTGTTACCGGTCATACCAAAACAACTTCGCCCAGACACATTTCAAGACATCCACTACCATCCCACAGCCAAATATCCAGGCAGAGATCGCACCTACGACCGTATCAAGCGTCGTTTCTTTTGGCCGGGTTTTTACGTGCCGGTGAACGTTACGTTAACGCCTGTAATGCCTGCCAACGCCGCAAAACACCAACATCTCTCCCAGCTGGGTGCTCTCAACCATTGAACGAGGCGTCCGAAACAGTTTTCCGAGTTGGACTCCAACTTTTGTGGCCATTCCCTACGTAGACTGCAGGTAACTAGTAGGTTGCTGTGGCCACTGATTTTGCGACCCGGTACGCCATCACCCGTGCTCTTCGTACCAGCTGCGCCACCGACGTTGCAGACTTTCTGCAAAACGACGTCATTCTCATTCATGGAGCCCCAAAACAGCTGCTCACTAATCGCTGCCTCTACTTTCTTTCAAAGTGACCGATGACATTCTCCGCTGGTGCTCGAATGAACATAATTTGGCTACCGCTTACCATCCCCAAACAAATGGCCCAACAGATTGACTCAATAAAACACTGACAAAATGTTATATATGTATGTCTCCCCCAACATTCCCGATTGGGAGGTTGCTCTGTCGTACGTGATCTTCGCTTACAATTCCTATTGCAACCACACTGCGGGGTATTCCCCGTGTTACCTACTATACGGTCGAAACACCCAAGTGTTTTCCGACACTTTCGTTCCCTGTGCGGCAAACCCCACTGAATATGCCCGCGAAGTCATCGGCAAGGCCGACGCGGCTCCTCAAATAACACGAACGCGCCTTATGACATCCCAGGCCTCCAGCAAGCTTCGCTACGTTAAGCACCGTCCCACAGCCAAATTTAACCCAGGTACCCTCGTGCTCCTGGGGACACCTACGCGTCTTGTGGCATCTTTCCTCAACACTTTCGTCGCTACTCTGGCCCTAATAGAGTCGCCCGCCAAGTCAGGGACGTGATGTACGAGATATCCTTACTCCAGCATCGCCTTCAGAGCTCGCAACCGACATTGTGCATGTTGTCAGGCTTAAGTGATATGCTTGCCCCAGCGTAACAGCTCTGTAAAGGGTGCCCGGACGGTGTCTCGTCGCCTGGGTTATGTTGCACATCGGGGATGTGAATCATGATGACGATGATGAGGGACGTTGTTGGCGTTCGGTAAGAATATCAGGATCACGTCAGGTTCGAGGCTATGTTGCTATCTACAGGAAATACTGAGAACAGTGTGATTACATTGTGTTCCCTCCTCTATACTCGTAGCAATATTTGCAGCGTTGCTTTAATAAAAATTCATGGGTGCTTGGTTTTGCGACAGCAAACGAAATACTACAAGAACTACAAACACAGTTTTCTGCTATTTCTAGCGTTACTATAGCTCCCTGGGGAATTAAAAATTACTACTGAAACGCAATGAAAAGTTCCACGAGATATGGTCCAGTACTAAAATTGTACTCAAACTCAAAATACACTCAAAACTAAAAATGTGCTCTAACAAAAATGTACTCAGTACTCAAAATATACTCTGTGCTCCAACAAAAATGTACTCAGTACTCAAAATATACTCAAACTCAAAATGTCCTCAAAACTCAAAATGTACTCAAAACGCAAAATATGCTCAAACTCAAAATGGACTCAAAACTCACTCGGTCTCAGGCGTACTCAAACTCAGTAGGGATTAAACTTAGTCAAGCTCAAGCTAACCATGCTACACTAGCCTCACGCTCACTCATACTCAAATTAACGTTTAGGTTCAGTCCAAATGAGTCTTCGTGATTGGACTATAGTGAGTCCGCCAACCTCTGCTTCCAAGACAGTACTTTATATCAACAAAATCTCTTCTGCGCCGGACATAAGCTGTTACCGGTCGCACCAAAACAACTTCGCCTAGACATACTTATAATGTTCCACAATCATTCCGCAGCTGGACATCCTGGCATAGCTTGCACCTACAACCGTATCAGGCGTCCTTTCTCTTGGCCGTGTTTATACGTGCCGTGAAACGTTACGTTAACGCCTGTGACGCCTGCCAAAGCCGCAAAACACGAACATCTCAGCCAGCTGGGTGCCTTCAACCGTTGCACGTGCAGTCCGAAACAGTTTGCCGAGTTGGCCTTGACCACTTGAGGCCATTCTCTACGTCGACCGGAGGTAACTAGAAGGTAGCGGTGGCCACTGATTATGTGACCCGGTATGCCATCAGCCGTGCTCTTTGTACCAACTGCCCACCGACGTCACCGACATTGTGCTCAATGACGTATACTCTTGCATGGAGCCTCTGGGCAGCTGACTGATTGCGGCCTCTATATCCTTTCCAAAGTGATGGATGACATTCTCCACTCGTTCTCAAGTAAACATATTTTGGCTACCGTTTACCATCCCCAAAGAAATGGCTTAACGGAGCAGCTCAATAAAAGTTTGACCAACATGTTATCTATGTATGTCGTCCCGGACAACCATGATTGGGACGTTGCTCTGTCGTGCGCAACCTTCGCTTAAAATCCTCTTTATACCGCACTTCGGGGTCTTCCCCGTTTTACCTGCTATACGGTCCACACCCCAATGTGCTATTCGAGACTTTTGTTCCCTGTGCGGCAAGCCCCACTGAATATTCCGTGTAATCATCGACAAGGCCGACGCGGCTCCCCAAAGTGCATGCACCCGCCTTACGACATCCCAGGCCTCCATCAAGCTTCGTTACGATATGCGCCGTTCCACAGCCTAATTTCATCCAGGTACCCTCGTGCCTCAGTGGACACCTACGCGTCATGTTGGCCTCTCTGCTAAACTCTTTCATCTCTACTCTGGCCATTGTCGAGTCGTCCACCAAATCACTGACGTGACTTACGATATATCCCCCCTCCAGCTCCCTGCCTGCACAGTCCCCAACCGACATTGTGCATGTTGTCCGGCTATAGCGATATTTTTTCCCCATCCTAAGAGCTCTGTAAAGGGCGCCGGGACGGCGTCTTGTCCCGGGGGGTTATGTTACCTATCGCTGTTACGAATGACGACGACGATGGTGAGGAACGTTGTTGGCGCTCTGGAAGAAGCTTATGATCACGGCCGATTTTGGACTACGTTGCTATCTACAGCAAATGCTGAGAACAGTGTTATTACATTGTGTTTCCTCTTCTATCCTCGCAGCAATATTTGCAGCGTTCTTTTATTTAAAATTCACAGATGCTTGGTTTTGCGATAGCAAATGAAATGCTACATGAACTGCAAACAAGTCTCCAGCTGTTTCCAGAGCTACTATAGCTCCTTGCGGAATTGAAAAAGTACTACGCAAACGCAACGAAAGGCTTCACGAGATAAGGTCCATGCTCCGCTTACGCGCTCGTGGAGTGCGGCAACGCGGTTCTATAAACATTGTAGCAGGGTGACTTAACTCATGCGCACCTCCGCCCTACGGCGGCGCAGACATTGAGGCAGCCGACTTGTAGGAGTGAAATGTGGTGAATTTAAATTGACTTGAACATATTTCCAGCGTGTTATCTTGGGAATAACGAAACGGGAGAGCAAAAGCATAAGAGGTGAGGAGGATTGGAAGGGGGCATTTACTTGGCAGGGGCGCTAGTCAACTATCATCTTTCGTCGACATTTGCAACAAGCGGAGACGATAGGACGCCATTTTTTTGTCAACACTTCGTTGGAAATGTTGAAGAGCTGTTTTACGGTAGCGCTTGAGCATACTGACGTGGAGCACTTGAAGAAAAGTTGCTTTAGTCCCTCGAAGCTCTTCATCTGCGACAGCGGTTAGTAAAGTGGTACCTGCAGGTAACGCGACAGCTTATCCTGTGCCCCGTCTGGAAAGGTTTGCGGCCTTAAGGAAAGGGATTCCTATGGAGTGAACGAGGTGTCAAAATCTGCGCTGGATGGCGTGGTCACAGCACCCAGCAGTGTCTTTATGTCGTTGGTCGCCTTGTCTCGCATACAACTGTCTGGGATCTGTGATAACGTAAACTTTGGAATAATGTACTGTGAGCTGGCGACAATGATTTCGCGCTTTTCTTTGAGGGGCCGAAACCAGAAATCCCGAACAAGTGCGGTGTCCTGGTGACAATTCAGTTTCGGTGAACCTTCGGATGACCTCACAGCGAGCAAATCTCTTGCAAAAACGCGAACGCCGCTCGTGCGCACTAATGCGGTAATTACCTCTACAATATGGGGTGGTTTTAAAACATACTTTCAGCCCCGCATAGACTAAAGACTTTTTCCCCGGCCGGGAACAATTCTAACAGCCAGACGGGCATCCTGGCATCCCCAGACAAACTATAAAAGGTGAAAATCGTTCTCGCGGCTGCGCTATTAACCCATCAACTCCCCGTAAGCTCAACCACCATGAAATAACGCCCAAGCTGCGGCCCGCTTCGCGGATATTATTCTACCTTTGCCCATCGAAGAAGTATGTTCCGCTGAATGGCGCCCAAATTGACCAGCCTATTGCAAGAGAAACACAGTAGCAACCTGTGTATTTTTCCACACGAGCCTTGGCATGAAAAACAGCAAATTCCTAGAGATGTAACGTTTCTGGAAGAAACGCTGCACCTCCCTTTCTCCGAAAACCTAACGAGTTACAGTTACAGTTTCACCGAAGCGCACAAAGAGTGCTGCAGTGAGAAATTTCCCGAGACCATCACACAAGAAGGCGATCAAAAGGTTCCTGGGCCTTATCGCCTACTACCGACCTTTCATTCGAACTTTCCCCACATCGCCGTCCCACCAACCCACCTCACGAAGGAAGTGGTACCGTTTGAATGCAACCATGAGCACCAATGGACTTTCAAATGACTCAAAGAAGCGCTACAGACAACAATTGTTTTGATGCGCTTCGACCTGAAGCACCGGCAGAAATTGGTACTGATGCTAGCAACAAGGGGCTTGGTAAAGTACTTATTTAGAAGCAGCATAGCGCTGACCGAGTAATTGCGTATGCGAGGTGGGTGCTCTCTAGGGTGGAGAGCAATTACTGCGCCTCTACGAAGGAGCGCCTTGCGGTCATTTTGGCTATGACTAAGTTCCGCCCTTATCTTTACGAGCGCCCGTTCTGCGTGGTCATTGACCACCACTCCCTATAATGGCAGGCCAACTTCAAGGAACCATCTGCCTGCCTAGCACGGCAGAATCTCGCGCTACAAGAATTCGGTGTCAGTATAGCGTACATGTCTGTGTGCAGGCCCAGTGATGTCTACTGCCTCTCTCGGGCTCCCATGGTGTGTGGAGCTGCTGTGAAGGATGACGATGATGACGCCTTGTTGAGAGCAGTCAGTATTGCCGACATAGTAACATGCCAACGGAGCGACCCTGAGCTCTGACAGGTAATCGAATACTTGAATAGCCAATGAAGTGCTTTCCATGGAGCCTCCAAACGTGTTGTGCACGCACTCACCCGTCGAAAAAATGTCCTCTACGGAAGATCTTTGCGAGTGCTGGCCGCTCCTGGCCCGTGGTCGGTACGGACAATCTACGCACGCAGATTGTTGAAAGTTGTCACGATGATGGTACTTCTGGACATCATGGTTACACCCGTACGCAAGTGCGAGTCAGGGAAAGGTAGTATTAACCTCATCTTCCCAAATCTGCACGGCTTTACGCCAGAACATGCCGAGAATTCCAGCTGTGAAAGAGGCCCCCAACACGACCTGCCAGACTTCTCCAACTGATTTACCCGAAATGGACCAGTTCCAGCATGTCGGAATGGAAATGCTAGGTCCTCTTCCATAGTTGTGGAAATGAATTATCTGAGCCGATACGCCGAATTTAAAGCCCTTCTATTCGAAACCACAAGGGAAGTAGCTGCTTTCTTTATTAAGCACATTGTTTTGTAATTTGGTGCAGCATGGTCCTCATCACCGACAGCGGTTCTGCGTTTACAGCTAAGCTCAACTAATACAAGACGTTTTGCACCTGCGTCACACCAGTAATCGTAGAACTATCGCATACCACCCTCAAACAAATCAACGGACAGGGCGCCTGAACAAGACTACTACAGACATCATGGCGATGCACGTCGACGTAGAGCATCGAATATGGGGCGAGCTTGTACTTTTGATACCTTCGCCTACAATACTGCCGTCCAGGAGACAACAGGATTTTCTCCATTTCACCTGGTTTACGGTCGGCAATTAACCACAAAGCTGGAGGCCATGTTAACCCTCCTGCCCAACAATGTTGCCCACGAGAATGCTCGAATAGACTCTGAGCGCGAGTGAGGCGCGACAATTAGCCACAATGCGAACTTCTACTCTCCCGTTATTCCACGCTGCCCGCTACAATCTTTGTATACGTTACGTACTATTTAGTCTAGTAGATGAGGTGCGGGTCTGGACACCCGCTAGACACAGTGGGCTTAGCAAAAAGCTCCTTCAACGCTATTTCCGGCAGTATACAATACTGCCCAGTAGCCGTGACGTTAACTACGAGCCACTACCGGACCAAGTGCGTTCTTCATCTTGACGACTTTACGTCCGACCATTCTACATGTTGTGGCCTCAAACCCTCTTTGCTAGCTAGGATTCCAGCCGTCTCGCTTCCCGAGCAGCGCATTGCAGTTTACATAGTCCGCCGCATCGGGACGATGCATTCTTGAAGAAGGGGTACTCCGAAACCATTAATATTCATTGATGCAGCGAATGATCAACCCCACCCCCCTATCATCTGTTCCGGAACTCAGACTCGTGATCATCATCAGTACACCATAAGAATCAGCATCGACTGAGGGCCAGAGGAAGACGACGCTGTTCGCTGTCAACAAGCGCTTGGCCGCTTTTTCTGGACCCAACGAGGTCGTGGTAATAAAATAAATTTCATCAACTTTAACCCCTTCATATCCATCGTCCTATGGGTGACAATCAGTTATCAGTACTAACAATACGCAAGCTACGCATCAAACTACAACGTAACAGAAAAAAGGAAAACAAGGAATTGACACTGAAGAAGGTATGGACAGCCAAATCCAACTTATCTACAAGGCTTCGCACTAACAACACATCAGCTGTGATTTAAAAACTTGAAATATTTATAGCTAAGCACAATTCAGGGCTGGCTTAGACACATGTGGCCCTGTGTAGCAATAGAGGAAGCCTGAACCACCTCTTTGGTCGTTCCATCTTGATAAAAAACAGCCCTTCGTCTGCTTGAAATAAGAAGAGCACCGGATATCCCAGGTGTACCAGTGCGTTCTTTTTATAATATTCCTGCATTCTAGCAGGCGAACATTCGGACATCGCCTGGCTTCGGCGATACACTGACTGCCGTACATAAAAATGTCACCGTAAACAGCCCCCTAGCAACACTATTCCAATGGAACTTTCTGATATACCCCACAGCCAAGGCGCCTGCTTTCTGCCGGGACTTCTCGCCTTTTAAAAGCCGAACACATGCTGCTTATCCTCAAACATGCTGATAGGGCCGCGTAAAACCATTCTAATTGCAATCCTATCAGCGCAGTATCAACGCCTTTTAAGCTAAGTACTGTGTGTTCGTCGGTTTAATTGCAAGAATTCCCTGTAGCAAGCAAGTGCCATGGCTGTGGGTTAAATTACAAAGACCCATTTGTTGAGTGTGTTCAGGGGCTGTTTACAGTGTTCGGTTCATACTTCGGCGTCAGTACATCGACACAGCAAGGCGATGTCTGAATGTGCACCTATTAAGCACAGGAATAGTATAAAAAAGCCCTACAGGCACTCCTTTTAAAGCATTGTGAAACCTTTGCTATCCGATGCTATCCTTATTTTACGAAAACGAAAGCGCTCTTAAAGCATAAAGATAGGACGGCGGGAGAAGTGGTGGACGCTTACTTTATCGCTAAGCTCTGGCAAATATGTGTATGCCATACTTTGGGCTTCTTTGTGCAGAATAAGTGTTTTAGATTACAGGTGATGGTTCCGCAGTGCCATGCTCACAGATAAGTTAGCTTCGGTTGTCCATGTCTCGTGCAGTGTGAATCCAGTGTTTTTCCATCCTCTTACACGGTGTATTGCCATGCGCAGGTTCTCTATTGTTAGTATATTTTTCGTGTTTCCTTAACAAAAAAGTTTTTGCGACTCAGCGATCGCCCTGTCGGCTTCTTCGCCTTCGTTCTTCGCCGGGAAGCGTTGTAAGTGAGCATTGATAATGAAGTGGCCTTTTTCTTGCGCACACACCTTCCGGCCACCATGTATATTTTATAAATATGCCGATCGCATCTCTTTTCGATAAACCACTTCCCCTCAGCAATGAATAGCCTCATCACTTCTTCGGAAACAAAACGATAATATAGAAGGTCAATATGGAGTTACTTTTTTTTGTTTGTGCGACATAACCTCCCCTTCGGATTTATTAGGCGTTTTTTTCCCTTTAGGATCAGTATACAAAAGCAAATATTGCACTCTGGTGAGCGGAACGGATTGCTGTGTTTGGGCGAGGTGGATTATTTTTACATCATCAGCACCAATATATTTATACATGATTCAACGAATCAATCAATCTTCATTTAGGTTCCCAGAGAGGCAAAAAGGCAGCCCCTAATTACAAATGCAGATGACAGATGAGCAAAGAAATGCAGATGAGGAAAAAAACAACGACGAAATGGAAAAACTCCAGAGGATATAAAAAAATTATTTTCATTGAATCAAATATTCATAAATAGTTGAGCGAAAGATCTCGTAAATTTCAAAAAGACATCGTGCAAGAAGCCCAGCAATGGGAAATTGTAAGTGGAGCAAGAATGTCTACAGTAGAGGATTAAGATAAAGCCTTAATACGCAAGAATGCATAAAACAAAATACGTGAAAATACTAAGTAATCTCACAGATAAAAAATGTCAAAATTTAAAGAAATGTATTACATTGGCCCACCCACAGACCATAAAATTTGCGATGTAACGCGAGTAGCGTACAAGCCTGGGGTATAGTACAGACAACATAAAGAGCCGCTGGATCAACGTCACGCAGCAGCGGCAACGGGCGCACGCTTCAGCACCGCTTACTTTTGCCCAACTACCTTACAGAGCCATCGACTACTCTATCGCCGTCGCCTAATCTACCGACTGGGTAAGAAGCTGCCGGCACGATGACTATCGGCGATGGACGCTGGGACCCTATAAAGGAACGCTTCTCCGAGGCCCTGGCATTTCGCACGCAGCAGCGGCAACGGGCGCACGCTTCAGCACCGCTTAATTTTGCCCAACTACCTTGCTAGTTGGTTGCTTTTTGCTCCACTGTACTATAAATTAGTTCTTCTGCTACCGTGGCTGCTGCTGCTGCTGTTGTTGTTGCCGCTGTCGTTTTTTCTCAGCGATGTCTGAGGAAAGGTTGATAGAGTGCCTTAAATTTCATGGCCAAGTGTCCAAGGGTGACACGTTCATAACATGTGTTTCGATTACCCTTATCACGTTGGAGATTGTTCTGGCCTTAGCATGTCTAAATTCCGCAAACAGAAGGACTCCTTCAAAGCTGCTTGGAATTGTGCAACCTGTGTAACGGCTAGTAACAGAGGCGCATCTGTTCCTAGTGAATCGAACGCCTCGAACGTTGAGCAAAAACTAATTGAACTTAACGATAAGTTTTCCATGCTCATTCCGCTTGTAGCAAACGTAGATGCTCTTTCCGAACTGATGACAAAAGTGACCGGTACTGAATCTTCAATCGCTCACCTCTCTGATCTGCACGACAAAATAATGGAAAAACTTGACAAACAGGGAAACGACATTGCTTCTTTGAAGAAGAGGGTAGAACGCATTGAATCGGGCACCTCGCCGGTAGTTGCGCAAATAAAGCGTCAGCTCAATGACCTCGAGCAGTACAGCCGGCGTCAGAACATTGAAATTCACGGCATCGAAAGAACTGATAATGAAAACTTGCTGGAAAAAAATGAACGAATTTGCGCGAACACTGGAACTACCCGAGATAACCAGCTCTGACGTTGACGCCCTCCACCGACTACCAGCACGTGCCGGTAAAGAGTCTGTTGTAAAAGCGCGGTTTCATTCAACCACTCTTAAGGAAGCGTGGTTAGAGAGCCGCTCGGCCCTTAAACTAAAAAAGCCTGACATGCGTATCTTCAATAACCTGACTGCTTTCAACAAACACCTCCTGTGGCTTGCGCGAATGAAGGTGGAATAAAAATGTTGCCGCTTTGTGTGGCAAAAGAATGGGCACGTGCTGGTCCGTAAGGACGAGGGCGATGCTATCATTCGTATCCATGATGAACGTGATCTTCAAAAACTTGTTTAGGCAGTTAAGCGTCCGATCTAAAATGCGATAGGAATTTCCAATGCCTGCCGCAAAGAATTCTTGCTGTTATCATGATATTGCATCTTTCTGTAATGTTGTATCTACGCCACAGAAACAATCAGGTTTTTTTTTCATATTATCATTTAAATGCGCAGAGCTTACGGAATAAAGAAGAAGAACTGGACTCTTTTTTAGCTTCTGTAGACTATAATTTTGATGTGCTGGCTTTCTGTGAAACGTGGTTTAGCGGTGGATTTGATATCGTACAGTTCGATGGCTACAATTGCGAGGCGTTGTGTAAAAAGATAGGAGGGGTGGTGGCGTGGCCCTTTATGTCAAAAATAAATTTTTGTATAATGTTATGCCCGAATACTCTGTTATTATTCCGCATTTTGAGTCCCTCTTTATTACAGCTAACGCATTCACGCTAGGAGTTATTTACCAACCGCCCTCCGGATCCTTAGAAGAATGTCACAACTTTTTTGAGCCATTGTTGGAATATTTTTCATCATTCAAATCGCCAGTAATTATTCTAGGTGATTTAAATATAAACATTTTAAACCAAAGTGATTCACTTAGAGACTTTCTAGATATTCTATCACTAAACGGTTTTTCGAATCTTATTGATGTTCCGACACGGATAACAGCCACTTATGAGAGTCTGATTGACTTGTGTCTCACAAATCTTGATAAAAACGATGTTAATGCTGGTGTACTTACTACGGCTATCAGTGACCATATGTCTCTTCATTGCGTTATTCCCAAACACTCGGTGCACAGGGTTAAACCTATAGCGACAAGTTATAGCATTAAGCCTATAATAACGAGTTGTATTAATAATTTTCGACAGCTTGTATTGTCTATAGATTGGGGTAGATTAATGCAAGAAACTGATCCCAACGTCATCGATGATGCATTTTTTTATAAAATTATTGGAGCATACGATCGTGCGTTTCCGACAAAAATTATTAAGAAGAGTAAGAAAGCAAGAAAACCCTGGATAACCAATAAACTTTTGCATCGAATAAAAGATAAAAATAAACTCTTTCATAAATTCATGGGAAACAGGGACCTGAGAATGCTTATAGAGAACAAAAAGATCAGAAATAGGCTGAGCTCTGATATTAAAAAGTCCCGTATTACTTAGTACGTTAATAAAATTGCCGAGATGCTTTTTGACCCTCAGAAAACTTGGCGCACTATCAATGATCTACTACGGAAAACACGAACAGCCGCTCATAAGGAAATTAAAATAGATGAGCAGATATTAACTGATAATGCCATTGCTAACGAGTTCAACCGCCACTTTTTGACTTTTGGAGCATCGGAGGTGACCACTTGTGAGGATTTTGAAACGTATATAGAGCGTAATCTGCCACAGACCTTATTTATTTACCCGGTTACCCAAGTTGAAATTTTTCGTTTAATTAACAGCTTAATAAGTAATGTTTCGCGTGGTTTCGATTGCATTAAAGTGGCTCCAATTAAAGCGGTCTCAGATTTGCTATGCGACGTAGTTTGCCACCTAATGAATACCATTTTGTTGACAGGAATATTTCCGGATAAAATGAAAATTTCCAAGGTTTCCGTTTTCTATAAAGGTGGTGCTCTTGACCCTATTTATAACTACAGACCAATATCAGTACTTCCCCTTTTTTCCAAAATAGCAGAAAAAGTTATAAATACTCGAATTACTCAGCATCTTTGTAAACACGACCTAATAACCGAATATCAGTATGGGTTTCGGCAAGTTAAACTTACTGAATCAGCATTATTAAGCATTAGAGAGAAAATTGCAACTAATGTAGAAAATCAACTGTACACAATAGGTATCTTTTTATATTTCAACAAAGCTTTTGATTCTATTAAACATCCAATACTGTTTGAAAAGTTACCGTACTATGGAACAAGAGGAGTTCCACTTAAGTTACTGCATAACTACCTGACTAATCGTACACAGTTCGTTGTGATTAATAATCTGCAGTCGGATACAGAATTAATAAAAATATGGAGTTCCGCAAGGATCTATATTAGGACCAACACTATTCTTACTGTATATAAACGATATTGTCAACATCCCACTGACCTGAGACATTGTCCTTTACGCCGATGATACGAATGTTTTTTTCGCGTCTAATAACCTTTCCTCTCTCATTCCTGCTGTCAATCCATGGCTTCAAAATTTGTCCTGCTGATTAGACGCAAATAGGCTCTTATTGAATGCTAAGAAAACCAAGTACATTGTCTTCTCCGCCGTTAATAAACCAGTTTACCTTAATACATCTATAACGTTTAAATCATGTCCGCTAGAACAGACTTCAGAATACAAGTTTTTAGGGGTACTATTTTATGAAAATCTTCGGTGGACAAGTCACGTGAACTTTATAAAAGGTATCATTGCTAAATCACTTGGTATGCTAAATAGATATCGGACGTTGTTACCAATACGAATAAAACGGCCACTTTATTTTAGTACAGTGCATTCCCGTATACAATATTGTTTATTAGTCTGGGGGGTTAGATCGAAGTATAATTGGGAACGACTATATATAATGCAGAAAAAATGTATACGATTCATTAAACATCTACCTAGTCATGATCACACATTTCCATACTTTTCCCAGAACCGGATCCTTCATATAGAAATATTGTGCAAACAGCGTTTGCTGGTAATGGTTTTTCTTGAATTCAAAGCAAATCGTCAGCTCTTGACACGTATACAAACACTGAGACACCATATAATTTCAGAAATAAAGGCTTTGTCAAAATTAACACCAGAACTAAATATGGCATGCAATTATTAAAATGGCAAATTCTGAACTGAATTGTTATCCAGCATTTCTGGATACAATAGACCGTTCTCCCTCCTTGCTTGCCTTCAGAAAACTTAGTAAAACCTATTTCCTCAAACAATCGTGACTTTTCTGTATATTTTGTTTTTCAGTACTAAAGAACATGTTCTTTTGGCCTTAATGGTTATGTGACTTGTTGGTGATGTATGTGTTGACCACAAATTCTGTCATGTTTTTTTTTACCTATATTGCCTTATCGTGTTTGACACTCTGTATGTGATTTTTTATTGTATGCGCTTGATATTCTGCAATGCGTTTGAACATTTTATATTTTATTCGATTTAATGATTGATTTGATGCAATGTTTGATGTTTGATGATTTCGTGTGTTTTGAGCGTTTGAGGTCCAGCAATCTGGTTTGAAGTATGTCTCGCTCATGTTGTCTGCTGCGTGTACTGTTTGGTGTCGAAGGCCCAGTCAGGTGGCTTTCAATGCCGCCTCTTGCCTTGGCACCAAGACAGACCGCTATTGAACATCGTTTTTGTCAATAAACAATAAACAACAACAAACAACAACATGGAAACAAAAGGGAATAGTTTCTGTGAATTGAATTTAAACCTGTGCAAGATAAGGGAAACAAAGAATCCTGCCAACATGAACCAAGTGTGCCATATCTAACAGCATGGAGAACTCCATGTGGGGCGGCTGAACAATATTGAGTAATGGTAGGCTAAGACGTCAAGGCCTGAAATCACGTAATGTGCGCAGTTTTTATTACGGCAAACAAAACATGAACAGTACGGCCAGCAATCGTCACACGAGCTGTACACATTCCAGCTAATATGGGCGTTCCACCATCACCTAGTCGGACATGAGATAAGGCAGGCGTAAGGACCTTATGAAGGCGAGACCGTCGATTGGAGCTTATCACCGATATTGTCGCCCAAGTGTCAATGAGTTCAGGAGCAGGAATGCCCTCAACTTCAATTTCTACTAAATTGTCTGTGGTAGGGAAGGTCAGAAGAGGACTTGAGGGCAAAGTCGAGAATGCAGCTTCACCAGCGGGAGCTGCATCGTTTAGTTTTCCGGCGAGTCGCGGTTGGAGGTGGATGGAGATGATGGTCTCCGAGACTGCGGCGAGCGAGACTGACATCGGTGCGGTGAGGGCGAGCGGGCGAATCGGGAAGTTGAAGTGGAGGCGGAGTCATCTGGCTGCGGTTGGTTATGAGATGTAAAGCTGTGGGGCGTACTGTCGAAGAGGTCAGGGGAAAAGCTATCACGAGGAAACTGGAACCAGCGGCGCTGACAGTAGCGAGCAACATTTCCCACACGCCTGCAGTTGAAGCAGATTGGCCGGTCGTCTGGTGTTCTCCACTTAGCTGGATTGCGATACCGGGAAGATACACAGTCCCTGCGGAAAACGGCTCGGGGAGGTGTTTGTCGCAGCGGCTGGTGGCTATGGATGCCTATGTTAGCAAATTCCTCCCGAACAACCGCTTGAATTAGAGGAACAGTGGGAATCTTGCTGTCCGTCATGCGTGGTAGAACGGCCGCTGGAGCCATGGCTGCAAGTTCACGGCGTACAATCGTGGTCAACCCATTTTCAGAAGGCCCAATGTCCATGCTGCGCGTGAACGAGGGTGGAGGCTATGGCAAAAATTCTGCTTCGCAGGTTGAAGTAGCCGCAGTGTTCGGAAGCCGCGCGAACTGGGTCGTGACTCGACGGCTTTTGGCTAGTTCAAAGCGCCGGCATTGCTTAATGATCCCGGCGACCGTGTTGCAATCGTTGCAAACCAGGGGGTTGAACTCATCTTCAGCGATTCAGTGCAGTGCGTTTCCGACTTTTTTTCTTGATTCATTCTGTCGTCTGCGCACTGGTACAGGGACAGGGACAGAACATCCTGTATCTAGGCCACGTACGGCTCGGTCGATGTCTGAGCGCGAGTCGCGAGTTCGTTTTTCGCAGCAAGCTCGCGGCACTCTTTTTTTCCAAATACCTCACAGAACCCTGCTGTGACGGTGTCCCGACTAGTAAGGCCTGCTCCGTTTGTTTCAAACCATGTGAGTGCCGCTACCTTCAGGATGAAAGGAACATTTGCGAGCATTATAGCTGGGTCCCAGAGGCTCAGGGCACTTACTCGTTCGACACGTATGATCCAGTTTTAAAAGTTGGTGTCGTCGTTACCGGAATATTTTCCAGGCTCACGGGGCTGCACCATGACTACGAACGGTGCTTCGGCGGTGCCCCGGTACCCGAGCTGTTGGCAGTCATCACTGTTGAGCAGATGCGATGCCCGCTTCGGAGATCCGTGGCGATGGCACGTTACCCCGGCTCCTCCAACAAAACATATTACCGGGAAAATGGTATATAGCAGGGGGAATGAAATATTCCACACGTTGGGGAACACAGCAGAACACAGTCTCAAGTGGGTGCAGCCAGAGAGCGAGATGGTTCGTCCTCTTTCTCCTCGTCGGTCAACCGTCCCCCGCACCTGCTGTCCGGGCTGGGGCCAATCCCTCGGTGTCCGTATTCCTTTCAGAGGGTGCATACCCATCTCGTGACAATATTGATAAACATTTGTCCAAAGCGGGCTCTCTACGTTGACAATTGCATCTACAGGTTCCGCTACACAGTACACAGCAATATTCTAGTTGAGGAGTTGAAACTGCCCTAAATAAATTCAGGAACGAACGATGGTACCACAAGTCTTGTGAAAACCTGTCTGCAGCACGAAGATGGAGAACTGCACGAGGAGAAAGCTCAGGGATATGAGAAAAGAAAATCAAACCCTGCTGAAGCGGACGCCGAGGTCTTGTTCCCTTCAACTCTACACAGGAAAACGCCATAATACTCTTGAGAAAAAAATAGTTTGTTGTTTGGCTATTGTGCGTGACCTTTAATTTCGTAAATGATAGTTCATTTGTTATTATCGCAGCATCAAGAAAATAAGGGTATATTTTTTACTGGGGCAAACCACTCATCAGCCGACTCATGCGTCTGAATATTTTCATGAAGGAAGCCTAGAGAACAAATGAACCGTTAAGGGCGGCTCACACCTCTTTAACAAAATTAAAACAACATAATATTAAACGAGAAATCTTTGGGCACATGGCCTGTTGATAATCCCAGTAGTGGGCGTTTGCTCAATAATGCTAATGAAGCTGAACAAAACATCCAGATAGCTAGACAACAATTCTATAAGGGTTGTTGCAATGGCCAACTTCTTTGGTTATACATTTCACACACTAAGTGATCCCCACCATGCAGTCATCCGCGCTCAGCAAACATGCCTCGCGAGTGCTGACTAAGGACTGGTCCGCTGTTGGGGGACGCAAACAAAGGCATTAGATGACAAGGGCAAAACATCAATGGCAGCATTTATTGCAAGGCGCAAATAAAATAAACTGCATGCAGACTAATCAAAGGCCATAACGGCAACATTGGGAGCCAGCCATTCAAACACACTAAACATCGAAAGGGTGCGAATCACCGTTGAAATACCGGTGCAGCTGGGCGCCGCGCGTGGTAGGCGGGTTGCACTCTTCGAGCGCGCTCGGAAGCGTTCTGTGCGTTTCGCGGTACACAGGCCGGAACACACCTCGCCAATTGGTGGGCCAGTGCATAGCTAAAACGCATTCTCGTGGTAAAGGAAATAGAAAAAAAGGTGAAAGCCGCCACACTGGCGAGCACAAAGCGGGGAGGTTGCTGGCGCTCTCCCCATGGCTGCCGTCACGCGAGCGCGCCCCGTTGTGCAACCCCAGTTTCGATAAAAAGCTAGCCAGAAAAGGGGTTCACTTGAAGGCTGTAGCCCCCAGAATGTGTGAACGTTTATTAAGTAAGCCTTGTTGATTTTTTTAAGAAAATTGTGTGCATACCTTGACAATTCTAAGTGCAGGAGTGTCTCAAACAGCTTGAGCACGCACAAAGAAAAAAAAACTCCTGTATAGTTTAAACATCTGATTTGGCGCCTGATATGAACTATAGACGCTCTAGAGAAATGTTCACTCAATACTGTAGGAAAACAGTAGACGATGAAGTTGGAGTTTCCGGGTTGACATAGAAACCTTTCATTAGGAAAAGATAAGAATTAGGAGGTTTTTGCTGCACAGTATTCATAACTGGGGAACATCATATTTCATTGCACTGCGGTCCTTCACACCGCTAATGAGCCCAAGAAGTTTTTATCGTCAGCATGTAGAAATGAAGATTTTTAATGATACCTGAAACATGAAAAGGAAATGCAGTTCATATACAAGGAAAACTGTACCCCATGGAACCCCAAGACACACCACTTGTTGCAGTTTACACACCGTATTTTTTTAGTGTTTGTAAAAAAAAGTTCAAGGAGCTAATTAGGCAACAATATCTGAAAGGTAATATAATAACAATTGATGTTTAACCACATCAAGTGATTCGCTAAGTTCTAAATGAATGACGTTCCAAAGGTCATTTTGGCCAACTGCAGCCAAGCCTCTCACAAACGCAGGCAAGAGTAGCAATCGTTGATCGACCTGAGAAAAAGCCATGCTGATTTCTTGACAACACATTTTTAATGTAGCCAGCACAAGATTTGGCCAGAGAAGAGTAAAGAGTTTTGAGGCGGCACAGAGGAGATCGGAGCGGGAACAATTATGGCCGTCTGAGACATCGCCCGCCTTAAACACACAAAAAATTCTATCGGTAATGTTTGCACGAGAATTTGCCAAAAATAAACAGTTGTGTTAAATGGCCATTTGAAAAGGCACCAAAAGGTTGCCTTAAAAATTCATAGCCCCGATTTGGATAACGCTTGCACACAAAGAAAAGCATGGTTTCAACCGCTTCGTTTAATCATTAAAGCATGTTTCAGAGTCCGTTTTTTATTTTTAAATTGGACATACCATTAGACGATAACTCCACGTTGTCCGAATCAGGCTTTTAAAGGGTAGAATTAGAGAGCTGCACAAAGCTGGCTGCGACATCATCCATCTGTTCTGTACTGGAATTAGGAAGGTTTATATATCCTTTGGATGCTTCAGAATGACATAGCACATCGATTAATTTGATTGATTTTAAGGTTTACCGTACCGACGCAACGTTGACGATGAGGCACGCCATATTGGAGGGCTCCGGATTAATTAAGATCACCTGGAGATCGTTAGTGTGCGCCAAAAACGCGTACACACGGGCGTTTTTGCTTTTCGCCTCCATCAAAAAAGCGGCCGCCATGGCCGGGAATGGAACCCGCGTAGTCCTGCTAAGCAGCGCAACACCTTAGACACGGAGCCGCTGCGTCCGGTAGATATTGTACGCACCTATAGAAATGAGCCCGTGCCTGAGATGAAGCACCCTTAAAGGACTTTTTAGAGCAGTTGTGGTTCTTTTTGATTCTTTTGAGTATTTTACAAAGTTATGGTTACGTGTCCAATTCATTACTATTTGCCTTTTTGTACTTTATAAGACGAGAAGACAAATTTGGAGTGAACAGGCTGGTAAAACGGGACACACTTTCTATACAACGGCCAACCTTCCTAAAACATCGAACTTGGTCGTCACCATCGCTGCTCTGAAAGACACGACCTTTCAGCGGATGAATACAAGCAATACAACCGAGTATATTATTGCGTCTGAGAGCTAACGGCGGAGTTCACAATCAACTGCACAACCATTACGATGTTGGGCAGCAGCTGTTACAGAGACAACAAAAAATCGAAAAAATGGCTTTGGCATACGCGTGCTAATAAGATGTTTAAGGTATTTGCGAAACCGTATCCATGTATCTCAAATATATGTTTGTGGTTGCAGCCAAACATAGTACCGCATTTAGTCATAAGCATACATTTGTTATGTCTTTATCATTAAAAACCATGTGGTTCTCCTCATTCCTTATAGCCTATACATTGCATCAGCCCTTCCCATCTACATCAGTCTGAACACCATCCCACAAGGACATTCCTTTCTGCTGAAACTGGGCAGGCTTATTTTTTCTCTGTCTTCACACGAAATTACCTTAAAAGGATTTTTAATTCCCAACACGCCAGCCCATTCTACTAGATTCCCACTGAGTCAGAACTTATTTCTACTAAAGTATGCAATTATTAGTGAAAAAACGCATTTGTATGGCAAAAAACTCAGAAATATTTCACCAATGTTGGAAATAATTTGTCGTTCAAACCGGACATTTTTTAGTTAATTAAGCCATTTTTGCTGAGGAATTTTTCAGACTAATGAAGAATATTCTTTCCATGTGTAGGGTAGAAGCATGTCTACTTAAATATATTATTGTATGTTGTCTTACTCTTGGGGGTGTTTATTATATTCAGTGTGCTAGACTGCCCCCTACCTCGGTGGTCTATATGGTTTTGTGTTACATCTTCGCGCTAATTACCAGTATGTTTTACCAACAGTTTTATTGTTGTTCTACTGCTCTACTAATGCTAACGTGCTATATGCATTTATGAAAGTGTCGGACAAAATCCTGAAATTGTGAAAATACAATTTGTTTTTGTTTCAGCCCCGCCTGACGTATTAAAATATCCTCAAAAACTTCTTTCAACCGAAGACCCATTTTGAGGCTAAAGTATCTGTTGTGCATCTAAAAAATGTTTGCCTTGCTTCCGCGAGCAGATTCACTGCTGCCATAAGAGTGTCCGCGCAGCGAAAAAATTTTCACTTTAGAAAATATTGCTGTATCATACAAAAATCACTTAGTGAATTCGGGTATTGCTTATTCATCCTAGGCAGTCGGGGTAAGTAACTTCCGCGGAACGTAATCCCGAAGCCACAGCAATATACAAAATTATTTTTATGTAAATATTTTTTTTATCAGCTACCTTTTTGCACCTTTGAAAAACAATTGGACAAAATATATGCCTTACCATGCTGCCAAACTGTGTTCATGAAACGTTGCCGCTTTGTAATCTGTTAAAGAATAAAATATATCATTTCAAATATTTTAGGGCCTTTATTAGCGCCCTTTTTATTTACAATGCCTTATCTACCGTACTCCATGTTGGTTGAAGTTGGTTGTTTAAACATATGTCCTATTATTATTGATTGTTAGTTTAATGCGCCGACACTACACAGGTGATCAGGTGGGCCGTAGTGGAGAGCAGCGCATTACTTTTACCACCTGATGATCTTTAAGGTGCGCGGCAATCCGAAACAGACGGGCGTTCTTGCTTCTTCCCTACATCTGTAAAGTGGCCACCGCGGTCGCGAATCGAAACGGCATCCTTGGGTTCAGTAGTGCAATGGCTTAGCTACCCAGCCAAAGCCCCAAATCGAAGGAAGTGCCAATCACAAGCCAGTGTGTCCGAGCTTCCCAGTACCTCAGGCGCCGTTATTTGTTTGGGCTCGGGACAGGTGCAAGCCAACAATTTGCTAAGCTCTGGAATGCTTAAATTGAACAATGCATGGCAAACATATTGCCATGATAATGGCTATGCGGGGGCCTCATGGTATTTTTGTGCATATTTCGGGCTTTCTGGACAGTCTTTCTGGTAAATGCCAATTTTATGACTTGTCTCACGAAAGGATTGCTGCTTTATGAATGTCATTATACAAAACAATTTTTAATTTGCACCTAATAAATAATTTTCTGTGCAATGACATGTATAAAAGAGTAATGAACCTACATGACACAATAAAAGAAATGCGTAAACTTTGGAAAGGAATTGCGTGGTTTCCCAGAAAACATTTGATCAGCATACCACAGCAGATCCCGTTGCTTACTTTGTAATATGCACATAAAATGTAAAACCAGCATCTTCACTTACCCTGGCAAGAATACGAAATTAGTGTGCTGAAAAATTTAAACACGAAAAACAAACACACAGACTCATCAGTACACAAAATATAAAAACGCTCATGAAGTGCGAACCATTACGTTGTTTTTTTAGCTGCTTGAAATGCCTACAAAAGCCAAGCGTTCCGGTAAATGAAAATGAGACCTATAATTTCTTCGGTCATTCGCCGATCGGCGAAGATTACAATAGCTAGTTTAGCAGCACTATTACAAAATAAAACAAGTTTGAAGACTCATTCTCTCTGCTGCATCCGCCACTTGTCCACGGGAAATACCCTTACGTGCTGCGCCTCTGCTTAGTAAACAAAAAATGGTCACTACAATGATAACTGCACGCTTCTTAATAAATGCAGCACGTTGCACCATCCTTAATATATGCATGTATAAAAATATTCAGACAAAACTTTTAACTAGTTAACATTGGCTCTAGAACATAAAATGTCCTGTACTTACCGCTATTTATTTTTAATGTTGCGGTTTAGAATAGCAGGTATCCTGCTCAGAATACAGCGCGTTATTCCACAAAGATATGATTCGCGCTATTGCAGCCCCACATGGTAATATAATAAAGTTTAGGAGACAATAGAGCCCGCCAGTGGTTGCCTGATATTTCGGTGGGCTTACCATAGCCACACAAATTATTATTCGCAACACTCAAAAACATAGTACATTCGTTGTTTTATTTGTGTTATTTTGTTTTTTTTTATTGCGGGGGATCAGATTACAGGGCAACACACTACACAGTGGGTTGGAGACGCATGAACTGTAAAATATTTTTTTTTGTAAGACATCTTTTCCTACCTTGAGTTACACGAGGTGACTTCAGACATTTTCATACTGTGTATTTATATGCGGTAATCAAATAAAGCGACAATTACGAGGGACGCTACACACCGTTCTGTTTCGGTAATAACCGGCTTGCAGTGTTACGGAGGCCGTCCCTCCCATTTGCCTCGTCTCGCGCACTACATTCCTACACAACCTAAGGAGAAGCCCAGCGTCTGTGTAATCAATTTCTTCCTCGGTAATATCTCTAAGTAGGTAACGGAAATATTGAAACAAAAGGTTCATTTAAAGCTAACGTTTAATTACGTGAACTCCAGCCTAACACGTTAGTAGCTAATATAGTTTACACAAGGCTTGCTTTGACACCTGCTCGATGTCACAAACGTCCAGTGGAGTTATGGCTGCTGGTTTGAAAAACACGAAGCCGGGAGCAGGATAGCTAAACCTGGCGTCCCACAAAAGGAACACATGTATGTGAGCGCTCTTTTATACGAAAGAACCAGCACTCGCGTACCGCGCATTTGAAGATAAAATATTGGCTCACGTTTTCGGCTACAGATCGCAGTAGATAAATTGCGTTATTCTACTTACCAGATATCCTTCAAATTGAGTTTCCGATGACAGAACACACATCCCAGACGCCTGCAGGAATAGTACAGCCTTTTGGATACCATCAAACCGATGTAAGTATGACACCGACGTTTTTGTACGGTTTGAAGCCGTGAAGACACAGGAAGAGCGAAAGTGGCGGAAGCACACAGAGAAGTAGTCCGCCGGAAACCACTGCGTTTGCACAAACAAATCACCCATTTTTACAGAACGTGTAGCCATATCTCTCACGCTATATTGAACAAGCTACACTCTAGTTTGAGTAGGCATTGATGCGTAATACGGTGGTGTTGCTCTTAAAATAACTATTATTTGTTGCGGTGTTGCCTGTTCATCACGCTAAACATCGTGTTTGAACACGTCCCGCACAAAGCATGCACTGGCCCAAGAACCGCTTTCCTCAGTCAGTAAACCCTAGCCTCCGATGAGATTACTGTGTGGAGATCTATCCGGTCGCCATTTGCCTGGCACTCAAAAATTCTCACATCCGAGTTACCGATGCATGGCCAATAGCTCGTTAGGCAATAGTGACCAGGGGGGCTCGCAAACATTGGCCATCTGCCACTGCCACTTGATGCGGTAGGTTAGCGACAAGTTTTCGTGGTGCCATAAGTGATTTTCCACGAAACATTTCACCACTTTCAGCAATGACTGCTCCTTTTTTGTCAAGCTTCTTGTCCCCTTCCAAACATTGCCTCTTGTTTCTACTGTATCTCACAGCTGTGGTTTATTCTGCTTCTTAGTTCCCGTCATAACTGGAAGCTCGAAGGACCTTTCCGTAAAGGCGGAAGTGTTTCGACGCAGTCGTGTTGTTTTTCACACCTTTTTCGCCGCATATGCCATGTATGTTGCACTCCTTTCGCGCTGCTCTTTCCCTACGTTCTACGCCACGTTTTAACCAAATGCGAGCGTCCTAGAAGCAATAGTTTTACGGAGATTAACGTTTTCTTACTTTTCGGCCTGAGGCGGCAGTGTAGAATTACACCTGGTGTCAAAGCAGGTAAAACCAATCTAGCTAACATCAGCAACATGGTCACCTCTTCATGGCAATACTCGCGCTATCGCGGTGCTGTTCCGATTTTTTGACCGGTTAAAGGGACAATAAAGGGTGGAAAATTGTTGGTGTGTTTTCATGGATTCAGTGCCGAGAATATAAATAGAACATTGAGGCAACTAACTCTCCACCTATTATGCGATACAGGGTGTTGAAAGCAAGACGCGCTCTGTCATGGTGCCAGCCGGTGCCCCGGACGCCGTGGTTGATATTCCAGACGGCGAATGTTGCTTCAAAAGAGGTTTCTTGGTAGTCGGCGGTATGGGGTCTGTTAATCTGCTGTTAGCGGGCGCCCCAGCTGCTCGAGCATTAAAACCGTTTCTCAATCTGTGGTTGAAAAATCATATACGACAAAACCTGTCTCCTCGGTCAGAGACACGTGTAGCAGTCCGCCATGGCTAGGAGACGTAAAAGGTACTGTTAGCAGCGTTTAAGCTCTAGAATCTTAATTTATGATGGCATGGCTACATCCCTAAAAAATAAAAGAAAAGCTGTGGAGCGAAATGCCGGCTTCGTTTTCCTATTTCTCAAGAAATGCGGCATCGTTTTCTGTCGAACACAAGCAGAGTGAGCTACGTAACGTATGACCGCTCAGTTAAATCAAAACTTTATTCGGCCTTTAGAGCCCTATAAATATCTCGCTCTGGCATTTTTGGTCAAACTGCAGCCAAAATCCGAAATGGAAACAAGACGGTCCGCGTAGCCCTACTGGTGAGGCGGCCTGTGCAAACTCGCCGAAGTAGCGAGTTATTCACCCGGCGGAGCCTTTAAACTGTGGAAATATGTTTTACAATCTTCCTCTCCATCACACAGGCACTTAGGAAGAACCAAAAATTGTAAAATTGTCACGCTCGTCGAAGCGTGTACCAATAACCCGGAGTAACCAGAAGCCTAACCGGTTCAGCAAGCCAGACAAGCCAGGATAAATTTTTGTAGCCGGGGTGAAAGATGGTTCGCAAAGCTGAAGCAGGTACTGACATACGGTTAAAAAGGAGGAAAATCTCTGATTAAGTTCAGCACTACGTCCGAAACAGGAATAGCACGACGGCCAAGTGTGACAAGGTTAGCAACGCCAAAATTTTATTAGCCAGACAACAGCTCTGCGCTGAGAAAATAGAACCAATTTAGTGACCGCTCGACGAAGGTCTAGTCTAATATATAATAGGTATTCTTACAGAAAATACGGAAATATAGTAATTGCGTCCTTGCAATAGTTCGACTATTTCCAGACTTTCGAGGGCACAACGTTTCCCTAGGTTTTTTGCATTCATTCCAAAAGGTCACCGTTATTGGTGGAGCGCAGGAATTAACATTTTTCGACATAAAGTAGTGTGAAAATGCGGGTAACAACTCTAATACAACTTCAGGGACCTTTTGTAGGCAGCGCTGCTTGGAACTAGCCATTTATTCGTAGCTCTACCTTTAAGTATGGCAGTTGCCTTAGTTCCCAATGGAGAGATGTCCCCGGATCTCATCAGTAAGCCAACGTCTCAGTTTATTCATTCAGAAACGTGCGTATAAAAGCAAAAGTCACAAACTATGGCCTAATATTACTGCAGCCGTGCGCGACAAGGTCGTCCGCAGGAAACTTCTTTCGCTTTCTTATTCTATTTAGTCAGGCTCTGTGTGACCAATCGTATCATGCATGGAGCCCTGGCTGCTCCGAAATATGGTATCCTCCCGGGTGCTGAAGGGCTACACTAGAAAGAATCAACAATGCTAAGAAGACTCTCATGGACATAATTAGCACTCCCTCACCAGAGAAGCATATGACCGCCCGGATAATTAATATGATAATGATGCTTAGCGGTTTCCCCTTGTAACGATGTGGCGTTGCAGTGCGAACTCAGTCGTAACTCCACTGTACAGTCCCCTCTCCAAACAAAACAAAAGCTACTGGTGCAAGTTTGACTTTTTTGTTCCCTTGCCATCCCAGATTGTTTTCTGCTCTTGTTCCAAAATCATTCTCACCTTCATTTACTAATCTCTACTGCTGTCCAACAAACTTTTATGTTACACCAAAGCAAAGGGCTTCCAGAAGCTTGATGTGTTCGTCACTGAGGACTGGACGGACACTTTCGCACTCCGTTGCAATATTTCGCTTTGTTTCTGGCTCCCGGCCACAACCTGCACACACTTCTTTGTGTTCAGCTTCGCGGGTATGCGTTTTTTTCCGCAAGCATCCCGCCTGGGCTTCAAAAAGAATGCACTCCATATTGTTTTATCAAAGAACTTTTTTTCCTCGTGATCTCCTGCTTCCAAATTATGTAGATATCTAAGGACTTGCTCGGTCAATTTTTTTTTTCAGGTTGGGTTCTCTGATTCTTCAACTTAATTTTTTATTGCCATGGTCATTTTCGTGCATTTCCAGGTTTCATATACCTTGTCTTGAGCCTTCGCGCTCTTTTTCTCTAACGTGTGTCCACGCTTTTCATGTAAAGATACCGTGACACTTTGGCCGCCCATCTCTGCTCATCAATATTTCTATCTCGTTCTTCAAAAGCTATTCTGCTATGTGCTTCTCTGACTTCAAACGAGGCGCATTCCATGTCTCCATGCACCGTTTCGTTTGTTGTATTGCTTCGTGCTCATAGTGGCAATCGTCCTACCACCCCCTGATTTACCTCAAGCCCTGATAGAATCTCAGATTGGATACACACTTCTACATTTGAAAAGTTGAGTGCTGGTGCCACTACACCCTTCCAGATTACTCTTGCCACTTCATGTCTGTTATATCCCCACAGTGTACAGTGCTTCAAAATAGTTGCGTTTCTTTTGCCTTTGATTCCTAAACGCTCTTCATGAGTTTTTAGATGGGCCTGACCTTCGTTAACCCATATGCCCAGATATTTGTTTTTCGTTACCCACGGTATTCTTGCTTGTTGTACGAATACGGATTCGTACGCGGGGTCGTTATTAAAAACCAGAACTCCCGACTTCGCTGTGCTAAACTCTAACCTCGGATCATTGGCTTCTTCCACACATAAATTTTTGAGCTGTTGCAGATCCTGCTCTCTATCTGGTTGTAGTACTATGTAATCTGCATAAATCAGCCCCGGGATACGTTGTTTCAGTTCCTGTCTTTTCCAGTTATAACACAGATTGAAACCTTTGTTACTTCCTGCGAGCTTTCTTTCCAGTCTTCTGTGTACAGCATGAACAGCAATGGCATCAGAGGGCAAACCTGCTTTAAACCTCTATGACTTGTGGTTTGGTGCACTTTAGGTCCTTCCAGGTAATTTTCACATAGCTCTCATTGTAAATTTCCTGCCACAGCTGTATAACAACCTGGCGTAATCCCTCCCGCTCAAGTATGTTCAATAGAAGTTCTCTAACTACATTGTCGTAGGCCCCCTTTGCATCTAGAAATTAATCCATAGTCGTTGTTTCTGAGCCATCGACAGCTATTTAGATTGGGTTAGGACAAATAAATTGCCCTGTAAGCAAATGTCTCGTGTGAATTTTTTTTGTAGTTCTTTCAGGATGCCGTTCCAATCTATCCACTCCTCCAGTTCCGCTTTGATGGTTCGCATTGCCAGCCTGTACTACACTGATGCAACTGTAATAGGCCTCTACAAATTGCCATCCGCCCTCTCTCCTTTACCTTTATATCGTATTCAGCCTTCTCTTACGCCATTTTTCCGGTACAGGCTTATTTTTTATCACTATTAGGTATCACGTATGAGTCGTGCCTTGCTTTTTGTGCCCAGTAAGCTGAGCAGCCCTATACAAATTTCATCTTTCCCTGTCGCCTTATTAGGTGGAGCTTCTTCAGCTGTTTTCGCAGTTTAAAATCTACAAATTCAGCTCTCTATCTATACGCACCTCAGTTGCCCCACTCTCTAAATACTGTAGTCCTATCTCCGTTGTTCTTTGTTTCATTGAACGAATGTGAAATACCGCCTCTTCTCCTTGTAGTACCTAGCCTTCACCATTTATGACATGACGTTGTACTTCTTCGGTCTTTTTCTGTTTTCCCTTTGTATGGTTCCAAAACTGTGTCGGCGCTCCTTTATCGTTTGCCGGTATATTCGAGACCCATCGTTCTATTTCTCGTTCACGTTCTTGCTGTACAAGTTGTTATACTTGAAGCTTCTTTAGGCCATACAAATTCTACGTCAAAGTTATTTCCTCTGCTTGCATTCGCTCTCGCTTGGCCTCCCAGTGTTCTCTCGATGCTTGCTGTCTGTGTTCTAGCTTCGTTGATTTCCTTGTACTCCAGATTCTAGCCTTTCTTTTTCCTTTCCAGTAGGTGAGTTCTTTCACGTTCAGTATCTTTTCTCGAATGAAACCAATCTGTTCACTTTATTCCAATCTTTCATACGTCGTCTCTCAATTGCCGTCTCTAGGCCTTCGGCAATATTAGCAATTTTGTCATCATTTATTTTAAATTGTGAACCACCGTTTTCTGGTTCATTTTTCTTGAAGTCAAAATTATCCGTTTTTGATCACTTCCTGAGCAGTGGGCTCCTATTTCATCTATTTGCATAAGAGCCAACCTTTCATGCACTCCTTCTGAAAAACGGCTGTAGTCTCTACTGGACTGCTTTTATTCCAAGCATTTTTTTCCCATATATATTCTCGCGGTTTTGCAGAATGAGATAATGTTCTTCACACACATCTTGTCCACGGTTGCCATTGCGGTTTGTGTATCCGTCCTGATCCTCAATGTCTCCCACTTGAATCACATCTCCCGATTGTCTTAATGCATCGAGATCGCCTTAATGCAGCCTACCAGTATTTTAGTCTTTTCTCTAAACTTACTATCATCCCCTCACCACAGATGAGCGACTGCCAACGGCGTTTCTCTTCCCGCTATCGGGCACTTAACTCACCTATGTTCTTCCACGTTTTCGTTTATTTTTGTTGCAATTGGCTTCCTCTTGAATAAGCATGCCTACCCTTGAGCCTTTCGAAGTACCGGTGCTTTTGTTATAGCGTTAAGTTATATATTCACGCATTACCAATTCTGGAAGAAAATTTTCTGTAAAGGCGTATACTTCAGTTTCTCCCATTTCTTTTTGACAAAGAACCTCTGACCATTGTTCTCGTCATCTGTTTCCGTACATACTTGTGCAGTAAATCTTAGGCACTCCTGGCTTTTTCGTTGGGGAAATTCTTTCCCGATGTTTTAGCCATTTAGCCATCGAGAAGAAAGATTGCACTTGCTTTTCAGTACTTTCCCCTCGTCCCATTCGACCAAGTGTCCCATCTTCTCACAATGCTCCGCCAGTGCGCTCGTTTTTGCATGCACCTTGCTCACTTCGTTCCGGTGCTGCATTTATCTTCTGTGCAGATTGCCTTTTTCGCCAATGTACACTGATTTGCATTCGGCGCATGGTATCTAATAAACAACACCTGAAAGCTTGGAGCGTGAGAGGGGGTCTTTAATGCTGACAATGTCAGAACGTGGCTTGCTAGTGGCAAAGTGCACGATGTGCACACTGTGTTTCGTGAAAATGTGTGCAAAAGCTTGATGGATGTGTAAGACGAGAATTGCAGCACGCTTTGATGCAGGCCTTGTGTGCCTTGTAATGTCAATGCGGATTCCTGCTAGTCGCCCTCTTCGCTTCTTTTTGAATACAATACTTTAGGCAGCCACAAGTACTGCATCAAAGCATGTCGCAATTACCTACATCCCACACTTTAGTGAAGCTCTCGCATGCATTTTCAAGAAACGCAGTACATACATCGTGCATGTGCCCACTAGCAAGCTGCGCTCTGACATTGTCAGCGTGAAAGACGCCCTCTCATGCTCCAAGCTTCCGGGTTTTGTTTATTAGATTCCGTGCACCGAATGCAAATCAGTGTACATTGGCGAAACGTGAAATCTGCAAAGACGATTAACGCAGCACTTGAACGAAGTGAACAAGGGGCATGCAAAAACAAGTGCACTGGCAGAGCACTGTGAGAAGACGGGACACGTGGTCGACAGGAACAAGGCGAAATTACTGACAACTGAGTGCAATCTATCTTCTGGATTACTGCTCGAGTCCCTCATCGTTCAGATAATGCCCAAGAGTATGAACATAATGGATGCAATCTGCATCACATCAATGCGAACTCATTGCGCCGCGTAATGCCCAATATATAGCTTCGTTTTCTATGGCACATGCTCACCGTGAACAAGCATCAAAATGTTAAATGGCTTTCTTGACTTGGTCAGTGAACTAAGTTCCATCATTACAATAATGCTTTTACCTGCCTACGCGGCATTCAGTCAAACACTAGACTACATTACTTGAGCCATTGCCAGGCTTAAACTGCGCCAGAGTATATAACCTTTCACTACTGCTATGAGATAGACGGATAAACGCACTTCAATAGGGCCTTTATATTTAGCTCTTGGAAACATATTGTATGGCTGTTATGTATAATTTCATCCTTAACATTGCACCTTCTACAGCAGCAGGTAATAAGGTAATATTTCATTATAATTGTAAAAAACATTTATTGTGCCTGGGGTTGAAGACTTAGTTAGGACTTGAGACTTGGCCAGTGTCGTCCTCGCTGTCGCCACCAGGGTTAGAGGCACCCTGCCCGTTACCGGGTTTTGAAGTGTCCTGCCTGGCCAACGCCACGATTACCCGCTGGAAGGGCTCGAGTAGCAGGTCTTGGTTGCCAGATCGCTTAGCCTCTTCAAAGGCGGGCGGAAGCCTTCCTGATGTAGAATCTTCTGTGAAGTTCAGACAGTCCCAGACGATGTGCTCAAGAGTCGCGTGGGCGTTGCGGCACACCCTGCACGTACCGTCGTGGTGAGCCTCCGGGAAAATCTTGTGCATGAAAGCCGGGCTCATGACCGTTCGCGTTTGGAGCTGCCTATATGTGACTGCCTGCTCCCTGCTCAGCCCTTTACAGGGCGGCAGGAGCGTGCGTCTGGCGAGCCGATATGCCTTGGTTATCTCGTTGAAGCTGGTCATTCGGTCTCTTATACTGAACTACAAGTGATCACCACTTGACCAGGCGCTGTCTGTTCGCGCGCGCGGGCGTGTGCGGTTTCGTTATGGTTGGCGTTGGTGTCCGACACTTCCCCTGCATGTGCCGGAAACCACTTTATTCTTGCCCTTTCCCGGTGTCTCGGTATCTCGTTTAAAATCGCTGAGGACAGTGCGGCAGCCCGGAACTTTGATGGCCAGTGCTATGGCCATCTTCTGCCTCTTCGGATGTACTGCTCGCCGTGCTGGCCGCCGCTCTGATGCTGCCCCTAGCATCGATGACAACCACGGTGACAATCGATGACAATCGATGACAATTCCACTGCCAAACGACTATTGTTGTTTCTGGGGCCATGACTAGTCTGTACCGGTAATGCCGCCCTGCGCCGTCGTGCGTGGGTCCTGGTGTTGGGATAAGTCCTCATAGCTTATTGTGTGTTGGCGGCTCCCTCAATCTGCAAGAACCGTTCGTGGTCTATCCAGGTTTTTTAGGCGATGGCCGACTTAAGCGGGTCGATCATTTTTTTCCATCCTCCATTCGAACATTCGCTCCATCCTCTTTTCTAGTTTGCTCAACGTGTCCTCTATTCGAGCTTTGATGCTGCTAATTTATTTGGTGCCACGTTTTTCGTAATCCTCTTCTTGAGTGCCGGTTCTTTGAGTTCCTGGGCATCATCGTCAGATTCCATTGGCTGCCCCTTAGGCAGAGACTCAGACGTGTTGGTTGAAGGGCCCGGGGCGGTGTCATTGCCCCTAGCCTCCGCCAGACATTGTAGGCTCTTCTTCAATTCATCTACCATTCTTCTCAATTCCTTGTTTTTCTCGCGAAGAGCCTCTATCATTTCGTGCTCCTTGCTTTGTGTGTGCCGTTTCTTGGTTGCGTTGCCGCTGGCCTTTCTGGTGCTCTTGGCCGCATCCGCCCAGATTACGCGGTCCTTTGACGGGGATCTTCCTTTCCGGGAGGTGCTGGGACTCCGACTCTGACTGCGCAAGATGCCGCCGTCGGATGGCCACCGGCTGCTGGAATTCGAATGGTTCCTTGAATGTTATCTTGGTTTCCGTGCGGAGCACAGTACTGGGAAGTCGATTTCTGATGGCAGCTGGCTCTCTTCTACGGAAGCGTAACGCCGCTCCCATGGCTTTTCCTGCCGACATATGGCGTCTTGTACGTGCTTGCAGGACTTATCACCCGTAACGTGGCCCCGCCGCATAGCTTGTATCTTGGTGAGCATGGATGCTGTTCCTCCGGGTTGAGTTTGCCACATCCCCGCCATCTTCTTTCATTCGGGGTGGGACACACGTCCTTTCGATGACCAACGCGCCCGCACTGGTGACAGACATCCACCTGCTTGCGATAGAGAGAGCATCTTAGCAATGCCGACCTGTACCGCACGTATTTCGGAACCTTCGCGCCCTTGAAAACGACGATGACCCTTGTCGTTTCGCCAATTCTCTTGGCTCCTAGGGCTTGCAGATTACGCTTGTTGACCACTCGCTCGTCAATGTTGTCGGAGGTCTCGCTGATCGGGATTCCTCTGATGACTCCCTTGACCGTATCAAGCGGCGCAGTTCTGTAGGCCCACACTTCATGCGTCTTTTCCCGCATGGCGATTTCTTTGATCTGGCTCTACCGGGTGGCTCGTTCCTTCTCTGAGGTGCAGATCACAACAATGTTTTGCTGAGCATTTACACAGAGGATATCCTTGTACTCAGCTTCCTTGGTGGTACCGGCCGCTGCATGTACGGCCGCAGTCAATTGCACTATGCCTAGCTTGGCCACGTTGATACCTCCTCGAGGTCTCAAGACGATCTTGATGGTATCCCTAGGCAGCGCTGGGATTCTCGCAGTCTTGATCGCCGAAGATCTTGTTTTCCGGGCGCTAGCCGCTGCCTGCCTAGCTGCGGCTGGTTTTTTGCTCGTCCGCGACGGGATTTCTTGTTGGCTACTTCGAGCGAGATGGACACTCGCCGTTTTCCATCCTGCTTCTTGCATTTCTTCGGGAGAAATGTCCTCGCCCCCCACTTGCAAAATCATTTTTCCAAAATCCTTGATGAGCGGAGTGGACCATTCCATCTCGGCGTCTCAAGTTGCCATCTTGCGGGGTCGAGGTGACCGCAGCTGATGTTGCGCTGGGCCTACCCTCGGCGACCACACCTAAGCTTAGTGGCCTCACGCCGGTGAAAAGTCGAATAGTCAGATAAATCGACTTGCTTTTGATGACGTTGGTGTCAATCGATGCCGTGTGCTTTCACAAACACATTGGTGAACACGAATCAAGGCTTAGAACTAATGGGCATTGCTAATTTGCCATTAGAAACGGAGCCCATGTGAAGCGCGTCCACTCTCGCTATATCTTCGTCTTCCTCCAGCGTAATATTCCAAAGACATGAAAAAAAAATGGCGGTTTCACACTCCAAAGCTACAATTGGGCTATCGGGAGCACTGTAGGGGAATGCTTCGCATTAATTTTGAACACCTGGGTATTTTTTTGCGCAGCGAAATCTCCACACACGCGCGTCTTTACGCGTTGCCTCCATCTGAAAAGCGGCCACACCAAGCGGTATCTAACCGACATTTGCCTCCGCACCACAACACACTTGCCACTGCAGTGGGTTATATATATGAAAAAGTTTTGGAGTACAAATGAAAATAATATTCACACGTCTTATTTTCCCAATCAATCTACCTTTTCAAATCTATCATGCAATCCCACCCCCACCGGCCTACCAAAAGACATTTGTATCAAGAGGTAATCAGGCTGTTGTTAATGAAGTAGGTATTTATAATTCGAAACTTGCTACCGGTAAAGTTATGCACTTTGTTTTAGATATATGCGACTTTAGCCATTTTCAGCACCAGGAGTTAATTCTGCTAAGATCAGATTGAAAGCATTGACGGTAGTAGTTGAAAAAAATTGTGTGATAAATTACAACATCGTCTGCAAATAGACCTACATGGGAAGATATGCAACATGAAAGATAGACAGGATCAAGCAAATTGCCTAGGGGGACAGCAAAAGGGGCACGAGCAAAAGAACTATATAGTTATTAGGAGAAAAAACTGCATTCAAGACGAATGAAAACCTTTCGGTCAAGTGAGGACTTGAGTGTGAAGTTTGAGAAGTAGTCTGGTGTGCAATGCGATGAATGCCTTAGAAAAATCGAGAAAAACTACCGCAGTTTGTAAGCCTGTGTCTATGGATCAATGTAGATCGTGAAGAAATCCTGAAAGTTGTGTTTCTCAAGTAACCCTTGTGAAAACCGTGGTGTTATTCGAATGTGATATTGTGCTTTTATAAATAATTAGCGCCTTGAGAGTGGATGAAATGTTCCCCGACCTTGCATATGGTGCTTGTTAGGGAAATGTAATGGGGAAGTACCCTCTCTTGATTTAAAGATTGGTGCTACCTCGACTATCCTCCAATCATTGAGAATATGCCTGTCGGGAGAGACTGCGAAAAAAGTGCTGTCGGAATTCTACAGACTGCGGGATGTACTTTTCGGTATAGTGTGACTAATACCAGTATGATCTGAAATAGATAAAATTGTAAGCTTACTTAAAATAGAAAGTAGTTCCCCACCAGTTTGTATTGCAAGTTCAAAACCATATCGAAAGATCCTAAATGTTTGCTTGGCTTGATTACATTCTAATACTTCCTTCAAAGTCAGTTCAGTTTCTCTTCTTGCCCTTTAGTCATTTACCTCAGATTCTCTTCAATATCTCTGCTAAGCAATGACACGCGCCAAACGCACAGCACTCCTTCATGAAAATGTTTCAAATAACCAGAGGCCACAGCACGGCTAACAGCTATACATCATGGCAGGTTCCACAACATGCAATAACTAACCTGAAAGTATATATTCGGTGGGTGCACCGATATGGCAGCAGTGCCTGGACCAATGTGTCGAGCAAATGCACTGGCTTATGAACGGGTGGTCTAAGCGGCCAGATGATGGACGAAGAAATGACTATTCCTGGTGGTAAAGCGTACGGAGCACCAACGAAAGCCAAGGCAGCACTTGGGTACACCAGGTCCAGTGTCGGTTGGCCAGGGGAGGCCCTGGCAAAGCCTTTGAAAATGGACTGAAAGGCAGCCGACCCAGGACAGCCAGCAGCAGCACTTGCAGGTGCATAATCTGTGAGTGTGCTGACACTGGTTGGAATACAAGAAGAGCACATACAAAGCACGAATGCTTACATCAAGTAGATTTTTAATAGTTTAAAGACAGTAACCTCCAAGGCATAAGAACATTCCCGTAACGCCAAAAGTGAAATTTAGGTCAAAGTAAGAAAGTATATTTTAGACCCGCAGGTACTGTGAGCGGGGTATGCATGATATACGCATAGCTCACTGCTAAGCTTATTTGCATGGAACGCATGCTAGCAGCCCATCTGTATCCCTTGCTTTCAGTCGGAACTGGTATGGGATAGTTTGCGCTCCTACACTTCAATGTCTGACTTGTTTCTCCACGATCCATTCTCCAACATAAATCGAGTTCAGTGAGTACCTACAGCTTTCTTGTTAGTCTCTTATGGCCTGAGGTTTGGCGAAAATAGAAACTTGCGAATTCGCTAAATTTTTTGCAATAATTTAAACAATACATATGCATCTGATATCGAGCCTCAGACTTCCCGCGAGTTACTATGACAACATCGGCAGGCGCCTCGTAGTTGTAATAAATCTCCCTCACTACCGCGAGACTATGCTAATTCCCTGCGAGGCCACATGCACGCATTTCACCTTCAATTTCCACGTATGTGAATTCTATACCTCTATGAAGTCTCAGACGGGCGTCGTCATATTCGTGCTGGACTCGTGAAGCTCGGCTAATTCAGCCGTCGTGAAATCGCCGCACTCGTTCGCTGGCGCGCGGCCCCAACTCTCTCACCGTTTCCTGCCCTTGCATACTATTTTCTCCCCCTTGCACTTTGTAAATTCTCATCTGTTTAACTACACCTCCTGCGTGCTCGTCTCTTGCCTGCTTTTCTTCCAGCAACACTCCGCCAGCACCCGGTTGACGCGCACGCTGTCGGGGCGCGTTGGCGAGCGAGTAACGCAATTTCACGACGCTGTTGCCGAGCGTCACGAGAGCGGCACGCATATCGCGGCCCGAAGACCGCCAGGTCGCAACGGCGGCAGCCGGTCTCGCGAGCGCAATAGCTGCGAAGCGCACTGCACAGAATTCGGGTAGGGGGGGAGGTTCTCAACACCTACGAGACGCCAGCCACGGAATCAAGTGTACGCTTTCTTTTTTTTTTAGCAGCCGTGTACTACTGCGCGAGCATCGCAGCCAAGGTCTAGCTTCAGATTAAATTGATGCTGACTTCTGCGGAAACCGGGAACTGGGTACCAAGTAAGTATGCTAAATCACATAGGCTCTCAGAGCAAATAAGAGGGGGGTCTAGTGAACCACTGACCCATAAACACCAGAACTCGTTCCAACCAAATACAGAATAATAAAAAACAGCGTACTTACCCTAGCAAAAACGATGTTTCCAACGTACAATTCTCCTTCACTGTCATCTTCATCTAACGGGAGCAACACGCTTTGTTCGAACGCAATGTCTTCCACTTTTGACGCGCAGTATTTTATGCAGCGATGATCGTTCTTCCTGGGTCCCCATGATCAACACACGCGTAGTGTGGAAGGGAAGACATCACCCACAAAGCTTTTATAACTATGATTTAAGCTTGACATAGATAAAACTGAGCCAATGGCGCCAGCAACGACCAGCACAAAACGCCATGACCAAACACACAAAAAGTGATAGTTTATTTTTTTTTAATTCGCTTTTTTTCATGCGGCATATAAAGAAAGGATAAGACATTAAGTAGAATAAAAATACCGCGTACAAAAGCACAGGTAGTCAGGAAATTGACGACCCTGTACAAGTCTAAAGGTAGGCATCGAGTACGGCCTCATGTAAAAAGTTCAGCAGCGACCTGCAGTAGCGGTCTTCGTTCACCCACCGGTTGAAGTCCCCCGGTTTATCCCACCGAAGACCAACCACTCTTAGCGCACTGTCTCGAGCTGTTCTGGTTCCTGTTCACGTCCACAAGAGATGATTGACATCAGCTTCAGCGGCCGAAGCCGGACACTTGGGACATGCTCCTGGGTCTTCTGGTGCGGGTCTCCAAGTCCAGGTGACTGAAGGTGTGAGAGCAACCCCAGCCCGAAGCCTCCTCAGAGAAACTTCCTCCACCCGGGAAAGATTATGGGGGAGGGAGAAGACACACGGGGGAATTAGGGCACGTGTGTCCCTTCTCAGAAGAGATTTCATGGCTAAAAGGCGGGAGCGTGGATCACTAGGAAGAGGTCTAGGGGCGGATTCAGATTCAGGTGGAGCCGGAGAGTGCGAAAGATTGTCTGCTCATTGGTTGAAAAAATTGTTACCGTGCCCCTGTACCCAATTCACGCGTACCATTAGCTGTGCTGTCATGTGGAGCCTGTGAATGAGCTGGCAAATCAGGGGAGTCTTTTTCACTTGCTTTAGGTGCTTCACCGCACTGAGTGAGTCTGTGTATATATGCGCCTCTTTGATGTTAGGGAGGGCACGTGCAGCTTTTATTGCGTCATATAGCCTGGAGTTCTAGTAGCAGCGGGTCTGGCGTGTCGGTGGAATAACAGCGCGAGCCTTTCAGTGCTGAGTGTCTGGAACTGAAGAAAGCGATCCGTCCTCCGTGCGGGAGAAGGGCTGCGTCTGTGTACAATACACAGTAACCTTCAGGAACTGTGGTATGGGAGGTTGGCGCTGGCTGTTCACGGCGGCAATGCTTCGTTATCTTGTTGGTTGTTATTGCTGTATACCGCCATGGTGGAAGGTCGTCTATGGTTGAAGTCACGGTAGGCTCTTTACAGAAATACGAATGGAGAGCTCCGGCCATAGGTATGTAAAAACGCTTGAGCTTTCTTGTTTCTTCACGCTGATTTACAAGCTCCGTGATAGTATTGAGCTGAGCGTGCTCCTGTAAGATAGGAATCGGAGTGAGACGAGGAAGTGCCGTGATGGTTCGCATGGCCTCTCTGTTGGTAGCCTCAAGCCTCGCCCATTGGTGTGCTGTCAGTCTGTGAAACTGCGCCTGGTAGAGTAAGCGCGGCTGTAGAACAGCGCGTACAAGTCGCCGAGCCACCTCCGTGCGGGCTCCTCCACTCCGCGTGGCAATCCTGCGGATCAAGTGAAAGGTCATCGAGAAGTCTTTCCGTGCCTTTAGGAGCCAATGGATACCTGAACCCGACTGGTGGATCTGAAGTCCCAGCACCCGCAGCTCTTCCTTGGCTGGTATTGCGGCTGAACCAATATTAAGTTGATAGTTAGCCTTCGAGGCTAACTTCCTCCCCGCCTTATTAGCCACTTGTACGTAGCCAGACTTCTCAGCGGAAATTTCCAGGCCGGCTGATTGCGCAAAGGCATGGAAAACATCCAGGGCTTGCTGCAGATGACGACACTGCAAGCCGAGGTCTTAGTTTGTAGACCACAGTGTGACATCGTAAGCGTAGATGAGAAACTTCACACAAGGTATGTCTTGTAGCTTCCATGCCAATGGTGCAAACGTGATTTTGAACAGTAGAGGCGCTAGCACGGAACCTTGCGGTACCACACGGTTAGATTCGAACCGGCCAACAGGCTTTCCGTCCACTCGTGCTGAAAACATCCTTGAGCACAAGAAGGAGTGTACCACTTTGGTGACATGAAGTGGAACCCCTAAAAACTCCATGTTTCTAAGTACTGTTTCGTGTTTCACGTTGTCATAAGCCTTGGCAATGTCGGTAGACACCACAGTTCGCACAAGGTGGCTGTGAGGTGAAACATGCAAAATATCGTCAACCAGAACAGACAGGCCGTCCTCGGTACCCAGGTGCTATCTGAATCCGATCTGAGCGGGATGATATTTTCTATTGTGCTCCAGCCACCAGGATAACCGAGTGGCCACTATTCGTTCTAATATCTTGCATATTGTAGGTGTCAAGGAAATCGGGCGAAGTGCACTAATACCAGTGGAAGGTTTTGCCGGCTTGGGGATTGGCACTACAACTGAGTGTTTCCACTCGGGTGGAATGGCACCTTTAGCCCATACATCATTCAATGAGTATAGTAGTGCTTCCAAAGCCTCCCCCTCCAAGTTCTTGAACTGCTCATATGGGATTTCATCATACCCTGGAGAAGAGCGCGCCTTGGATTCTTCAATGGCCGGGATGAGCTCGGCCATCGTAAATGGGTCGGTTATTCCCGAGACGTTCGATAGATCAACACAGGGAGGGGCTGAAGGAGGTTGTCGGTAGTTCGAAAAAAACTGACGGCGGCTCTGTCCGCAAACTCCTGTGGGCTGATGTGGAAAGCCAGGCGAATGCTAGCTGATGGATCCATCACGCTGCCACCCCGCTTCATGGCGTGGAAGGTTCACCATGAGGCCTTGTTTCAAGTACCAGAGCCAAGACCAGCGCGCCAGTCATTCCACCGGCGTCGTGACAACTACTTCTCGTAGCGTCGAGCTTGTGCTGCGATACGGTTTGCCGTGACACGAGCGTAGAGTTGCGTCGGGTGGCGATTAGCATGAAGCTCTGCTCGGCAGCGCTCTGCCTAGAGTTTAAGGAGGTGCATATGGGGCGTCGGCTGATCCTCATTCACTGTTGTATGTATAGTGCAGTCTGTGAGGACGGACTGCAGCATAGAAATGAGGTTCTCCGCAGTTAGCGAAAAAAATTCCCCGCATTTCCTCGAGGGGAAGAATGTGAAAGTGCGAATGCACGAGTTGAATTTGCGCGGTTCGGTAATGTTCGTGAAAGAGAGATCACACACACACACAACTACAAAGAAAGAAAGATGCATTCATTCACAGACACCTATTTGTATTGTCGTTGTACTTGCTTTCTAAAGCGGATCTTAGCTTTGAAATTTCGTGTCAGTACTCCTTTAAGCGGGTGCATTAGCCCTTCTCACGCCCGATTCCTGGCCGATCCCCCACGTGGGTATGTGCCATGTCAGCGGCCAGGCAGCGCGCGCCCATCTCCCCCCGTTGCTAGGGAAGACGAGGAGCGCGCGCACCCGCAGCTGTTGCTATGCGGACTACGGCGGCGGACGATTCAGGCTCGCTTAAGAAGTGCATTCGCACTTAAAAGCCCGTTCATCATAGCGGACTTTGTCCCAGTGAACAATTCTGACCTGGCGACGAAGCTTTCGAAACTTTTTCGCGTGCAGGCCAACCAAAATTGGAGAATGGTCGCTTCCCCAAGCATCTGGCTCCGGATTCCAGGAAGGATTCCCGGGGCCAAGCCACCACGTAAGGTCCGGTGCATGAGACCGAGTTGAAGGGATGGTAGGTGCGGTACAGTTAAGCAAGGAAAAGTTCATGTCCGTGAATGTGTCGTGAACTTGTACTGCTCTTTTAGTGTCGTACTCGTATCCAGACACAGTGTGTGGGGCGTTAAATTCCCCTCCTACGAGTATGGGAGTGCCTGGGTACGTTGCCCTAAGGTGGGGGAGCCAACCCATGTTAAGGCGTGCTCCGCCTGGCCTTCCATAAAAGGACACAAGAAGGAGGGGTGTTTTGGCTGGGCGTGTCAAAACCGCAACCACCTCCTGATGTTGGTGACACCATTTCAGAAGGTTGCTTGGTGTTTGAGGAACACTTCCAACGATGTATACTGTCGCTTTTCCAGGTGCATCACCCCTGCGGGTATCCGGGATGGCAGGAATATGATAACCGATGAAGTGGCGGAGAGGGCATAGTTTGACTCCTGCAAAAGGAGTGCCCACACTTGGAGTTTACCGGAGTGAATTTTGGTTTTTATCTCTCCTAATTTGTTCGAAAGACCTCTACAGTTCCATTGTAGGATGACCGGTTGACGGCTGGACGGACACTTAGCCATGGCATAAGCTAGCTTGTATTAGTTGGGTTAGCTTGGATAGGGTTTCAAGTATAACGGTCCAGATAGCTTGATCACAGGGGGTTGTCTTTTGAGCGTTGAGCCGCATCCGTAAAGGCACATTTTGTGTTCCTTGAAGTGAACGCGCTTCAGCGCGTTCTCTACGGAGAGCTGCTGCGCGTGTCTTCCTTAGCCGCAGTGCCTCAAGCTGTTTAGATAGGTTGGCTATCTAAAAATCCAGATCTTCGTCTACCGAAACAGCTTCATTCAACTCCCAGGAGTCTTTTGGCGTTTGCTTTGGAGGTCTGTGATTTTTAGAATCGGACCCCTTGAGAACGTCCGAATACAAACCACCTGTTGCATCGGGTTCCCCAGGCTCTTCTACTGCAGAACCCTCAATGGGTTCCAGGACCTGGAATCGATTGTATATTGTATCCCTTGCTGAACTGGTTTCCCGACGGCGAGCGCGGGCTGTGGCGCGCTGTGTAGTGGTGCACTTTGCCGATGTTATTTCATGGTCATCCGTCTTGCAAAGCCTGCAAGGATAGCGTGGCTTGCCGTCTGAGTTTATTCTCTCTGTGTCCACAGTTGCCATCGGACAGTAGTTTTGCTGTTGACCCTGTTTGAAAAAACGGTAGCAGTACATGGCTCGTGGCCGGAAAGGCTTTGGGTGCAGTACATAGCCATTGTAATAAAACCTTTCCGGTGTGGTAGAAGAACCTCGTACGGTGACTAGGTAAGTCGTGCTCTTACCCATACGTCATACAGCCAGCACCTCGTGTGTGGGGGACCGTAACTCACGTAGAATGGTCGCAGGGGAGTCATTTTCGTCAAGGTCATACAGGACGCAGCGCTGCACATTGGGCCCAGAGGCAAAGTAAGAGTGCACTGTCACGGTACCATCAGTGGAAATCGGGATGCTGGTAATACCACAGACGTTGTATGCGTCATCCAGGCTGGCAAGGTGGACGGTTATTGTATTGGACACCTTATGGACTACGAACCCCTGATAACCCTGGGTGCCTAGGCACCGGTCTATCAATTGTTGAACTAATTTAACTGGGATTATGGGTAAATGTTTGACAGAAATTGTGTTAGTGCTGCAATATTGGTAATTATTTTTTTGATTTCACAGTCTGAAAGGTGTTTATAACTTGAAGTTGAAGTTTCTAAACGCAAAAGTGAATACACATAAAGTAACTGACATATATACTGCTTTTGTAAAGAAGTTTTGACGTTTGTTTTGGTTTCGTTTTCACGGTGGGCTTCTCAAGAGAAAAGGTGCGAGAAAACAAGCTACTCTGGGTTTAGGAAGAGGGAGGGAAATGTCGGCGTGATGGAAAGCAAGGAACAGGCGATTTCCCTGGTCCCAAAAAAGAGCTAATAAAAATCTCCCCGAAAAAAAAAAGCGAGGTACAACGAGGAATCGAACCATGGACCTGCAAATCAGTAAGCAGACGCGTTAACACTCAGCTATCGCGGCAGGCGGTGCGGGAGCGCCTAAAACAACTGTACACTTACGTAAGTTGTCAACGAATCTTGTCATTTGTGCCTAGTTTCTGCTGCATTTTTGAAATTCTGGCTGTCCTAATGCTTGTTTCTCACGCACCGATCTTGCAGACGCGGCCACATTGCTAGCGCTACAAGCAATTGAGCTAAAGCTCCCTTTTTTGATTCAAGAAAAGCTATCGCAGCTCAACCCAACCTTTTCTGCGCAAGCCACGGTAGCCACGAATGAAATGAAATGCGCCATCAGAATTCTGGCGTTGATAACGCTTGTTTGCCTGGCACCGTCTTGCAGACAAGCAAAGTCGCGCTAATACTACAAGCGATGTCACTCCGGGCATGTCAGGCGCATCAAACCCGTTGTGTAAAACGACTGCTAACAGTGCGAAAACGTCTGAGTTTGTAACAAAAGGGGATAATGCAAGGCAATTATTAGATAGCGACCGAACTATGCGGTGGCGGCGACGTCATAGGTACAGCAAACAGGTACTGTGGACGGCAGCGACGAGCGAAAAAGATTTTACAGGGGCAGCCCCCGGCGGCCTGCGCTAAAAAGGAAGATAGAACCCCTGCATACACACCCTCGAAGAAAGCTGTACAGCCCATTCAGTTTGTTCTTGACGAAGAGCAACCGAGGCTGCAGCAACAAACTATTGTGATTGCCGTGGTATGAGCCAGAGCATATCTTGACATCGTTGTGTTATCGTTGTGTTATCGTTGTGTTACTGTTACTTATTGAAGGGAAAAGCCAGAACACAAACGTTGACGTCTAGCACGTATGCCAGACATGAACGCTGCTGTTTAGGCCTTAAAACACCTCCAGGGAGTCTGTCGAATCTGTCTGATGGCGTGCTCGCGCCGCTGATTACCAACAAGGTGTCTGTTGGTGTTCACTGATCGTGTTGGCGAGCCAGTAAACGCCATCACGGTTAAACTCCCTGTCGGAAGACTATGCTGTTGGGACGATAGAGTGCCGACAGAGCTTCTTATTGGCCCCACAAACGCCATCAAGGCTAACCTCCCTGTTGAAAGATTAGGCTACTGGGACGATACAGTGCCGACAGAATTTGTTATTGGCCCCACAGGCGTGCTGTCAGCCCATCTGGAAAGTCTTGTTGGACTTTTTGTCCGGCTAAACTTTACTTCTGTTTTCTATACAGCTTCACCTCCCTAAGAGAAAAATAAAAAAAATATATGTTATCGCTTTCGCGGTCTGGGCCACCGTCGGTGCGCTGGGAACACACGCCCATCGAGCGTCATCGCTCTTGGGCTAAGCTTCGGCTTGCACTAGGATAACCTACAGTAGTGGTGGACCGCCACCTTTTGTGACTGACCAATTGTACTCTCGGCCCTGATTCCCCAGGCGCTCTAGAGTACTTGTCAACGGCAGTGGTCAGCATAGCGATACATCATAGGGTCTGTGTGCGGAGAGGCTGCCATTGGAGCTTGACCTTTGAAACCTTCAATCCACCATCTTCCCTATTGTGGGAAGCTTAGCTGTATTACAAGAGCTGCTATCCTATATAAATGGGTGGTGTTGGTGGTAGTGGTGACACATTTATTGAAGTGATAGAGCTACGCACATGAGAGGGTTAGAAGGCCTCAGTCCAGGGCTTTTTTTTTATTTATTTATTCTAAATACCTACAGGACCCATTGGTCATTTTTGTAGGGGGGTAATTATTAATCACAAAAACGAGAAATCATAGAAATGAAATGGGTATACAGGTTTGCCTCGGTAATCAGAACGCAGCAGAACATAGCAACAGAACATAATTCAGAACATAGCAATAATATACGGCTGTAAATCAAAGGCTGTAAATCAAATATTAGCATTCAGGAAACAGTTTCAAGAGCAGCCAAAACATTCGGTGGGCGCACAATTTCATTCGGGAGCACGTTCCAATCGTTAATTGTATTGGGAAAGAAGGAATACTGAAATACATTGATGCGGCACTGGAACAGTTCAATTTTTCTAAATTGTCTCTTCGTGCGGACCTGTTTTTCGGCGTTTTTAGGTAAGTGTTTTTGTTAATTGCAGTTGATCCTATCTTAATGTTAAAGAGAGGCTTAAATCTACAAATTTTTCAACGCGAGCATAATGTTTGCCACCCTAAGTTATCACGGATGACCGAGCTTCTTACATTGAAGTTAAAGTTACCTGTAACAAATCAGGCTGCACGCTTCTGTACCCTTTCCAGCTGTTCTTTCAACACTTCCGTATATGGGTCCCACAATGCGCACGCGTATTTCAAAATAGACGTAATGTTGGTGAAATAAAGTGTTTCTTTTAGCGATTGAGGGGAACGTTTGAAATTTCTCCGAAAACAGTACAAGAGCCGAGAAGCTTTTGCAGCGTTGAATGAATATGACCTATCCAATATAATTTAGATTTCAATGTTACACCTAGATATTCCATTTGTTGTACACTTCGTAATACATTATGTTTAAAAGATAACTACATTGCAGTGGTTTTTTCTTATTTGTTTATGTTACATGGTAGCATTAGCTATGTTTAAATTCACCTGTCATTGCGCACACCATTCTGATACTTTGAAGAAATCTGCTTGTAATACGTGTCAATCATTGACACTCTGGACAGGGCAGTACAAGACGCGGTAATCGGTGTACAATATGATATTTCACCGGATACCATTCGGTAAATCATTCACAAAAACCAAAAAGAGCAGCGGCCCAAGAACTGCTCCCTGGGGCACGCCAGACAGAACTTCAACTGGTGATGATTGAGTGCCACTTATGACTACCCGTTGTTCCCGTGCAATAAGGTGCTGTTTTAACCAACCAAGAAGGCGACTAGGGATTCCCAAAAGTAGTAACGTAAGCAACAAGAGGTTGTGTGGCACTATGTCAAACGCCTTTTAAATATCTAAAAATACTGCGTCTACTTGCAGGCCCTGGTCGAAAGAGAAGGCAACATCATAAATGAACTCAGTTAATTGTGTGACACACGATAAACCAGAGCGAAAGCCATGCTGAGCTGGCGAAAAGAAATGATTTTCCTCAAGATGTTTGATGATACACGAGCACAAAATATGCTGAAGTGTCCTACAGCAAACTGACGTTAAAGATACTGGTCTCTAATTGCATACTTGATTGCGGTCCCCAGCTTTGTGCATTGGTGTGACATTTGCACTTTTCCAATCCCAAGGTAGCATTTCAGTTTGGAGTGACACATTGAAAATTAAAACTAAGAAAGGAGCTACTGCGGCAGCGCAGCGCTTTAAAAGGTGGTTTGAGATATCGTTGGGGCCATACGCGGAGTATGGATTCAGATTACTGAGTAATGACGACACGCCCTGCTCGGTAATAACAATGTCATTCATATCTGGCAATTGTGGAAGCGAATGAGACACAAAAGTGGGATTTTGAGCTGAAAACATTGAATAAAAATAGGCTTAAAGCACTCGGCTTTAGTGAAATAATCTTCCTGTAATTCGCTGTTATCCGTGATAGAAGGATTACCAACGTGGTCCTTCTTGTTATTTTTGATATAACGCCATAATTCTTTGGGGTTTTTCTTGAATCTATCAGCTAGGGATGATAAATATCGGCGTTTGGAAATCTTCGGGTCGTTCTTAAGCTGCACACTAAATTCTTTTAGTTTATCGTAATGGCTGGGGATTTTTGTTCGTCTAAATATATTGTACATTCAAGCCTTTCTTTTTATGGACGCACGTAACTCTTTTGTCATCCAAGGTTTGTCGACGAGCTGTTTCTGTTCATATGGTTCATATGCTCTATATGTCCAGGTATTGGCTGTCGTCCACAAAGGAAGGCAAGAAAGAACTCAATTCTGCACTTAAGTAATCGTGATTGCCCTTGTCATATAAATAAATTTTTCGTGGACATGGTCTACTATTTTTGACCCGCTTGCACATTATTGTACCACTTTCAACTTCATGATCATTAATTCCTGGTAATGGTATAACCGACTGAACAAAACCATTTTGGTGGCTGAATACTAGATCCAGTACACTACTTCCCGAGGCAGTACTCCTAGTAGGAACATTTACCGACTGGAAAAGCCCATATGCACGAATAATTTCAGAAAATGCAGCGTGAATTGCGTTTCGACTATTTTCAACCGGAAGTGTATCAATCCAGGTAACGTCAGGCATGTTAAAATCACCACCAAGATGAGCAATACCTGACGAAAGGGCAGAAAGAGATCTCAATAAACTAAGAAGGGGGCCTGTGCTGACACAACCAGGGGGTCGATAAAAAGAACCGAAGACAATATTCCGTCCGTCCGGAAATATCACTCTACACCACACAGATTCGGAAGAAGTGTCATCACCACGGACCGGAATACTCTGTACAGTATGGCATACTAGAATAAACACGCCACCACCTCGCTTATTGCGATCTTTCCGGTAGCTGGTATACCCCGAAGGAAACACTTCATTATTTATATGTCACCATCTAGCCAGGATTATGTTCCAACAATAATATCCGGTTTCGTGATGCTGACCAGGCTTTGAAATTCGCTGGTTTTGTTTTTCAAGCTGCGGCAGTTCACAAGAACAAAAGACAAGTTATCGAAAGAAGCATTATTTCGGTGAGACGTCGTATGCATTGGCTGCTATTGAGCGCTTTCACGAACCGAATCACTGGTGCTATTGTACGAGTAGGTCTTGCCATCCAGCGTGAGCTTATTGTACCTAAGTTTAATTTTGGCATCGCGTTCCCGTGCAAAGCGATTAGCTCTTCTCTTTCTTGTCGGATGTTTATAGAATAATCTTCACCTATTGAAATTTTAGTACCTTTTAATTTTGACGCAGAAGAGAGCACTCGTTGCTTGTCCTTAAATCGTGCGAACTTCACCATTATTGGTCTCGGATTATCATCTTTAGCCTTGCCCATTCTGTGAGCCCTTTCTATTGATGACGGGTTCACTGTAACCTACAATTTGTCAGCGCAAAGCGAAATAACCCTGGCCTCTGATTCATCCCATGTCTCTTTTTCCTCTCCTTCCACACAAAAAAACAGACAATAATTCCTGCCTGCAAGTTGGTTACTTTCCGTACGTAATTCTTCACTTTCATCATGTGGCGCTGAAGGTGGTGAGGCTACGAGTTTATCAATTTTTGTTTCAAGCTCTGCGATTTTCTTGATTAGCATTTCATTCCGTGTTTTTAGCGCATCGAACTTTTTGGTTAACATGTCTTGACTTTTTAACATCTTCGTCAGGTCGCGAAGCGTTTTCATGAGTTCCTGTTCCAATTTTGTGATAGCGGGCCGGGATTTTCCTCAACATCGTCGGCCCGTAAGAACCGTAATTTCATTACGCTCAACACAGAAGATAACTCCAAGACGCAAAAAGCAAAAAAATCTCTTAAGTGGTCCAGTGGGCTCCCGTACCGACGTTGGGATTACTCTAGTTCTTTTGTATCGATAGAAAACACCAACCTGAAGAAATAGGAGCTGTAACGCCTGGTTCTCATCGGCAACGGAACCCAAATGGCCGTCACGCAGCAAGCGCTCAAGTAGCCACTCGTCTGATGATGTCTCCCAATGCCGACAGATGGCGATGACATCAGTCAAGCGGGCCATATCTGCTGCATCGCCTTGCGACCACGCACGTTTACGTTGTTATGAAGATTCGATACTGTCGTGAATACCATCAGACGACCATTCCGTTAAGCTGGCCTCGTGTGCCTCAACCATCGCATGAAATAGCTGTTGTACCACTTGTGAATCAGGGGAAGGCGGTGAAGCTGCGTTGAAGATGGAGACCAAACAGTCCCTTGTCCTAAGGGTCCCACTAGTCGAGCCTTGTGGTGCGATTATTGGGAATGGCTGGTGAGTTTTAACAAGCCTACGTGGTGTCGTACAGTGTTGGTTCTTGGGTGCCGTGTGTGCAAGTTCACGTATATATTTTGGGGTTTATCATGTGCTTTAAGATAAGGTGGTGTATGTGTTGTAAGAGGGTTAAACAGAAATAGAGGACGACTTGGCGAACAATCGAAAGGAAGATGATAGGTGTAGCTATAAGGGAGAAGAGAGCGGAGAGGGTCAGGGAACAAAAGCGTGTCAAGAAAATGTTAGTAGAAATTAAGAAGAAATGGACGTAGACAATGCAAGTAATGCGCTGGCAAGATAACCATTGGTCATTAATGGTAGCAAAGTGGATCCGTAGAGAATGCAAGCCTAGCAGCGGGGGGCAGACAGTTGGATAGGAAGTGAGGTTAAGAAATTTGCGGTGATAAATGTGTCGCAGCTACCGCGGGACGGGAGTAATTGGAGAATAATGGGAGAGGCCTGTGACCGGCAGTCGTCATAGATAGGCTGGTGATCATGATGATTATGATGATGTGTTCGTCTGTATTTGCCACCGGGGTACAGCTTCCTCTCGTGTGAGCTCCAGGTGCCGTCATGGGTAGGCACATCTGGCACTGCGGTGGTGTTGCAGAAGTACACGGTACTGCTGCTGGATATGCTCTGGTTGATGGAACGACTGGTGTGGTACCCGGAGGGTGCATTCTTGGGCTTTAGTGTGTGCTCGCGCGTTTCTTTCGAGCCCTGCTTCACCTGGCGCCAAATTAGTACAGTAGTGTTGAGGGTATCCTTTTCTTTTTTAGTAGTCAGAGGGCGGATATGAAGATGCGAACGCTGCTGTACTTCGCAACGCCTGTTCGCAGTCTGTAATTATTTGAAGTGAATTATTCGAGGTTTAAGACGTGATCGCTTTTGCGATGGCTGTTTCTTCGGTTTCAAAGATGTTACGGGTTTTTACGGTAGCAGTGCGAACGACATCGCCTGAGCCGTTGATAACTCGTACTGTTGTGGCTGGATGTGATGCGTAGTGGGCCCCGTCTGTGAATCACACAAGGGAGTGGTGGGAGTATTGCCTTGCAGCAAGAGTACCCGTGTGTGTCTGCGCTGTGGATAATATTATAGGGTTATGCAAAGTTCGAAGGACAGGAGGAAGCTTCATGGAGCTCACTACCGGGCGTATTCTATGGTACCGTGGACCCGAAAAGACGAAAGAAGGAAAGGTAGAATTTTAATTTACAGATAAATAGCACAAAACAAGAAGTTTTTCATTATTAGCGAGAGAGTCACGGCTGTTGTAATCAAGCTAAGCCAGCGCTACCAGTTAATTAGCGCAGGCTTATCGCTATGATGATGAAGCCGTATATAGCTTTTACGATGTGGTCAACTACGCAATGGAGAAGGCAATACCGAGTTCAATATGGGGATGGGAGACTAACGTAAAGGCCGGTGACAAGCAAATGGAAGAACGGTGAACGGGACTCTTCGAAATAGGCAATTGCTACCGTTGAGGGGATTTGCAGAAAAAAAGAGCCTGAGGTTAGTGAACGCATCCTTCGAAAAACAAAAGAATAGGAAACGAACATTCAAAAGTCTCAATGGTACAACAACAAACAAACTTAGCCTCATTTTAAGTCACAACCCCGGTATCATGCAAGACATAGGTATGCTAGGTAAGATTTTAAGCAGAGATGGTAGGTTGTTTTGATGCAGCTAAAGCCAGAATATAAAAAGAGAAATAAGGAACTCATAAAAACTAATAAGCCAAGCATGGGCTCAGTCACAGCCAAATCAAAGAAGCGTAAAAAACTATTCAAAACAAAGCCCCGCCTCTGAACGAGCAGAATGAGGTTATTGTAGTGATAATAAAAACCCACCCAACATCGGCACACATTTACTCAGCAGCAGCTGTGAGGACAAACTGGAATTCTAAGGCTATACCGAAATAATGGCTAAAGTTGAGAACTTGAGAGTGTCAAGTACAGCGGATCAGATTGAATAAGCCAATGTGTGGAAAGTGATTACCTTAAGTGAAACAAGCGACATTCCCGCATTAGGACAGCAGTGATCCAGGAACCGCAGCAAATGGAGGGAAACTTAAAAGCAACTAAACTAGAACTAGCCATCCCCAATAACTGGAAATATGCATTCAGAGACAAGAAGGGTAACATTACACAAGACATGAAAAACTAATAAATGTATGAGAACCATTCTCCACCAGGCTGTATGCCAGCGACGTTAGACCAGGGGAATCTACGGGGAGTACAAGGTCAACTTGCGATTTCGCATTAGCTAATACAGTGGAAGTTCGAAAGGCCCTCCAATGCATGAAAACAGGCAAAGGTCCAGGTGACGAAATGGTAGCAGTGGATCCTGAGAAGGCGAGAGCAGATTTTGCACTGGAAGAGCTTGCTGTAGTAATTTCGGAATAGGTGAAGACAGAAAAAGTGCCCATGCACTGGAAAAACACACACATTATTCTGATTCGTCAAAACGGCGATCCCGAAAGTCTCTAGAATTAGAGACGCATAAGCCTACTCTCAGTTTAGAAGTACTGTCCTACAGCCTTCTCTGAGTTGTTTAGAAGCTCTGCATCAAAGAAATAAAGACGCATTAGCCCACTCTCAGCTTAGAAGTACTCTCCTACAGCCTACTCTCAGTTGTTTAGAAGCTCTGTACCAAAGATTTAGTTAGACGCAATGGTGACAGACTAGATTTCCTACAACTAGAGAGCAGGCTTGGATTAGGATAGGGTTTGCAGCCATGGAAGACATCCATGTCTCCAATGAAGTCGTATAAATGCTCCAGAGTACACATAATCGCTCCACATTGAATTTATGGTATATGAAAAAGTATTTGATTCTGTACTCACCACATCCATGCTAGAAGCACAAAAGACAACAGGGGAAAGGAACGCTACATAAGACTTCTGTAAGACTTATATGAGGAATGCGCGTGCTAGATAATCCTCCACAAGCAAAGCATTTAGTTACTAATTCGACACGAAAAAGAGAAGAAAACAGCATCACGTCAAAGTATTTACAGCATATCTCGAGCGAGTATTTAGGAAGCTTGACCGGGAAAACTGAAATAGGAACAAACCGGGAATACGTGAGCCGATTAAGGATTCCGGACAACATATGCTAGCTGAATGAGACCGTACAGGGCATGCAAACAATTCTTGAGGTACTACAATCACAAACAAGGGCATGGGTTCAACAGAAATATAAAAACATCTACACTAATGAAAAATAGAAAAGCCAAATTATCCCCTTCTTCTTAGCGAAGGAAACGCTCATAAATTAGCCGTGTGGTTGCATGTGGGAGCCCCATTACATACATTGCAACCGACCCCGACAGTTGCATATCTTTCTACCGGCTCCTTTTCGGTCCTCTAGCATGTGTTGTAGCCAAAAAAAAAGAAAATGATTTCAAAACAGAGGTCAGCATACCGGGACTTTGGGTCCATTGCAGAGAAGGCGAGGGAAATATGTTGCTAAGAAGTGCATCCTCTGAAAGTGGGAGTAAAATGGCTGTCCGGGTGCATGAGAAAGCAAAGACAAAAACACTAAAATGAATTGTAATAGTATCAAGAACTTTGTACGTATCCTCTTTCCGAGCACACGCTTGCAAATCTGCAGAAGACCAAAGGATGCAAAAGCAGGGTAATACAGAGAGACATTGTTGCTGTTGGGAAGATGACATCATTACGCAGCGATAAATTACAGGCACTGAATGCGCGGATAACATTCCTGGCTCTCTCTCTGCCTAATTAAACATAGGTCTACTGCAACAGATTTTGATAGGTCACGTACTCTCCCCGGGCTCTTTTCCCTGCGTGTGGGCTTGTTTAATAAAACATACAAAAAAAATTGGTCCTGAAGACATGAAAACCTAGCGATAAATTGAGGCCGCTCGAACGTCGGGGCTGCCATCTGATGAAAATATATATATATGCTATGAATGAGCCGAAAAAATAGCTGTCCAGCGGCATGTGTAAGCAAACCTAAATACACTGAAACAGATTGTGATAGTTCGAAGACTTAGTACCTTCTGCCCCCTTTCTCTGTGTGCCAGCCCGTCAATTACCAGAAAAAAATTAAAGGTACAAAATCTGCATATACACACCGAGTCTTTGTGGCAGTTGGGAAGACAAGGCCGGTATGCGGCGATAAAATGTATGCTCATAATGTGCGCGGAAAATGGACTTTCGGCTGCGCATGGAAGGAACCATATTACACTAAAACAGATTGCGATAATTTGGAAGCTGGCGATACGTGCCTTTCTCCGCGCCAGCATGTCTTTCAGAAGACGAAAGAAGAAAATCTGCGAAACAGGGGTGAACATTATAGCGTTGATGTAGCGACTCGTCAACAGTAAGGGGTTAGTTTAATTAGAATACAGACCAAAAATTCCGTTGCAGTGAAATAGCGACTCTGCTTGCTGAGGGAAGACCGCGCGAGAGAGAACGTCCTCCTCTTTTTCAAGCTTGGGTGTTTCTGCACACACACGCTCTCACGCGAACTACAGATTGCCGGCACTGCCACTCTGCGCTGTTTGAAGGCCTCTTAGCCTGCCGTCTAATAAATTGACTCGGGCATTGCCCTCTCTTCGGATGGGCCATCGTCTCGATGCTCGAAGTGCAGTTAAACAGGAAGTAATACATGACGGCCCCGGAACGAGATAATGCAGTGCTTCATTCACCAAGGGCAACCGTTGAAGGAATTCGGCCGAGAAAATGTTCTGTCAAACAAGGGTTCTGTCTGTCGCAGTAAAGCTTCATTCTAACTTTATTGAGTGCCGCAAAGAATCAATAAAAATAAAATATAAAAAGAATCAAAACACGCTCAAATGAATATAAAGTTTATGACATAACAGCACATACCCCATGCAGTCGTCAGACGCGCACTTGTGATAAATGGTTATTTAAGGAGGCCAGCTCTTTCGAACTCAAGGATATGGACGTATAACTGACGCAGTTACCTATCCGCTGCATTTCCGCAGCATCAACGATTCTCGCGTGCGCTGATCCACTTCTCAAAAAATGACGGAGCACGCATCGTACATAAGCTCGCACTTGTCGCGCTTTTGCCAATGAATACCCAGATTGCTATCTTTGCCTGCACGTACCTTTTTGCATGTTCCCGTGGGGGAGTGTTGAGGCACCGTCCAGTCTGCCCAACGTATGCTTCTCTTAAGTAAGCGGCAACTTTTAGACCACCCCTTCCAGGCAGCGCACGTACCGGGTTTAGTGATTGACGACGCATCTACTTGTTTCTTTCCTGACAGGGCAGGTTTGGCTGCAGTGCCTGTACATTTTGTAAGGGGCCGAAATGACAAATTTCACGCCAGCCCTTCCCCAATCCTTTTAAGGTTGTGCAGTATGCAATGCATATCTGTGATGACGGCTACATTCTTGTCCTTTTTGTCCACCTCTTCAGAGTCTCTGACTGCGTCTTCTTTCACCCCATCCGAATGGAATTGGCCACTCCTACAGTCATGCTCTCAGGATATCCTACTGATGTAAGGCGACCGATTTGAGCCTCGAAATTACAGTAGTAGCAGTATGAAACTTTAATGAGCCTTATAAAGTAGGAGGGGTTTCGCCAGCCTATCCAGGTTGATTTTGCTTCGCCAGCCAATCCAGGTTAATGTTTTCGCAAAGTTATTTGCTTCTTTTTTAACTTTGTAAAGATACACCTCTGCGGCCTATAAATATAGAAGAAATTCCATCTTCTGCATATAGAGAACAACCTGGTGTAAGAGAACACCCCAAACCGCACTTTTTGACCAATTGTACCACGCACAGGTCATTCTCTTGAAAGTATTTCGCAATTTTCTTTACATGTGACCATACTTTCGGAAGACCACAACGCAAAAGCACATACACCTTCTGACACCCACCTTTCCTTCTTTTTGTCCGGCGCCAAGCTTGACACACGTCGTACAAAGGACAAGAGTTTTGGAGCAGAAGCCTTTGGCTGCACGGCACACTTGGGTTCGAAACTGAGCGTGTGACGCACAAACTGCTGATGGGTGATGTCGCCATCGGTGAAGAGAAATTTAATGGGAGCGGCTGGGCTCTTGGAACGACCAAGTCGAAGCTCGAAAAGGGTCAGATGCCACATACTCTCAGCTGCAGAGTCAATCTGTGTGATGTATTCGCGCCACCTCCTTTTCTTGGCGAAGGAAGAACTTCGCTGACGCTGTACAAGGTTCTAGAGCATATCGTGGTAGAACCGTCGTTGCTTTTCCCACTCCAAACGCAAAATCCGCCACAAGCCATCGGCAAGGTTGGCTGTCGGCCTGTAGAGCATGGATGCGTCCAGTGGTAACTGTTTCGGGCAAAAGCAAAACGAATATAAGCGGGACTTGCAAACAACGATGGCGTTGAGCGTTATATGAAAGGAAGGTTGAACACAGAAACTTGCAAAACCGCTCGTTGACTTAGAAACATAGTTAGCAACATGTGAGTGCGAGCGAGTTGGTAATTCATTATAACTTTGTTGAGCCCAGCAAAGAGAACAAAGAACGAGGGACACAAGGACAAGCGCTACTTACAACTGAATTGTATTACCCGTTTGGATAGCAAAACCTCAACACGCAGAGAACGAAGCAAAGGGAGCGCCACCTAAAACACACACACTACAACACGCAGAGATAAATTGAAAATTCTTGGCAGAAGCAACAATAGTTCTACGACCTGTTAAATGTCACTAATAAGACAGACAAGAACTATCTCACAGTTATTCAGGTAGTCGTCGGGCGCATTCCTGATATACAGGTAGATTTAACCGACGTTTTTGCGTTCTGGGGTGCCCGGTGCCATAGAGTAGCGGTCGGGTCTTTGGGACCGCTGCCTTGACTGACAGGAACGATGTATCCACCATGGACTGTGGTGGCCGTGATGACTTGGCGCGAACCGAGGATCGCCAGTGCAAGGCACGTTTACCTCGATTTACGGAAAGAGCAGGTGGTCCGGCCGACGAGGTGGCAGCCCCCGCCGAGGGGAACGATGACCAGGCTACCCGGCACAAAGCTTGAGTGCCTGGAGATGCACGGGTGTCCGGATCTACGGGCTGGGCGCCACTGTGCTGGCAGAGCTACAGACGTACAAGCGATGCTGCATTGTCGTCGCCTTCGGGTGGATATCGCCTTTCTTTAGGGCACCCGAACTCCAGCCGGTCATTCGTTCCTCCGCTTGCATGCACTTTTGGCATGCTGTTCTCTTCTCGGACCTACCCGCGTGCGGGTGATTGTCCTGATCGTTTTATTGACTTCTTCGCCTTCGCGATCACTTCCGGGCACCTCGCTATACTACCCCAGGCTTTAAAAAGTTTTTGGTGGAACAACACACTCTCAAAGAATAATGCCAGCCAAAGTGCCCACTTTCAAAGTTGCACATTCAAGTTCATCACGACAGTTTATTTCTATGCAAAAGCGTAAAAAATGCCTTAAGTTGTGCATAAAACGGTACTTCATATTCAGCTTAAGCACAGAGCAGTGTGTCCAGGGGGCTATAGACCAACAGTTGTCCCCAACAAACGTGATGCTCCCTTCTGAGTTGGCTCGAAGTGTGAACAATTTTTTGTCACTGCCATGGTGGGCGGGGGGTGGAATTACCTATTTAAGCGATTTATTGAGTAACCGAAATACGTCCACAGCACCAATAAATGTATCCTTCCTTTCACATACCATTTTTTTGAAGGTCTCAGGGTTGTTTCCCTTTCTCCTGTACTTCCAGCATTGCGTGCCATTAAAATTCACACCGTAACCACCTCTTCGGATACAATTTACACTGTACTGTTCAATATTTTCTGCACGGTTAACATGTTTCAACGAGTCTTCGGGGAACACATCAAATTCTTTTTCTTCTTTTGGGCCAGTTCCGGCACTTGAACGAGAACATTTTATTTCCCAGTTGAAGAATTTCTGCAGGCTGGCGGTTACGCGCCTTCCGGTAGCGGCTCTTGTGGACACAATCCAAGCGCATGATCAAGTAACTCCCAAATGTGAAGACCAGATCCGTATTCAGGCAAGATCCAATTTTATTGTGATCAGAAATCCTTCCGAACAGCGAACGCTGGAATTCGCAGCACTATCATCCATCCTAATCGGTGAGCAACATTACGAGGTAGCAACTCAAGTAGCAGCGCCAGCAAACACGGCTCCGGGTATCATCGTTAATATCCCCAAAACGGACACTCCTGATCAAATAGAACAGAGTATCTACAACTACAATCCTCGCCTTAAGATCCTGGCTGTTTGCCGCCTCAACACCTCGAACATGGCGCCGATAATTTTTGGCGGGCAACCCGTGCCATTCTGGATTCGGTTCAGAGCGGCTGCATACAGATGCAAGCCTCTACGCCAGAAGAGCGAAGCCTGCGGCCGGTGCTGGCAGTCGGGCCACCGCCAGGATGTGTGCCCGACCAGACATACTGCACCCCGCTGTCCCTGATGTTGCAACACGGAGGCCCTCAAAATCATCCCTGCACTCCTTAGAGCATAGTATGCGGAGGAACCCACCACACGGGTTCAGCAGACTGCGCGTGGCGTTACAGACCGAGGACCAGACCGCTTTCCTATGCGCAAGTCCTGGGACAACAAAGCCCTCCAACACTTGACTCCTTCCCACCGCTGCAATTTAAGGACCACAAGAAGTGGCCATCCAGAACGGCCAGCAACGAGCGACATTCAGCAACTCTAAACACCTGATGCACATGACACCACGTGGAATACCGCTGCACCAGGTGAGCGGCTCACGTTTACCTCCCAGCTCACAGCTACATCCTTCTTCTGTCATCCCCCAAATTAACAATCCCCAAGCTCATGTATAAGAAGAATTACAAACCATCCGAACGGAAATCGCCTCCGTTAAGAAAGAAAGTACAGCTCTCAAACGAGAAAACTAAATGCTCAAATATAACCCTCGCCCTAGAGAAAACCCCACGTCGCCTCCTCCTAAGCGCAAAGCCCACTCTAATTCACCCTCAGAGGAACCGCAGAATGAACCCCCCGAACGGTCGGCCTCTCCAACAGAAACACGCTTCGAGAGGCTTGAATGTACCCTTATAGAACAGAAAGCCGAATACACACAGTTTTAATAATCCCTTCTTAGTGCCCAAGCGGCCATTCAAGCATCGATAGAGCTGATGAGGGCGGGATTGAACGGCTGTCTCAGTCAATTCCTCATTCCGTATAATGCGCCTGTACCCAAGGACTTTGACATCACGGATGAAGCCAACCACTAAAAAATCTGTATCTGGCAGTGGAATTGCGGATGTTTTATTAAGAAAACGTTCTCTTCTGCAAATGTTTATCAGCACGGTTGCTAAACCCTCCTCCCTCATAGCAATACAATAACCGGGTCTTCGAGTCAGACTAAGTAGATACCAATCATTTCAAGAGCACAACATCCCATACACCGCTACTCTTGTACATCGCAACATTTCGGCAACCCATGAACGCTTCGACAGCGTGTCCATACAGCACAACCTGGACACCATGTATCCAAAAAGTCCGTCTTCTTTTCGTCTGTATGTACTTAACGTATATAGCGGCCCAAAAGAGCACACGTACACTTTCAGGACCCTGTTTTCCCTAGACAAAAAAGCGAAGAACCATCCCCTCCTAATAGTCGGAGAATAAATGGCCCACACACTGCATGCGGGTATTCTACAATCACCAAAGAAGGACGCTTACTGTGGGAGCGTACACACTCGCACAGGCTCACTCTCGAAACACCACCGGACATACCAACAACAATGGGAAATAGCGCACAGAGAGATACCACTCCGGACCTTGCATTTACTGATAACATAAAAAACAACTGTTGGAACAACACGGATAACCATTTAGGCAGCGACCATTATATCATACAGCTTACCATCCCATCCAGCGTCACCCCTCAACTTGAACGCAAACCAAAATGTATAACGGATTGGCTTGCCTTCACGATAACCCGCAACCAATCCTATGAACAGTCCACCGAACAACCAACCCTAGACACGTGGTTTGCGGAACTACTTAGTGATAAGAAAGTCCATGATGAGCTGCTTGATTCAGACATTCAGGCAGACATGGTAGACTCGCGCCTCCATAGCATGTGGGCAGCCCTACATAGGCTACGAGAAAGGTTGAAAGCCACTAAAGAAAATAAACGAATAAGTAAAAAAGTAGCTGAACTTGCACACAAGACAGAACTTGGCGATCAATTAACGGAACACTTAGTATGAAACGCACATGGTCCCTGCTTAGAAACCAGTTGGACCCGTCTCAGTCCAAAACAGCACAAACTAATCGCGTGATAAAATTAATACACTGCTCCCCTGGTACAAAACAACAGCTCCTTAGAACTCTAAAAAAATACATTCCCAGTGGTGAACAACGCCCCCTTCCTGACTATCAGGCAGTTGCTAATGAACACCTAGATGCAAACATTACGTAGGTGGATGTTAGGGCAGCCGTTAATAATCCAAAAATAACTCAGCCCCGGCTAACTATGGTATAACCAACAAAACGTTACGTAATCTAGCCGACAACTCTGTTACCACTTTACCTTGCTTCTTTAACCAACATTGAAATGCAGGTACCCCGCCTCAACCATAGACTAACGCAAATATCTCTTTAATTCCAAAGCCTGGCAAACCCTTGAGCATTGATCACCTTAGACCAATATCTCTCACATCTTGCATAGAGAAACTTCTTGAGCATATCATACATTCTCGCCTCCTCAACTCATAAATCAAAGGCACTCTTTCCCCACAATGTTTGGCTTTCGTGCTAGGCTCTCAACTAACGACATTCATCTTCAACTTCATCAGGACATCCTTGCCACACCACCGCGGACCGACACAGCTGCAATTCCAGCCTTAGACCTTGCAAAGGCCTTTGATAGTCACGCATGAGGCAATATTACAGGGCCTTTCTATTATCTACCCCAGCATAAAAACATACAACTACCTTAAAGCATTCCTCACCTCACAAACAGTGACGCTTCACCTTGTTCCTCTAGAAAAGGAAGAATTTACCTTACCATCAATAAGAACACAGCAAGGAGCAGTGCTTTCACTGCTGCTCTTTAACTTAGCCCTACTTCCAATCACGGAAGCACTCACACCAAAGTCTCTATGCGAACGATATAACACTTGGACAAAGGGGGGCAGTGACGCCGAAATAGAAGAAAATTTCCAAGCTGTTGCGACAGCTGTAGTAAAGGGCGCTGCTCTCACTGGCCTCCAAAACTCCCCCACAAAATCTGAGCTATTGCTTCTACCCCTAAAAAAAGACAACAATGGAATGCAAATATCCATGTTTACATTGCGTCAATCCGTATACCGATTGCCTCAAAAATTAAAACTGTGGAACTCACTATATATCGCTCCAGAAATACTACGGACTTTATAAAACAACTTTCTTCACACGTCACACAAACCATCGGGTAAATAAACGCATTGCAACCCGATATAACGGCGTTAAAGAAGCGGATCGACTACGTTTATCTTCAGCCGTATTATTTGCTCCCTCCCGTTATTCCTCCCAACTTACGCGGACGTAGCGAAAATAAATTGTCTAATACGGAAAATCTATAAGGTTGCCTTACAACTTCCACGCGACACTCCCACTGCCAGGCTTGAGGCCACCGGTACCTACAACATGGCACAGGAGTTCATAGAAGCGCAACGTATTGGTCAACTGAATCGACCAACCAAAACACTTCCCAGACAACAACTGCTTCAACGCCTCCAACTCAAAGTGCCCATCATCACAGCTTCCAAGTCTTCAATCCCACTGGAAATTCACGCTGATATCGAAATCCCCCCTCCCTCGAAATATGCACCCTGATACACACCGGGCCACAGGATGCACAGGACAATAAAGCTTGCTGAAAGAGCACCCTATACGCCCAGACACAGTGTATGTCGATGCAGCTGAATATCGGCACAGCAATGCATTCGCTATAGCAGTCATCAACGCCCCGAACAATCTACCTCTCACATCTCTCGCGATCCGCCTGGCAGAATGGGCCACGGCGGAAGAGGTGGTAATAGCAGTACCCCTTGCAAGTCGGCCACCACCCTCAATCATATTTTCCGATTGGAAAACGGCAATTAGAAATTATGTTGCGGGTACCATCTCACCCCAGGCCCTAAACCTTCTCCTCGAAAACCCCCCTACTACCCAAGTTGAGCTGATTTTGACTCCTGCCCACACTGGGCTTGGGGGTAACGTTGTGGCACACACACCCGAGCACTTACCTCCCGGGCGTGCGCCACCTCCGGAGCCTCTTACGAAGCCAGATGAGCTACAACGAAATGACTACTCATTACTGCCTCTCTCATCTCAAATACCCACCGCCCCACCCTTCACTGAGGTACATGGAAGAACGACTATGTAGGCTAGCACCGACCAACTCTCTTCTCCATAGGGCCCTCCTCCATCATATACTTCCCTCAGTTTATTCTGCTCCCTTTTGCCCACTATGCGGAGACAAGGTCATGGTACAACATCACATATCGCCCTGTCCATATGATCCCCTCCCTTAAATCGATTCTTTGGAGCTTTGTGAGGCACCGCTGAGCTGCTCTGACCCAGAGAGACAGAAGATCATCATAGCCGAGTCTACGGATGTCGCTGCACAGCTCCGGCTGCCGGCCACCTCCCTCGCTAAGAGTTCTTTAATAAAGTGCTTCTCTCTCTCTCTCTCCCTCTATGTCTTCGGATCTGCTGATGGTGAATCCCTGCGGAGCTTATCTCGGTTATTTTTCGAATCCTGGCTGCGCATTTCAGGAACTTCACTATCTTGAAATCTAGCGCACAGAGGTCCTGGACCGGTATTTTCTCGCTGTTGGGTGTGGTGAACTGGGTGCTTTAGTTTGGACGTGGCAAAGCGTTTTCCTTTTTCGGATGTGCCCGGTGGCTGTAGAGGAGCAGTCGGGTGTTTGGCCGCGCTGCCTTGACTGGCAGGAACGGTAGATCCACCATGGACTGTTGTGGCCCCGATGACTTGGCGCTAGCCGAAGCTCCCCGGCGCAAGGCACGGGTGCCATGGTTTGCGGGAAGAGCAGCTGGTCCACCCGACGAGGTGGCGGCCCGCGAAGAAGGGAGCGATGACCAGGCTAACCGGCGGAAAGCTCGAGTGCCTGGAGATGCACGGGTGTCTGCCGCTACGGCGTGGGCCCCACTGTGTCGTCACAGCTGGCGATGTCCCATCGCTGCTGCATGGTCGTCGGAATCGGTACATGTCGCCTTTCTTTAGGACACCGGAGCTCCAGCCGGTCTCACGTTCCGTCTCCCAACTTCTTCCTCCTCTTGCACGCACTTCTGTCACGCTCTTTTCTGCTGGCACATACCCGCGTGCGGGTGATGGTCCTGGTCGTTTTGTTGACTTCTTTGAATTTGCGAACACTTCCTGGCATCTCACTGCACAGTTGTAGAAGGTTATTATCCTCCAAATTCACTGAGCGGATAAGCTCCAGCAACGCGTCACGACTGGTCCCCCAGGTTCACAGACGCGGAAGCAGGGTGGCTGTCGTATTGTCTGCCATGCTGTTCTAGCGTGCTTTCTGTCGTCTTCGCTTGCATAAGAAACTCGGTGATGGTAGGACGGTAGGACGGGGGAAGGGCGGGGGGGGGGGGGGGGGGGCTTGCGCACAAGCCCAGCGAAAAGCTCCTCTTTCACACATCGCATAAGGTGACGAAGCTTTTTGTCCTCAGCCACTCCCGGCTCTGAACGTCGGAGAACACGTGACATCTACTACATCAAGACGCTTTCGTTGGGGCCCTGTTTTCAGGAGCGCAAAATGGCTTCAGCCTTTTCTTTATGGTCGCTCCCCGCATAGCTCTTCAGAAATCTGTTTCGGAATTCATCCCAACTTCTGAAATCAGCTTCGTGGTTTTCCAACCAAGTCCTCGCGCCGTCACCGTAAGTGAAGTACACGTCTTGCAACTTCCGCGCTTGATCCCATTCATTAAACCTCGCGACCCACGCATACAGCTCAAGCAATTATTCTGCACCTTGAAAGATGTCTCTATGAAAACTTGGAGCCTTTCGAGGCCTTTGGAACGCTCACAGACCTGGCATAAGGTTGTCGTTTGCCATTCCTGGGCCTGTGGGGTGCGCCTCTGTCACCCTGCATGTTGCGGGCACAAGTACATGCTAAGGCGATACACCTTAAATCTCATGATGGTGCACTGATGAACAGGCGTTAGCGCTGTTTCATACGCCCGCTCTTCACGGACGGTGTCCTCTCTGTTCAGGCGAGATTTGCGACTGGTATCCTGCACCTGACCAAATATTTAACGTATTTGTAGCTGCTCGTCAACAGTAAAAAGTTGGTTTAATTATAAAAGGGAGCAACAATCTGATAGTAGTATAATAGCGACTCTAGTTTCGGGGGGAAGCCCGCGGGAGAGTTGTTGTTGTGGTTGTTACTTGTAACTAATGGCGCATACCCAATCAGGAGATCCGGCAAACATCATTCGTCAAAGCAAAAGAGATTACTGCTTAGGTACATTACAGGAGAGAAAATATAAAAATTTTGAAGGTTTTTTCTTCTTGTGTTTGAGAAATATAGCTTGAAAATTATTCAATAATAAAATAAAACAAAACAAAAAGGCGAATAAATAATAAATAAATAAACACGGCCAAACATCACTCGTCAAAGCAATATTACTGCCTAGGTACATTACCCGAGGAAAAATATAAAAATGTGGGAGCTTTTTACTTCTTGTGTTTGGGAAATCAAGTGTCAAAATTAGTCAATAAATAAATAAAACAAAGCAAAAAGCAAAAAATAAATAAATGAACAATGAAGAAGAAGAAGAAGAACAAGAAGAAGAAGAAGAAGAAGAAGAAGAACAAGAAGAAAAGGTGTGAGAAGAAAATGAGAAAAAAGAAAAGGAGTGAGAAGAAAATAAGAAAAACGTTCGGAAATGAAGAGTTTCGCAGGGCTTCGTGGAAGTGCCGAACTAAGAATCGAATCACGTTGGAATTTATTTTTTAAATTTTCTATGAAGCGTAAGAGAGCAGAGCACACATCCCGGATGCAATATCCCGTTACTGAAGGCCCAAATGATAATAGATGAGTCACCGATAAACCCAATCCCAGGCTATGAAGCGGCACCTCATGGAGCTGACGTCTGAGGCATGAAAATCGCCGACAGGACAAAAGGAAATTGTGGACACTCTTCTTCATTACAGTAACTGCACATAGCAGGCTGCCCCAGACGAGACCTGTGGAGATATGTATTCTACTGGGGCACATGACATCTACGGCTCGTTACAAGCACCTCCAGTTCACGTGAAGGGCACCAATTCGGTTTCCAGGATAATTTTGGTTAACAGAAATTCCTAAACGACAAGGCTGATTCGTGTTGCCCTTGCAGGTTCAACAATCTACGGAACCTCGCGGCGGTTAATAAAGACGTTGTCTCAATGACAGCTACGATGTGTCTGGAGAGTGCTGCCCTTGCCAGTGATTCTACGGTTTTATAAAGCTGATTCCCGCATGCCCAGGAACCTAAGGAAGGTCAACGTCATTGATGTGAGGTGGCAGAAGTGATCGAAACGTCCGTAGAAAAGGTGAGTCTTTAGGAGAAGAAAGGACTAAGACTGCGAATAGGAAATCTGTAACTATGACTGGAGGCGATATCAATATATGAAGCTTTCCTAGTGCCAAGACAATTTACGAGAATTCCGCATACAATATAGGAATACCATCCACCAGATGACCCTAAAAGGACCAATTTAAGAATGGGGAAACTATATTCTTTCGGATGTTCATTTTGTTGAGAACCATCTATATATATGATAGTACTTTGCTGAATTGAGGCAAAATAAACTTATAGGATACAATTGAGCAGTCGGGCATGTAACATTTTAGCATTTTCAGGAAATATGTTCCAGAATTTGACCGTTAACGTATTACCCATATCGAGAGATGGAAGTACGTTATTGACCGCAACCCCTAATTGAGACAGGCCCTGTGTGCTAGAGTAACTTGCGGCCGATAGGTCCTAGGCCACTGGACCCCCAGAAACATAGCTGGCTCAGCCACAAATAAAACTTCTGCCCTGTTAACCACCGTGGCATAGGCTGTCAGAAATGTATCCGGAGTGAGCATTCAAAATCGTTGTAACCGAAGGGGAACTCGGGCTTCCAAATAAAGAAGCGCATTAGCTGCATTTTGGTTGGTTGATTGGATCCACAACAAGAATGGCGCGTACCCACTCGGGAAGATTTGCCAAGTTTTATGGTGGTTTCACTTTTTAAGAAGATTAGTAATTAGTCTCAAACGAATGGCAAATCAGCTACGGTGACTCTAACAATTTTGGAACAAAAAAAATGAATGCTTCTTTAGAAACAGGAATTTTATTTAACAAAAATTAGTTGATGCGATTGATTAACAACAAAAGCGACCTGTTTCGCAAAAAATGAGTGAAAAGCGCAACAAACGTTCCCGTCGCAACAACAAAGGCCGACTGCAGCCAAGAGAGAGAATGTCTATATCTTCAAGCCGGGGTTTGCCCGCACACACTCTCTTTCTCACGAAAAAGAGATTGACGGCGGCGCCTCACGGCGCTGCTTGAATACCTCTGAGCTACCTTTAATGATGACTGTGACAATATATCGACGCCTTGTGGCAGCGCGGAAGGTGACTAAGCCGCTTTGCGCAAGGGCGTGTAGGCTGTGAACTAGCGCGCGAGATTGCTGTCCGGCTACTTGCGCAACAACTTAATTACAGTGCAACGTACTGCGCTAGCTGAAAAGCTTTCCGCCTGTTCCCATTACTACAACAGCACGTCTTTTACTAGAAGAAAAGAGACAGTACACAAGCCGAGTCAAAATACCAAGTTTTGTGGTCATTGTGAAGAAGACGAGGCCGCTATGGACGAGAAACTGAATGCCGCGAATGCGGACGTCAAATGGCTCTTCGGCAGGCGTGGCGAAGCAAATGAAATATACTTCAACGGATTGCGATAGTCCAAAAACTTCTCATCTTTCAACGTGTGCCAGCTTCTCTACCAGCAGACGAAAGAAGAAATAATCAAAAATGGTTAGATTTACGATTTCTTTGCTTTGTTGGGCAAAAGACAAAGCATCCTTCAGCAATAAACCGTGTGCTCTTAAAGTGAGTGTAAAACACGAGCCTGGTCACGTTTGGAATAAAATTAAGTGAACTGCCACTAATTGGAAATAATCAATAGCTTTCTACGCAGCCACGTACTTTGTGCGCTAGTTTTTTATTTAGCACCAGAAAATCAAAAGATGCAAAGGTGGTTACAAGTACCTTTTTTTGTGGTCGGTAGGAGGAACCTGAAGCAACGTCTAGCGATGAACTATACGCTTTGAACGTGCGCAAAACATGGCTTTCCGGTTCCGTAAAGACATTCGTCTGGAAATGGTAGGTCCTGCCAATTTATAGTGTTGTGGAATAATTTGGAAAGGAAATCGCGCGCACGATCAGTTAAAAGCTGTTGAAGGAATCCGCAGTGCAGAAGTATGTCGTTCAGCAGAAATTCGTCTACGTCAATGGCGCAGCTGGTATGAACAGCACGGGTTATTGCATACTGGGCTGGCTAATCAGGCAACTCGGCCCAGGCAACTCGGAAAAATTGTTTGTGCGTCACGACCAATGGTTGAAGAGGCCGAGCTGGAAGCGAAGTTCGTGATTTGCGGCGTGGCGCCTGCCGGAGGCTTTGACGTAACGTTTCTTATTACGGTATTACCCTATCAAAAAGAATTGATGCTTGACACGTTCGTAGTTGCGCGCTGCTCAAGATCTCCAGCAATGTAATGATCATTGAACTGTTGAAGTAATACAAGGCGAATTTGTTAAGCACGACTGGTGACCGCTAAGGAAAGTCTCAGAACTTTCGTAGTACGGTCTCAGTACGGTCTCAGGGACCGTAAGATGTCGCGGCGTTGTTCGTCGGGTAAATGAAGGAAATAGGAGATGGCAAAATTGTCATTGTCAATGTCATGGTGGATGATGTCGGGCTTATCGAAGTGATAGCTGTACAATCTGCGCCTTGGTGCAACTTTCCTGATTCGTGCAACACAGGTAACATGAATTCCTGGAGGCGCTGAATCCGACATCCGAGACGGTAAGTAGGATATCATAACGCCGAACGCCAGCACAGTGCCCGGTGATCAGTGACCACAAAAAAGTGGCTGCCGTAGAGGTATTCACGTAATTTAGCTACGGCCAAGACAAGAGCCGAGCACTCATGTTGAGGTATTGAGCAGTTGTGCTCCGAAAGAGAGGATGCGGCTCGCGCTAGAAATCACTCGGTAGTCACCGTCTAGGTGTAGAAGCAGACAGCTCCGATACCATAGCCCGCTTGCATCTGTGTGGAGCTCCGAAGGGGCAGACGGCTCAAAATGTGACAAAATAGGAGCTGTGGTTAGCAAAGAGAAGAAAGTACAGAAACTTCGGCTTGCAGAGGTCCCCATTGTATCATTAGGTAAGTTATGGGTGCGGGAATATCGGCGGAGGTCTTACTGAAGCTTCGAAAATACGAACACAGTCCTACCAAGCTGCGGACACCTTTCACAGATGTAGGTTTGAAAAAGTCTTTGTCGGCATAGATTTTAGCCGGCTCGGGCTGAAAACCGGTGGTGGCGAATAGATAACTAAGGATGTTAAGCTGGCACAGTCCGAAATGGCACTTTGATGCGTTAAGTGGAAGGCAGGCGGCACGTAAAATATCGAGAACTGCTGAGAGGCACTGAAGGTGACGTTAGAGTGTTGGGGAAACAACGATGACATCCTTAAAATATCACAAAAACGCACGCCACCCAAGATCATGAAGAAGCGAATTTATCATGCGCTCGGAGGTGGACTTCGGTGGGCAATTCCTGATAATTTTGTACAATTACTGCGAACACAAGACAGTACTCTATGCTAACAGTGTTGTGATATTTCACAGTGCTGCTATTTCGGAATAAATGAACAAAGGATTTATTTTGATAAAAGAGTATTGCTTTTTGGTTTCTTTAAATCACTAACTTTAAATCACATCTAATAAAAACAAAAACAAGCAGAGGGATAGTATGACTGAAATACCATTCCAAGCAAAACAGTCAAGCCAGTTCAGCAAAGAAACGTTCTGGCGTAAATTTTAAGGAATATATAAACTGGGAAGAACACGTTCATTACTCCAGTGCAGAAATTTCAAACACTTTAGCAATTCATGAACGAATATACGCCAATCATGCCAGTTCTGTTAAAAAACAGCTGTGTAAGGCAATGACATATTCTCGATTGCATAATGTTTGTTAAACACTACGCCAAAAGCGTTCTGGGTTCTAGTTTTACAAAGGAGATCTCAGATTTATTGTAAACTCTTTACCGCGTAAAGTTAGACTGCCAATTTCCAAAAGACAAATCCTTCATTGTGGAATGTTTAGCACTGAGAATTTAAAAAGACTTCAAATTTGATGCAACTGCGTTTCTTGCGAGTTGCAAATAGCCACCATGTATCTGCACATTCCCACAGGATCCACCTAATCAAAAACGGGGAAAGTCCATGGTTACCCATTATTAGAATGCAGTTGAGCTGATAATCTAAAAAAATGTCTGCCTTTGCCTGAAACAGCATGTCAATCAAAGACAACTGCTGTGTTTAAAGAACATGGAAAACCATTTAGCTAAGCCGGCAGTAATATTCTTGTATTTGTAGATCCCGCACTATGTTCTATTTATTATTGTATTTTGTGTATTGTTTATGTGCAACATTGAATCGCAGTCATGAGAGAGACCACTTTTATTTAAGCTTGGCTTGAAGTGGCTGTGCACTTTTTTCGGCGCTGATACAATCTGTAATTTAGTTTTAATGCTTAGTAGAAACGCAAAATATAAATGAAGCGAAGCATTGAACGTCGTCAGCTATTGACCTTTTCAATTGATTACCTGAGAAGCAGTGGGTATATTTTTATCTGTACTTTCAATGTACTTTGAAAGTAGATATTTTCTCTTAGAAATAAATTTAATGAAACAAGCGGATGCATAGCTGCTAGCTCCGTGCTGTTTTACAATTACACTGTCTTATTAAATTCTTCATAGACTGAGAGGTCAAATCCGCAATTATAAGCCGAGCTCTCACAACATAATCGTATTGCTTAAAATAGGCAGAAATGGTTGTGAGTATTACCTGCAGACAGAATAGAACGAGTAAGCGCGAGTTTTCGCGCCGCAAGATATACTAAGTTCAGAAAAGCATGCTGGGATTACTACATAAAGGTGGAAAATAACTCACTACCACGATTGACAGTTATAATTCAGCAGAAGCGTATTTGTAAAACTGAGGACACCTTGGACACTCCGAAGTACAAGAGGAATGACCAAAAGGGAAAAATTTACATTATGGAATGGTAATTATAGAGATAAAATTGTGGAATGGTATCTTATTATCCGCTTCAACAAAGTGAATTTGAGCATGTAACTTTCATTTATTTGGTAGAGACGGTAGTAGCGGGAAGATATTAGGGCAGGAATTTCGTCAGCAATGAATATAATTGTAATCATGCTTTATTTATATCTTTCAGGCATTAGGGCAAATGATTGTTGATGTAATAAAAAAAACACCGCCATTTATAACCACTTTGTTTGCTTCCAATACTTGTAGTGAATACTGTTTAGAAAAAGAAAAATGTCATGAGAAGGTATTACAAAACTTTAGAAGACCTAACCGAAAGCATCTACAATATTGTGTTTTCAGCATGACCTCGTACGTATCTTTTGAATATTATATTTCCGAAAGTGTTGATCATCAAAAACATTCCTCCCAAAATTTATTGAGGCAATTTATTTACTTTTTTCTCTTACTTGAGGTTTATTGCAGAAAACAGAAACAGGAATAGCGAAGATACGCAAAAAACTTCAATAATTGCACAGGTATATTACCATAACCTTATACATACCGTAGCCGCCAGCACAATTAAAGTACAAACGTACACTGCTCCCGATATACCGTGATCAAATTTTTAAAAATATACACCAGTGTTTTACAGATGGTCCCTTTTGTTACAATACAAAAATCCTGAAACATTCTCTGCGATCCTCATTAATTCATAATAACCCAAATCTATGTGACTCTCTTAGTGTACGTACCTCAAGTGCATTTCGAATCCAAACATGATTTTTGATATTTCTGGTAAAATGTCCCCAATCAAGGAAAGGCTAAGCCATCGTGGGCACATCCTTAGAATAATATATAACGAAAATTATGATGTGCTACGGATGTTTTCAAAGGAACCTCAAAATATATTTTAAAAGCTGAGACGTCCTGCCTCAGGATATTAGGACATCCTAAGGTGAGCGCCTTTTCACCTTCCCACTTCATTTTTACGACATCGGCAACAATTAGAAATGATACAAAAAGAGAGAAAACAAAATACCATTGTTATAAAATATATCCCCAAACAATGTACCGGAAGCTCTCCTCTTCTCTGATGTTTGAAGTTTCACTTTGAGATATAAAATTGGGAATAACGTTCGGGAAAAAACGCAGACATTTGAAATAAAATAAAATGGCATATCGCAGGTGAAATACTTTTCTACCTGGTACAAAAACGAAATTGTCCTACTATGTAATACCCCTGCTCACCAAATCATCATCCATAGGGAATATTCCTTAGCAAAACTAAAAAAAAGCTGCAAATGGGAAAACATTGAGTGTTCGCTACTAAATTTAGTGATGACATAGAATAAAATGTTTCGCGGCGATGTTTGCAGACATGGCATCTATTTTTACCTATTCACAATTCCGTGCTTTATGTTTTCTTTTAGAAAATTTTGTGTCGAGACACACGCGAACTTTGTGGTTGACTCATATTATACTGCATGAGTTTGTTTAGTCTGCCGTTTGCTAGCCTGTGCCTTTAACTGACATGAAAAGGACAATACGAGTTCCAGGTATTACCCTGTTGACGCGTAGTGCTCTGTTCAAATATGCCAACATATATTCAATCTCTTCCCAAAACAAGATTTCATAGCCAGCACCGCATGTCTCTGTTGAACAAGCACACCACCATGGCATTATATCCGGCTTAAAATATTTTAAATATTGTGAGCTCAACGAGATCTACAGTAACAACGCAGAATTGTGTATACGAAGTGGATGAATACTGAATCCTGCTTTTAAAGATGCAGTCAGCAGCGAAAATATACATCTGCAATCAACTGCGGAGCTGGTCCAGAATTAAACGAATATCTTAAGTATAAAAAATTAGCACAAAACCAAGTGCTAACCCAGGTTCACCCCCAGACTGGCGGTTTATAAACAAAAAACACTTGTCGAAGCTACTGAGAGCTTGTCTTTTTATATTAGCTGGGCAGCACTGTGAAACCTGTAACTCACCAACCTTTATTTTCAGCGCTTGCTGTTTTTCTGCGTTTTTAAAGACGATAGGATTTCTTGGGCTACCTAAACCCAGAAATTTTGGCCTGCCTTTGTGTCTGCCTGTCTGTCCATCTGCTTGTCTGTGACTCGATGCAGCCACCCGGCTAGACTAAAACAATGCCGGCGCAATAGTCTTATATAGTCAGAGCTAAATCTACGCGTCTAAGTCCGGTGTAATGTTCATACCTGTCAACATTGTTGAAGAAGAACAACGCATTACGCAAATATAAGAGAACAAATTATTACAGAAGTGATGTTTGCAGTGTTCCTTTATAAAAATCATAGATGGATGACTTTGGCGAAATGAAATACTTCATCAACTCAAGAAAAAAAAATTCACTTTGCCGTCGCCTGCTGTCGCCCGCGCCACTATAGCTTCTTGCGGCATTTTAAGGAATCAACCGGCAACAGTTACGAAAGGTTCCACTAGATAGGTTTTACGTTCTGCTTGCAACGCACGTGGAGTAGGGAAACGCGGTTCTATAAACGTTGAAGTAGGGCGCCGCAATTCACGCGCGTCCCGGTTTTGGACCAGTGGAACACGGTAAATTTAAAACAATTTAAGCAAACCTTTGGCGTCTTTACCTTGGGACTAGCGCGACGCAAGAGGAACAACATTACAGGTGAGCGAGAAAGCGAAGGGAGGCATTTACTTGGCAAAAGTAAATAAAGACCATCGTCTTTTGACGACATTTGCAACGAAAGAAGCAGATACGCAGCCAATTTTCTTAGACTTTTCACCAGTGCTTGTGATCACATTTTGATGACACTTCCATGCGGCTTGTGGTGCTTGGCCACAATTTTGTTTCACCGCCTCTGAAAAATTGCTACCAACTTCTTGGGAAAATTTACCTCACTTGCATTGCGGAATGAAGATGAGGACACTTACTAGGTGCAGTAGCCGAGCCGCGAGCCCCGATCAGTTTGTCCACCTAAAAAAATGAATGCGCCAAAATATTCACAGATTAGTTGTTGCAAAAATCGCAATGCTTGGGCTGCAGCTAGAAACACCAAGTAACTCCTGAGCGTGCACACGGTTAGCGCAGCTTAGCTGTAACCGCGCAGCGTCCCCGGCGCACGTTTGCACTCCAAGGATATCCCAGTAGAGATATTGGCGAGGATTTGCTAAAAACATCCCAGCGTTACCCGTAATCGTTTCAACGCTTGCTCAGGACGAGAAAGGCCCGCCATAGCGTACGTCTCTTCAAGGTAATGTTCAACGTTTATTTCCGCAAAAAAATAAGGAAGCTCACACTTATAGCAACGGTGATTGAGCAAAGATTCTTGCGACAGCAAAGAAGATTTAAATAAGTGGCAATCCTGTACCTAAAAGTCGTGATGGTTGTAATGGTTGCGTACAGCTTCGGTACTTTCAAGTCTTACACTTTAGTGTAACCGTCCGTCAGTTTTTGCTTCTTGCCCGAACAGCAAGCGTAAACTATGCCCTACAAAAGAGGTCTTCAGTTCTCAATTTGTGACGAGGCTAGCATAAACATTTTCCTTCCTTCAATGTCCTGAAGTGGCTGTTTCAGCACGTCTTCATCCTTGTCTCCGACATGGTTTCATGATTACTGTTCAGCTTGCGAATGAGGGCATTCACTTATCTGCCGTATAGCTGGCACATTTTTCCTATGGTGTCTATTGCCCTGACAAGTTGTTTGAACTCTGCAAATTGTCACCAAATAAAAAAAAAATAATTTCTTCTTTCAAATTTTGATACCAGGACTCGTTGATGTTGCAGGGAAAGTACGCAAAAAAGCCGCCAGTAGAAACTTCTGCGATAATATTGTGAGGGATAAAAAATAGCAGGCATAGGAAGACGTGCCTACCAGCAGCCTTAAAGCTCCCATTGGAGGTACGCTGGCCGACGGAGTTCCCAGGCGACCAGACCTTGCCCTGCTTTTAGAGAATACTATAAAGATAAACAAAAAACTTTAAAACTCTTGCAAGGAGGATTTCTCCTATTTCCAAGGATTTGATTATAAATGTATGCCGCATTACCTTTGAAGTTTCGCACACGCAAGTAGTCCGAGTTCAGGGCCCTATTTTGAAAACCACTTGACTCATTCGAAAATTTTTGAACTACGTCTGAAAACTAAAACTTACATTCTTCTCTGTCGGCACGCAAAGCTGTGCAGGCCATTGCGAAGAGTTGCTGCTACTTTCGGTGTAACATGTACACAATTTAGGCATGTCACTTTTAGTACCATTTTTTTCTTGTGTATAATTACATCAATTGCAGGTGCCTGTGCACGGTGGTCAAGTACTTGTAGACCACCCATCCTGTCCTGTGGCCGGCTTCAGAAACCGGGCTGTGTCCCTCGGACAGCGAAGAGTCAAATATTATCTTCAAATGAATCAATCTCCTAGCCACATAGACACGCCACTGAAACGAGCCATCAGAATGTAATGCGGAACTGTCCGGCTGGTGGCTATTGGGTACATCCTCGTCATCTCTATCTGCAATAAAAGGAAGGTAATGTGCACTTGCTGATGGCTATAAACAGGTAAAGTGGTAAGGCAACTGGCCGAGCACTGTACAATAAAAAACCACGAAAACAAAGTTTTGCGTTTTTCTAAAAAGAGGACAGACCCTAGCCCACTACAACTTTGTTTCACCAGAAGCAAGTAGTGCTGCCAATACTAAATTATTCTTTGTATCACCGAATTTATTTTACCTCATACCCACAATAACGAATTACACGGCATGTGAAGTATGCCATACATTAGCCATAGTCACCAGTCAGTGCATTTGGAGCCCCTAATCTTTACCTTGAAAATAGGTTACATTCTTGTTTGTATATCCAGGCTTTGAGCGCTATTGTCTGTGATAATCAATTCAAAGCAATGCTGTTTTGAATTTCCAGTGCGATATATATTATGCAACGCCAAAATTCTATTGTTCCTTTTGCTTGACTTTTACTCTTAAGAGCTAGTCGGGAGATTTGTTTTTATTGGAGCACAAGTGTAGTCGGTCTAAGTAGCAGCAAATTTTTAATAAGGACCAATGTTTTTTTTGTCGTCCTAGTCTTGTGGCAGGTTAAGCATACCAGAATTTATCTTCACAACAATATACTCCGATGAGTCTAAAACCTTTGCCTACAACAGAAGACTTCGTTAAACCCTATCTTAACGCGCAGTTTACCCAAACAATATAGATGATTTCCTGACGATGGCGACACTCTGGTTCCTTAGGCTTTATTCATGTGCCATAAAATGCACCACAAGCATTTGTTTTTTTCTTCAATCCGGCAGTAAACCAAATATTAGGGATGCAAAAGAGAATTGGCACAATACAACACACAAATAAATAAGCTGTCAGCACAAAGAATTACTTTGCAAGCATTTGATAAAATTACCATGATCGGAAAGCGCACATTTGAAACTGCCAGAAATATCCGCTCATCATGTTCACCTGTAGCTGTGTTGCTAGATGCTCCTTGAAATGGTCTCTTTGTTTACTTCCGTCCAATCTTATTTCTGACTCCTCTTAAACAAGTACCGCAACTGCAAAGTTTAGTTTGCAACAAAAGCATAATATTGCTATATAAAGTGTACATAAATTATTACCACGGATGAGTGACACACCATTTGTAGGAATTTCAAGCCAGTGCTCTACTTAAAGCTGTAGAATTTCACGTTGTGCATTCGAGAAGTTGTGCATTCGACAATATTTTAAACAAATAAACGCTCAGCCCAACGATCGGACCATCGTAACAGTGGCTCTAGCATATCCACCTGAGCTGCTCTGCTAGCGAAACTGTCAAGTTCAACATTTTGCGGCAAGCACGTGACCCGCTGCGGTGGCTCAGTGGCTAAGGCGATTGTGCTGCTATGTACGAGAACGCGGGTTCGATTCCCGGTAGCGGCGGTCGCTTTTCTGATGGAGGCAAAAAGCAAAAACACCGTGTGAACGATATTTCCGCATACGTTAAGGATATCCAGGTGGTAAAAACTAATCCTGACCCTTACACTACAGCGCGCTTGGTCACGTGCGTTGCGTTGGCTTGTTAAACATTACAATAAATCAATAAAATCAAAGCAAGTCATGTTAATGGACCTGGTTTGGAGCCGTGTCACGGCTGTGGTCTATGGGCACTCTAGCGTTCCCAACAATGTAAAAGTAAAAGCAATTCGAGCCATTCGGAGCTTTTTGTAGCTCAAGCAGAAGTCCTCCAGGATGGCAAGCAGATGATTTGAAATTAAATTTCATCATGCACATAAAACAATGCGAGAATGCATGGAACCAATTTTTGTCACCCGGGGTGTCAGCAACCTCAGCACGTGCGAACGTAATGAGGACAGGTTCATTCTTGCACAAATTGTTAGAGCGTTGAGAAACTCCACTTTATTTCCAACTGCGACTTGTAAAATGATAGAGATTTTATGTATTTACAAGAATGCTATTACGCAAATAAACTTGTACACTACACGGTTTACCGTGCTAAGGTTTCTGTAGTCTCCTTAAAGGAAAAGCATTTGTTGCATAACAGGTGTACATCAAGCCATATTATCAGCGGCTGCAGTGCGACGATGGACGACGACCACGCTCACCTGCGGGAAGGCTCGCGCTCCTTTGCCGTAAGCGGAGTGAGACACCTCAGCATTTGCACTAAACCCGCCTGACTCAGCACTCTGCTCCTCTCCTTCAACAACTATGTGGCATGTGATCTACAGTGAGGACCTGGACTTTCCTTTCCGCACAGAGAAGTCGCCGAGCGTTGTCCAGCATAATAATGAGTCAATGATCTCCGCAAGCAGCCGGCAACGGAACACCTGTTGTGGCCCTCACACTGGCGCCATATCGGGAGTCATTGTTCGCACTGTCTGGCATCCAATCTGAAGAAAACCAAATTTTCGGTGTCGGGGAGGCTGTACCAGCTTTTTATAAAATGTATTAAATTCAAAATAATTTTACAGACGTGCATGTACGCACACACGGGTCCCTAGCCGTACGGCTGAATGTGGACCCTCGGTTGTTTATTATTAGGGTAGCATTAAATCGCAGCGAAAACAAAATTGTTATTCTCAAATAATAATGGAAACAAAGGCAACATTTCACACATTCCAAATGTAACAATACAATTTTACAAGTTTATCAACCTGATTTACAATACATACTAACACCATAACAACTACTACAAAACATTTTCTTTCAGCAAAAACTATGTACCTTGTCTTTTTTTCATACACCAAAGAACAACGGTTCGAAAAATACACAGGTTAAAAAATGGTAAAACATATAATTTAGCCCTAAAGAGGTACTTTTAGTGCTGCTCTGAACTTAGGTATTTTCATTGATAATTTCAAATTAGGAGTCAGGCTCTTCCAGAGTTGCATAGCACTGAAGGGGTTACTTTTTCTCGTAATTTGTAAGAACAATTTGAGTAAAAACTTTTATTGGGAGGTATACCCTTTTTGGTTTATATTGCTTGCAGAATTAACATCTCTGAAGAGAAAAAAAGGTTGATTTTTGTGAAGCCCAAATAAACATTTACAAGCCTAAAATAACCAGAATGCGTAAATTCTAACATAAGGTTATTTGCGGATGACTGCGTATTACACCGTAAAATTCATTCTAACGATGACCACGATATTTTACAATATGACAATAATGCTATAAACACATGGTGCTCAACCTGGCTAATGCATCTAAACCTTGCTGAAACAAAATTAGTGTCTTTTACTAATCACGCCTCCCAAAATTCAGCATCCTACACAATAAACGAAAGCCTCGGCGACAGATCTTCCACCTATAAGTACCTTGGCGTACATCTAACCAGTAACTTGACATGGAATAATCACATTAACCATATCCTCGTGTGTGCTAACCATTCACTTGGTTTCTTTAAACGTAACCTCAGACATGCTCCGGCGTGTTCACGAAAGTTAGCATATATTGCACTAATACGCCCTAAACTAGAGTACGCGGCAGCCATTTGGGACCCTCATCAGGCATATCTAAGAAATGACTTAGAAGCCTTACAAAACCGTGCTGGTAGCTTCATCTTTTCTGATTACTCACCCTATACCACCGTAACCAAATTAAAAAATTGTGTTGAACTCGAAACCTTATCGCATCGTCGCCACATATCTCGGTTAACATTATTTCATAAACTGTACTACCCTGCATGCCTTCGTAACGAATTTTTCTGTGAACCCGCCGCCATTCTTCCACGTAAAGTTAATTCATGCAAAATCAAACGCATCACATGTCGTACCTTTGCTTTTGCGGAATCATATGTTCCTCGTACCACAATACACTGGAATAATCTACCATCAAACATTGTTACTGAACCGAATACCACGAAATTTACTAATTCTTTAAGCAAAAATATCAATGTGTAATATGTATCATTTAACTGCCTCATTTAATTCAGTTCTTTGCGTTGTCAGGTGACATGTGGTAATAAAACATGTGGTTATAATCTGTGTAGTTTGTTCTCGTTACTGTACCAATAGCTGTTCTTATTGTTCTACCGATTTTTTTCTGTTTGTTTGCACTCTAGCGTTGTTAATTATTTCTGCCATTTTTTTAGTTTTTGCCATTCTTGCCATTTATGCGTTTATTTTGTTCTTGTTCTAGTTTATGTGATACCTGTGTAACCCCCTTACCCTATGTAATACCCTCCCTAGAGTGCCTTTAGGGTTTTTTTGAAAGAAAAAGTAAAAATAAATAAATGATTGCAAAATTGTCCTCAAATAAGTGATCAATCAATAACATACCTAACAGTTGCCGAAGTAAAAACAACACCAGCCCCAAAATGGCTGGTAGTAGTGAGGCGTATCAATTGGTTTTGAACATAGACTGGAATTGAAGGCTTGATAGACGGCGTTTATTCGGTGAGCAACGGTCATTTCATAACGAACCAAACACTCTGGTGATGATCGTCTGCGCCAGCTGAACGAAGATGAAGCTGACCGGTTGTGGCTGTGGGGTTACGTGGCTTAGCCTTTACGTGGCTTAGCCTTTGCTAACGTGTTCAATGGCATTCCACGCGTTTGACAGGGTACGTGCACTGGAAATTCTAAAAGAAAAAGAATTATCCACCACGTTTTTTTCTTTAGGTTGAAACAGAAAAAATAAACAGGAAAAACACATAGCCAAGCATGCATTCCTTTGGCTTAGGAATAAAACAACAAAAACAACATAAAAAACGAACGTGTGTCTGAAGGTTTCCGCGCAGTCTTGGCAGTCAGCTTCTGAGGCAGTCTACAAGACGGACAAATAGTAATTTTTCAGTTGTAGCTACACGGAGTGTGATGCCGGTGTTAGTAATAACATCATAGAGAGCTGGGCTAGTTGGTATACATTCAATACGACGGAACACCAGAAACCTAAAGGGAGAGGAGAATGACACAATACGAGCGCTTGTGATGTGGGTACTCTTATCATCTCGTTTAGTTTCTGTTGTTTCATTATATTGAAGATTATATTCGCCTTAAGCTAGGCTCACAGAGAAAACTAGCCAAAAATGCGTTCGCGAAGGAACGGGCTCAAAGTTCCATCCATATTTTTCACCGTACTTTCAGTGAACTTGTCGCACGTGATGGTATTTGTTGCATACAGCTGAGCAACCCGGCAGGCAGGCGACAAAGGTAATTTGTTTTCAAAGGGTCCGATTGCTCTGGTGTGACGCAGTGACTGAAAAAAATATTCTGAATAAAGTGATCCTCACTTAAAGCCCTCACATAAGACGGCTACCATATTCCGCTTTCCTTTTGTTCGGCTTGCAAGCCACCGCGACGAAGCTTTGAAAAACGTGGAGTTCCAGTTATGGGGAAAACGCATCAGTACCACTGAAAGTGTTGCCGTAGATTAGAGCTGCCTTCATAGAAAAACAGTGTTTTCCGACAAAATTCACGACTCTTTCATATACCGAACAGCACTACTTGGGTGTTTATTCGAATGCTTGCCTTCCCTGTCAACGTTTTCCCGGGCAAAGGCGACCTCGCGTCGAAAAAAGCTCCCCGACGTAAGCGAAGTCAATAAAGGTTCCGTGTAATTAAATAAAAAAAAATTGTGAATTTTGAACTCTTGTCGAGAAGGCACTAATGGTAGTAGTGTAAGATCATAAAACTAAGAAACAAGGCTAGACAAAACTGGGAGGGTTGTGGACTTCGCTTTTTGTAAAGACATTCTTTGATAAAAGCAGCGCGAACACAAAGACAAAGGAAGTGCAACAATTCCTTCGTCTTTGTCAGAGTTCGCGGAAATTTTATCCAAGAATGAACTGGGAATTCTCGTTGCTGGCCGGTATTATAGGTAGTAATCGGTACAATCGTCATCGTTGTTCCGACCGCTACATTTTATGCGAGCAGTCGCAGGCTCCTCTGCGAGCTAAGCGAAGCCGAAGAATTTGGCTAATAAACTAATCCCCATTTGGTGGTGCGCACCATCCCTACGCGGCTATTTGTTGGCACGCCGGCTGGCATTGTGGCCGGCAGCGGTGGGCAAGTTGCTAGTTATAAAGAAGTCCGCGTGTGTGTCACCCAAACTAGAGAATGTTCCCGGGCATGTGAATCTTCAGGTAATGTATCTGCATGGCAAAATTTGTCCAGGCTCTGTGAAATTAATGGGCATATTCCAAAGTGCATCATGTTTGCCCCTTAAAGCACCGCGCAAGATTGGTTGATTGTGTTTAAGGGGTAGAATAAATGATTCCCCATTTGCGGTATGAATTACGCAGGGCTATGGAGCGCTTTCTGAATGACAGTTAGCGGGAGCATGATAATAATGTGCGGCGTGGTTTGCAGTTGCATCTGAGGCACCAAGGTTGTTCGCGGGTACAGGCAGGTTCCAAAGCATTCTTTGATGAGTGTCTTTTTGTCAGCCGTCAATGTCATGTCAGTTCCTATAACCGCTGCCGAGAGAATAAGGAGGCAGCTGTAACAGGAAACGAGGGACATAAGTGCATAGGCACCCTGTTTATTCTGTTGACAAAAATTTAGGTCAGTGTTTTAGGCATCCAAATGTGACTTTTCCTATGATTGATGGCTTTGTTGCAATTTTTTGTGTCTACTTAAGCCGACATCAAGATTTAATGTGTTTTCTATGCGTGGCTGTATTCCAGCTATGATATCTGGCATGACGTTCCGATAGAATGTTTATAAGTATGTGTGCACCTTTAATAAAATATTTTGCTTCTCAGTGCTTGTTTCCAATGCCTCTTTCTATATGTCGGTTGTCCCGTTTTGGCGCTGTGAAGCTCAGGGATTACCAACCTTGCGACACCCACACGTAATTACGGTCCATTATCCAGGGCGGCAAGCTGCCTGGCAGACCACAAGCATCGAAGTGCGGTTTTGCCCCATGAAATATTTTGTCGATTTTCTATCGTTTAAAACAGAATTCGAAAAGGTTCCTCATTGACGCATGAGAATAGTCAGCATCTTGCCCCCTTCATGCCACGAAAGCACTTCCAGTGAAGTCTTCCACGTCCACACATGGAACAGGTACCCGCAGTTCCGTGTTCACGCAGCAAAACCTGCCTCTGAACCTTGGTGTTCGCACATTTTAGATTTTTGCGTAGGGTCACGTAAGCTGCGCAAAGCTTAGTGCTGCCTATCTCATCAAACGCGGCTTTATAGTCGCCGTCAGGAGACGGAGACTTGTCGAAGCGAACATTATTTCGAGGCGGCGTCACGACAGCAGCTGTTCAGGCACCACATTCGTGTGTTGCAGTGGCAGAAGCACTGTTTGGTGCCCTGCTTAAGACTTTCCCCACCGTGACGTAACCTGTAAACTGGGCTCAGCCTATGATGAAATGTATCCGTCACCATATGGCGGCGACGTGACCAAAGGTTTTTTAACTCGCGACGTCTCCCCCCGCCATACGCTAGAACACTCGCGTAGAATTCCAAAACATGCTAAAAATAGGTTGCATCCGACCCTAATAGAGCTGCTACGCAGGGCCCATGCTCAGGGTGCCCAAGAAGAACTGTGACTGGCGAACTTACGGGTAATGCCCGTAATGCCCGTACGGGTAATGGCGAACTTACGGGAATTTACAGGTGTAAAGATCTGGAACAGCCTGCCGCATGACGTAAAAGTTGCTAACAATTTTTCTGTTGCAATAAAAACGCGCTACCCTAAAATGAATGACGCACTTTGAGTCCATGCTTGCAGCTATTATTTGTACGTTTTCTCACACTTTTACCCCATTATCGAATGACGTGATTATTCTTATACAATGTGATGACATCCTGCATTTTAAGTGATTCTGGTGCTTTATTATGTTGTATTCATTGTAACCTGCGTGACAAATGCAATTGCCGTTGTTACTGCTGGAAAAAAATTCAACGTGTTCTTGCTTACTTCACTGGATTTTGGATTGTATTCATTCAAGAAATATGTGCTTTAACAAGTGTTTAGAGTGTCTTTACCGGTTTTTTTTTAATTTACTATTGACGATGTGTACTGACATGCGTGTCCGCAATTCTTGCATTTTTTTATTAAGCCCCTTACTAGCCGCTGGCTATGGGTCCAAACAATTTTTGGGTATGTTTTGTAGCGCCACATAGAACAATAAATCGAATTGAATTGAATCGAATTGAAATGCCGATTCATGAATTCATTCTATTCACCACTACGGATGTGCACCCCCCGACTACCATTTAGCCTTTAACCGCAGGCCAGACGGTGCCAATATTGTCGAAAATATACCTCGTCTGGGCATACCAACAGGTCTCAGCCACTGAGGAGGTCCTACACAAGGCTCACATGACAAGCCTTTTCCCCCTGTTTGAGTTCCTGTGAACGTTTTTCGCACTATGTAATGCTGAAGAAACGTGTAAGCGTTTCATGACTACAGTTAGGCGGAGACTCATAGCTTGAACGCAAAAATTCATCAGGCGTGACCTTATCTACATGAGCTCATATACATAACTGCATGAGCTTATCTACACATAAGGCACCCGTTAGACATTCAGAAAATAAATACAGAAAACATGGCGTGAGCGCGTGAACGCGACTTGAGAGTTTTCACAAAAGCAATCAATATCCAGATCAAGGTAATAGAGCAGTGATTTGTAGCTTGCGGGGAAAATGTCTGCCCTTTTTTATCGCGGATCACTCACTCTTTTGACGGATCGTAAAAGCCACACGTTTGCTCAAAAGGTAAACTGTCCATGATAGCAGTGCTTGCATCAAAATTATATCTGAAATGAAATAGTATTTCGAGTAGAGGAATTGACGCCTTCGGAGAGGTTACATACGAGCATCGTTTCAAAGACAGTATGGTCAGTACATCGAGAGGATGATTGCTGTCACCAATTATTGCTAGGCAAATTAAAATCACTGTCTTTTAAAAAGCGATTTTTTTAGAACGGCTTAGTGTTTTCATAAAGCCTTGGCAAAAAATCGTGGTTTTAACTGAGAGCTCGACATATGATACAAATAAGCACCTTCTAACCATAATGTTGTATCTGGACGCCGAGGCTTCCGTTATCTTCGTTTTGGCCAAGTAAGAAAACCGGAAATTTTTGCTTTAATACAAACGCGACGATCCACCATGCAGCGTTCAATCTCTTTGATAAGATTTGCTGGAATGTAGTGCAATATCTTTGTCAAAAATATCCCTTTGAAGGCATGCTTCGGTTACGATAGTTGCTTTGGGGTGACCAGTTAGTAAAATACTCTTAAGCGAAGTGGTTTTATCTTCGTGCATTGACATTTAGGAGACACAAAAAGCGATGTGAGGGCAGAAGGCATCGTCATAAATTATGCGCCGTTGTGCTCACGGACTAGTGAGTTAGTGCCAAAACCGGGTACAAAATCCTTATCCGGGACGCGCCACTTATAGTTGATGGACAGACCTTCTTTTTCCTGTATTTATCAGCATTCAAAAGGTTGCGCCTCTAGAGAGAAAGTACGGAGTAGTCATTGGAAATGAATATTGACGGTTCGGACTAGTTTGTGAATAAATCTTTTATTTTAAAAGTCATTGAAAAAAAAAATGATTGCCTCAAAAGCAAATTTGGGTTGTCTTGGTGTTGTGGCGTTGTGTCTTGGTGTTGTGGCGTTGCAACATGCGTCCGCTCTTGCAGTTGCGAGTTTTCTGTAATTGCCCTATAATTTGCTATCAACGTACGTTAAGTGGGAAGATTCAGTTGACCTACAGAAGCAAGAAGTTTGTATTGGTTCTTGAATTATTCCATTGTTGAGGTACTTATTGCTGGCGTTCTGCGGTAGGTTGCTGGCTTCTCGTTCGCTAGATTAGATTATAGTATGTGATAATCTTTAGTGGTTTACAAGCAGCGTTAACCGGGTAGCTGGGACCCAAAAGTGCATTCTGGAATATTTCAAAATTGTCTCAGCCCTCTGATTGTGACTCACGGAATCTCCGATGGAAATTCTATTCGTTTCTTTTGTTTAAGCCTTTCGTTCAAGGATTTCCACATGTGCTGTTTGAATGAACGTAGGGGTAATTAGCTGTTCCTTCTATACGAGTATTTCAAATGTAAGCTTGCCAAATGTAGTCAAAAATTCATGCCTTTATGCAAATTGCGACATTGTTACTGTTCAAGCCTCTCGTATTTTGTATGGAGGCTAGCTTCCGCTTCTGATCAGTGCCGTTGCTGAAATGTTGAAGTCTATGATTAACAAAAAACAGTGACAAGTCATCCACAAAAAAAAAAAAAATTGTTGTTATGCCATATATTATTGGAGTGTCACACGAATTTGAGAAAGTTTGCTACTGTGTGAATCCTCAGGTCGTGATATTTGCTGCCCATAAGTTGTCCAGGTTGTGTTTAAAACAAATAGGCCCACTTCTAAAGTGGATCGTGTTTGCCCAGTAAATCACTGAACAATATTTGCTGAGGGTGTGCAAGGGTTATCCAGAAGATCCCCCTTTCACGCGCGAAGGGCAGTCTGGGCGCTGTCTGAATGACGGTGTGCGGTAGCACGATAATAATGTAAGGGGCAGTTTAGAGGGGAATGCCAGCCGCCTTTGTGTTTCATGTGACCAGGCAGCTTCCACGCCACTTTGAATAAGTGTCTCGTTGGCAGCCGTCATTGTCACGCGCTTACCCGAGATATTATCGAGGCAGATATGATAGCAAACGACGGAGATACGTGCATAAGTTCTACGTTTGCTCTATTGTCAATACAAGGGGATTGCTAATTGGGGTACCCAATTGTATACTTTTCCATCCCTGATTTTCTTTGATATTTTTCTTGTTTTTTGTTTCCACGTCTGCCGACAGTGGGTTTTAATCTGTTTTGTCCACGTGGCTGTGTTGCAGAAGTCGTACCTGCCAAGCCATTGTTATGTAGTGTATTTTGATGTGTGCGTTTTTTTCTCATAATTCAGTTTGAAGTCATCGCTTGTTTGTGGTCCCTCTTTCTCTGGTTCCTGGTCTTTTTTCGCGCTGTGTTGCTTAAAAAATGAATACGAGTCTCTGGTAAAGCTTTTCGTATTTTTAAAATGGCGTGGTTTCCTTTAGGATCTTGCAGTACCAGGATGACTGGGCTATTTTTAGCAGTTTTCTAAGTCTGTGAATTCTATTATTTAGGTGGCCCTGTAGGTTAAGCTCTTTTGGAACACACACCATGCAGTATCATCTGAATGACTCTTGCATTCCTTCTGAAATACCATACACAACCAAGTTTTACGGGGGCTTGGTGTTTAATGTCAACGAGTTTTTCGGAATGATCTGCACCAGAGCATTTACGGAATGCCAGACTAGATTTAACGCCTTAAAAGTAAGGTCTTCAGAAAAGACGCCCTGCGGGAGCATCTCAACCTCACTAACGTTTGATCAAAACAATTGCAACGCAGTTTACTTCGCGGCTTTTTGAGCTTTAATCTACTCGGTTTATATAATAATGACCTTTTGACTGTACACAGTGCCAGCTATGCTGGGGAGAGGGTGTGACTCAACATCCCCTCAAAGAAGTATTTAGCAAACCTTGTAACAGTCGCTCAAAACACAGAAACAAATAATTCGCTATGGCGCACTAATAATGAACCTATCATTCAATTTTACACAGCACGGTTTGCCACAAACAAGAACAAAAATTATGCTAATTTCATTGCTGTTGGTTTAAAATGGCCATACCCACAGTCGAAGAATATGCGAACTCGGTTAGTTAAAGCTTCACATTTCGGTGACATGATGGTACACAGAGGCACGAAGTGGTACCGGGAAGGGAAGCTGCAGGGTACGTGCGGAGGTATAGAAGGCAGAAAAGGATGTGCAGATGCGACAGATACTGCGAACGGAGCTTACAGCGTTCGGCCAGCTGTGGTAAATACGATGCCACCAGCAAAAATAGCCGGTACAAAAATAGGAACGGATCTTGTAAGGATGGAGGTTGGTTTCAGTTCGCCATGCTCACTGAGCTCGTAGAAAACGCGATAGAAGTGCGTAAAACAAGGAATAGATTGGCAACAATATGTGCTTCGATGGCTTGTTCTTCCTAATTTTATCGAGGGTAAGTTAAAACCGCAAGTTTCGGAAACAAAACCTCCAACAATTATCGAATTACCGCAGCATTTCGGCACGACCACACGCATTTTCCACATTTTTATCTGCAGATTTTGGAACGGTAATGCTACATATTTTTGAAATATCTGTTTATTGCGAGGTGAAAGACAGGCCCGGTCAAGAAGGAGGAGAACAGTATATTGTGCTGATACTATGAAGAAAATGCGCTCGTCACAAGCAGAAAATAAACAAAACCGAGTCGAAGAAAGGCCCAAGAGTGAGTCACGAACCACCCTCTAGTCCCTGCGCCAGAGCGCAAGCAACACTACCTTCATATAATTTTTAAAGACCTTTTCGGTTGCCCACGTTTTAGGAAGATGGAGGGGAGGTTCTTTTTGCCAGTTTCGCTGTCTTCATGTCAGGCTGTCCATATAGCGTCACGACGGTGAAAACAGAGGAGAAAACAGAAAGCCGATACTAATAAAAATTTAAGATGGCTTTTGAAACATTATTTTAACGGCAGAAAAATCCAAAGAAAGAATTGCGGAAGAGTTTCTTATGCACAAATGTTTCCTGCAAGCTAGAGGAAGGGACAAATTGAGACTATTTGACCGCACGATTCTTAGCCACGTGTGGGACCAGAGAGTCATAGCAACGGTTGCCTGCACACACACAAAATATTCATTGTTTCCTCCTGCTCCACCACGGCAACAAAAATATCATATTTTAGCGATGATAGAGACAAGTTTCATACCTGGCTACAAATCAAGCAGCTGGTCACACACTCCGGCACCATCTGGCTCTGATCACAAGGCCAGGAAGCGGGGTTATCGTGCGAAGTGCAAAACGTCTAATATCGTAACGTGTGAAAAAAGGCGCGTGTTTCAGGACCACGGCTACCGCATTCGCACGTTCAACCATGCGGCAGCGCATACGTTTCTGAGAAACATAAAAGTTGCGGAGGTATAGAAGCACATCTGCCGTTCAAGCATTAAAATTACCTGCAATGTATATTACTAGGAAATGTAAATTAATAGACAACCACTTCGACACATGATTGTGACTCGATGTCGCTGGACATTCAGTGAATTTGTTAGCAAGCTTTTTGTTTAGCGGAACGGTTGTTGCTTTGGTGGAGCATGTTCAACCTGAAGCGCCAGTTGGTCGGCGGCGTTCTCAACCCTTGGCTGTGGTTACGAAAGACGAGACAAAAATATAAACAAGCGGGCGTGCTTGTTGCGGAAGCACATGATGGGCTGTTTGGAAACAAAAACCTGCCATTCTGCTAATTTATCTTTCCTGTGTGCGGCAAAACTGCAGTTTGTGAGAACGCTGGTTCCATTGCAAAAGAACGTCGAGTCGGAGACTTTGGGATTAGTGATTATAGGAGCTCGCAGATTTAAAAGCGGCAACCGCCTTAGCGCTAACGCAATGGCCAACCTCCACAATAATATAATGACCTCGGATTGAAAAACTGCCATACAAATCTTTGCCACAGGTACTATATCTCCTCAGACACTCCAAAGTCTTGTTTAGAATATCCCTAGCGACCCCGTGGAGCTGATCTGGCCCGCTGCCATACCAGCCTGGGCGGCCAACGAGGCAGCACAAAAAGCAGCTCGACAACTCATTGTCCGAGCAGGCCCATGCCTCGTACCCTTACACGAAGCCAGATCAGCCCGAGACAGCTTGCTTAGCTATCGAGACATACCTGAGCATTACAGCATTGCCCGCCTCAAATTCAAGTCGGCTCATCCTACCCTCTCGCACTTTAAAGAAAGCTTATGGCGTCTTTGTCAAACAAATATTTTGCCCTGTCGCGCCAAATAGCACCCAATTTATCCCACCCTTTATGAGTTCCCCAACTGCCCTGCATGTGGCATCAAAGGCGCCATCATCCATACCATGTGGGAATTCCATAATGATCCCTTCCCATTAATCCGTACCACCGAAAAATAGGAGGCGGCGTTAGTAGCTCCGACCCGCAGATGCAGAAAAGTCTGACGGAACGGTCTGCCTTTGTCACCACCAAACTGCTACTTTCGGTCACCGCCCTCTCCTAACTACGCATCTCAATAAAGGTTATTTCTCTCTCTCTCTCTCAAGTCGAAGAGCACACGCTTTCATCACCTGCATACCCATGAAGAAATTGCCCGGCGGCGTTCGTCCTTGCTGCTCAACAGTATGTGGCAGTCTTAGGTCTTAGCAAGACGAACTAAAACACTGCCGTTTTGAAGGAGCTTTTTCGGCAGGATTTACCACAGTACACCCGCAAGGTCTTTGCTGCGTTAGGAAAGCCTAAACTCGACTGCCTCGCCAAGTTCCCTGATTCAATACACGGTGAAAATTTAGCGCTAGTTGTTGCACTCTCTTGGAGCAACTAGCGCTGGTCGCCAGTCTGCTCAGACGTGTGTAGCTCTGATGCGGGGATCGCACCGCTCGCCATTTCTATCGGCGCGCTTCCTACGCCTTCTGATTGACAAAGTGGCACCTCCACCCGCCCTAGCTACTTGAGCACTTTCAACAATTTGGCCTGGTTTTTGGCGCCCAAGAACACAACTTCGGGTTTTCAAAGCTACCGTTTTTCACCAATCAAGTCTCGTCGCAAGAAATGCGCCCTTTAGGTTTTTAAGTTCAGGCTGTGGAACATATTCCAGCCTCCAGCAGCCTCCGGAAGTGTCAGGAGTTCTTGAACTTAGTAAGTTTCTTGTGACACTTTATACCCTAATGAGCCGAGCTTTTGCATGTAGATCTTCATATATGGGACGTAGTGGTCAACGAAATCGCAGTACCCTCGGTACACTGATAAACAAGCCATCACCGACACTGTACTTCTCGTTCACGTGTTACCCGACGCGTTCAGTTCGAGCAAGATAGATGCGTCTAGCATTTTTCTCGGCCCTGTACTGGAGCAAGAAATTATCTCTGCAACCGGCTTGAAATATTTTCTCTGAAGCTGCATCTTGACGAACTGGATACAGCGTTTTTAGTCGAGAGCTATCGCTATTTTTTCCGCCGTCAATCATTTACATTACTTTTTGGGGGACCAGTCAGTTCACCTTCTGACGAACCATAGGGCGCTGGTATAAGTAGAAGCATGGAAAGTTGGGCAACTTGGTTCATAGTGGTCATAACAAAATGCAGCGCAAAAAAAAGACGGCACAAAAGAAGAATTAGCGACGACACAGCACTGAACTCGCAAATGAATTTATTAGAAAACACACACACACACACACACACAAACACACACACACACACACACACACACACACACACACATATATATATAAGGCATTCGAGATCTAATCGAAAGGCGTGGGTTCGGTCCCCACTCTGGGCGCGTGTTTTTCTTCCTTTCTTTCTTTCTCGCTTCAATTATTATGAAAAAATATAATTTCACTAACGGTAAAAAAAATATAGTCCAACCATTCCCCTATGCCTTCTTTGGCGTTGTAGACTGCCCGCACTTCTTTCTGTATATATATATATATATATATATATATATATATATATATATATATATATATATCAGTATATTTATATATATATATATATATATATTTATATATATATATCTATATATATATATATACAAAGTAAGAAACCTCGGTAACAGCAACAGCGGAGGATTTATTTCGACGTTTCGACTTCGAGACAAGTCTTCCATGATCCATTTGTGCAAACTCTCCTTCCTCTCACCTTGCCCTCGCTCTTGCTACATTTTCTGTATATGTATAGCTCTGAAACGAACTTATTTTGTACTCTGAAGAAAGGGAGTCCTCTCCCTGAAACGTCAGTAAACTTTTATTTTTATTTTCAATGGCTTTCTCGTGTGTCTCTGTCTCTACTAACCTTATTTTTTCGTGCTCTTTCTGAGTTTTTGATTCCAGACTATATATATATATATATATATATATATATATATATATATATATATGTATATATATATATATATATATATATATATACCTGATTCTGATAATCCACGTGGCTTCCTATCAGGCCACCCGCGATTGCAGCAAAAGTACAGTGATGTGAAACTACACCTACTAAGTACCACACAATACGCAGTGCACCCGACACTAAAACAAAATTTATTCTATCACCATGGAAAACGGGATAATATCACTGACAAAATGCACGTGCCAAGGACTACCCTACTGTACACTGCAACTATTCAAGAACACATATTCATTCTCGGCTAATGACATGGACAGAATGTTGACGCACTTTTCTCCCTTCTTTCTAATGTGATACGCTTCTATAATTTCCCATACACGTTGGTCCTTATGTTAAGCAATTACGACACTGTCTTGAAACACAGCACCACATAGATACATGAAGACAACACATGGAGACACCACGTGGAGACATTGAGACACCACATGGAGAGCCCACATGGAGACACATGGAGACAGCACAACATAGAGAAAGGAAAAGGAAAAAACCATATGGCGACAGCACATTGCCTCAGCACCACATGGAGACGTTGAAGCTGGGACTGAAGTTTGCGTTTGAGCCTACACTCACACTACTGGAGTGGGTGGCAACTGTCAGGACCATTGCACAGCACGTCAGGGATGAAGAACGCCCAAGATTTGTGTCATAGTGTGGGGAAGTGTATTCTAGTGCTGCAGGTGCGGGGCTAAGCTCTCATTCTTCTCGTTCATTGGTAGACTTCCTTGTGATGAATAAGCTGCATGTTATGTTCGCAGCCAAGGAACGGTGTTTTGTTTTCCTCGATGAATCGGCTTACTTCGAGAAGGCAGAGGGTGCGTTAGGAAGGAACTTCGTCACAAGGACGGAAACTAGGGCTACCAAAGTTAAAGAGCGGGCAGTAGCACTTTTACATGAGCACAATCTGGAGCGACTTGCGAGGTCTGTGAAGAGGGTAAACTGCGATGTTTTAGGGGTGTTCTTTTTTGCTAAAACACACAAAGCGGACGTACCGTTCCTTGCTAGTGTCAGCGAATAAGGCATGGCAGTCTTTCGGGTCATTGTACCTGCAGAGGGACTTATATTCGTTAGCTCGGAAGATCCGTGCAAGGTGTCAAGCACCGAAGAAGGGTTGGAGCTTTTGCGAAAGGAAAATCCTGGCACTTGCAGAGTATTTAGTGTGGATGTGCAGGAGTTATACTAAGCCACACCACACAACGAGCTCCTGGCGACCATAAACGCATGTATACCAGGAGAAAATGGTGAGTTTAAGTTTGGCAATGCTTGCGGTGTCCCAGTATGCAGTTTTCTGGATATTCTGACCTTTTACCTTAGTTCCACTTTCGTCGAGTTCCGCAATGAACACTACACGCAGAAAAGCGGAATCAGCATAGGTTCCAAGGTAGCACAAGTCCTTAGTGACATTTTTTTTTCTTAAGTTGACAGGGCTCTTGAACGTAACCTACACGGCATGTGCACTAAGGTGTTTAGGTACTTCGATGATTGCCTTATTGTCACGGAACCTTGTCACGTTGTTAGTAAGTTACCTGATGTCCTCAACGATTTCAAGAGGTGTATTCATGGAATCAAGTTTACGTTCGAACATCCAAAGCAAAACCAAATCTACTTTCTGGATCTCAAGCGTGTTCTTCAGTGTAGTCATATATGCTGGAAATATAGCCCTAGGTCCCAAAAGCCAATACTGAATTTACCTCTGGGCACTCTGAAATTGTGAAGGGTGGAATACGTGTCTCCTATCTGCGCAACGTATTTGCAGTCTTGTGCGCATAAGTATCGTAACAGTTTTAGTGCGCAAATGGAAAGGTTGGGTAAGGTGGTTATAATAGGCAAGGTAAGCGTCTCGGGGTAGAAAAAGCTCAAAAATGGGTGAAGTTTGGGTCTCTGATGCGAGAAATATGTGAGCTTGAAACCGGAAAGAAAAAAATTCTCTGTCATGCCATCCAAATAGAAATTATCACCTGGAATAAAAAAATGTAGCTGGAAGGTACGGAGTAAACGTTTGTTCTGTGCCCGAACCAAATTAAATAGATGGTTCAACCCTGCTGATAAGAAGATATTAGGAGCCGCCAAGCATACACACTGTGAAGTCAAAGACGTGTCGCCATGCATTCCTTGCAGCGTGGCAGTGGTGCAGATGATCCCGTTTTCGTGCTACCAGAAAGGGTTAATGGGGCAAACGGGGCCCTCCCTTCCCCTGACACACTTGGAGCCCAAGCGCACGTTGCAAGGTGAAAAGCATTCCCAGGCTGCTCAGCATTGTGCCAAGTGTGGTTGTGTTCCTGTGTTTTGAGACACTGCCGTAATTGGTAAACATAAGAACCAACGTGTACGGGAAATTATAGAAGCGTATCGCATTAGAAAGAGGGGAGAAAAGTGTGTCAGCATTCCGTCAATGTCGTTAGCCGACAGTGAATACTTGTTCTTCAATGGTCGCAGTTCACATTAGGTTAGTCCTTGGCAAGTGCATGTTTTCAGTGATTTCGCTTTTGCCAAGGTGATGGAGTGAATTTTCTGTTACGGTCGGGTGCACAACGTATTGTGTGGTATTTGGTAGGTGTAGTTTCACAACGCTGTACTTTTGCTGCAATCGCGGGTGACTTGAGAGGGAGCCACGTGGATTTTCAGAATTGCGTCTACATATTTGTTTGTTTTTTCTAATAAAGTCAGTTGCGAGTTCAGCGCTGTGTTGGCGCTAATTTTTCTTTTGACCCGTACTTTTTTGTGCTGCATTTCGTTATGGTCACCGGTATAGGTCGTGTACAAAGTCGTCCGAGTGCTTCGCAGGTTAACATTGTGAAGACACAACTAGAAAGATAGAGAACGCTCTTTATTACGGGACAGTAGAGTGGTCTCCCAGCATTTTTAACGCCGACATGCTACTCTGCGGGGTAGCAGGAGGAGGGAAAAAAGTTGCAATATGAAGAACGGCGGAAGGGAGAGAAGAAAGTAGAAAATTAACGAAGTAAAAAAACAAGGATGAAGCGTGTGCGATGGGGACCGTCAGTGCAACATGAAAAGTCTATAGACTGTTGCTCAGTGCTAGGTAGGTCTGGTCCTATATCAGCTCAGTGACACCGATGTCATTGAGGTATTCAAATATTGCGATAAGCACTTTACACTGAGACAAGGGAGATTGCCATGATTCCAGAAGTGCTTTCAGAGTTTGGAAACTCTGGTTGATGCATTCGATCTTCTGTGCGAGGTGGTTCCTTGCGTGACCGTATGTAGGGCAATCCACTAAATTTGCTCGACGGTTCCTGGTGAACAGTAGTTGTCACATTAGGGGTTCGAGGTTAGGCCAAGGGGATAGCGGTATGCATGTGTGAGTGCTCCGTTAAGATGTAAACTATGAATCAAAGTTTCTCGATGACGTGGAAGTCGCTCCGGTAATCTCAGTGCCAAAGATGGGTCAACATGATGCAGGAATATATCCATATTAGAACGGATATCGCAGACAACAAAGCAGCTGTCCCACATTTAAAAACCTCCGTCAGCACTTCCGCATCCGCCCAAGAATGGGAACTTTTAGCCCTGGTCCAGACGGATACTCGAGCTGAAGTCACGGCGATAGTACCACGGTTACCGCCGTCTCTAACTTGTGCCTTATTCGTTTGCACCTGACTCACTGCGTGGCGACAAATCAGCGGCGGCTTCAGGTCTTTCATCCCGTCTGCCTTTTTCCAGGCTCGTTTTTAATCACTGTAACGGCATTCATCAATACAGCATCTGAACCACTCCAACCCTCGTTACAAACCAATAGGCCACGCCGTGCTTTATTGGTCATATCCACCAGTGGGCTTACTTGTACCTTGATTTTCAGACTAGCAAAGGCACACTCCCGGCGATCTCTACAACAGAAAGCCTGAGTTGGAAGCAAACTATTACTTTGAACATTACCATTGTGTTTTGGTAAACCATTTCATCTCTCACAGGACACATGGTACATTCTGATAATAACTGACCACTTATTCGGGCCGCCCAAAGCCGGCCCCATACCGAACATCACTTTAGAAACTGACGTCAAAATACTTGTTTCAACAAAGGTATGCCGCTTCGGATCACCCGGCATTGTACCAGGCACTGAAGAGGCCAGCAATGGTAAATGCATCCCCTGAAAGTAACCATTTTACCTCCCTCAATCTCCAGATAAAGAATCTACCCTGCCGCACGACAGCCGTTCATCTCAACCAACCAACCCGCCAACAGCACAGTTGGCGGTCTGCATCGCCAGCTCAAAGCTGCCCTCACTGTGCGCCCGATAGCTTTGGGCTGACTGAGAGCACTGGATTTGGTTCAACGTACCGCGCTTCTTGGACGGCATGATGTCTTTTGTCGAGATATAGGCTGTTCAACAGTTGAAATTGTTTGCGCAACAACCGACGGCTTCCTGGTGAATCGTTCGTCTTTTGTGTCTTTGCGCCGAAACCACTGCAGTACTTTGCGCATGACCCGGCATCTATCACCTGACGGTAACATTTTCGTGGATACAAATCTTGCATTTAAAAACCACGTTTCTTTAGGCGAGACGCTTCAAAGGTGCAGTTTCAGCCATCTACGCCGGGCTATGCCTTTATCTGAACAAGACGCCGCACACCTATACCATAATCTCTCATTTGCGCGAAGAGGTCACCTGTTTAGGCCGTCTCAAAACAGACTAACTTAGGTTTCAACCAAACAAATTCCATGCAAAAGTCCCTAGCCTAACCTCTCATCTCCCTACATCTGAAACTAACGCACCCACATCCCACCTAGGCGAGGGGCTCTGTAACAACCGTTCTGCTGCGCTCTCCACCGGCGAAGGTTCTGGCCACAAAACACGAGAAAATTAGACACAAGCCGTGGATGGTCAGTTCTCTAGCACAGGACAGGCAGGTCTGTGCTGAATACATGCAACGGTGTATTCCTTCTATGTTACTGCGATACAACCCCGCAGTGCGAGACCAATCTGCCGCTAGTTGCGCACAATATTCCCTTCTTCATCCTCGTGTATATCTCCGAGCAATGCAAACTTCGTCGTTAGGAGAAGCCAAAACCCCTGTCCTCGTTAAGTATTTCTTACGCTACACTATGGACAGAATAACATCAATGTATTACCAATTGGTCACGTATTTTATGTCCAATACTCCTCACCATCTGAAATTGCACTTCATTTTGACGTTTCCAGCACTTATTTGCAGCACTGCAGCGTACTGCACAACTGTACTCCGCGTTCTTCTTGAAGTTTGAACGGTCCCATTATCTAACGTTTTCTTTGGCTTTTTTCATAGCACACGTGGCTCTTTTGATGAACCAACCTCCGAACGCCTTGCAGACGGGATCCAGTTTCACATTGCAAACGGGATGCACTTTCTGGCAATAAACCTCATGAATGCCAATCATATTTCTGTGACTCAATCAATCCATCGGCGTGTTTAGGTCCTGGAGAAGCGCTGCGCCTCTAAAAGTATCTTCGTGTGTCTCATATTTATACAAAAACATTCAATTTTGAATTGGTTAATTCGTAATGCTCAGAGAAGGTTCTCTTTTAAACTATGCCATTCGCTAAGATTTCCCAAAGACTGCCGCCTGTGTTGCATCAGATTGTGCACGTGCGAGACGTAGGAAATAGAGCGTCTATACATAGGCTAATTTGCGGCCAATTTTATGTCTCTTCTTTGTTTCCCCCTGTTAAAAAATTACACCATCTTACCGTGGGGAACCCTGAGGACATACGAAGTTTCATGGGGGTTCCGTGTGGTTCCATGGTGTTGTTTCATTTATCGAAGCACGAATGGGAATGTAATGTGCACCACCATTACGCTTCTCATCTACGCTGACGGCACTGTTGATTCCGGTCGAACTCTTTATACAACGACGTAGCAGAACGGGCGGAGGTGATCTCTCTGAGAAGTCTGAACGGGCACGCGCCGCGCAGACCCGCTTTATTTGCTGGCGAGGAAGGGAGGCGGAGAGAGGGTGCCTGCCGCGCGCAGGTGCTTTATCCCTGGAGAGGCGCGCAGGTGCTTTATCCCTTTAACCCCCCGCAGCACCGTAAATAATATAAAAGTGTGCCCAAACAAGGGCCGAAAATCACAGAGACACACACTACACCCGCAAACAACACATATCGCTTTGGGGGCACATTTATACAGCGCCAGACATTCGGCATGTTCTTGCTCACAAAATAAACAAGGTCGATTACGATTTGCATGCCCCGAGAACTGATGGGGGTTATTTCAAATATAGAGGTTCCAGGGCAAGTGAATATGTTTAGGTCGGGTTAGAATCGGGGCTGTCCTAGTGCAGTGCCGTATGTGTGACTCACAGATGATGAAAGCTGTCCGCCAAAACACCTGTTTCCTGGAGGAAGTCGATCCTCCGAAAATTGTGCGAGACACGGCAATATCCGGTAATCATGTGGGCGCGTCGTCTGGGCGAAGGAAAAGATAGCGGTGTATTGAGCACGCTTGGAACCGAGAGAATCGACTAAATGCCAGCGTTCTCGGTATTTCATCACTGCTGCCACTCTTATTGACCAGCCCTCAAAGGCATGTCCCTTACGAGTGCTTTGAAGCACGCGCTCCAACCTCGTCGCCCGTGGTGGTCACTGCTACGGCACCTAAGTCGGCAAGCTGATTTCCTCGCTCCCCAGAGTGTCTAAGAACGTGCCGCCGAAAAGCGCCAACAGAGGAAACGAATAATCTATAGCCGTGATGAATTTTGTGAACAATATCCGATGTTTTCAGGGATTTTGAGAGAAAGAAGTAGGAATAAACATTCGGTGTAGAAGCAAACAATGCTCTAGGGCGTAATTTTTTTATGGTGAATGAGTAGCCGATGTCGAGCAATTCCTTCCACATTATAGGAGCTACGGGGAGTGATAATCCGGAAGCGTTAGGCTGTTGCTGTAACGTCGGGACCACTGAACACGAGAAAGGGGCATCGGCAGATGTGATGGCGAGGGAACCGTTCATTTACTCGTTTAACCCTGGACTTGTAAACAGCCGTGAAGCCGTATGTGAGTCAATTTTGTTAGGTGGAATTGCCAAACGAATCAGCATGGCAGAACGTCCAGTCTAGCGGGTGGCCCACCTCCGTCCAAGAAATAAATGTATTAGGGAAGTCAACAGACTGCTTAAAGTAAAAACAATTGAAAACACGTTCAAATTTTCTCGAGGATGGACAAAGGTCCACACCTCCAACGCTGCGGTGCGGGTGGCCGTGTAAGCACCGCCCACTACAAAGAGTGGAGAGCGTGTAGCAGCTCAAATATCAGCTTCTGAAGAATGCGATAAAGCAGACGTCGATCTCGATTGCAATTTCGATACAGGACTGTTTATTCTCCAAAGATGCTTGCGCTGAGAGCTTTCCCCGACGAGGGAAAGAAGGGTCACTCGGCGTCCTTCAAAAAAGACACAGGAAACGCCCCCCGACCGAGCAGACGACAAAGGCGCCAAAACTAACCTTTAACTACGCGTTCTCCACAAAACCGGACTCTCGTCGAGCAGGCCGCAGACCGGCGAGAAAGGAATGTGCACGGGTACCGAGCAGCTTCAGCTACTGAGCCCCCCCCCCCCCCCTAGGTTTTATTGCGCAGTTTTAAAAAGCGGCAGCAGGTACCGGCTGAATGGCGAAATGTCAGAGTCAACGGATTATCACTGAAAACGTACGTGAGATGCTGCATAAACAGATACCTCAATATAAGCAGCCTTGGCGCGCTCTACGGTGACGACTTCTCGTGTGCCCCGCACATCTATCGTGATGGTTTTGTTATTACGTACAAAAACTTTGAAAGTAACGTCGTACGGCGGAGTGAAGCGCAGCTTCATTGCGTCGTGTCGCGCGAACACGTGTAGCTGAGACCATGTCGGGAAAAGTGGGAACATTTCTGTTGCGGGTGGAGCAAGTTGTTGTCGGCATGAGTTGCGCAAACCGTGCGCTCAGCTTCTCGATGTAGTCGGAGGCTATTGGGGCGGAAGTGTCTGGCTGGAGTATTCTCCCGGGAGGCGAAATACTGAGCTAAACAGCATTTCCGCTGCGCTGAAGCCGAGGAATTTCTTCACCACTGAGCGTAGGCCAAGAAGTAAGAGGGGGAGATTTTCCAGCTAGTGCTGGCGCTGTAGTTTCGCTGTAAGTGCAGCGTTGAGTTGCCTGTGCAACCTCTCCACCATACCGTTGTTGGCGGGCTGTTTGGTGGTTGTATGCTGCAGCCTCGGGACGAGGAGGGTCGAAAGATCGGAAAAGAAGTTGCTCTAAAACAGCCATCCCCAGTCAGTATGCGGGAGGGGCAGCCAAAGTGGGACACCCATATCTGATCAAACGCCTGCGCGAGGTAGCGGCTGATATGTCTGCATTTGTTATAGCGTCGGCACATCGGCTGTATCTGTCGATGCATGTGAGAAGGTACCTGAAACCTTGTCAGGGGGGTAGCGGTCCTACTAGGTCGAGATGAACGTGGTCAAACCGCGACTCAGGATTCCGAAATTCCTATAGTGCGGCCCAAGTGCGGCGAGTAACCTTCACTTGATGACAAGTTTCACATGTTCGAGCCCAATGTCTCACATCGGCTTTGACGCAGGGCCAAACGAAGCGTTTTGTTATCAGCCGCTTGGGTGGCACAGATACCTGGGTGGCTGATGCAGTGTAAAGTATTGAACACCAGCGAAAATTCAGTGGGACGGAAGGGCGGGGGTATTGATTGGACGTATCGCAAGTTATCGTGCCCTGGACGTAGGGAAGTGCAACCTACTAAAGCACGAGTGAAGATCCCCAACCTTTCAGCATCGCCAACTCAGTGTCCTCCCACTGCGCCGCGGCCATCGCCTCGAAGTCCGGGACTTTTGTGCCGGACGTGTTGACGGGAGACAAGGCTCAGATGAATGATAGGAAACTCAGGAATGATAGCTGACGAATTTTCCTTTCTGAGTAGGAGGAACTGTTGTTAAATACGTAGCTGAAGGTCTTATGGTCTGTAAAGATGTAGAACTCACGACCGTCGAGGATGTAGCGGAAATGCTTAATGGAGCAATAGATTGCGAGCATCTCCCTGCGAAAAGTGCTGAACCGTACTTCTGCAGTCTCGATGCGTTTGGAAAAAAAACCAAGTGGCATCCACTGTGCACCCTCCTGTTGTGCAGCAGTGCTCCGACAATGTGGAGGAGTCGTCCACCATGAGGTGTGTGGGAGTGTCAGGCAGTGGATGGATGAGCAGAGTGCCCACGGTCAGATCTTCCTTAGCTTTCTGGAACGCGTTCTGGTGTTCGTTAGACCAGCAAACTTCTGGCGCCCTTTGGTTGTCTCGGCGCAGATGCTCGGTGAACGGCTGGAGTACTTGAGCTGGAGTACTCGATTAAGACCGAATGAACCGCCCGTAAATGTATAAGAGCCTGAGGAACTGTTTCAGCTTGCGGGCAAATGTTGTAGCAGGAAACCTCTTGACGGATTCTACCCTCGATTCTAATGGTATAATGCCTTCGGCAGTGATGTGGCGGCCGAGGATGTTGAGAGCCCCGACACCAAATACGCACTTTTGAAGCTTGAACACCACACCGTGCTCATCCAGACGCTGAAAGAGCTGGTGTAGGAGCTGTTCGTGCAAGCTGGGAGGTCTGCTGGCCACCGAATTGCCAACCAGGTAGATTAGGACGAAAAGAAGAGGCCGGGTGACTTTATCCTTGAACCTTTGAAAGGATCGTATGCATTTTTCAAGCCGCAGGGCATAAGGACAAACTCAAACAGGCAGAATGGAGTCGTTATAGCTTTTTTTGGTTTGTCCGCCGGATGGACGGCGATTTTGTGGTATGCCGCTAAGAGGTCCATCTTGATGTTTAATTTTGTGCCTGCCGTTCACGCACTAAAATCGGTTGTGTGGCAGAGGATACTTGTCCGGTGTTGTCGATGCGTTCAGGGCTCTCTAGTCACCGCACGGGCACCAGTGGTCCCGTCGTCTTTAGGCCCCACGTGCAGCGGTGTTGAATGATTGCAAGATGAAGGGCGAATAATTCCCAGCTGCAGGATACGCTCGTACTCATTGCGTACAGTTTGAAACCTGTTGCTGGACAGATGTCGTGGCCGGGCGGTGAATGGCGGCCCGATGGTGACGATGTGATGAGTCACATTATGTTTAACTGGCTTTTCCGTGTTGCGGGGTTTGGTGAGAGAAGCGAATACGGCCAGGACGTGGTAGTAGGCTGACATTGGGTGGAAGGCTCAGATGCCAATTGGGCAAAAGTTTGAATCCAAACCGCCTAATTTGACGGATGTATTGTTATCTTTGAGGCCACAGTCACGTACGCGCATATCCATGTTTCAGTTGCTCAGGAAGTGTGCTGTGAGTATGGCGAAATTAACGTGACCCACCATGAAGACCCAGAAAGACAGGCGCTTTATTCTGACGTCTCTTGTCAGCGAGCAGAAGGAATACGTAGCGATGGCAGTGTTGTTTACACCCTGCAGCGACGATATGTTCTTGCTACGTCGCGGATCCGCGGGGTTGGCCGGTACAAAAGACATTTTGGATCCTGTGTCGACTAGCAGGCGCGAGTTCCTTATGCGGCGGTCGACTACGAAGAAGAGGCGGCTGGGTTGAGGGCCCCTGTTGAAACCCGCAGTTAACAACTGACCGAAGCGCTTCCCGGAAACTAGCAAGATTGAGTTCAGCGGCTAGCACGCATGCCGGAACCACGGTGGTACCAGCAAACTCCATTCTGCCTATCTCGTGACTGGCTTCTCTGGGAAGAGCTTGGCTGTCTTGAAGGAGATAGATTGCGCCATAGCTCGTCCTGTTGGGGAGCGCGAGGCTGCAAACTTTGCTGAATTCTCTCGGAAAGTTGTTGTACTTTCTCCTCAAGGCTCGACAATCGATCTCGTTATTCTTGTGATCGTGCAGCAGTCATCTGCGCAAAGGTTGGAGTAGAGTATTCGGTGATTCGTTGGGCAAGTTGCCCAAGTCGATCAAGTGACGTCTCATCTGAACCTGCGACGGCCCCGTGCACCGACTGGGGAAGCCGTTGCTGAAAAAGATCTCGAAGAAGCGCGTCTAATCCTGACGCGCGTGCACACCTAGTAGTGGCCGCATCCGGTGCAGCAGTTGGGAAGGACGTTGGTCGGCCAGCTCTTCACGACGTAGTAGCTGTTGAAGTCTGCTTTCTTCAGGCGCCTATAGGTGGCCCAGCACCGTCTTTTTGAAAGTGTTGTATTCCCCTTGTGTGGGGTTGAAACCAAACTGTTGTCGATAGCGTCCACGATTTCTGGGTGCAGTGATGCGAGACGTGAAGGTACTTCGTTGACTGCGAGAAGATGTGCCGCGTTGAAAATGGGCCGCCAGTTGTCTGAACCAAACTCCTGGATTGGATTCTTAGGTGAAAAATTTGGTAGCTTCAGTTCTGTGGCAAAGACTGCAGGCGTAAGGCAGCAGTATTGTCGTCGGAGCTCATCGCGGCGTGTTCGTTGAAGCGTTGTTGAGGTCACCGATTTTGTAGCATCCCGGAATGTGGGCTCCTGAAGGAGCCGAAAAAGCAGCGTGGAGATGGTTTTCAGTTTATAGACAGGGATGTTTATTTTCCAAAGATACGTGCGCCGAGAGCGTTCCCCGACAAGGGAAACAAGGGAAACTCCCACGTCCTTCAAAATAAAGAGGAAAAAGGCACCCTGAGCGAGCAGACGACGAAGGCAAAGGGACTGATCCGTAACTTGGTGGTGGCGTCGCTAGTACGTGTCTTCAACAAAGGCGCACTGTCGTCGATGTGGCCTCAGACCTGGGAAAAAGAAATGCGTCCGGGTGCCCAGCGGCTCCTGTAGAACTGCATCAAGAAACGAACACCCGCCTAAAGCAAATGATGTAGCCGGACAAGCCACCATGCTTGCTGTTACTGCATAATTATTGGCCGGTTGTATATTGCGGTGGTAGAATTACTCAGAGGTGGTTTTGGTATAAAAATTATTGCAACATTCCAAATGCTGTGAGTGCCATACACATATTTTCGGTGGCAGCGCAGGTGATTGGCGTGGGCAACGAATGTCGAGTGCCTGGCGAAGACGACTCCCAGAAAATTTCTATTCTGTGACCTGCTGCAATGTTGGGCCTCCCAGCTTGATTTTCGGCTTCGGCAGCGCTGCCCTGTATCCCCGAGAAATCAAGAGACGAGTAAATTTGGTAATGTTGAGTTGCAACATAGCCATGCGTGGACACTTTGGCAGTCGCTCAAGGGCTCATTGGCATGATGCTCGATTACCCGCCGCGTCTTACCCTTCACTAAAATGTCCATGTCGTCAGCGTAAGCTTACAGGTGCGCAGTCACCGATAAAAGAAGTCAAAGCAAGTTGTGGTTGGAAATATTTCGCAGAAGGGGACAGAGCGCCGAGCCTGGAGGGCGACTCCTACTTTTTTCGCCAGACGAACCCAGCATGACCAACGTAGTGAACCATCCTGTGGTGTAAAAATGACTAGGGCATGATTTATGTCTTCGCAGGGAGCCCGTGTATTCGCACAAAGTGCAGGACATACGAGTCAGATGGAATCAAATTCCACCTTCAAATACCAACGTATAAGTTGGACCAATAATTCTTCATTTCGCCAAGACAGAAGGCGCGAGCGTAGAGTGTGCCGCGCTGAGGTTGTACTTGGCCATGTTGGAAGCCGTACTCGATTACGTGCAGTAGCCCCGACTCATGGAGAAAGAAGTACAGCTGTCCATTGAGCATGGGCTCTAGAAGCGTGCCTAGCAAGGACGAAATACAGGTGGTCCTGTAATGATAAAGGATCACGTTGAGGCCGGCTGGGCTTTCGCAGAAAAGTCACCCTCGCGTCTTTTCCCACTGAGGAAAAATGCCCAATCCCAATACTGAGTACGCACAGAACAAGGTAACCTAAAATAAAACAATACTCCCATCAGGCGGGCCAAGACGTTTGGTGTAAAACTGTCGGGTCCATGTGCAGATTTCAGGTTTATATTTCGAGCAGCCGATCGAAGTTTATGCCAGGTGAAATGATGGTCTTGGGAGGTTTGATCCTACAGAATCTGAACCATTGGTGTCCTGAAAGCTCGGTAAGCGCGACTGTCATGTAGGTGGCCATCAGCCGGCAGAAGAGTTCGGAACAGAGTACTGCAGATTCGAAGTGGGATGAGGTAGGTCAACCACCATCGGAAAAGGGGGTGTGAGGGCGCGTGCTAAGCAGGCGGGCGTGCGGCCAGCTGAGGAGGATCAACAAGTGCTGCCGTGGCTTCAGGATAAATAAAAACACATATATTCTTCTGTGGACATACAAACACTCAGGAAAAGAACTAGTAACCGGAACGGCAACAAATAGCAGCACACGCAAAACGTGGAGGTAATCTAAAACACAAGTCCGAACCAAAGTTCGAGCGGAAGGGAAAATGAGGCGACGCGCTCACATTGCAATTTAATCGACGCTGCACTGAATGACGTCGGTGGAACGTGTTGAGAGCTCCCCTGTACGGTGCCGGTGGCCCCATAATGTTCGAGTGGAAGGGAAAACGAGGCGACACGCTCACATTCCAGTCTAATCGACGCTGCGCAGGATGACGTCGGTGGAACGTTTTGAGAGATCCTCGTTTACGGTGCTGGTGGCCTTATAACGTGGCGGGACACTTTAAACGCTGTCTGTGTTGCTCCTGTTGAGGTGCCGTGCGAGCAGGTCGGAACGCCGATGCCCGCACTCGTGCGTGGCCACTCTAGGCCTCGCCCCGAACCTTGGACCGGGACACACCGCGGGATCAAGCCAGCGGGAACAAGCACCCCTGATTGCAGCAGAGGATCTCCCGGAACAGCTCCCGGGACTCTTCTCGGAGCACGGCGCTAGCACGCTCCTGGCTTCACGACCACAGGTTGACCTTCCAGAAGTCCTCCGGACGTTGGCATCTTCTCCTACTCGGTTGTCGGCTTGCTGCTTGCTGGGGACACTGGCACAACTTGGCGTCGTGGAGACTTGCTGGATGCCTATACTCGAGAGGCTTTGGGTCCCGTAATTTAGAAGGGTACCTCTCTCGCGTTTTCTGGCAGGTTGAATCAAGCTTCAGCCTTGTATTGGTGTCCGTGCTTGCGGCCCCTTAAGCAGAAGGCTTTCTTTTTGCTGGGCTGGCTGGAACCCGGCGACTTCGACTACGCCAGACAGTGTGCTTAACGATTTCCCTCCCTATTGCACAACGAGAACTGAGGCCTCGTGTTACCTTCCTGCTGGTCAGAAGGCCCGTCGACTTCAGGCTGCCTGCTACTCTCATCTTGTCAGCTTCTTGCTAAGTTGGTGAGACCTTGCTCTTCAATTTAGTGGTCGTCGGTTTCCGCTAGCTGGTCCAGGTTTTTGTAGCCCCTCTCTTCGAGAAAAATGCCTATCTTGTCGTGACAGGTGTTGAGGAATTTCTGGGCCACAATTTTGTCTTTGAGTGTGGTATAGGTGTTCTGCGTTTTGGCCAGCTCCTATTAATCGTCAAAGTAGCCGAGCTGGCGGCCCGCAACTTCACGACCTGTCGCCGAGTTCTGCGGCGTGGACACGCTAAACATGCACCTCTAGCCCTCCTCGGTGTATCCGAACCTCTGTAGAAGGGTCTGCTTTAGTTTAAGATAATTGATAGCATCATCAGAAGAAATAAGGGTTACGGCACTGAGTGCTTCACCAGTCAAGCAGAAGTCTAGGGACAGCAACCTCTTGTGTGAGGGCCATCCTTGCCTTGTTGCCACCCTCTCAAAACGCTGGATGTATGCGGCAAGCTCATCACGATCCTCTTTAAAGGTAAGAATGAACTTGTCAGGCTGTGAACGCATAGTACTGCATTAGGCGTAGTGTCGCCTCCAACAAAGCGAGAACTCTGCGAGCCTTCCTGAAGCCACAGCTTAAGTTCTCCCAGGGCCCGTTTAGCCTCAATGCGCCCTCGGGTCTCAGACTGTGTCTTCTGGGGTAGTATTGCCGCTTTTTTAGCGGCCCCCGTTCAGTTGCGCGCCAGTCCTTTTCTTTTGTGTGTTCCGCATCAATCCCTTCTTTTAGAGCTGGGCCGGACAGTCCTCCCTCCTTCCCGATGTGCATCAACTTTTCTAGATCCATCCTCGCTTGCCACAAACACTTGCTTGCTTACTCTCAAGATAAAATTAGAGCACGTAGTACACTCGCGGACGCCAGAAATTGTGAGGCCGCGTTAGAAGCAGGCGGGCGTATGACCAGCGAAGGAGGATCGACAAGTGACGCCATGGCTAGTGAACAACTAAAAAAATTATTCTGTGGACATACAAATATTCAAGAAAAGAACGAGGAACCTCAACGGCAATAAAACGCAGCGCAAGCGCAACGTGGCGGAAAACAAACACAAATCCGAACAAAAGTTCGAGCGGAAGGGAAAACGAGGCGACATGCAGACATTCCAGACTACTCGATGCTGCGCAGGATGAAGTCGGCGGAACGTGTTGAGAGCTCCCCGTGTACGGGGCTGGTGTTCCCATAAAGTGGCGGGCACTTTCTCTGTGGCCTTTGTTGAGACTCCGTGGCCGCAGGTCGGAACGCCGATGCCCGCGCTCCTGCCTAGCCACTCTAGGCCTTTCCCCGAACCTTGGCCCAGGACACACCCCGGGATCATGCCAGCAAGAACAGGCACCACGCAATGCAGCAGAGGAACCACCGGAACAGCTCTCGAGATGGTTCTCGGAACACGGCGCAAGCACGCTCCTGGCTTCACCTCAAACCGCCTCCCAAAAGGAATCCTTGCGCCCGTTCGTCTAGCACTGCTTGGTCGCTAGCCGCCGCCGTCATACTCACGTGTCGTGCTGGAAGCTCCGCGTGGTCCCGGTGGTCTTCCTCTTTCTGACCTTTGACCGCCGGCTCGTTTCCGTTGTCTGCTTGCGGGTTGTCGCTGCTGGACGGTGTCAGTTATCACAGGGGCCCACACAGAAGGAGAATTGAGCCTTTCAAAAGCAATTATGAAAGGCACGCCTAAGAAATGTTTCTGAGAAATTGTGTTGAATTTCCTCCTAATAACTTCACTATTTGCCTTTTCAATTTAACGCCTGTACCGACATAAGAATTTGAAATACTAGAATTCGAGGTCTGCACGAAGCAGCCAATCACGACGTTTGATACATGTGGGGCAAGGATCTAGTGGACGACAGCTTGCTTGGCAGATAATCCGACCAAAATACACTGCCCCAGGGCCCCAGTGTGGTTTGGCAACAGTTTCCTATCTGTTCTGCAGCCGGGCCACTTTTTCTGAAAATGTGTGGATGGTGTCTTCCAACTTCTGCGGAAGGGCGATGCGATGGTGTGAAAGACAGAATCCTGGACAAGCTATTCTTCCAGACGTTACTCAGAAGCCTTTGTCAACTGCATCCTTCATCCTACAGGGGCATCTAACATGCCAAAGACAACGTAACGGTGATCTAAAAACGTCGGAGTGTCCCCAACATCTCAGAAAATGCTGGAAGACAAGTCTCTTTCAACTGCCTTAGTTACGCCGATCCACATTTTTAAATAATCGGTGATAAAATTGGAAAGGGGTGATAAATCGGTAATAAAATTGAAAAATATTCAAAATTTTAAGTTGACGAGAATATACAAACTGCGAAAACTGCTGTCCTTTTAGATTCCTTACATAACCGCACCAGACGAGGTTTCTAGCACTCAAATACCAGAAACCCCTCTTCGGTGATCATTGAAAGCTAGAGTACAGCCGCGGTTGCAGTTTGTTCATTCTCAGCAACCTAAAATTTTGAATAACCCAGACTCCCTTTCGACTTTGGCCACATCCACTTGAATAAGCCAGACTCCCTTTCGACTTTGGCCACATCCACGGATTCGCGGCGAGGTGGATAGCACGCTAAACCAGATGTGTTTACGTGGTTTATCATATTGTAACCCTTTCCGCCCTGGTGGTGGCAAGTGCTGCCAGCACATAAAAGTTCCTCATAGCATTACAACATATACCAATACTGCTAGTTTTGTGGGATTCGTTCTTCAATGATAAACATTTTCACTTCCGTCACGGTTCTTGCGCTTTTGCGGAACTGAACCCTACATAAAAAAAGAAGCTCCAGAAAAAACATAGTTCCATCACCGACATTTTTTGAAGTCCCACTTTTTTTCCCAAGCATGTATATGTACTAGTACGTGCACTTTGAAGCTCATTTTTTGTTTTTAGGCTCTATTGGCCAGCAGGGTCAGGAAAACGTGCGAAATAAATGTGCCTGCCTAATATAAGTTTTATTTTTAAATGTTCTAATTGATTGTCACATTACAAACAACTCATATTTGCAATAAAAGCTCCATTTATATTTAGTAGGCTCATTGGGAAGTTAAAATCGAAAATACACGCTGAAAAGATTCGTTTTCTTGATATAAAAAATTGTGTGCAAAGGGTTAAGCGGCGATCAGTGAGCACTGCGAGGCCACTACGAACCATAGTAGGTTGGACATTATCATTAGTACAACCACCGGCGCCTGTGCGTAATCTCCCTTCCTTTATATACCCTTCATTGGGATGTGTTGTCTATTCTCTTCATGAAGCTCTACAATAGGCGGTCCAGTTCTCTGTCTCTCCAAATGCATAGCCGGTAGCCCGTTGTAGGTAAATACGGCTTGTTGTACGCAGAAGTTCAATCAATGTAATTTTAACCAAACTGCTTACCTCACAGCGTCGCTTTTTCTTTCAGTACTGCAGTGTAAGTGTTCATCAGCAGTAATAATTTACGACATGTCATTTTGAACCTGGTTTGTGTACATCAATGAGCATAATTTATTGCAACAAAGGTGGGAAAACCTTGATTATTTTTGAGACTGTTCTTTTCGTTAACATGCTATAGTAATTTTGGGTGATAATTTTAAGCACAGTAACGTACCTCTGTGTTGCAACGAATACCTTCCAAAGAAATTGTTCGCATTGTGCACAAAACTTATATACCCTAAATAATATAGGCCAGTTCAGGCATACTTTTTTGGCCAGTAAATATCTGCACGCTATATATCTGCAACACTCTCGGACTATATTCCAAGGCGAGTGTTGCCTGTGTTTGAATTTACTCATTTACCAAGCCAGCACGAGGTATTTTTGAACATGGCGGCTGAGTAATGGTTATTTCGTGTCTCAGTATCCGCAAAAGCGACGCCTTTTGCTCGGGCTGTCAGCCAGCACAGCAATGCTACAAAAAACAAGGGCTTCACAGCAGCAATGTAGTCGATTGAGAATACAGAATGACTTTTTGGCGACACTGTAATTCTGAACTGTGACTAGGGAAGGGCGAATATTCAGTCTTGTAGAATATTCGATCGAATAGCTCTCTATTCGTTATTTGCTTCGATCCGAATGCAGGTATTTGTTATTTTCGAATTATTCCCTTCTCCCGAATAGGCAGCTAAAAGCCAAGATTTTCGGTCAGGCTTTCCGAGATGTTATCCCAGGCTTGGCTCAATACCCACCAACGCGGCCATTTCTATTATCAGTGGCGGCACTGCCGAGTTGTTGCCTTGCCTAGAGGTTCGACGAAGCTCTCGGCCGCCAGCACAGTTTCCGTTAAAAAAAAAGCGGCAGTGAAATGAAACTTCTCCCAACATAGCGGCACCAAGCCGCAAACTTGTACTGCCGCCACTGCCGCACTGAACGAGCCTATACAAAAGCATGCCAAAGAAGTTCTCCTCATGTTAGGAAAAGACAGACTGGATTATGTGAGAGAGATAGATAACAACTTTTATTTACCCCACTGACCTAGAATGCCACCACCACGGCTTGTTCTGCGGCGAACAGTGGGTCGGGGTATATTCGTATGAGCGACCCAGGAATTCCGTCTGGTGAGCAGGGGATGTTACGGTGGGGTAAGGGTAAGAGGAGCAGGGCCACATGTGGTCTTGAACTGCGGAGGTAGCGTCACAATGTAAGCAGAGGGGAGAGGGGCAGGCGGATGGGTAAATGTGATGAAGGAGGGCTCGGTTGGGTTTTGGTTCAGTTTAGAGAAGGCGCCACAACTGTTCTTAGGGGGCCAGGGATACGTGATCCGGGAGCAGCGTGTCGCAGGAGAGGCCGTAGTAATCATTAATCACCTCACTCACATCCTCATAAGTGGTGAGGGTGTCCCAGGCTGAGTAAAATCCTTTACAGGAACTGGTCTTGTCAGGTGCACCGGTGATGAGTGCTCGTGCAAACGTATTAGCCCACTACGCGGTGTTTCGTCCAGGATGTGCTGGTAACGACAGGAGCTCGGAAGGATGCTAAGGGTCTCAATTTTGAAGGGTAATTTTTCAGGCAAGCGTGGAGATAGTGGCCATTTTTGGATAAAATATATTTAGATGAGGGACAGGGCGCTGTGCGAGAGCCAGGGCTATGGCCACTCTGTTCCTCAACATTAGGGGTTCTGTTGGGAATTGTGAGCGTCGACGGATGAGTAGGTTGGACCCACGTGTGCTTCATCCTGAGGATATTTCGATAGCAGTCGCATACAGAGTCCCAGGCTGTTGGGACTACTGTTTGGGAGTGGGTTTTTAGGCCTTTACGAGATCGGCACTGCGGGTTTTCAGTCGGCCGGTATAACCTCCTACTCAAATGACATTTAAGGCTGCAAATACCTTCCCACATATGCTGTGAGTCAGGAGTTTACATGGGGAGATTGTGTGGCTGGGTATAGGGGTATTGGTGAGTGTGAACATCACGGAGAAGTGTCGACTGTGCTGGGGATGTAAGTGTTTACTCACGAGGGTTTTTAAAAGCAAGAAATTCACAGAGGGAAGCTGATTAGGTTGTATGAATATTGAGCATCCGCGGGTCGTTAGGGGGTCGGTACGAATTTGCAACTGTATAATCTGCTGATTGCTGCCCAGTGTATGGTCTGGTCTGCCGATCGGTTGGACTTGTGGGATAGCTCATAGTGAGGACCGGTGCTTTGTCTCTTTGGACACTCTTCGTTCTTGTGTTGGTTGATCAGGACGTGTCTCTAGAGTAAATTGCTGAGTTCGGCGGAGCTCCCGCAGGTGCCTTCCTTTTTTGGTATCATGTGGGTAGCCCCAGGCCGTGTGGGGAGCGTGAAGTCCCGAGTAATATTGAGAAGGTGCGGCACAGCATGGCTTTTGGGGACTACAAAGAGCGGTTTGAAGTTTTGATGATCATCTGAAGGTTTACTATGGATGTTGACTATGTATTCTTGGGGTTGAGAGCTGTTAGCGTGTAAGATAGTAAAGAAGTCTTGAGGTATAGGGAACTCAACAAGGCTATCTGGTTGTGCTGAGAGATTGCGCTGTACCATATTTTCGGTGTTGTCGGTGTGGTAATGAGTGGTATACCCACGACACTTTACTGTTGTCGGCGGGTCTTGCATGGTAATGCTTTGAGGATGAACCTTTTAAGACTCGAGGGGGCATTCTAGGGCGCTGTCTTTCTGCTGAAACACATTTCCAGTAAAAAACCAAAAACCCTCTGCGTCGAGCCGTTAAGGGGTATGTAGAAAATTCGAGCCGTGGAAGGTGCCGGAGGGGCATTCCTCTCTGCAGCTCTTGCACAGAAGTGCGTGAACAAATATTGTTTTTGAATTCCACGTGATATTTCATTTTTGCTTGGCTCTGCAAGAGTTTTGTATAAGTTAGGCTTGCTCTATATGAAGCGGCTGGAGGCATGTGAGCCGCTCTTCCCAAAGACAAACTTTTGCCACTTGCTCAATCCTCCACAGACTAGGCATTGCTTGGGTAGCATTCCACAAGCACTCCCACATAATGAAAAGTAAACTATCTCTGTCACTCAAAAAATATACAACCTCTTCACACTACCGGTAATGACATGTTGAGCGGCAACGTGGAACCCTAATAAAAAACTAGAAATAAAACTTTGATCAACTCAAGGGACTATAAAAATATTATTGCTGGGAGTAACAGTTACGGACAGGAAGTCAGGTACCTGGATAAGAGAAGAAACAGAAAAAAATGTATCGTAGTTATTATAAAAACGAACTCGGGTGGCACGAGCAGTAAAACGAACCGACGGTCGGTGGACAATTATTGTAACAGAGTGAATTCTAAAAGATGGGTCCAGAACAAGGCGAAGGCCTTGTATGATGTATGATGAAATCTCCCAATTAAAACCAAAGAAACGATCGATAGATGCAATATAACTTAACGTGGCGATAATGCCAGGTCAAAATTGAGGACATTTCCGATGTAATTTTTATGTTTACCAGCTCAAATTTCATGTTATTTAGGGAATAAAAAAGAATGACTGCATTGTACAAGACTTCGAAACGCCACCAGTTTTTGAAATTCCTTAGCATTATTATCTAAATAAGTACCAAGTATATGTTGATTCGAGGTCAGTTTTAAGGGGTAGTCTTTTTGGTATTTTAAACGTTTTTGATTAGCAGCCAATTTATTGCGGCGAAACTTGCTCTCAGAAAACCATGAGGTTGGAATCATATTCGAAAAAATTGCAAATGTAAAGGGTGTAAAGGAATGCCTGACTATCTTGAGAAAACGGTATTATCTACAATGCCTATATTTCTGGCACCGCTGCGCAACGGCGTTGCTGTGCAACGGAAGTGCAGAAGAATTTAACCACTAGCACCAAAATGTTCATTGCTCACGGTCTCTCGGACGCTTTATGTCATGTGTGGAGTTCCCATCATTAAGTAACAGGTAGGCGGGTCGCAACCCGAGTTGTCTTAATTTAAAAAAACAATTGTTGGCACGATGCCCCCTACAAGTAGCTGAACAAATGGCGGGGGTTACGTAGTGTTGCAACCCCTCACCCGTTGTCGGAGAAGCGTCTGTTTCACATCACGTTAATTTCGGAACTTGCAGCCTAAAGTTGGTAATTACTGGCATTCCCGGATCATTTTGGCAGCAGGCTGTGCCATTCCTCCCAAGGTGGGACACGTTTGCACGTATTAAAACCTGCTGCATTGATGTTTGCGAACTCGGCGTCTATAGCGCAAAACTCGGCGTCCATGCTCCTTATTTCAAAAGTTATCACACGGGAACTGTAGAAGAGAACCGCACGAGAGAAATCATGCAAGAACGCTGCATAGAGTCCCATCCAAAGTCAAGCTGGCCGATGCCCACTGTTTCTCATGAGGCGCACGCCCGCATGCACTCGGCATATTTTGGTAATATTTTCTGGCAATTCTCGCGGCCGGAACTAAAAGCTTGAATATTTCTTTTGCTAAAAACCGGAAATAAAGACGCAAGTTGAAAATTAGCGTTATCGAGAAAAGAAAGGCTGTCAATGAATGGAGAAAGTTTATGGTGGCAAGAGTAACTCTTCAAGCCGTGGTAAATAAGAAAAATCAGTTTTTTCAAAGTTGATCACGTGTGATGTAAGATATTTTAGGTTGTTTGAAATACCGTTTGATAAGAATATTGCTCCACAGGTACTTGATGGTAAGGAATATCCAGTAGAAATTTCGGGGCTCCTCTTGATTTTGGTTCATTCCGAGTGAATAAAAATGGGAATGGTGACTGTGAAAGAAATGGTTGAGGAGAAGGTATAAGGAGGCAAAAGGCATCTTGAAATATTTTGCGTAAAAAAGGGGGTAGAAGGCGTAGCACAGATTTAGCCTTAGTTTATTAGGACCATAGTGAATCTGGTTTAAACCATTCCAGGCATTTAGTATGAGGGTCTTTACGAACGGGAGGGCCAAATGAATTGTCTGTAGTGTAAACACAGAAAAAACACCATTGTTTCTGACTGCAGTGAACCACTCAGAGAAAATACCTGAGCAGTATTGGCCTAATGTTTAACAACGGGGAGCGATCTGGTATTTATTATGAGCAAGAACATTTTCAGAGTAATATTTAACGTCCACCATCAACCAAACATAAAAAGTAAGGAAAGAAGGAAGCAAACTCTATTAATAAAGGATGAATCGGAACCACACGTGAACGGGGCGTGTAGGGTGGATGCTAATAATACCAAGTCATAGAGGCCGCATAAACGAAGCTCCAGAGGGCTGTCAATGTATTCTCGCAGCACCAAGATGGCCGAAGTCACTTTTCGGAAGAGTGAAGCCACGCCACGTATTTTTGGGCGCGACGTACGGCAAGGCCCGGACACGACCAGACGAAGTTCGCTGTTCGAAGGCCAGGATTCGCTGTTTCTAGGCATGCGTAGCAAAGCACATCGGGCCCGAGAGAGAAAGGGAATAACTTGGTGCAGGTCTGGTGTGTCAAAGTCCTGCGAGGTGTGCAGAAGGGGGGTGTCCCGAAGAGGTTTCCGTCGGACAGCCTGCCAGTGGTACGTTGTTGCCTTTATTGGAAATTTTGCCCTTGGGTTCAAAGTTAATCTTCCGTTCCTGCCTCCTTGTGACGATGTCAACGGTTATGGCCAAGCCAGAACCAGCCCGGTTGTGCAAAACCTGGGCACTGCGCGATAAGCTCAGTGAAGAAGGTCACGGGTTCTGTGTTAGTGATGACTTTAGGTGAATGCCGTAGCACTGTCAGCGACGTTGGCACTGCTCGCCAGGATCGCAGTCGGTTCCGGTAGCACTGGTCTGCCCTGGCTGATGGCAGTAAGACGAAGATACCTCGCTGGCCAGCCTGAATGCGCTTTCATTACCGAGGTGCCCTTCATGGCCAGGCACTCCCCCACTGTTACGGGCGGGTGAAAGGTGTCATGACGCGAGCTGTATGATCGTTTAATACAGTGTGCTGCAGAGTGTTTATTGGAATGTTAAACGGACGTAAGGTCAGAGCACAGTCTGTAAAAATGTGCACATGGTGGTATGTGCACTGCGAGCATGCCTGCAGAACACAACGTGCTAGGAGTAGTACTTGTTGAATACCGCGCACCTCAAAGTTCGTGCTACCGGAACGCAGTCAACGACGTAGGCTTTAACGCCGCATTCGTTGCTGTGTGTCACTGCAGCTGCAAGCGCCACAGCCGCCGTGCGAGCTTGCCAGGAGGCGTCGACGTATACACCTAACGTCCGTGGTTCCGCAGGGTCGGGAGCTGCGTGGCCTGCAGCAGTATGGCACCTTGATACGCATGAGTAGAACGAACACGTTTGCGGGGCGCTGGTGGCCGCTCTGTAATGGTTACGTCCTCTATTACTGAACGCCCGTACGAATGAGTTGGTTATCAAGTAGTCACTCATTCGCGTGCTGTAGCAGGGGGTTCCCTCCACTGTCAAGTGGCGACGGTCGTGGCGCCTGCTACGCCCAGAGATGGTATCCCCAAGCATGGGCAAACCAGCATATAGCTATAGCTGTTCGACGCCACTGTGACAGGGCAGGCAATTATTACCCCTCAGTGCCTCCCGATACAAGGCCTCTACCTGGTACTTTGATGCTGCGTGAGATCGTAACACAAGGCGCCAAAGACCAGCGTAGATACCAGCACATGAGAAACACAGAAGAAAGTGCAGAAATTTGTGGTGTTATGAGTAGGAGACGTCGCCAGAATAGTGTCAGCTGTCTCAGACACTGTGGACCTCCCCGTTTTCGTGATACGGTACACCAGGCGTGCAGATACAACTGTCTGGAGTTGGGTCGAGGGGTTTCCCTGCGATACATACATAATACGTTTTCGATTTGTGCCTTTCCCGCGCACAGCTGTTTTTGCTGCTGACACTCCCATGCCAGTGGGTATCAGAAGGGCGTGATTGTCTCCAAAGTGTGTTGCAAGCGCTGAACGGCGGCAAAAGTCGTAAGATGATAGTTGGCATCCATCCGATTTTCATATCTTCAGCATAAGCAGTGACATTACCCTTGTAATTGCAGCAACGCCCTTCAGTAGCTTGGCATTACTGTGTCGAATAATAGCGGAGACATGATGGCACCTTGAGGTGCCCCGCAGGTGTTCTTGAAATGCTGCATAATTACATGCCCAAAGCGTAATTCAAATATTCTTGCTGCGAGCACGTGTCGCTTGAGCTAAAAAGAAAATTCTGGATATATGTAGATATTCACATGGCTGGCGAGGTACCAGTACCACGTGGCTGATTTGTTACTAATATATAATATTGAGGAAATACGTGTACGTTGTTTTTTGTCGACCAAGCAGATCATAAATCAAGATGAAGTGTTTATCTGGGTGTGTTTTTGTTCACCTTAACAAGAACATACGGTTTAAATATCTCTAGTATGAATCGGTGCAGCGTGGCAATTGTTCGAGTAGAGGAGGAGGAGGAATAAATGTTTATTCCACGAGCGCTGGTGCTGCTGTTAGGCCACCCAGAAAAAATTCTGAAAAAGGCCAACTGTTGGCTATAAGAGTCATTTTGCGCACTGTTGATCCGGTTATTTGGTGTTCAGAAACATCGTTCTTTTTGGATAAGCCAGGATGATTTACGGGGCTGTCAAAATATTTATGGAGCAAATCAAAATAAACGAGTACAAGGCAAGGTAAGTTATGTTGCTCTTAGTTTCAGCAGCGTGTTTCAGCAGCGGACATATTTTGTGAGTCTAGTAAGTAACTTAGCCACAACGAATTCAAGGCAACAGTCAAGATCGTTTGCGTTCCCGAATTAGCACGTACCAAAGAAGATGTAGCAATTTGGTCATAAAAGAACAGTGCATATTGCACTTACCTTCTGAAAAAAAAAGTTTAGAGAATTCCCTCAGCATTCTCGCCCATCCGCTTCTGAGCATTGTAGTTACGTCTGGGGGGAAACAAACTAGCAAATAGTTCTCTTTTGAAAGCAAGCACCCTTTTTGTCTGTTTAAAATCCGCTTGTACAAGAAATAATGTTGAACTAATTCTTGCTCATAAGAATGAACTTACGAGGCATAATTTTGTTCCGGGAAATTCTAGTTAGTGCAATTGTTGTTGACCACAAAACCAACAAGCAACAAAAGCGCCATATTTGTAGAATGACATTCATTAAAACAGTAAAGAATAAACTTGAGATCGAGTTATTACTGCGTAACGTGACGGAGTATGATAACAAGAAATGTACAGCGGGTGAATAAGAGTGTCATTGGTTTGCTTGTTATGAGAGGCTTTTGAAGCACCCCGAAAAATATTACTTGTTAGCGGCCGTATGATTGCGAACAATACGCATAAGAGTGATTAGGAAGCCTATAAACCCTCTAATAACGCCTCAAAAGAAATGAAAAAAATCCTGCTGAAACACTTGGTGAAACGTGCCGAGGTACACAATAAATGTCTGTATTTTTATTTTAGCCTGAAGTAGTCACAGATTTTCTTTTCCTATCTGCCATAATATTTTAGACCTACTTAGGAAAATAACGAAGATTGCGTTGACCCAGCTTAAGTTGCATAGGACGCATGTTTGTACTACGAATGCCGCTGAACGTGGGCAATCATGTTCTGTTTCAGTATAACAGCACTGTGAGTGCAAATTCAATGGGAAAACGTTTCTTCTAAACTTGCACTCATGAGAGCGCCAAATTGAGGCATCTAAAACAAGGTTTGCAAGGGGCCTAAAAAGAACCTGTCTTTAGGCTGAAGAAACTGCTGCATGACCTCCTATATTCTGCCTCCTTTATTAAGCACTGATAAGTATGATTGCAGCCCCAATTTTGAAATGGGAGGTCAATTTATGCTGAATAAAAAGTTTTTATTTCAGGGTAAATGATTTTAAATTGATGCTTTTTTCGTCACACGTGGTGCTGAAATCAAACTTGTTTCAATAATTTGGTAGTATGTTTCTGTTAACTAGAGCGGTTTTCTACGCAATAATTCGTCTAGGACTTATATAAAAACACTATTTTATATTTTCTAGAACGACGCCACATGCAAAATATAGATGTAAAGGCAAACACATGTACAGAAATGTCGGCACGTTGAAAACGAGTGTTTAGAGAGGGCTAAATCTAAGTTGTAAAAGTTAATTGTGTGGATGCAGATGTGCCTCATATTACCGTGCGATAAAAATAGCTTTAGTGGCAATATTAGCGTGAATGTGCCATATCACAACTTGGCTTCAAGCGGAAGTGTTCAGCAGGAGTTTTCACGTTGGCTGCAAAGAGCTATTGGTATATTTGGAATATTATTTTATATTGGCCTTTCCAAACGTCACATTGACGACGCATTAGGTCCGCTCAGTTTGCAGCACATAACTATATCACCTTTGTTCCCCAACAAACATTTCACCCGCTTGAAATACTGTGGAGCTAACAGACCAAAAAGGAAACAAATGAACACCATATCCCTAGGTGTCATCAAAAGAAAAGGGCCAGCAAGAATACCAAAAACTGGCAAACATCAAAAATAGAAGGATGAGACCTCGAAGAGTATTTGTAAACGCTAAACCTAAAGTCCATCTGTTTACACATGCGTCCAAAGTAGGGGTTGGTGGAGGTGAATGTCTATAGAAAAAGGAAATTTTAATAAATTGACCTGTCTTCATTCTTCTGAACGTACAAATGGCGTGCGGGCTTTCGTACCTTCTCAATAATTATCAAAGATGTATAAATATTATACTTTGTATCAGAGACCAGTACGTGTAATCCTGGTGATAAATATTTTGGTAGCTTTGGATCGTATTACCAATGGTGTATCTTCAATTGGTAACATGTGTGTTTTGGTATGGTTATGGTAAACCACAGCCAGAAGATTTAGAAAATGGTGAATACCAACAAGTTGACCTTTTAAAACTGCTTGCAGGGAAATGATCTTCCATACGAAGCCACCATTCCCAACACTATTGACATAAAATGTGTGGGAAATGCATTCGTAAACTACAAATCAGGTTTAAGGATTATAAAGCATGGTTAAAGCCTGCATGTACAAAAACCTTAGCAGCTCTTAAAAAATTAGAAGCAAGAGCAAGTTTCCTCCAGTCCCGCCAGATGAAACTGCCACAACCAGAACGATGTACATCCGCAAACTATTTCGGCAACCAGCTGGAGATAAACGAATAGTGTTTGTTGAATTTTCCGTGCGAAAGCAGTGGCGGGAAGCGCCATGCGCCTCGCAGCCAAAACTAGAGAAGAGGACGAAATGGCGGGAAGCGGGGTTTGCGCGTGAGCACGCAAAAAAGAACAGAGGAGAACCAGGAGGCGCTCCATCTGGTAACGCGGATGTCGGTATCTTTGTTATCTCTACATTTCTGGTGCCGAAACCCGGGACGGCCGGAGCGGACTCTGTAACGCAATCACGAGAACAGCAAGTCAAGGCCATCCTGAAGTTCCTGCAAGTGGAGGTTGAAAGCAGAGAGGAGAGTCGAGTGTCACGAGAGAAACCCACATCAAGGAGGTTGGCAGCTAACCGCAACGGTACACCGCCTCGAATACCATACGGCCCAGCACTGGCAGCACGGTCCGCATCGCCAGGTGCCGATCCGTCCATGGCGGGCAGACTAAGTGCTTTCTCTGCGACATTCCAGGACACGCAACGCGTAGGTGCCAGGCCACACTATCAGCGGAGGAAAAGCGCCGACGGCTGTACAGGAAGCATTGCTGTTTCACGTGTGGGAAGAAGGGCCACACTGCCCGTAATTGCCGAGCCGCAGCAGGGCTCAGGTACGACCACTGCTCCGGGCGCCATATTTATACACAGTGCGACATTTGGGGACGAGCAGCAACGGGCACTCCACGACCACCTACCACCTAGCTCCTGCAAGCAGCACGTCTAAGTTTTGCTCTAAACCGCCTCAGTGTGAGCGTCCGGAAGCCGCGACCGCGTGCCGGTACGGATACTGCTTGATACCGGAAGCCAACGGTCCTTCGTCCGCCAAGAGGTGTCCAGCACCTGTGTCTGCCAAGCACTGGAACAAAGGATTTGGCAATGTTCACATTCGGCAAGTGCAACCGCCCACGCCACTACCAACGCCGAAGGGTCAACATAACTTTTTATGGCAGCTTTGAATCAAATAAGATGACCCTGCAAGCTCTGGAAGTGACAGATGTCTGTACAATGAAGGGCCCGGCCTTAGAGAGCCCCGTTATTGCAACGCTGCGTGACCGGAATTTATCCTTGGCCGACGCACCCGAAGATGATAAACCTCAGGACTCCGTGATAAGCCTGTTGATAGCCTCTGACAAATACTGGAGGGTTCTAACCGGACGTGTAGAGTGCATTACCGACACCCTGTAAGCCGTGGAGACAATATTTGGTTCGGTCGTTCAAAGAACCTGCACTGACGTCTGCCATCGTCTCACACCACGTAGCACCAGTGCAACTGCATTGTTCCTGGCTTGTACTGATTATTGGCGCATGGAGTTCCGACCGGAAGACCCGTCATAGATGTGGCGGTGTGATGCCATCGGTATAAGCGATGGAGACGAGGAGCACGGTGTAAACAAACACCCGATGCTCATACAGTTTCATGGCGCAGTACACAAGACCGAAGGTCGCTACATAGTACCGCTCAGGATTAAGACACCTGGGGTCACGTCATCCACGAACCCAACTGTAGCCGAATTCAGGCTGAAAAGGCAGCTTCAGCGGTTTGAACAGCAGTCAGAACTGCTGCAGGAGTACGACGCTGCAATCAGCGAGTGCTTCAAGGAAGGCCATGCTGAGAGAGTAGTACCTTATGAAACCACCGAACAGACCGTGTACTACCTACCTCATCATGCGGTAGTCCGACGCGAAACCATTATTACCAATGTCCGCGTCGTGTTTGATGCCTCATCGCAGGAGTACGGGAAACCGTCTTTAAACGAAATTCTTGATACGGGCATCAAGCTTCGTCCTGATCCCCTACAGCTTCTCCTGCAGTTTAGGTACAGCCCCATCGTTCTTGCTGCGGACATCGGGAAGGCGTTCTTCCAGATGAGCATTCAAGCAGAAGGGAGAGACGCGCTCCTTTTACTGTGGATTGACCGACTACGAACCTGTGACCGTACCGTCCCGACAATCGTCGAATGGCGTATGACCAGGATTCCTCTCAGAGCGTCGTCTAGCCCGTTCTTGCTGTCAGCGACTCTGCAGCATCACCTCGAAACGTGGAAGACAACACACCCGGACATTGCAGCTCGCCTACAAAGGTCATTCTACGTGGACGACTTATTCATAGGCGCGTGTTCCGAAGAGGAGGCACTGGAGATTCACCGGGAAGCAAACTTTATTATTACCGATGCAGGAATGGAGCTTAGAAAATGATTCTAGACTCATTCTTGCTTTGCACACAATTATTGAACGACGGGCTCTCACTTGAGAACGTACTGAGCCGAGTTACAAATCCAAAGTACTTGGTTTGCTATGGGACCGCTCATCAGATAAGGTCATCACCACGCAAGGCATTCTCTCGTACGTTTCCACTCAACCATCGACGAAGCGAACCGTCTGCAAGCCTTCGCCAGGCTCTTCGATCTATTGGGCTTCATCGCTACGTTTCGCGTAAGAGCTAGACTGCTGTTCCAATGGCTCTGGCGACAGGGTATCGCTTGGGACGAGTCTCTTCCACCAGATATCGAGAACGTGTTTACGGAATGGGTATCAGAGCTCCCGGTTCTATCCGCCCTGAGAATTCCACGTTGTTTGTTACTGGCATCGCAAGATCATGATATTGCGACGATGCATTTGTTCGCTGATGCCAGCCCTCATGCATATGGTGTTGCAGTGTTCGTACGTCAGCCGGTAGTCGATGGCAGCTTTACCGTTCGGCTACTTATGAGCAAGAATCGTATTTCACCACAGTGGACGGTTTCTCTGCAGCGGTTAGAACTTCTCGTATGCCTTCTAGCGGCGAGGTTATGACAGGAAATTCTTAAAATGCCGGAGTTCTCATCTTGTGTCGCCTATTTTTAGACTGACTCCACCATAGCATAGCGTTGGATTGCTGGCCACGAAAACCGCTGGGTGACCTTTGTGAGGAAGCGTGTTCGTGAGATTCAGCAGTTGACCCAGGGTTTCACCTGGCGGCACTGTGCGAGTGCGGACAACCCGGCGGACCTTTTGACGCGCAGAGTATCAGCAGTAGTTCTAACACAAAAACCGACGTGGTGGACTGGACCTCTGTGGTTGCCGGAACCAGAACGCAATTGGCCTTCGACCTGCTGCGCTTCGATAGCAGTGAGTGGGCTGACCACCGAACTTGCGTCCGTGTGCCTAACTGCAATCTCGCAGCAATTTGCACGTACACCCATTCCACTGCTGGACATCAAGAACTACGGCTCGCTCTCCAGACTCCTCAGAGTAACCGCCGGGATTTTAAATTTGTTTGCAACACTACACGAAGGCAACCAACCATTTCTGAGCCACTGACGTCACTTTAACTAGATCAGGCGGAGCGGTATTGGCTCAAGCTGGTTCAAAAAACCGCCTTCCCATCCGAAATTGCCGCACGTAAAACTGGGCAGCCGTTTGTATCATGCTCCAGCGTTTGGACCCTACGGACAGAAGTTGGCCTGGATGGCTTGCTTACACTTGGAGGCCGCTTACAGGAACTTGATGGGTTAGAGGAAGTTTAGCATCCAGTCCTTTTGCCAAGTGACAACGCGTTTACGCGACTCTTGGTAGCCGCGACACATGTCCGTCTTCTGCACTCTGGAGTTCAAGTTACGCTTCTGGACCTTCGATCAAGGTTTTGGATCTTAAAAGGAAGGCGAACCATCAGGAAGGTGCTCCTGTTGTGCTTACCGTGTGGCCGTCGACGTTTACTTCCCGCATCTGTCCCGGTGGCACCATTACCGAAAGACCGCATAGCAGTGACGTCACCGTTCGACGTCGTGGGAGTAGACTTCTTCGGACCGCTTTAATGCAACTCTACACAACAGTCTGTGTAGCTGTATACTGCATTTTTATCCTGTGTAGTGACGCGAGCATTTCATTTAAACATACCGTAAGACATGACGGCAGAAGCATTCATACTCGCCTTTCGTTGTTTTACGTCCAGACGAGGAATCACGTCTACAGTGTATTCTGATAACGCCAGGGCATTCCGCAGCTGTTCCAAATAGTTGCGCTCGCTGCTCTCAGATATCTCCAGGCCCATGGAAGTGCTCACCGCATCAACTGGAAATTCATCATGGAAAGAGCTTCGTGGTGGGGTAGCTTCTGGGAGCGCATCATCCAGACAGTCAAGGATGCGTTGAAGCGCTGGCTTGGACGAAGCAGCCTGTGGTACAAAGAGCTCATCACTCTACTTGCCGAGGTAGAAGCGATGGTCAATTGCCGCCTTCTAATGCAACTCATGCGAGGATTGCGATGATGCAGTTGCACTGACGCCATCGCACTTCTTACCCGCAGGCGCACTTTGGGACTACCACATCGCACTGCCGACTGTTTGCCTAGCTCCACCGCGCATGACTTGCGACGAAAGGTGAAGTACAGAGATGAGCTTCTGCGCCGACTATGAACGTGTCCGCCTTCGTCATCATCCCGACTACGTGTTGGTGACTTGGGGATTGTCAAGGACGACAACATGCCAGCGCTGCAATGGAAGCTCGGCAGAATGGTTGGGGCGTTTACTGGTAGGGACGGCATCGACAGATACTTTACAGTCACCTTCTCAAATGGCCATCAAGTACGGCGTGCTGCTCAGCGGTTATTACCCTTTTACGTGGACGACCACACCACTGGCCAGGGAGGATGTTGAATTTCCCGCGGGGAAGCCGTGGCGGGAAGCGCCATGCGCCTCGTTGCGAAAACTAGAGAATTGGACGAAAGGGCGGGAATCGGGTATGTGCGCGAGCACGCAAAAAAAAAGAAAGAGGAGACCAGGAGGGGTTCGATTCGGTAACGCGGGTGTCGGTTTCTTCGTTGTCTCTACAGTGTTTCTACAAGTAAAGAAACACAGCAATTACGACAGCGTTCCTTAGCCTCACAACGCCTGTCTGTATATCACTGATATAAACAATAGCCAATATCGGCTGATATTTAAAGCGTTTTACAGACGACGGAGAAAGCCGTACTTCGGGGCAACCACGCGTTATTCAGCTGAATAAGGCCCCTTTGAATTCTGAGTGCACCTGTATAAAATACTAATAGTATTCCTCTTGACTTTTTCTGGTTGGTATCTCCTTTTTGTATGCATCTTGATGATGATGTTTATGGTTTTGTGTGATCGCGCAAGGCCATCCGGGTTTCCACATACATCCTAAAGTTGAAACACAAATTAGCGAAATGAAACAATGAGAACAAAAAACATTCAGTCTTTCACACTTGCCTTTCTTCTTGTTGAGATGTGCAAAACTGATTGCAGCTTACAAACTCCACGGAATATTTTCATGCGAAGAAATTGCATCGACGGAAAATATTGCCACAAGAAAACACGTGACATAAACGAGTTTAAAGAAGAAGACGCAATGCAGGTGGCGCCAAGGTCGTTGTACCACTTTCTTCGTGTTTCTTACTGCACATTTTCATTAAATAGGGCTCGTTTTTTTCTTTTTATAATTTGTTTCTCTAACCTTCTTACTTTTATTTCTCTAGTCATGTACTGCTAATTCATTATAATACTTAAATATTTTCTTTCCCAACAAACATTACGTAACTTCTTTCGGTAAGGCGCCCATTTCCTGTCCAGTCCCCCTGAGTGGGTACGCGCCATTTCACTGGAACCACCACCAACACTTGTTTTGGACGCCGAGCGCACGTGACCGTCCCAGCAAACCACGTTACGTCGTTTGGATAACCCGTAGACGTCATCAATAGGCATTGCAGATGTCCAGGAGACGTACCGTTGGGGTCGGAGTTACAGATATTCAACGTTGCTACAACTGCAAAAAACTCATCCAAACCACACAAAAGATAACGTACAATAGACGTCTCATGGTACATTTATATGCTGTTTATGGGACGTTACCTTAGTGGTACGTCTTATGAATATTGTAGTGGTTTGCACGCAAGGCGTATATAGATGTCTGTTCTACATTGGTTTTCTATCTTTGGCACAAGCATTAGTTTGTTATATTCATGACTTGTGTACGATAGTATGATATTGTTGAGATTAACCTGTATGCCTGAAATTTACATTCTTTATAGATAATTTGGAAGTTTGGCCAGCACCCTTTCTGACTTTACCTACGTGTTGTGGGCATTTTTACTTCAAATACATGTCTTACTAGCTATTCAGCACTGTTTGCGGTTACTTGCCACCTGATTTCTAGATAAATGGGTTTCACTTTTGAAGTGCTACATACTGCATGAAGTCTCATATGTGAAGTGTCAAGCTGACCACACACTCTCGCAGAAGCACACCAAGCACAGCTCTAAACAAGAAATGTCGCATCGAAAACAAGAGGCAGTAAGTAACAGCAAACCAGTCCTGATCAGTACAAGCGCCCTGGACACTAAAATAAACCCGGTAGCGTCATCGAATTGTACCCACAGCACGGCTGTACAGGCCTTCTGAAAATAAACTGTCACAGAAACTATTCAAAAAAAAATAATTAAAATGACAGTCTCCCAACCTATCTGTAAGTACCGGCAGCTGGGTAGTAAGAACGCGTTCAAAGTACACATAAAACACAAAAGAATTCAGGTTAAACATTTTTCATTGACTTCCGAATTATGTAATATGCTTTCGCAACACAACTACTTTAATTTTCACTCTTGTCTGCCCTGGCCCACAGGGTACACATTGTAGAATTACAAGAATAGTACGAATAATATTGACTATAAATCCTACACAGCAGAAAGGTTGACAAAAAATAGGAAGAAAAGCAAGCATGTAAACCCAGGGTACAAGCACAAGATAGTTATGGACTTGAAATATCGCAAATTAAAATATTGGGGTGAAAAAGAAGGCAAGAAAAGTGTGAAAACAAAGAAATGATGGAATGGTGGTTATAAAAACTGAGCTAATTTACGAAACTAAATAGTTCCCATGTAGTGAAACGTTTGTGGAACAATAAAACAAAAGCACCTAGCAAACACAAAAGTTGTGTTGAGTGGTGGTTGTGAGTGCCATACAAATTGGAGCTACCTTAAACAAACCAATATCTAGGGAAGTGGTTATGACCTAGAGAAAAGCTGTGTATAAATAAATGATTGTACGGCGGTTAAAAGTGCAGTAGAAATTTACGTGATGATATGATTCACACACAGTGAAATGGCAGGACAAATATAAAACAACAAAACAACTTTAAAAACTCATTGAATTCTCGTTAGGAAAACAAAAAGTTACACCATTTTAATATTTCACACAAATTGATATGATTTGGGAACAAAAGAAAAAACGGGGAACACGGAAATGGTTGAATATTAGTTACAAGACAGATTTACATGACTACATGATTCACAACAAGTGATACGCTCAAAGAACAATAACACAAAATAAAAACGCGTCGAAGCACGGAAATGTTTCAATGCTGGTTCAATGGTGCAAGCCTCCATCTTCAGTTATGGTAAGGATTCTTCAACAGTTTGCATTCTTTGCTATGGTGCCAGAAATTGCTAAAATAGTTGCAGACCGGATTGGCTGGAAAGTGAGTAAAAATTTTATGGTCCAAAGGCTGCAGGAAATTTAATACCGCTTCTAGCCATAAAAACTAAGAAGACGCAGGTTGTCGAAAAAGCTTATATTTGCGCAGGATGTGACTGACAGTAAAAATCTGGGCCCTATATATTGCCTGGTGAAAAAATTTGATGTCTGTCACAACACGAAAGTATCTAGTTAGACACAATGCAGGATGCCACTCGCAGGTGGAAAAAAGTTGGTTTCCTGTTTCCCAAAGTAGGTGAAGTCCTGCGCCAAGTTGACCGTCAAAAGTAGCTTGAGCAGGCGCCTTGTGCAGACAGTTGCAGTAGCACCTTCCTTGCAAGCCATTTCATCAATCTAGGCAAAGGTACAGGAAAATGTGTGTTTTTAATACAGCTTTTTAGGACTGGTATAATACAGAATGGCCGCCTACCATTGTTCCTGAAAAAGACAGCGTGTAATAGCTGCATCCTGCCAGTACTCGCCTACGGATCAGAAACTTCCAGGGTAACTAAAACGGTCTAACCTAAATTAGGGATGACTAGCAGGCAATAGAATGCGAGAAGATGGGTGTAACATTAGGGGCAGGAAGAGAACGGAGTGGATATTATTTATTGTCATCACTGGCACTACTAAGACAACCTTAAGTATAACTAGACAGCTTATGTGAGGTGCCACTATACATAAGAACTATATTTCGTAAATGGGGCCTCTGAGGACATTTTTGCCCAGGTACAGGTCTCATCTGAACTTGGAAAATATTTTTCTGTGTCTATCCTAACCTCTTGGTGGATGGAAGTGACAATATATACACGGATGAAGCCATGTCCACCAAATGTGTAAAAAGGAAACATGCCCCTACTGCCATGGACGTATACTTCCTGCAGCAGAATGGTGAGGTGGGCTAGATGGCATATATGCATAACTAAACCTTCAAAAAGCACATAACTGAAAAACTCGTCATGTTGTCCTGTTCGCTTGTCTTGCTAGACCTACATTTTAGTTTAAGTATACGTTGTACAGCAGGAAGCATCACAGTAGTGCAAAAAATTTTTACAGCAAAATCATATCCACACATAGTCTAAGTGGCACCAGTCAGCAGCCTGCAACATGTAAGTTATTATCAAACGATAGACCAGACACCAGAATCATACTCTGCCTTAAACCTGCGAAATCCCAAAAGCTGTGTTAGTCTGATTGCCAAGGTGTGTTACACACTAAACTCATTAGGCTGAAAATTCGATGAATGACAGAAATTTAATAGCCATTTTTGAATATTTTTACTAGGTTCTGTAAGGTTTAATTTACGTTTGCGATGCTGCAGTAAGTGTACGAAGCACAAACAGCGCTGGTCATACTACTGTACCACTTACGACATGCGTGTAGTTCTGACGTTACAAATAACTTCGGGTTGCATACACGTTCTTCATTCCAACATTTCACGACCAAACTGAGCGTTCAAAAAAATTTAACACTAAATCGAAACGCGAAAAAAGCATCCAGATGGCATTTTAGTTTAATGCTGCACTCTGGGAATTCACTCGATTTATTATTTTATTTTAGTGCTACCCGCACGACAATCATTCAATTTATTGTGCACGTTTTTCATCCGAAAACTATTATGACGAAAAAAAGAAACGGCATCTGCAGAAACGAAACAAAAACCATTATTATGCTCAAAGTACACTATGTGCGGGTAAACTATACAAGCTTATACTTGCACACGCGCTTATATTCGGACACGCACTGATATTCGCACTCTCCAGCTGCCCTTTTTCATTTCATGTCAAAACATTCGCCTAGCAAAACAGGACAGAATACAAGCACTTCAACAAACACAGGGCTAGAATTTGCGCGAGAATTTATTATATTTACAAACACAGCAAACAGGTACAAAGGTCTACGGACAAAGCTCCGCAACGCACAAAGCATCTCCCTCAAATGGTTAGGGCTAACTGCTTACGCGTACCGAAGTTCGAGAGAAACTCTACTACGTTAAATACATCGGACAAGAAAACAAGGTTCACTAGTACTCACTTACCTCCACTACTTGGCTGTATTTCTTCGTCCGGTAGATAAATACATGGAAGTCAAATTACCGAAACAACGAAAGTTGAAGGCGTGCTCACCCATGCCGTCACCGGCCTGTAGCACGCGTATCGATATGGAGTGCAATTAATACAACTGTCGAACGATCGGACTCGCTGCGCGGCGACTTCCTTTCTCGTGTTGGCCCGAGGGAAAAACTAGTTCCTCAAAGATACCCACCTTCATAAACCGCGTTGCGAAATAGATGTCCATTGTATTGGTAAATAAACCTATTAGTTGCCAATTATATACAAAAAGGACTTGAGCGTGGTTCCGTCTTAAAGAAAACAGTAATGGTACCGACAATGTAGAGAACGGCAGTTAAGGCAATTTCCTGGTCTGCGGCAGAAATACAGCTGCCGTTGGGTAGTGGGCGCCGTAATTTTACGGTTTGTTCTGAGGCTGCAACCACTTTCAGCGTATTTTCCGCGCTTTCGCGCGTTGTCATCGCCCCGCGTTGACGACGTCGGCAAAATGAACGGCGACGTGAGCTGACATGGGCGGAGGAGCAGTTGGAGAAAACTTTATGGAACAGGTAGTTCGAGCTTCGAAGTGGGCGGGGTTTTCAGTCCATGACTCCGTTGGTGCGGCCTGCCGTCTTAGCCCTTTCAGCGAGCCAAAGCTGCTTACTTAGGTCCTAACTGGCAATTTCACTCTCTCCCTGCTTCTGTGTAGCTACGCCGATGTCTGTGCTGTTCGCCAGATATTAGCGTTGACGCAGCGCCATTAAGCATCCGAAAGCAGGCAACATAGTCTTGATTCCATGTCCATCTCCTTGTTTGGGGTGATAACGTTCGCAAAAAACAATAATTTTGTAACGTGCCGTAATTTGGGGAATTAAGGCAAATTAAAAGCAATTTCTGTTCGAAACCGCGCATTCCTCCGGGGCTAGCTTGTCTTTCATCGGGGAAGTCGGGGGTTTCGGACAGCTTTCTGTGTGGTAAATACGGGAGCTCTGGCTACAGCGCTTGTAGTTTTAGCACGATGGGCTTGAGTGCAAGATCGGTGCCCAACGAACAAAGTTTATCAACGCCAGAAATCTAGCGGTGCATTCAATTGCATTTGCGCCTACCATTGCTTGCATAGGGGGAACGATGAAGCGCGATAGCGTTTCATGGTTTAAATAAGAGAGCTTTGGTTACATCACTTGCAGTATTAGCATAATTGACCTCGCCTCCAAGATCGGTGCGGAAGAAACAAAGTACTGCCGAAATTTGTCAAATACGACCAAAACGAATCACCCGACAGTATGGTCCTGCAGCCTCTGTTAGTGTACCAAATTCTTGGGTGCACGCATTGTTTCCCGTCGTGGTCGCTTTTTTCTACCCGATTTTTGCCATTCGACTATCCTGGTGAGCCGCCTTATAACATGTTCGTGTTTATTCGTTTGTGCAGTCTGTGGCGATTCCGCTTATGTGATAGGCATGCTAAGCCACCAAGATCAACTAAGTCCGGTTTCCGAGAATCTGTGGCATTTGTACCTAGTGTGTACAGTTTACTTGACCAACCACCTGACTCGTTCCCTCTTTTGAATGCTAGTGTGTGTTGGCCTGAATTTGGATGTATATGTGCTTTTCATACCTTCAGTGTATTCTTTTGTTTGGTTGTATTCCTCGTACCGCACCGTCTGAGTGTATTTTCCCATGTAATAAAGAAATAAAAGAGCGGATTGGAGCTTAGGTGCAGGGGCTGCGTTTTGAAATTCTATGGTTGAAATCTTCGCAAAACCTCACGTATTTTTTAGTTTTTTTTTGCAATGTGGGTGTCATCGACATTTTTCTCAAGGCCAAGAAAGGCAGAGTACCTTTCCATTTAAACTGCAACTGACGTTTGACGGTAACCTCAGAATCAAGGCAGCCACGAAAGTAGCTTTGCTCACACTTTGAATTTGTGAAGCTGCAGTCGGTACGTAACATCAAGGGGAAATCAAGTAGCACGTAAAGTTGTGCTAATTGCGTCTTCGTTCATCGTCCTATCTTATTTTGTTCAGGTTTGACGGCAGAGCCCCCCCCCCCCTTACCAAAAAAAAACCTTACAAATCTCATTGGCTACGTCGCTTGTAAATGAATTCTGCACTAAGTTCCTGCCTCTTTCCGTGGGGTTTGGTATTGAGCTACTGTTTTGACGGTCAAAGGTTCATAGCCATAGTGGTGAATTACAATACTTGCGCGAAACCCCTCGTTACAAAACCCTTACAAACACATACAAATCCCCTCGGTACTTCAACACAGTACTCCTGCGGAGAATTTGAAAATAAAGTATAGCAGATGAAGATAGCAGATCAAAATAAATATAAGGCGGATGAAAATATATATCAGATGAAAATAAATACAACTGCGGTAGACATGTTCGAAGTAATAACGGACATACCAGCAACAACTGAACGTCAGCAAAATATGTTTAAAGACAGTCCCAAAATGAAGCAGCTGCAACATAGAGAGTGCGTCATTAGCAAAGTTGAAAGAACGTTTGAATTTAAGGTAGCAGCAACGTTATGTCAAATTCAAAAATTTTTAATAAAATATTGCACGTTGTACGGATGTGTAATAGACATACTGCTGGGACATAGGCGTTTGGATCTTTTTGGGACGTCGCAGAGATGTTAGTGGTTTGCTGGGATACTACGTTATTACCCGGCCGCCGTATAATCGGAAGCTACACACGACAGACGTCGTCGGAAGAGGACACCCCGATTAAAACAACACGGAAAGAGCGGAGGGTGGAGCGTGATTTCGATGCATGGCGCTCTGGCCACCGCACCCGGACGGTGCTCAAAAGAGGTCCTACAAAAAAAAAACACAACCCTCATAACTTCTCTTCTGCAAGCGAGTCGGGTCGCCCCGGACACGGATAGAATACCGCTACGCCACGAGATAGTTGTGTCCACTATTCTGCGAAGGAGGCTCGGAGTGCGCTGGAGCACCATGCCCACCACACGTCACATGCACCATCAAACACTGCATAAAAACTACTGTGCCTCCGGGATGTGAGGTAGGAGAACCACGTTCCAGAAGCAAACCCATGCTGTGCCTTTTCCGTTCCCATTTGGGGCGTTTATTCGTGTGTTTCAAGCGTTTACCATTTTTCGTAACACTGGCATTGGTGTATCCCTGTCTGTCCTGTGTATATTGTTTGGGATAGCAGAAACGCAACTTCTCCTTTACTAAGTTTAATGTAATATTATAGTTGTCCCGAAAATGACAATAATTGGCGTGCACGGCAAGCCGAGTCTAGTTGGTTGTGTATATCCTTAGAAACCTGTCATGAGACGGCAAAGTATTTGAACTGGGGAAGTGCTTGGGCCTAAGTGGGGAAGAACGTAGAGAGTGGGTACGCGAGTAACAAAAACACTGGCGCAACGGAAGAGCTCAAGAGCTCAAAGTGGCCATCGAGCAAGTCGAATTAAAAAAGAGCATGCCCAATAGCAAAAGAAATGAACGAAATCCAGAAACGACAAATGTAGCGGCGTCTACTGCTCGCAGGCACATAGGAGAAGCGAAGGCAGGTACCTCAGTCAAAGGGTCATTGAAACCTGTGATAGAGCTCCTTCACCCGTCTCACCGCCGAACTCTTGTGCAGACCAGCCTCTGACCTCTTTAAAGGGGCTCGAGATGCCAACGAACCGTGTCAGCTGGGCGTAACCAAAGAACATCAGGCGGCTTTTCAAAAAGACATTGACGAAGAAATTTTACTTGAAACGCATCTGTCAGCATCGCACTCGTTTATTTACAGGTCAGCTGAGCCAAGATTAACTTTACTGTAAATCGGGCCAGCATGACAACGTGCCTCATAAGCGCACCACTGTATTGAAAAGACCCTGACCACAAAGAGTGATGTCGAACAACTCTACACTTCAGTATAAAGAGACAATGTAGTGTCGGAAATAAAGCACCCTAATTGTAACCAAACAATGCGCTGCGGTCGTGGTACAACTAGCCGCAGTTCTAAAGGGAACGAGCAGGCATCATACCACAAAAAGAGCTACGTCAGGACTTACCAGTAGGTCACAAAATGCGAAAGTTTACAAAAAGATATGTGGCTTTGCGTGCAACATGCTTACAGTTCGTCAGAGAGTAATGTGCGCGAGTAGCTCTTAATTCAAGGGGAAAGCCATATCACTACACTGATCAACGCGTGTAGGAGTTGGGTGGCGCCGTAGCCATTGTCATAAAAGCCACAAACGCCGTGCCGGTTTGTCTTTACGACTGAAATCTGCTCTATGTATACCAATTTTATGTCGCGTCTAGACATTATAGTAAGGAAGATTCTCCTTTGGTTGGCTAAGCAAAGCAATGAGTTTCTATGACGTCATCTCTTTCGATAGGTTTACTTCAGTGGAATCATATGGAATACATAATTAGTGAACGGAATTCAATAAGTATCTTTACTGTGGTGCACTGGTGGGACCGTGAAGAGAAACTCTGTATGAAAATGCTTAAGCGGGGGAACATGTCCTTCGGACAAATTGCAGCGCCGGAAAGGATCACGACAATAAGAGATATGAAAAAGAAAACGACGACAGAGAGGACGCAATGCACGCGGTGACATGGTCGTTCAACAGGCGGCGGCGTCGAGCCCTAGCGACCATAGTACAAGCTCGCGCCAGCCAACGGCGAATCGGAAGAATCATGGAGATTGTCAGAGATGGACTGGGTTTAGGATACGCCGAAGTCGGATGCCCAGACCTGGGCTGTGGCCCAATAGCTCTTCCCCAATTACCGCCACATCCAGCACGTCTCTTCTGCAAGCGAGTCGGGTAGCCGGGCAACGGAAAAACTGCGATAGCCCAAAAGAGCTACGTCCGCCAATCTTGGATAGGGAGCTTAAAGCACGCTCTACTACCGCGGCCACAGCACGTGACCTCCTCATTCAAAATCTGCAACACTGCTACTGCGCCTCAGGGGCGTGAGGAGAGACAAACCCGTTCGAGCATAAAACACGTGATGTGTCTTTGTAGTTCTGGGCTTGACTTTCATCAGTGTGTTTGAACTTAACATTTTGCCTTGGCCTAGCCATGCGCACCTGTTAGACCAGTATACGTGTATCCCTGTCGGTTGTATGTATTTAGTTTGGGGTATTGGATGACATAAACGCAACTAATTGTTCACTCTGTTTCTTGTAACAATTATTATTGTTGCAAACCTAAGAATAAATTGATGGCTGCAACTACAATGGTGTGGCGACTGCCAGCTAAGGAGTCGGTATTACAAACTTTTCAAAGGACGAGGCTCCAAGCTACAAAACCCTCATTCATGTGGGCCTACTGCATCGTCGCTCAAACTATAATCAACGCATTCTGAGAGATCATAATAGTTAGGTGGGCTACTTGGTGAAGTAATTAAAGAATCAGCAAAAAAGGACGCAAAACACGAGGGGCAGAAATACGCCAGTGGCGATTTGGTGTTCCGCCAATTTTGCGTTCTTTTTTGCTGCTGCTTTTTATGCACAGTATGAACCAACCTTAACAGCATCGTACACTCTTTTAAAAGCATGTCTTACAAAAAACAGCGCACGAAGGGAAGGGGCAAAAGAAATGATAGAGCAAAAGCGCTGTTTTGTGCACCTTTTTTTCTTTCCTCCCGTTGATTTGCGCCCGGTTTTTCCGTAAGACTTCTCAGAGAATATTACGAAAGGAGACCAAACGCCACAACTGCAATTCATTTCATTATATTACTGAAATTTTTTAAGGTGTTTTCGCGAAATATTGCGAGCCCACTTCATAGAAATGGACACGTCTTGATGCTCTGTTGTCAAGGACACGGATACTGAAAGCCTGCCAAACACCGGTGGATTACCGTCCTATATGCACCAGCGAATAACATCATGCTACTGTGTCCCCTTGATGATGACTTTGCCAAATCAGCCAATATTCTAATGCACCAATCAATGATGCTGACCAGTTAACACGAGAGAACGGACAGACCGGCGTAAATGTACCTGCGCAATTGATTAAAATGTCAGTGCTGTCGGCTGTATACATGCCAATTTTACTGCAGGATTTCTAGATTCATCCAACCGCCCAAACATCTATAAAACAAACATTGGTAAACAGAGCGTAGAGATTAGAAAGTTTGAGAATGTAAAGACGTGCTTCCTTGCTTTTTTGAAAGACATTTGTCCCTGGACAAACCCTCAAAAGCTTTTAAGTAATTCTTTCCGCAGTTTGTTGTCTACACGATCGTCAACGCTAGTCTCGCACGGTTTCTGGACGCTAGTCATGCTCAGTTTCCGACAACTGTTTAACTATTTTGTATCTTTGCCAGTGAAGATTCGGTCCAATATATCATAAACATATTGCTCCAAAATCAAAGAATATCAAACAGTTGAAATGTTTATGCTCGAGAGTAGTATTGTGACGCGTAGAAATATCAATACAAAACTTGCGCCACCATTAGGCCTTTTTGTATCAAATATAGTACACGAACATTTTCTGAAGGTAAAAATGGCCAGATCATTACGGTGAAAGAGTAAAATACTCGCTGTTTTTAAGTTAAATGATGCCCCTGGGATGCCACCTTGCGAGCTGAGGGTGCGGTAATTTTTCTCAAGCTGCCAGCAGGCCAACACAACCGCATTTCCAAGGACTCACAAAAATAATGTTAGGGTAGGAAAGACAATACTGTAATATTTGGTCTACGCTTATTGCGATTTATGTTCACTGTCTGGCGTCTTGAACACTGCATATCAAAGTTGATACGCCGGGAGCTGACGAACCGAACGGTATTTTGGATATAGCTTATGCAAGGTAATTTGCAATGCAATATCCCGATCTGTCATGAACCAGCATAAACGACATAGAACCACCACACAAATGATTATCCTAAGGTCTGAATAAGACTACCACTCATGCGCTGTCTGTGTACATCGGTATAAAAAAGACACCTTACATGGCACGATAACTGACTTCGCGTTTGCGTACAATAAAGCCATCCACGGAAAAAACATTGATGGCTTTCTTTAGATTGTTTATGAACTAAAGCCGACGACAATGCTGGATAGCTTTGGCAATCCTATATTTACACGACATCAATATCTGCTTCTCAGAATACCTACAAGACGCCAAACCAGTCAGCCAATGTGCCCGTGTGGGTAATATGGCGCAGACGTTTGTAGCCTCCAGACACTACAACCTCAGATGCCTCGACGGAACCTATAATCAGAACTATAAATAAATTACCCTTATGAACTATGAATTATCACCGAGGTGTGGTTCCCGGGAATGCGCCCCAATTCTCAAGACAGTTACTTAGTCGCAGGCTCTTAGGCTTTATTTAGTACCATCAACCTTTAAATGACGTCTACAAGGCTTTTTATCACAGTGATACAGCACATAACAGTGAGCGATGTCTCCCATGGTATTCGCATCAAAGCCTACTATTGCGTATAGTATACTTGATTGTTATGACAGCCCTCTTTAGCTTCACCTTACACGCACTAGAAAGGTTTCTTTGCTGGGGCACATATTCCGAAGTGAAATGCAGAAGTTGGTAATCTTTTTTTTTTCAAACACGCCCTGTCAGTTTGCTTGATAGGGGAAAAGGTGAAATTATAAGGGATTTTATTTGCTGCTTCTGTTTCATCGGTAGTGTTTTGCCACCTAACCATATTTTTTTTAGCGTGCCAAAACTACTAAACGCATAGAAAGAAAACGCCTCAATATTATTTTCCTGAAGATGTTTGTGCATGTCACTCTGTGGGCTGCATCAGTCACCTACGCAGAGGGCATCTGCTAAAAAAGTTGTTTCCGGAAACCGTGCGACCGTAACGGTCTCGAGCACCAAGATCACCGCGACCGGCCGAGTCTTAACCAAAGAGGCAACATGTCTGGATGAGACGATGATGAGCGCTCAGGTAAATCAGATCCTTCTGCAACGGCAATGCACAATTTTTGCAACACTATTCATATACGGCCCCTCCGACGTGACACACAACAACAATCGACAGTCCCTTCTTGCTGCCATCTCTTCAACACTTCTCCCTCAATTTCTGTTCTCTGTATTTTCCTCCGTTTTGCTGGGTATAGTTTTGTGAACAACGCTATTTTTAATATTAAAAATGGCACAGCATTTTTTGGTTCATAATGGCGTATGTTGCTTACGTGACAGGAAAGTCAATACAACAAAACCTAACCCGCCTTTGATCTTTGTTTTATCCTGCTGGTTTAGAGCAAAGCCGAACTCCGTCTATATAACTGTATTTCTGGAACATCTTTATTTTTTCGCTGCTTCACCGGAATACCACCCTTTAAAATTCCATTCACCGACCTATGTCTGCAATACCAATATATTTTATAGGTTATCAACGTTCGGGATGAGGCCTAACAAAAACCGCCAAGCCATCTACAAGTATTTTGCAGACACGAGAATATTATCTTGTACTTAAAAGAGACAGACATAAACACTAGAAAAAAAAACTCTCGCACAAGATCACCAGTAATAAGGAACAGAGAGAGCAAGAGAGACAGCTGCACCTCTCTTTGCATAGTGTAGCCACACTTATGAAACAACTCTCGCCTTGAAAAATCTTCCTTTCCTGACTTCCATTGAAGCAGAAAGTGTGACGGCAATTTCAATTGAGGTTGCCTATGTATAAAGTACTTACGTTCACACAAGTTCTGTGTTTGCACAGTCCTTGAAATAGTTAATTTTAAGCAGGATAACTTGAAACAGAAATCCACCTTGGTAAACGCAAACTGCAACAAACCTCTGCAAAAAAACCTAATGCTTTGTCAATATTTTTGAGCAAATAATTGTGACGTCGAGATTTCGTTTGAAGTCTCAATTTGAATCAGATAAAAACTGTTTGTTGTTTGATTTCGATAAAATTTGTATTAAAACGTTAACATAAATCCTCTCCGAATGACCTCAGTTGGGCAGTTTGAGGGCTGTATTGGCCCTGAGGGCTACAACTGGAGAGGCCGGCGCTGCGATCGTTTTGACGTCACTTGTAGGATCCCCGTTCCCACCTATCTGCGTAGTTGGCTTGCAGCGCGTGAAATTTCGTTTAAGACGCGCTTTGTATAAGTCCTTTTCGTGTTCATTTTCTGCGTTTGAAGTAATTATCAGTGCATAAAGCGTAGTTTGACGTCATGAGCAATTTCTAACAATGTCAGGCTGCTTGCAAACGACTTGAGCGTGGTGGTGTATACGGACGCATGCGACCAAACCCGGTGTAAGCGTAATCTTCGGCTCGTTTCCCCGATCGACATTTAGCTCGACTACGATGATGGCCGAGGTAAATTTCCAGATTTCGGTTGCCGTTCTCAAGAAATTAGTGAAGAAGGAAATCATGAAGCGTTTAGTGCTTCCAGAAACACTCCGCACGCACATCCGCCATGCCTGCCCGCCGGCGGCTCGAACCGACGTAGGTCGCGACAGCAACACCTCGTAGTCACTTTTTAAAATCACACTGATCGCGGAAGGGGAGTTCCACATTCGCGAAAGTTGATGTTCATGTGGTGAAAAAGTGTGCTGTGTAGTGTCATCAGCTGTGATTTTCAAGGCGATGTACAAATATCTGCCGCGATCTACGCCGACTGGCCGCGGATGTCACGGCCCGGCCTGGCCAGGCGCCGCCGGCCCATTCGCGCATGGTGCAGCGAGCCGGCGAAGGGTGGCCATACCTGCGCGCAAAAATCGGCAGAGGTGGTGGCAGGTATCTTGATATTCGACCGCTCTGATAGTAGTCAACACAGATACAAACTGCCTCATACAAGAAAGGGGGTGACAGCGTGGTGAAAAGTTGTGCAAGGAACTGTCACTCGCGAGTGTAACTATAGCAGCGCTGAAATATCTGCCGCGACGTTATGCCTAAATTTCTTAATCGTACTTCGCGTATCCGAATTCGGAGGAAAGTTAGATGTTGGAGAAGACCCTCCTCCAAAACTCGCCGCGCGCAAACGTGTTTGAATTTTCCTAACTTCTTGGTGACCTTCAAAGCTTGGTTTCCCTTTTCTTAAACTCCCCATTACCCCACGACGGGTTTCGCCTCGTACGCAACCACGCCTTCTGTCAGCTGTCGTGAGTTCTCCAACTTGATGCTAGACAGGCGCATGATCATTGTAAACAGACAAATGTCGTGTTGCTGAGATCTCACCCCGTCTAAAGCCGCTAGAAGGCGTTAAAAACTCGCGTTTATACCATCCGTACATTGCGGACAAGTTGTCGCGGAAATAAATACGTGAGCAGTACTGTGTACCAGTCATCGGTAATGAAATCAGGGCATAAATGTAAAAAAAAACATTGGAGAGGAAATAGGCACTGCTTAACCAAAGTGCAGATTGCACCAGCACCTATGAGCCTGTGCGGCAAAGCAATCCGCTGACCGGTCTCTCGCAGTCATTCATTTACCAAGCAATGCGCGCAGCACGCGTGGTGAGACCACAACTGAGCAGCCCGTTTCTGTCGCTGTTGCACGCTCTATTTTTTTGCACACACAGTCACGTACATGTCCCGTCGCAAGTATTTCTAATGAATTAACAGCGTACTTTTCTCGGCACCAAATGTATCGTCATTTTGTTAGCTGGCTTTGTACGAGCGGTGGGTGGCGATTTTAAAAACTACCCAGCCGTGGCGGTGTCGTCGGGAACAAGCTAGCCGTTGATTGCTTGCCGGGATTATTTGTCTGTAGACAACTTTTTTCTGTAATTTCTATCCACTCCGCGAGGAGGGGGCACACGGTGGCCACAACAAAAAAAGTGCGGTCGCATAAAAACGCGAAATGTGTTCTAGCAGACAACTTCATAACTCGGCGTCCTATAAGTGACACCACTCGTAGGTGGCGCCGCGTTATGTCCTCGGGGCCAATAGACAAATTTTCAGATTTTATAATTGCTAAAACTATTACTGTACTAGTCATCAGTTTATTCCAGTATATTTTTCCTCTCCGGTATCGTTGTTAAAAATAAACAAAGATTACAACTGGCTGGAAGAATTTCAAAATGAGGTATTGGGCATATTGGAGATATATAACTCTTGTAAAGGGAATTTGCAAAAACGCTCCTCCGTTGACAACGTACTGCACTATAACGTAAATCAACTTGCAATGTTTTTGTGTGTTTTAATAACAGAAAAATGAAATAGATATTTCCCGAAAACGGAATTGAAATTTTTATAAAGGCTCTAAAAGACAAGAACTATTGTGGCAGACCACATTAGGAAGAAGCGATTACACAGATTTTAAGTAGGGATTATAAAGAATTATGTTTTAAATAATATACCGATTGCCAAATAAAGCTTTGTTATAAAATGTTGTATTCAGCGCTGTAACTAAATTTGAGAACCAATGGTTTAGCTGTTGCGCTATAAATACAGTTATCACACGTACCGTGGCTACTTTTGTTGTTTCAATAGGATTTGTATGTAAAACAATCTTCTTGCGTGAGCCTTGATATTTAAAATCACTTTTATCTTTCTATTTTTAAAGATTTTGTTGTGTGTGCCTCAATGTAACATACATTCTTACAGTTTAATAACCCATTTTACTGCGTAAATGGGTTACTAAATGACCGCCAACTGTGCTCTGAGGGAAGGCCTTCGCCAGGCTTAGCACTTTTGCGGTTCCCGTTACTTTTTTCTGTACCGGACTTCGCTTTTTTCACAAAACAAAAAATAAATAAAACTTCTGGGTTTGTCTACGCAGCTCAGAGTTTGAAGTATGGATGATCTTCGGACCCATCGGTGTTGCTATTCGACACCAAGGATCACAGTTCAGTCTAGGTATTTGAACTGATAGTTTTCCGGGGCCGCTTTATAGAAATTCTCTATTACCATCCATTCATAGCGTCCCTATTAAGCAAGCAGCCAAAAAACGGAAGACACAGATAAACCTCGCGTGTTATCAAAATCAGCTATAGTGGCTACTCAAATACCTATGTACAGCTCATATAATTTACATGTCGTCTTGGATACAAGTAACCCCTCTGTGATTATTCCTAGTCAAATGTTCACTCACCTATACATGTACTTAATCTATACTCAATTGTACTCGTCCACAATGTGTATTGTATTGTGCATTTTTGTAAATTTTATCTTTGGCGACCAACTTATTGAAGCATTAGCTTAGATGGGTATTCATTTGATTCATGGGTATTCATTTGATTATCATTTTTATTTGTGCTCGTAATGCATGTGTGCTCACATTGACTCTTAACTGAACTTTTAGTTCATTCACGGCATCTACCGATAAAAACGTTAACTGTACCGACCGGGGCTTGTACACCCACTGTACCAAACAGTGAGCTCCTGGGAAACGGGGAGGCTTACATTTTAATGTAGTTCGTAATCTTTAAAATTGTCGGAATAACAGGATCCAGAGGTGCGTTATTCATCATAAATAAAAAGACTTACAAGAAAAGAAAAAGCTTCCAAGAAAATTGTGCATAAAAACGTTTCTGGAATAAAAAACGGTAAATATTCCGACGTTTGCTGAAATACAAGAAGTGTGGGCAAAAATCTAGAATAAAGTCTACGCTGTCGCTGAATGGCAAACGTTGGCAACGAGAGCTCTGTGCACAGGTTTGTAGAGCCTCTTGTGCCACGCCATAAAATAATGCATTTAAAACAGCATTTGAATCAAACAAATTGAATAAAAAATAAATATTAGCAAAGAAATCCTGCGAGATTGAACCGCCTAATATGAAACCGTATGGTTAAAAACTTTTGTTCAAAGTATCTTCGATTAAAGGCAGCAAAAACCTCTTCTAACAATTGCAGCGTGCAACGTACAATACACATGATACATCAACGGTAAATGCACAAACTATCATGTAAGAGGAAATACAATACATCTTAATGTTTGGAATTTTATGGGAGAAGGACGACTGAGGAAGTTGCTCCAAAGGATGGTTATTTAAACTTATATATCTATTTTTATGCATCTAATTATAATTATATTCTTTATTACACATTTCACGCCGCAGTTTTATTTGACGTGAAGTGTGCTTCGCCCTTACATCACAAGACTAAAATGAACTCCATTGATCTTCACTGTTCTTATGGCAGGATGAATGTTCCAGACATTTTCACGCGAATCACAAATACTCACTGGACAAGCAACGCTGCAGTCGATTCCTCGTCGCTCGCCTGAACACTTCACCTCAGTGACACTTTCAACGAGACAGCGCGATGCACGGGACAAAGGTCGTTGATCAGATGTGAAGTGGATAAGGTGTGAGTGTGTGAATATTTAAAAGACTTTAAAATACTGCTTCGTATTGCAAAGGGATTGCAAATTGCACACATAACTTACTTTTATTTTTCCCCAACCTTTAGATATGAGGCTCGGTGATAGGCTCTCGGAAGAAGAATGTAGACAAGAAAGTATAAGAGGAATAACAAGCACATTAGAATAGGCTTACTTAAACCAATGCGGTCTGATATCGAATCGACGTAAATGTATTTTTGAAGGCGAGATATTGACTAGCAGCGACAATCTCAGGCGTTTTGTATCACTGCCTTAAGAAATTTTAATGTTACAACTGTTTCTCATCGAAGTACGGGAAGAGCATCATCCCCTAGGCTGCGCACAACCATGCTAAAAATGGTCACCGGTGTACATTAAAAAACTAAAACTGTGCTGAGATCAGAGATTTAATACGTACCAGAAAATATTTCAGAATATTTTAGAACTACTCTCAATAATAACCGGTAGAGTGAATACTTGTGGTACTATAAAGAACTTCAAGTGTCTGGTAAACCGTTTATTACCAGTATCATGAAGTTGATTGTTTTTTGTTATTTGCTTTACTGTAGCGACAATTCTTCTGTTCATTCAATCAAACAAAGAATGGTGGAATTTTCTTCCCAATATCGATCACACAGGAATGTTCGTGTTTACGAGTTAAAAACAAATTTAATACTTTCTCCAACCAATACATATACAAAACCCGAAGTTTCGATGCCGGCTCGGCTTCTTCTTCAGGGGTGACTGAGGCCACGCTGCAGCTGCGTCTTATAGTCTCTCACTTTTGCTGGCCTCACAGAACGCCCTTCACCGTGGCACGTAATCCGTGTGTGCACACCGAAGGGAGAGTGCCAACCGAGCAATTATTGTTCCCAGGGGTTCGTTGGATATGCTACGACACACTGCAAAAACTTCCCAACACGATAGAAGTCTGTCAAAATGTTCACCTTCGAGTTGAAAAACGAATGCTTCCTTCGCCTCATGTTTAAATTGATGCAGCATTTTTATATTATCATAGCAAATGTTCGAAAAAAGGTATAACCTCTCCGTTATAGGAGCTCCCATATGCGCATGAAACCTCGGGTAAAATATTTTCTTTAAATATTGAAATTTGCAAATTGGCAAAAGCCCAGTCTACCCTTGTGTTTAAAAACTTGCTTTTTCTAAAGGCACTGTTTTACCACGGTATAGAAAGAACCAAGAGCCCATGAAGTATTCGTAACAAATTAGCAGTTATAAGGATCATTTGTCATGATTAAATTAGAATGTTTCATGAGGTGGCAATTTGTTTGGCGGTTTAGTAAGCAAATCAAACACCATGAATTCAGGAAAACACTTAAGCAACGGTTCTGCTTTTGAATTAGCCAGGTTCATAGAAGATGTCGCCATTTATGATCAGGAATGCAATGTTGGAAAAAGCGTTAGCCGTTGATAAAGAAAGCGCTTAAGAAAAAAAGATTAGGAAAACAATTTTTAGGAAAACAATGCCCATAACTGTGATTAAAGAGGCCTACCGACGTTTTTTTTACCGTCTGAGATTAATGCAGGTGTTCTTGCGAAATGAACAGACTGTAAACTGAAAAAAAAATAAATGCCCTAATAATTATTGCTAGCAACCGCTAAACAACGTAATTACTTCCTATTAGCCATTAACACGAATATTTTGCTTTCCTTGGCCTATAACGAAGGTTACGTTATTATAACTTCGATTGATTACGATGCATCCTATGCATCAAGGAAGAACACGCTACAGGAAAAAATTATACTTTTTCAGCACGTCTATATGGTGAGTCTATGCCCTTTGTGTGAATGAGAAGTGGGAAAAAAATATTTTCTTCACACTTCTCATTCACACAAAGTGCCCCTTTTAAGACCATAAAGTAAGGTGGGTAGGGAGTAAAAAGTACTGCTTTCTACACTTGGCGAATTGGGTAAAAGGTTCTTTGCGATATTACCAATTCATAGCACAAACATAGTTTTTATGCGAAACTTCCCAATTTTAAGTTATTTGTTAAATAACGCTGATACCTTTTAAACTTTACAGGACACGCGCAGCATGCGTGAACAATGTGTTTTTTGCATGTTACATTTATAGGTGCTTTCTCGAACCAAGTGTGGCTCAAATATTTTGTATTTGTATTTTTTGTATTTCATTTATGATAGATTCAGAGCGACATGTTTACTACAACGGAGGCCCCTCACTTAGTTTTGACTAGGCTTAAAATTGCACTTCAGTAGTAACATTTTTTTATTGAGGATTTATATAAACTTTTGGAGGCGTAAAAGCAGGGATTGGTGTGATGGGCATAAAAAAGCACATCAGCTTATGGCAACAGCTAAGCTCATTTTTATTCTAGAAGATTGCCGAAACCAATGGAGAGTAAATCTAAAAAAAACACTTTCGTTTTGCGATCAAAAGTTACCAAAGGGGATTTGTGAAATGCCACCGAAGAGAAATCTTTTCATGGAACGAGTTTTGACCTTGCGAATTTTTTCCGAGTTTTGATAAACAAACTTTTCTTCTGGTGTGTTAAAAATAGGCCCTGATTACAATTGTCATTTTATCGTATAACTGGGCACATCTCTTTGAGTGAAAGTGCACGGCCTTGGACATTTAGTTTGTATTGTTTTGTATTTGCTTTGGTTCATCGCATTGGTGTTACTTGCAAGCATGCATGGCTTGCCCTACAGTGGTGTAGCTATTATGTTTAACGCATTCACCCAGAATGCCTCCTCACTACATGTGTATTACTATTCGTCCTATAAAACTCTTTTTAAAAAAACCCTTGCCATGTTCTTGAGCTCTAACAACAGTCAGAAAGACACCCTGTGTTGCCTATTCGGAGAACTATGTATGAGGTTTTATGGAATAGTGCATACTACCTTTGGACTATTATTGTGATAGTATTTGGGCTCTCTGAAGAATAGTTTCATAACTTTCTTTACTATGCTCACCGATTAGTCAACTGGACGCTCTTTTTTTTTTGCAGATTTGCAGTCATAGTGACTTTGGCCTGTGTATGGCTGCTTACTGTGGCTCCAATCTTCTTGTCTTCTCTTGGTCTTAGAGTCCAAGGACTGCCCTCTTAAGAGAATATAACGATCAACTCCGCAAGGGTTAACAGGGTGTCAAGCTTGCCGCTAAAGAATGAGCTCTGTAAAGGGATCAGTGCGGATTATCTGCATTATTAGAGTTTAACGGTAGCATTTATACACACCTAATAAATAAATATAGGAAAGAAACTTTATTCTTGTAGTGGTAAAATTTATATACGTGCTTTGATACTTCCTTACTGGCCATCTAAGCTGTATGAATGTTAGAGTCTTTCATACCAAAACAGTGCGTACAATTGGTGGATAAAATATCTGGATTTTATTTATAATACCAATAATGGTTGTTAAGAAATGTAGCTTACCACGTCTTAGGTCTTTGTATTTTTCTTGATAATTTATAACCATGTTTTTCGAATAGAATTCTTACAGTTTTGTGTAATTTGAATGTCATGTTTTATAAAAGTGCATTTGGTCTTCGCATCTGTGGGTATAGTATACACGGTGATCAAAGCCTTGTTGACAGGTCTTTTAAAGGTTCAACCACCTCTACACTGTGGTTATGCGCTCAAGGGGACACGGAATCAGGTGGTAGTTTTTATGTCGGTTACGTACTTAACTAAATTTGAATATTCGACTGTTTAGTTGCTGAAAAATGCCTTCATGTTTTAATAGAATGTTGAATTTATTCGGGTTACCACGCTCTTTTATTGCACAAAATTCTTCTTGCGCATACGTAATCCGAGATATCGAACTTTGAAGTTATCGATGATATGAAACTACAAGGCGGTACTCTTCAAACCAGAAAAAAACAGTATGTCAGTGGTTATATTGGATTTGCAAATAAACGTCTGCCGTAGAAATTGTCCCTACATTAAGAAGTCTTTGGGTGGTCTTTGACGAAGACACGGTGGAGTAAACATCGTGATTCGCTTGCCAACACAATATTGCGAACTGTCGGGGCACTCTCAAAGTTGCTACCCACCAATATAAAACTACTTATCTACAATTCTCTTTTGCGGCTTGCTGGTCTTGGGAAATACTACTACGTCAAATATTATTAACTACATTTATTCAAAAGGAAGCCGTACGTGCTATCTGCCATTCGTCATATGATGCTCAAACAATACCTTTTTTCTAGAAATTGAATATTCATTCTGAGGGAGCAGCACAAACTAGACATGACAGGACTAGTCCTGTCTAGTTTGCGCTGCTCCCTCAGAATGAATGTATACCAACTAGCCCAGTTCTCGACCTAATTGAATATTCGCACAGCTACAGATTTATATTCCTACACACTTATCAACAGATATATTCTTGAATAAAATATACTAACACTTGGTCCCGAAACTATCTAACACAACTCAAAACCATCCCCGTTATGGGACACGCCAAAATGAAACTTGGTAATTACAGCACGTACCTAATAGACAGTGCGGAATGGAGAGGGCCACGTTGGCCCACCTCTTGAAAGATTGCGAGTGCGCGAACGCAGACAACAGTGCCGTGTTCTCCCGCCCCTCATCGAGGAGGCGAAGAGATACAGAGACTACGGCGTGCAACACACGGCCATTCAGCAGATCCTAGCGGCGCTCGAGAAGCAGCGACCGGATGGGATGGAAGTAGAAAGGGTAAACCCGAGTATGGTGAAGCCTGCCGCGACCGGCTCACCCGGTGAAGAATGCGTCCGGCCACGTCGCCCCAAGAACCCTCTTAAGAGGGTGGGATGTAAGGGGTTACGGCAGGAGACCCATTAAAGTTTCTCTCTCTCTCTCTCTCTCGCTTACCCAGATGTTGAGCTACACGTTACCATCGTTACTAAATTCGCCATAACTTTGCACGTACCACTTTACCATTGCCTGTACAAACTTAAGCTGTATTTCTGATCATACGAATAGGAATATGAGTTTATTGGCATAACTTTCATACAGCTGAGAGCCAGAGGCAGCCAAAAGGCAGGAGCCCATACTACAGAGTGCTGGCTGCCTCCTCAGTGGTATGTTAACAATATGTCGGACATTTGTTAATTTATTTATTTGTACCCTCAAGGCCGAGAGGCGTTTCAAAGGGGAGTTGATAACAAGGTTTACACACAAAACTAGAAAGCAGCAACAAAATTACTAAACAGGTAAGTAAAAACATAGATGGACCCAAATCATACAATGTTAGCAAGTGCTGCACGATACTGAATGTTGTCTTCGATTGCGGCGGTCAGTCCGGGAAGGCGGATCCAATCTTGTGACGTCCGAGAAATAAATGTCCTGAAGAAGGCTTCGGTCTTACATGATATTGTTCCTACTTTGTGTCGGAAGTCAATACGAGAAGAATTATATGAAGGAGGAGTAATAGGTCACTGCATATGGGCGAATTATGGTAGTAAATTTTCTGAAAGAGACAGAGGCGAAAGTGTTTGTGGCGTGACAGAGTGGGTAATGGAGGCAAGTTTTTCATGGACGTGACACTTGGCGCACGGGGGAAAATTTCGAGAATGAAACGTGCTGCGTTGTTCTGCACAAGCTCAAGTTATGTCACTTTATAGTCATGGCTCGTGTTGTATTCGTTCGTTTGGTACCAGCCAGCAAAACTAGCTGAGCGCGCACCTTTTCTTTTTAGCTCTGTGCGTCTTGATTGTCCCTCTCTCTCCCCTCCCTTTACCCTCTCTTTATGGCAACGTATAAAATCACCCTTCTGGCAATAAATGCCGTAGTTGACTGCCCGACCATCGTCCATGCTGCTGCGCTGCGCGCGCCTGTGTTACTAGAGTGGCGGCGAGGATGGGATCCGCCCATGCTGCCCTGAAAGTTGAAGCGAAGGGCCTGCCGCAACAAGTACTGACGACCATGACTAGCCTCCATCTCGCGGTCTTCGACGACACAAGAGATAAGTGAAAAGCGTACCTTATTCTGGCTGAAGCGTATTTTGAAGCAAATGCTATTACTGACTCCAAAAGGCAGAGAGCACTTCTGGTGGCAACACTCAGCACGCAGACTGTGCAAGTGCTAGCGGGGCTAAGTGCACCTCGGATGGCGAATTTGCTTACTTACGCCGAAGCGGTCGCAGCCCTAATGACTCCTAAGATCCCCAGCGTCACGAGATAGCAGAAAGGTACAAGGTTTTCATCCGTTGCAAACAAGAAGGACAGTCGGTGCACACATTCCTAGTCGAAATACGGCGCATAGCAGAAAATCGCAACTTTGGTAGTGCGCTACACCGGAAGTTGAGAGGCCGGATTGTTTGCGGCGTACGCCTAACTTACTTGCGCAAGCAGTTACTGGCAAAGAAACATTTAACCCTCCAGGATGCCGAAACATTGGCCACTGCAGCCGAGGCAACTGACAGCGATGCGAAAGATATGAGTGCAGAACCGCCGACTGTGCTAAAAATGCAAGCCCATCATCGCTCACCCGCTCGAGGTAAGCGTACACGAGGCGCGTCGCCCAATGTGGAAGCACGAAGCAGGACGATAACGCCTGCCGCTGGGCTAACGCACGCTGCTATCGCTGTGGGCGACGCGGTTATTTGACAAAGAAATGCTGCAGTGCTTCAACTGATGGAAGGGTTGAAAGGCGGGCAGCGAGTGTTAAGGCACTGACAGTTGAAAGCGCGTCTAGCAACGACGACATGAATAACACACACGTGTGGACGTTGATTTTGGGAAGAAAAAGAAATTCCCCGCATTTCCCCGAGGGGAGGAATGTGAAAGTGCGAATGCACGAGTTGAATTTGCGCGGTTCGGTAATGTTCGCGAAAGAGAGATCACACACACACAACTACAAAGAAAGAAAGATGCATTTATTCACCGACACCTATTTGTGTTGTCGTTGTACTTGATTGCTAGAGCGGATCTCAGCTTTGAAATCTCGTGTCAGTACTCCTTTAAGCGGGTGCATTAGCCCTTCTCACGCCCGATTCCTGGCCAATTCCCCACGTGGGTATGCGCCATGTCAGCGGCCAGGCAGTGCGCGCCCATCTCCCCCCGTTCGGTAATGTTCGCGAAAGAGAGATCACACACACACACACAACTACAAAGAAAGAAAGATGCATTTATTCACAGACACCTATTTGTGTTGTCGTTGTACTTGATCCCTAGAGCGCATCTTAGCTTTGAAATTTCGTGTCAGTGCTCCTTTAAGCGGGTGCATTAGCCCTTCTCACGCCCGATTCCTGACCAATCCCCCACGTGGGTATGTGCCATGTCAGCGGCCAGGCAGCGCGCGCCCATCTCCCCCCGTTGCCAAGGAAGACGAGGAGCGCGCGCACCCGCAGCTGTTGCTATGCGGACGGCAGCGGACGATTCAGGCTCGCTTAAGAAGTGCATTCGCACTTAAAACGGGTTCGAAACAGCCATACGGCGCACGCTTCGATGGGGTGACGTAGAACTGGCCATGGAAGTGGATACTGGTTCCCCGGTGTGCATCGTATCGATCGACACCACGTACAGTGGCCGCGCTTACAACCACCACGAATCAAGCTCTCGTTTTACGCGGGAGAGTTTCCGATGTTGGGTGAACTCGAACTTCCAGTCAAATATAAAAATGTATCTGTGCCTTGTCCGCAGATCGTGCTTGACTGTGCAGAACCCAGCCTATGTCGCCGCGGTTTCATCGCTTTGCTTCAGAAGACGGTCGTTCCGATTGGAGACCTGACTGCGCCAGACCTTGCAAGTGCCGAGCCAAACGACAATATGCTGAACCGACTGCTCGGCGAGTTTGAGGATGTTTTCTCAACAGACCTTGAACTTATCAAAGGTCCACCAGCCAGCATGAAACTCAAGGTGACGGCGACACCAAAATTCTGTAAGCCCAGATCTCTTCCAAACCCCTTTTGCGATTAGCTCTCGTGAAATGGATCAGCTGGTGTCACTTGGTGTTCAATCACCTCTGCAACTTGCAGAATGGGCTACGCCTATCGTGGTCGTTTTGAAAAAGGACGGAAGGGTTGATGGTATGCGGTGATTTTAAGGTCACCCTCAACCCGGCATGTGAGGGGGAGCGTTACCCTCTTCCGGTGATAGAGAACATTTTCGCAAGCCTAAACGGAGGCGAATATTTCAGCATCTTGGATTTAAAAGATGCATACAATCAAGTGCCCTTGACGAAGCGTCCAGCGGGCTGTGTGTGAGTAACACACACCGCGGGCTTTTCCGGTATAACAGACTTCCGTTGGGAATAGCTTCCGCACCTGGTAGTTTTCAAAGAAAGATTGATGCAATACTCGGTGGGCTGCCGGGTGTCCAAGCCTACCTTGACGACGTGCTAGTGTCAGAAGGCACGAGTGATAAAAGAGAGCATCTCAAGAGAGTGTTGGAGCTGTTCCTTGAGCTCGGCGTTAATCTTAAGATTGACAAATGCAAGATTCGGCAGCCTTCCGCCACTTACCTTGGCCATGGCATAGATCGGCAAGGCCTCCACTCCATTGAAAAAAACGTAGACGCCGTCATGCAAGCCCCGCGCCCACGTAACTTTAGTGAATTGCGCTCGTTCCTTGGCATGCTCACGTTCTACGCCCGTTTCCTGCCCAATATGTGCTCTGTGCTCGGCCCCATGTATTAGCTCATGGAAAAACGAGCGCGTTGGAAATGGCGGGAACCGCAGCAGACAGCGTTCCAAAAAACAGAAAGAAATTTTGAAGAATGCGCAACTTCTCGTAGATTTTGATCCCAACAAGGAACTGAAGCTAGAATGAGAGGCTTTCTCGTACGGCGTGGGTGCTGTTCTGTTTCACTCGGAGGGGAACGAACACCCGCCAATTGGGTTTCGTTTCAGAACGTTAACAAAAGCGGAGCGAAACTACTCTCAGCTGGAGCTAGAAGCATTGGCACTGATTTTTGGCGTTTCTCGTTTCCGTGACTACCTCCTAGTTCACCCTGGTAACCAACCATCAGCCACTGCTGGGACTGCTCAAGCCTGACCGCCCAACGCCACCGATGTCCGCCGCCCGCATTCAACGATGGGCACTGCTCCTGGGAGGCTACCAGTACAAGCTACAGAACGTTCCGGGGAAACAACTACTGACAGCAGATGCCCTCAGCCGACTACCAGCCCCGACGGCAGCGGAACCGGCTGTTGAGGGGGACCCTCCCGAGTATGTACTGTCGTTGGATGCTCTTGACGAAGGTATAGTGACGACACACGAGTTGCAGGAGCTCACTGCCAAGGATACGTTGTTAGCCCGTGTGGCGGAGTAAATCTCGCATTGAGGGCCTCGCACCACAAGTGGAATGGTGGCTGACTTGTTGCCGTTTTTTGATCGCAAAATTGAGCTGTCGATGGCTCACCGGCTAATCTATTGGGGAAACAGAGTCGTCCTACCACGGATGGCACAGGAAAGGATGTTGCAGCTTCTACATGAAACTCACCAGAATTCCTCGCCAAAGAAAGCGGTGGCACGGTCACTGTTCTGGTGGCCGGGCATAGACAGGGAGATTGAGGAATTGTCGGCGCAGTGTGTAAGCTGTGTAGAAAACCTGCCCATGCCTGCGGCAGCACCACCGGTAAGTTGGCCGAAAACTTCCGAGAGGTGGTCCCGGATCCACATCGATTTTGCAAGCCGGTATGCGGCAAGATGATACTTTTGGTGGTAGATGCTCACACGAAGTGGATTGAAGCAGTACCCATGAGGCATGCGAACACAGCGGGTACCATTCGTAGCTTAAGAAGTATGTTTTGTCGGTTCGGTGTGCCCCGCCCAATCATGTCCCATAATGGCACGCAATTCACGAGTCAGGAGTTCGCCGCGTTTGCACCAAGAAACAATATTGTGCACCTGCGTACAGCGCCATTCCATCATCAGTCAAACTGAGCAGCGGAAAGAGCAGTGCGAACCATTTAAGACAGCTTGCAGAAAATGCAAGATGTCCCACTGGAAGATAACCTCATGCGCCTGTTATTCCATTACAGTTTATCTCTTGCTCTTATTCGGTTACAAAGTTCTTCAGTAACCCAAGGTTTTCGGGATCGTCGATACCTATTAACCGGCTTTAAAGGGAAAGCATTATCATTACAGTCCTTAATCTTCTTGAGAAAAAGGTCGTACGAGTCATCAGGGTTTTCAAAACTGTACACGTCATCCCACTTAGTCCCGTCAATCATAACCCTAAATGCAACTAGGGCTGGCTCATTGAAATAACGACATAGCACAGGGTGGTCCCTCAAACATTTCTTTTTCGTCATTCTTTAAAGAAAGCAAATATGGGTAAGTGGTCACTTAAATTGACTGTAAGGATGCCTGCAGAAACAGTACTCGGTTCAAAATTAGTCACGCACAAATCTATGAGGGTTTGGCTTTCAGGAGTTATTCATGTTGGCAAATTAATCACATTCCGGCAGCAAAAGTCTTCAATAACATTTTGTAAAGTTTGACATCGGGCGTTAGGGGCAGCAATGTCAACATTATAGTCACCAACAAGGATAACGGGTAGACTGAGGTTGAAGGAGTATTCAAATACACGTGTTAGATAACGCATAAACTCGTTTGTATCGCCAGACGGTGGGCGATAAATTGACATAATTATCGAATCAAGGCACACAACAGAAATGGACTCATAATGATCCCATACTCTGGAAAACTAGGATAACATTTCATACTTTAGCCCTTTTTAATGTAAGTAGACGTTCCTAATCCCCTTCGGTCGTTTCGATATACCCGTTCTAAGCTATACCCGTGCAAAGCAACATCATCCTTATTGCAGAACCATGTCTCTGTAAAAGCCAGAACGTCAAAGTTGTAACGGAGGGATTGAAAAACATTGTCAAGCTCGAATATTTTGTTTTTCATGCTTCTAATGTTAACATGAAAAACCGACAAGTTGTCATTCTTTCTAAGGTTCAAAGAGTTAACGAGACGGATAAACGCTTCGGCATCGTAATATTCAGATAGAAAAGGAAAGAAGACGACGATGCGCAGTGCTACTGTTCAGCAAATCTTCTCGAGGTCCGCTTCACACTCGATACGTATGGCACGTTGACCATCGCCCTTTCGCGCAAGTAGTGTACCATTGTCCGGCCAAGCATACTCATACTGCATTTCGGCGCACCTTTCCTTCATCATCCATAGCAGTTTCTTGTTCTGGGCCGTCAGATTATCAAGAAAGTAAACATCCGATTTGGCAGCCCTCATTTTGCCCTTTTGCGCCATCCATTGATCACGAGTTGTGCGCGATACAAAACGAACGAGCACAGCCGGAATTCCGTCTCGTTTTGGTGGCAACTTATGAAGGCCTTCAATGTCAGAATCAGTCAACTGCGCAAGTTTGAGATCAGCGGCGAGAGCATTTATTTTGTCCATCCAATTTTCATTTGCCGTTTGCGGCAGCCCATGAATCTCGATGTTTTGACGTCTACTGTATGGCTCCAAGCTGTTGATTTGCTGCTGCAGTTTCGGCACATCAGGGCAAGCACTACCGGCTTGAATTTCCTGTATTTTGGCCTTAAGCATAGTGATCTCGGTGGACTGCTCTTTCACCGCTTTCCGCACGTTATCATACGTGTTTGACAAAAGCTGCATAAACGCTTCCATGCCTTTCACAGTTTCCTGCATCTGCATCAGGGTTTCGACTTTCATTCTAATCTCTGGAAGATCGGCGAGCTTCTTGTTTATGTCTAGCAGCACGCTCTCAAATACTTTTTCTTGGTCACATATCTGCTTTTGAACACTACCCCCGTTCGGATTTGCCTAGACAAGGCACGCATGACATGTCCAGTTCTTTTTTTGGCTTAGAAAGGCCCGAGCACGGACCGATATGATACGCGCAGTTACATTCAGAACATATGGGGTATGAACCCTTTTCAGGGAGAGGATCGTTACAAACAAAGCAAGGGTCAGGCGTAGTCATACTGGCAACAGCAATGGCACAGCAATGGCGCAGCAATGGCAACAGCAGCGGTGGCGGCGGTGATGAGACAATAAAACAACGCAAGTGCAACTTAAACCAACCTGCAAAATTTGAAGCACGTTGTTATTGCTGGACCGCTGCCTCTCGCCACCGCCGCTGTGCAAATGCGTCCCGTCTGTCCGAACTCGCGCCTTTTATGCTGCGCCGGTGACGTCCTTTGCAGGTGGGCGTATGGTCCAATCGTCGATATGCGGCGCGTCGTAGCGATAATGCTCGGTGCCGCTTCGGTGAAAGGACTTGCTTCACACGGTACTGCAAAATTTGAAGCACTTTGTTACTGCCGGACCGCTGCCTCTCGCCACCACCGCTGTGCAAATGCGACCCGTCTGTCCGAGCTTGTGCCTTTTATGCTGCGCCGGTGATGTCCTTTGCAGGTGGGCGTATGATCCAATCGTCGATGTGCGGCGCGTCGTAGCGATAATGCTCGGTGCTGTTTCGGTGAAAGGACTTGCTTCACGCGGTACTGCTAAATTTGAAGCACGTTGTTATTGCAGGACCGCTGCCTTTCGCCACCGCAGCTTTGCAAATCAGGTAAGATCAGTTGTGATGTGAATTCCAAGGTATCAATACCACGTTACAGGTTCAAGAAGAGTGTTGTTAAGATAATAGGAAGCCGTCGAAGGGGCTATTATTGAAATGCGTAAGACTTTGCACTTAATAGTATTGAGGTCCTTTACCATTGCTCACACCAGTTAGAAATTGCATAATTGTCCGTTTGCAGAGCCATACTGTCCTTATCATTGTTAATTTCTCGAAAAATAACACAGTCATCTGCAAACAAGTGAATATTAAAGAGAACACAGCTAGGTAGAATATTACGTATATCAAAAACGAAAGTCGTTCTAAGTCGCCTTAGGGAACACCGGAATCAACAGAACTGGGTGAAGATTCATAGCTGTTGGCTGTGACGAGCTAGATACGATTAGAAAGAAAATATTCAATCCATGAAAACAACTCGGAATCTAGATTTCACTTGCTTAGTTTTTAAAAGATCGTTTTGTGAGACACTTTGTCAAAAGCCTTTGAGAAGTCGAGGAACATACAATTAGCAGATGAGCCGCGATTTAAAATAAGTGTAGCTTTTAGGTTAATGAAAGTAATTGTGTATCGCACGAGAATGTTTTGCGAAAACCTGTTGCGCGGGTGAGCAGAAAGAGCTAAATAAATTAAGTTGACCAAATGGGAAAAATACATGTTCAATAATTTTGCAGGGAATACTTGTTAGCGATATGTGTCGGAAGTTGTTGGGCGTGTGTTTTTTACCGTACTTATGGAGTGGCACCACCTTCCCGACTTCGCCGTCCGCAGGCAAGATGCTCGTGTCGAGGGTCCGCTGGAATATTTTGCACAAAATAATAGAGGAATACACAACAGTACTTTCCAAGAACTTCGTAATAATAAGGTCAACACCGGCGCTCGATGAGGGTTTAAATGACTGGATAATTTTACTTACACCACCTGCGTCAGTAAGAATGGGGTCATGGAGTGATAATTACAGTTCTGAAGTTCAGGTAGTGAGGGGTTAAAATAAACATAAAAGGTCTGGCAAAAAAATTGCATTGAGTAGAGAAGAACATTCGCTACTAGGTATTATGGAACCATCTGGCCCAGTCAATGTAATACTATTCGTTTTAGAAGGAGTGATCACAAACCAAAGTTTTTAGGGTAGTTAGTAAGCATAGGAGGAAGGCTGTGCCGAAGAAAGTGTGATTTGGCAAGTTTTACCGCTGCAATGTATGCTTTGTTGGCGGCTGTGTATGCGTTCTATTGTAAATCACTCGGGGATTTTTTAGCCAGACGATAACAGCGGTTTTTTCGATTAGATAGCCTGTTTAACTGCTTGTTGTACCAAGGCGCCTCCGGGTTAGAATTTATCAAGCACAGAGGGATGTATTTGTAAGTTAGTACGTGAACTTTATTTTTAAATTGGTTGCAGTTTTCTTTACAGTACGCGTATCAAAATGCAGCAAGAAAATGTCCAGAAAGCAAGCTAGTACATTGTGATAGTTTCAAAGTCAGCTCTTGAGTAGTCGCGAATTTGCTTAGTTGAGATCGTAGCCTTGCTTAGTGTAACGTTTATATTAAATGAAAGGAGCCGCTGAGACGGGGTAAGTATGAAATGGGGGAAGCAAAACTATCGTGCGTAGTTAATAGCAAATCCAGTATGTTAGCGGTCTCTTGCGTGGTTCTAGTCGGTAAAGAAACGAGCTTGGAAAAGGAAAATCAAGAACAAAGATTAAGAAAGTCGGTTGTTTGATATAAAGGTGGTTTAGACGCGGGGGTTTCCGAACACCAAGAAAAGTGCGGGAAGTTAAAATCACCCATAAGGAATATAGGAGCATTGGGGTGTCGTGCAGAAACAATATTCTAGGCATCGTTTAGTTCAGAGACAAACGTGGGGGGACATAAAGGTTGACGGTAACAAATGCCAATAACAAATTTCCGGGGCCCAATGTCAACGCAAGACCAGAGAGACGCTAAATCAGTATGAATGGGAATTGAGTAAAAGGGATAAGACTATTTGACAGCAAGTATTACGCCACCGCCTTGACGAAGGTGCGATTCCAGCGATAGATGTAAAACAAGACATGTCGAAGATTTCACAATCATGTATATGTGTGTGCAACCATGTTTCAGTGCGTGCTACAATGCCTGCGCTAACGGTGTTAATGACCGAGTTAAGAGATTCCCGTTTGTTGTTACCCTGCGACTGTTTGCTAGAATTACGGAGAAACACAGAATAGGTATGTAGCCGGGACATCCAGGATAATGCCGAACGAGAAAGTAGCTCAGAGGAGATAAACATCCCACCAGTAATGACCGAAGAACTATGAAAGGCTTTGAAAGAAATGAAAGGGGGCAAAGCACCTGGTGAGGATCCGATAACAGCCGACCTCTTGAAGGTTGGAGGAGAAATTGTACTTGAAAAACTGGCAAACCTGCATAAGCAATGCTTAATGACAGCAAGTGTACCGGAATCTTGGAAGAACGCCAAGATCATCCTAATCCATAAGACAGGTGACATGAAGGACTTGAAAAACTTACAGGCCGATCAGCTTACTGTCAGTCGTCTAGAAGGTACTCACCAGGGTAATCGCTAATAGAATTTCTGCAAACTTACCTTTCTGTGAACCTAAAGAACAAGCAAGGTTCCGTGAATGTTATTCAACAATGGACCATATACACACGATCAATCAGGTAATAAAGAAGTGCGCGGAGTATACTGAACTCCTATATATAGCAATCATAGATTATGAAAAACATTTGACTCGATCGAAACACTAGCAGTCCGTCTGGCATTACGGAACCGGGGGGTTGGTGAGCATTATGTAAAAATACTAGAGAATATCTACAATGGGTCCACAGCTACCATCATCCTCCATAAGGAGAGCAGTAAAATACCTATAAGGAAGGGCATCAGACAAGGAGAAAATCTCTCTAATGTTATTAACAGCGTGTTTACAAGAAGTATTCAGAACGTTGGATTGGGAACAGGTGGGAGTGAGGGTAAATGGAGAATACCTGAGTAACATCACATTTGCTGATGACGTTGCCTTGCTAAGTGACTCGGGGACAAATTGCAAAGCACGCATTCTGCACTGGACGAACAGAATACAACCGGGGGCCTGAAAATAATATGCAGAAAAACAAAGTAATCAGCAATTACCTCGGGACAGCACATCAGTTTGGGATATGGGGCGAGGCAGTTGAAGTGGTGAGCCTATATATCTACTTAGGCCAAGTTGTTACCCCAGATCCAAATCGTGAGGCAGAGTTAATTAGAAGCATCAGAATGGGGTGGAGTGCATACGGCAGACATTCTGAGATAATAAATAGCACCCTACCATTGTCGCTGAAGAAGAAAGTGTATTACAGCTGCATCTTACCGGTACTCACCTACGGTGCCGAAACTTGGAGGCTCACTAAGAGTGTTCAACTTAAATTGAGAACGACTCAGCAGATAATGGAGCGGAAAATGATAGGTGTAACATTAGGGACAAGAAGAGAGCGGACTGGCTCAGTGAACAAACGTGTGTTAAGGACATATTAGTAGAGATTAATAAGAGGAAATGGACGTGGGCAGGGCTTGTACTGCGAAGGCAAGATAACCGTTGGTCATTAGGGTAATAATAGTGGATCCCTAGAGAAGGCAATCGCTGCAGGAGGCGGCAGAAAGTTAGATGGATAGATGAGATCACGATGTTTGCTGGGATAAATTGGCCACAGTTGGCACAGGACCGATGTAATTGGAGAATAATGGGAGCGGTCTTTGACCTGCAGTGGGCATAGATAAGCTGGTGATGATGATTATGATGATGATAGCATCAGTGCACCAGCTCCCCTCGCGTGCTCTTGGGTGGTCGGGCCACCGGGCGAAGCAGACGCACTCGCCAAAAGTGGTTCTGCGGAGGCGGTCTTGGGAGGTGGCGCTGTAGGCGGCACCCGTTTGATTTCTTTTACGCTGTTAGACACGGTATCGTACATGAGCACCGGTCATCTATTATTAGTTTTTTATAGTGCAACTGGACTTGGGAAGAGCGTGGTTGGCCTTTGCGGAATTCTAGAAGTTTCTTTCTTGCCTGCCTAATCGCGGCTGAGTAGTCTTCTGAAAGCGCAATATTTTTAGTTTTTTAAACAACGCGGTCGGAAAGAATCGCTTCCTTCATCTTGAAGCCGCAAAATGTAATGACGACGGGGCGAGATTTGGAGCTTTAAAAGGTACCTATGCGGTGAACGCGATCGACATCGTTTCCAGTAATGTCTTTTCCTGTCGCACTTGATAGCGCAGCTAGCGTATTCTCCTCTGTCTCTTGCCACGATTCCTGCGAGTCCGGGATGCCATGAACGAGCAGGTTATTTCTCCGTGACCCGTCCTCTAGGTCGTCAAGGCGAGATCTCAAGACGTCCAGCTGCGTCACCAAGCGCTCTGCAGCGTCGCTGACAGCCGCCACGTAAACACTCATCTGCTCTATCACTTCCGATTTTGATTCTAAGCATTCAAGACGGCCGAAAATGTAAACCAGCTTGTTTCTATTGCCTGCTGGCCCGACTTGATTTTTCTGATATCTGTTCGAAGGTCCGCTTGCCCTTTAGCTCAAGTGATTAGCTATGTGATTAGGCCGACCGCAATCGCGTTTTTATTAATAACCACGAGTCATCTTTTTTACCTGTCTCGCAGGGAGTACCTCAGGGTAGTGTTGGGTCTCCTTTTATTTATTACTTACATAAACGACATTGTCCAGATTGATGGCGAAGTTAAATTTATGATCTACGCTGACGTTACCACTTTCACTGTTTCGGGATCTAATCTAGATAACATATTTGTAAAATGTAATGACGTCTTTAACAAGGTGCCTTTATGGTGCAAAATGAATAGGCTCACAATTATTCCAACGAAAACGAAGGCCATCATCTTCCATGAAAAAAACACAAATATCTTTTTCTCATAAGCTAAGTTATGAACACCAGCCTGTTTCCATTGTCAGTGAACACAAAATTCTAGGAGAATATATTTCTTCAAACTAAAGTGGGACACTCAAATCAACTTTCTTAGCAAAAAGTTGTCGACAGTTACAGAAAACTTCAAAGCTACTACGACCTTTTTTTATTCATACCTAAATTACTGTAGTTTCGTCTGGGCTACAACAAATAAAACCAACATAAATAGGATTATTACCATACAGAAAAAAATTGTACGACAAATATCAAACCTAAATTTCACAGACACAACCGGAGAAGCCTTTGAAGAGCATAATTTGCTACGAGCCGATAAAATGTACGAGTTTCGCCTATTGCAAATGCTAAAGTTTTTATCAACCAAAATTGTTAATTACCTCTCCTTTCTGGCATCGTTACAAACTACCTCCGAGGCTGTCAAAACTCGCTGCACCTATATATGGTCGGTAACACACTTCCGTACAAATTAAAAGTTTCAATAATTGGCTGATAATATTCCCATGACTCTAAACAAACACCAAGAAACTATTGGATACAGCAGGAGGCAGCTTCGAAAATACATGGTGCAATTGTAGCAAAAAAAGATATCTGCAGTGTTCAGCTCAGAGGAGATAAACATCCCACCAGTAACGACCGAAGAACTAAGAAAGGCTTTGAAAGAAATGAAAGGGGGCAAAGCAACTGGCGAGGATCAGATAACAGCCGACCTCTTGAAGGCTGGAGGAGAAATTGTACTTGAAAAACTGGCAAACCTGCATAAGCAATGCTGAATGACAGCAAGTGTACCGGAATCTTGGAAGAACGCAAAGATCATCCTAATCCATAAAAAAGGTGACATGAAGGACTTGAAAAACTTACAGGCCGATCAGCTAACTGTCAGTCGTCTGGAAGGTACTCACCAGGGTAATCGTTAACAGAATTTCTGCAAACTTACCTTTCTGTGAACCTAAAGAACAAGCAGGGTTCCGTGAATGTTATTCAACAATGGACCATATACACACGATCAATCAGGTAATAGAGAAGTGCGAGGAGTATACTGAACCCCTATATATAAAGCAATCATAGATTATGAAAAACATTTGACTCGATCGAAACACTTGCAGTCCGTCTGGCATTACGGAACCGGGGGGTTCATGAGCATTATGTAAAAATACTAGAGAATATCTACAATGGGTCCACAGCTACCATCATCCTCCATAAGGAGAGCAGTAAAATACCTATAAGGAAAGCCGTCAGACAAGGAGAAAATCTCTCCAATGTTATTAACAGCGTGTTTGCAAGAAGTATTCAGAACGTTGGATTGGGAACAAGTGGGAGTAAGGGTAAATGGAGAATACCTGAGTAACATCACATTTGCTGATGACGTTGCCTTGCTAAGTAACTCGGGGGACAAATTGCAAAGCATGCATTCTGCACTGGACGAACAGAGTAGAACCGGGGGCCTGAAAATAATATGCAGAAAAACAAAGTAATGATCAATAACCTCGGGACAGCACAGCAGTTTGGGATAGGGGGCGAGGCAGTTGAAGTGGTAAGCCAATATATCTACTTAGGCCAAGTTGTTACCTTAGATCCAAATCGTGAGGAAGAGATAATTAGAAGGATCAGAATGCGGTGGAGTGCATACGGCAAACTTTCTCAGATAATAAATAGCACCCTACCATTGCCGCTGAAGAAGAAAGTGTATGACAGCTGCATCTTACCGGTACTCACCTACGGTGCCGAAACTTGGAGGCTCACTAAGAGGGTTCAACATAAATTGAGAACGACTCAGCGGGCAATGGAGCGTAAAATGATAGGCGTAACAATAGGGACAAGAAGAGAGCGGACTGGCTCAGTGAACAAACGTGTGTTAAGGACATATTAGTAGAGATTAAGAAGAAGAAATGGACGTGGGCAGGGCTTGTACTGCGAAGGCAAGATAACCGTTGGCCATTAGGGTAATAATAGTGGATCCCTAGAGAAGGCAAGCGCTGCAGGAGGCGGCAGAAAGTTAGATGGATAGATGAGATCACGATGTTTGCTGGGATAAATTGGCCACAGTTGGCACAGGACCGATGTAATTGGAGAATAATGGGAGCGGTCTTTGACCTGCAGTGGGCATAGATAAGCTGGTGATGATGATGATGATGATGATAGCATCAGTGCACCAGCTCCCCTCGCGTGCTCTTGGGTGGTCGGGCCACCGGGCGAAGCAGACGCACTCGCCAAAAGTGGTTCTGCGGAGGCGGTCTTGGGAGGTGGCGCTGTAGGCGGCACCCGTTTGATTTCTTTTACGCTGTTAGACACGGTATCGTACATGAGCACCGGTCATCTATTATTAGTTTTTTATAGCGCAACTGGAATTGGGGAGAGCGTGGTTGGCCTTTGCGGAATTCTAGAAGTTTCTTTCTTGCCTGCCTAATCGCGGCTGAGTAGTCTTCTGAAAGCGCAATATTTTTAGTTTTTTAAACAACGCGGTCGGAAAGAATCGCTTCCTTCATCTTGAAGCCGCAAAATGTAATGACGACCGGGCGAGATTTGGAGCTTTAAAAGGTACCTATGCGGTGAACGCGATCGACATCGTTTCCAGTAATGTCTTTTCCTGTCGCACTTGATAGCGCAGCTAGCGTATTCTCCTCTGTATCTTGCCACGATTCCGGCGAGTCCGGGATGCCATGAACGAGCAGGTTATTTCTCCGTGACCCGTCTTCTAGGTCGTCAAGGCGAGATCTCAAGACGTCCTGCTGCGTCACCAAGCGCTCTGCAGCGTCGCTGACAGCCGCCACGTCAACACTCATCTGCTCTATCACTTCCGATTTTGATTCTAAGCATTCAAGACGGCCGAAAATGTAAACCAGCTTGTTTCTATTGCCTGCTGGCCCGACTTGATTTTTCTGATATCTGTTCGAAGGTCCGCTTGCCCTTTAGCTCAAGTGATTAGCTATGTTATTAGGCCGACTGCAATTGCGTTTTTATTAATAACCACAAGTCATCTTTTTTACCTGTCTCGCAGGGAGTACCTCAGGGTAGTGTTTGGTCTCCTTTTATTTATTACTTACATAAACGACATTGTCCAGATTGATGGCGAAGTTAAATTTATGATCTACGCTGACGTTACCACTTTCACTGTTTCGGGATCTAATCTAGATAACATATTTGTAAAATGCAATGACGTCTTTAACAAGGTGCCTTTATGGTGCAAAATGAATAGCCTCACAATTATTCCAACGAAAACGAAGGCCATCATCTTCAATGAAAAAAACACACAAATATCTTTTTCTCATAAGCTAAGTTATGAACACCAGCCTGTTTCCATTGTCAGTGAACACAAAATTCCAGGAGAATATTTTTCTTCAAACTTAAGGTGGGACACTCAAATCAACTTTCTTAGCAAAAAGTTGTCGGCAGTTAGAGGACTACTATCGCGTTGCCCTAGTATCCTTCCGCTAGATGAAGAACTTCAAATCTACTACGGCCTTTTTTTATTCATACCTAAATTACTGTAGTTTGGTCTGGGCTACAACAAAAAAAACCAACATAAATAGGATTATTACCATACAGAAAAACATTGTACGACAAATATCAAATTTAAATTTCACAGACACAACCGGAGAAGCCTTTGAAGAGCATAATTTGCTACGAGCCGATAAAATGTACGAGTTTCGCCTATTGCAAATGCTAAAGTTTTTATCAACCAAAATTGTTAATTACCTCTACTTTCTGGCATCGTTACAAACTACCTCCGAGGCTGTCAAAACTCGCTGCACCTATATATGGTCGGTAACAACCTTCCGTACAAATTAAAAGTTTCAATAATTGGCTCATAATATTCCCATGACTCTAAACAAACACCAAGAAACTACTCGATACAGCAGGAGGCAGCTTCGAAAATACATGGTGCAATTGTAGCAAAAAATGATATCTGGAGTGTTCAGCTCAGAGGAGATAAACATCCCACCCGTAACGACCGAAGAACTAAGAAAGGCTTTGAAAGAAATGAAAGGGGGCAAAGCACCTGGTGAGGATCAGATAACAGCCGACCTCTTGAAGGCTGGAGGAGAAATTGTACTTGAAAAACTGGCAAACCTGCATAAGCATTGCTTAATCACAGCAAGTGTACCGGAATCTTGGAAGAACGCCAAGATCATCCTAATCCATAAGAAAGGTGACATGAAGGACTTGAAAAACTTACAGGCCGATCAGCTAACTGTCAGTCGTCTGGAAGGTACTCACCAGGGTAATCGTTAACAGAATTTCTGCAAACTTACCTTTCTGTGAACCTAAAGAACAAGCAGGGTTCCGTGAATGTTATTCAACAATGGACCATATACACACGATCAATCAGGCAATAGAGAAGTGCGCGGAGTATACTGAACCCCTATATATAACAATCATAGATTACGAAAAACATTTGACTCGATTGAAACACTTGCAGTCCGTCTGGCATTACGGAACCGGGGGGTTCATGAGCATTATGTAAAAATACTAGAGAATATCTACAATGGGTCCACAGCTACCATCATCCTCCATAAGGAGAGCAGTAAAATACCTATAAGGAAAGGCGTCAGACAAGGAAAAAATCTCTCCAATGTTATTAACAGCGTGTTTACAAGAAGTATTCAGAACGTTGGATTGTGAACAAGTGGGAGTAAGGATAAATGGAGAATACCTGAGTAACATCACATTTGCTGATGACGTTGCCTTGCTAAGTAACTCGGGGGACAAATTGCAAAGCATGCATTCAGCACTGGACGAACAGAGTAGAACCGGGGGCCTGAAAATAATATGCAGAAAAACAAAGTAGTGATCAATAACCTCGGGACAGCACAGCAGTTTGGGATAGCGGGCGAGGCAGTTGAAGTGGTAAGCCAATATATCTACTTAGGCCAAGTTGTTACGCCAGATCCAAATCGTGAGGCAGAGATAATTAGAAGCATCAGAATGAGGTGGAGTGCATACGGCAGACATTCTCAGATAATAAATAGCACCCTACCATTGTCGCTGAAGAAGAAAGTGTATTACAGCTGCATCTTACCGGTACTCACCTACGGTGCCGAAACTTGGAGGCTCACTAAGAGGGTTAAACATAAATTGAGAACGACTCAGCGGGCAATGGAGCGTAAAATGATAGGCGTAACATTAGGAAGAAGAAGAGAGCGGACTGGCTCAGTGAACAAACGTGTGTTAAGGACATAATAGTAGAGATTAAGAAGAAGAAATGGACGTGGGCAGGGCTTGTACTGCGAAGGCAAGATAACCGTTGGTCATTAGGGTAATAATAGTGGATCCCTAGAGAAGGCAAGTGCTGCAGGAGGCGGCAGAAAGTTAGATGGATAGATGAGATCACGATGTTTGCTGGGATAAATTGGCCACAGTTGGCACATGACCGATGTAATTGGAGAATAATGGGAGCGGTCTTTGCCCTGCAGTGGGCATAGATAAGCTGGTGATGATGATGATGATGATGATGATAGCATCAGTGCACCAGCTCCCCTCGCGTGCTCTTGGGTGGTCGGGCCACCGGGCGAAGCAGACGCACTCGCCAAAAGTGGTTCTGCGGACGCGGTCTTGGGAGGTGGCGCTTTAGGCGGCACCCGTTTGATTTCTTTTACGCTGTTAGACACGGTATCGTACATGAGCACCGGTCATCTATTATTAGTTTTTTATAGCGCAACTGGAATTGGGGAGAGCGTGGTTGGCATTTGCGGAATTCTAGAAGTTTCTTTCTTGCCTGCCTAATCGCGGCTGAGTAGTCTTCTGAAAGCGCAATATTTTTAGTTTTTTAAACAACGCGGTCGGAAAGAATCGCTTCCTTCATCTTGAAGCCGCAAAATGTAATGACGACCGGGCGAGATTTGGAGCTTTAAAAGGTACCTATGCGGTGAACGCGATCGACATCGTTTCCAGTAATGTCTTTTCCTGTCGCACTTGATAGCGCAGCTAGCGTATTCTCCTCTGTATCTTGCCACGATTCCGGCGAGTCCGGGATGCCATGAACGAGCAGGTTATTTCTCCGTGACCTGTCCTCTAGGTCGTCAAGGCGAGATTGCAAGACGTCCTGCTGCGTCACCAAGCGCTCTGCAGCGTCGCTGAACGCCGCCACGTCATCACTCATCTGCTCTATCACTTCCGATTTTAATTCTAAGCATTCAAGACGGCCGAAAATGTCAACCAGCTTGTTTCTATTGCCTGCTGACCCGACTTGATTTTTCTGATATCTGTTCGAAGGTCCGCTTGTCCTTTAGCTCAAGTGATTAGCTATGTGATTAGGCCGACCGCAATTGCGTTTTTATTAATAACCACAAGTCATCTTTTTTACCTGTCTCGCAGGGAGTACCTCAGGGTAGTGTTGGGTCTCCTTTTATTTATTACTTACATAAACAACACTGTCCAGATTGATGGCGAAGTTAAATTTATGATCTACGCTGACGATACCACATTCTCTGTTTCGGGATCTAATCTAGATAACATATTTGTAAAATGCAATGACGTCCTTAACAAGGTGCCTTTATGGTGCAAAATGAATAGGCTCACAAATAATCCAACGAACACGAAGGTCATCATATTCCATGACAAAAGCACACAACTATCTTTTTCTCATAAGCTAAGTTATGAACACCAGCCTGTTTTTATTGTCAGTGAACACAAAATTCAAGGAGAATATTTTTCTTCAAACTTAAGGTGGGACACTCAAATCAACTTTCTTAGCAAAAAGTTGTCGGCAGTTAGAGGACTACTATCGCGTTGCCCTAGTATCCTTCCGCTAGATGAAAAACTTCAAATCTACTACGGCCTATTTTTATTCATACCTAAATTACTGTAGTTTGGTCTGGGCTACAACAAATAAAACCAACATAAATAGGATTATTACCATACAGAAAAACATTGTACGACAAATATCAAATTTAAATTTCACAGACACAACCGGAGAAGCTTTTGAAGAGCATAATTTGCTACGAGCCGATAAAATGTACGAGTTTCGCCTATTGCAAATGCTCAAGGTTTTATCAATTAAAATTGTTAATTACCTCTACTTTCTGGCATGGTTACAAACTACCTCCGAGGCTGTCAAAACTAGCTGCACCGATATATGGGCGGTAACACACTTCCGTACAAATTAAAAGTTTCAATAATTAGCTCATAATATTCCCATGACTCTAAAGAAACACCAAAAAACTACTGGATACAGCAGGAGGCAGCTTCGGAAATACATGGTGCAATTGTAGCAAAAAAAGGATATCTGGAGTGTTCAGCCATTATTGTATCTAGCTTCCGTGCCCGACCTGACTGTCATGTACAGTGTGCCTGTACTGTGTGTTGTACATCATGTTTGTTTCTGCTTTCGTAGTTGTTGCATTGTGATTATGTATGGTGTATATAAATTTGCTGCGTGAGAATGAATCTAAATTTTGAATTCTTCTGATCCAGTCAAAAAGTTCGTTTCTTTTCCTTTCTTCCCGAAATATGTTTCTTTATGAAGTATTTTTGTGAATCTTGAGCAAAAACGTGTCTTAATCCAGCTGTATTTATTTAACCTGTCTGCTGTGCCTTGTAACGGCTTCCTGGTCTTTGTCAAGCTGTTCAAGCAGCTTTTAAACAGGAAGTCGTCCAGTTGATTGTGGGGAAAATAAACTTGATTTTAAATTGAAATTGAAATTGAATTAATTGTCCGTTCGTTGATGTCTTTGAGTATCTGAAACATTGTTTTCATTTGCTCCGAGTTCACACCCGCAGGTTCTTCGCGAGCTGCGGATTGGTTTCGGGTTGTAGGAACAGGGTTAGTCTCTATGTCACCTGACACAAGCAGCAACAGCGCTACATCAACGCAATCGAGCTACGTTTCACAAAGCACTCGTGGGCAAGGGAGCAGTATCAAAAAGCGATTGTTAGATCGCTGTGCGAAAAGTGAGAATTGATTACGCACCTGTGGGGCGTAGAGAAGAATTTTCGGCATGAAATGCTGCTCCCATGACCACTAAAGGTAAGTGTGCTGCGTGGCTTGTTTATATCCGTGCACCACAGTGCTGCCGCCGTTACTTTGGCCGTGTTTCGGGTGAACGTCGACTTGCTTAGTCGAGGGTTGACACGTGGAAACGAATCTGATAACATATATACAGATGAGGGGAGTTATAGTTATATATATACAGTAGTATATACGGGTGTATGGAGGTGCAGTGCAGTATGTCACACATCTCTGTACAGCAGCAATACAATTTTTCGATGTGTAATAAATCAGTACAATTTTTATTGCCAGGTTAGTATTATGTACAACATGGGTTGGAACAACTTGCAATGCTCCATTAGTGCATTGCCCCATTTGCTCATTCTAAACATTGCATAGGAAATATGTTGAAACAATTCTTGCCATTTGCTTACTTTTTATTTGTTTTTTCTCTTAGTGCTCTGTTTTCTGTCTTTTTTGCCTCTCCCTTTTCTATCACTTTTTTGTCTATCTGTTTCTTTATCTTGTTACATGATGCAGCAATTTGTTGCCATTAGGGGGGCGCAAACCATTGCCAAGCAGCGTATTGGAGGTTTTTTGTCTGTCCCTAGTACCGGTATAAATTGCAGTTGTCCAATGAATTGATTGGTTGATTGAAATTGCCGCTCGCATGATTACGTATGAAAGACCGTGAAGACTAGAGCAAAGCTGCTCCGTTTTCTTACGTGTCGGGTGTGTACAGTGTTTACTTGGAAAAAGTTGTGGAGGGATAGCAAAAGTGATGACAAGCAACCTTACACTCTTGGCTGGCGTTATCGCAGTTTGCTGTACTAAGTACCACTATCGAAGCACAGAACGAAAAGAAGGAGCTTTGCACCGGCCTTGAGTGCCTAGCAAGCGTAATCATGTGAATGGCAATCAAACTTCGCACTTCTGTATCTCGGACTAAAAATGCGCAAGCGGAACTCTGCCAAATTAAACTACGGGGACACACGATTGACTCGGACTTTTAATTACATACATGCCTGCTTACTGCAGTCACTGAAATGGTAATGTTTCAATTTTAGGAAAGCAAGCCACCGAGATCAATATTTAACAACTCATTCTTTGGCCCTCTGGATGCATAACCTCAATGTAGAGGTGGTATTCACCTAAATCTAAGCTCCTCATTAGAAAAAATCGGTCGAATTACTTTTGATTACCCTGTATACCTATTTTTAATCTGTTGATGTATTAGTTGGAGTAACTAAGTCCTTTGATGCCTTAGAAAATAAAACAATTACTTAGAACAGTTTCTCGGAGCGGACCTGCATAGTTGGTTTAAATTTTCAGAAAATACTTTTAGAGACATTTCTTTACCCTTTGTAGAAATGTGTTTTCCTTTTTAATATTTTTTTGCTGGGTAATGTAGCTTCCCTGGGCGTTATGGTGGCTATGGGAGGTTCCTTGGCCACTTATTGCCCAATATGTTTGCTCTAAATGTTTTTCTCCTTTGCGGCAATTCAATACCGAATTAAGGGAATAGTGTGTACAAGGAAGCGAGGCTGAGTGTGAAGGTACTAAATTTTTTCTTCATGGTAACGAGCAGCATTATTTCTTTCCCAGGAAACGCACAATGAATAATAATTCCCTCAGCGGAGCATGCCATACGGCACACATTCTGTCAGGCAAATAAAAGAAATGCAGTCATGTCATGTTAAAACAAGTGGCATAACCTAGGAAATACCGTAACCTACTACGTTGCAGTGGTACACAAACAAGCAATAACCTGAAGTTTTGAAGGTGAACTCCTATGGAACCCTCAGTAAAATCACCTTAACAGCCCATCCCGAGCTTGTGCGGGAAAAACAACGCAGTTGGCGCTTGGAGAGAAATTGCGCGATATTTTTCTGTGATGACCAGCAAAAAAATCGAATTTCTGATCTTTAACAATAGCCATCGTGCCTTCAGTGACCTACGCAAGTGTTCTGTTTATGAGGAGAATATTTTCAAACATCAAGTAAAATAACAGATACCGTTTCATTGTCAAGGCTCAATTGGAAGCGCTGGCAAGTGGGACCTACGCACAGAAGACCAGCTGTGAAAAGCTCTGTTCCAGCTGAAAAAAGCCACACCGCTAAAATCACACACACAAATGCGGACGAGCCATGTTAAGCTGCACCGCTAAAAATGTTCAACTCGTCCATTTACAATAATTAGTCAAAGACATGTACCGAGGCTGCCATTTTAAAACTGCTCACTACGAATTGCGCGACCAAACCAGCAGCCGCAAGGCGTAGTTACAAAATAGTTGAGGCTGATACGTTGGACAACTACCCTTTATGTTGCGATCCTAATTCAGGGTAGAAAACGTATATGAAGAACGATCATTCCGCATAATAATGATCAGAAGTAAGGGCAAGTTTACCCTATACTCCACCGATTATGTAGCGCACAAGTACAATTATGTACATCACAAAATGTCAGTCGCAATGGGCTCGGTATACATGACCAGTATATTTTCAGATCTCAACTCAGGAACTCTAGTACCATTTTTGGGGTCAGAGTACGGCTTGGAGCTTGTTGATGTGTAGAAAAAGAAAGACAGCTAAGCGTTTCGGCATTTTTGGATGACGAAAAACAGTATCCCGGGGTTTCTTCGTGATGTTAAACCTTTTTTTTTCCAGACCACCCACGTCACATTGATGTACTGGTGACCCTCAAAAGAAAGAGAACAAAATATTTTATATTTGCTTATGGGCGGAATCTTCTTTTGTCAAACTTCTTTTGCAGCAACATAAACCAACGAAAGTTCAGGGAACTCCACACTGAAGATAAGCAATCATTTTTTTGCAAATTCGGCATGTATAGCACATAAACAATAGTTACAGCAAGGAAGATTCCGTTTGATACATTGTCTGATATTATAAAAATTGGGCACACTCCCTGCTTCGAGCTATAGAGGCGTTTTTAACACCGTCCATTGGCGGAAGTATTACTTTACAATACATTACAAATTCCGGCCCAATGCTTCCTAACAGAATGCACAACCTCCTTAATATTGCACAATAATACGAAGCGGCGGCACACGGCAAAACTGCTACACTTTTTCAGCTAATATGTGTTAGACCGGGGGCTGACGTTCTGAAAATTTAGGTTCTTGTATGAGAGAGACAACAACATTTATTGTGTTAATGAGCAGGTGGATGTTCTTAGGGTTCCACCCAGTGAGACGCTCCTGATTCCACGATGCCATAGAGCTCGCTTGTGGTCGGGCCCGTTCCGCCAGTTGGCGCTCGTCCGAGAGCTCGAAGCTGTAGAGCTGCTGCACCCACTGCTCATAGGTAGGGTAGGTTACACTGCGGTTAGAGCGGTGGTCCGTTGGCACTCCTTCACCACGTTGTATATGTTGTATACGGTAAGAGGGCAGACGAGACAGGTGGCAGGGTATTGGGTGGGCACGTAACGTTTAGTAGGGTGTTATGGGAATACGAATTGGTTGGCATGCGCTGGAAAGTGGTAAATTCGTGGCGTGTTAATTGTGAATGTGGTGGCCGGAAGCGGTGGCGAGAAGTGTGTGAAGTTTTGGTCGCTGAAGGCAGTCCGGTCGTTGTTTTCTTCATTTTTGGTAATGGCCCGCTGTGTATGAGCACGGGCAGCGGCCTGTGCCACCTCATTCTTATGGAGGGACTGTTGCCTAGGTGACTAGATGGTATTAAGTTCTGGCAGACTTTAAACTTGACAAAGAAAGTAGCGTTCGGGTTGAGAGGTGCGGCCAATTACACAGCTTCTGCAGGCAGTTTGGGAATTGGTTTTAACAGTAGGAAATACTTCGCCAGTTGTTGCACCAAGGGTGATGGCACACCCATCAGCAGTCTCGATGGCAATGGTGAGAGTTGAGGGTCATCGCTGCCGCCAGTTATGTGCCTTGCGTGTTAATAAAAAAGGCTGCATATGCTTTCTCATAGGGGTAGTGCGATGCATCTGTGTTTTGACTGAACGGTAAATTTTGATTGTCCTGATGAATTGAGCGAGCTCGTGCCATGCACCATGCAGTGATGAAAAGTGGGTGCATATTTCTTGACAGGTGGCTACGCGGATGAGTTGCCAAAAAAACTTCTGGGACTTGAACATTCTCATTGTGTCATCCTGGTACTTGTAATACAGATAGAGAAGGTTTGCTCTTCCTGTGGGCGTTATCGGTATTGGGCGTATTTGAGATGCGTGTTGAGCCTGTTCTATTTCTTCCCAGTTGCTGTGGACCCCTAGCTGCAAAGGTTTCTTGGTTGCCGCGACGATTGGGAGCCCAATAGCGGTCTTGTAGGCCTGATGTATGGTGCCTTCGATTTTCTGTATTTCTTGTGGTCTGAGGGCCACGTATGGAGCGCCATACGCTATGCTGCTTATGAGAACAGCTTGCACTATGCGCAGGGTGTCGTGTTCGGAAGTCCGAAGCGACGATTGGAGACGCGGATGATGATTGGATTGAGCAGCTTGACTGTGCGCTGTAAGTGTGGTTAGGCTTGTAAGCCAGGCCTGTCTCTAGGTATCAGCAGGCCCAATATTCAAGATGGGGGACATTCACAATAAAGTCAATATATATATATATATATATATATATATATATATATATATATATATATATATATATATATATATAATTCTGGTTCTGCTATTGTGTGTGCGGTGTTGCGGGCAGTTCTCTTGCTGAACGTAAGTAAACCCAAGTTTTGGGGGTGGTGTGCTCCAGACCTCTGGATTTGAAATATTGTTGGGTGATGTAAACTTCTATTTAAGTGTCTTTTCCTGATCTTTGATTGATCCACTGGGTGTCCACCGCGTGAAGTTGTTCGCATAGAAATTGTATCGAAGATGCGGAATATCTTGGAGCAGGGGTGGGATGTCCTTTATGGAAAGTTTAACGAGTACGATGACATAACCAAGCATGAAGGTGTTCGTTTGGGAATTGATGAAAAAGTATCACATGGAGATGGCCGATCGCACAGTGGCGGTTCGGTTGGTAAAAAATGCCGCGACGTAGTTGCAAATTCGTGACGCGGAGTTGGTAGTAGCTAGCCCTTGAAGTGTGGCTTGGTGTGTGACATTGTTGAATATCCCTTTTACATCAAGCGCACAATGGAAAAGTGTTTTTTGTTCGAGAGTGTCATTATTATGTCTTCTTTACGCTGTAGGAGTATGTCTTGGGTAGAGAGATGGGGCCGACATTTATACATTGTGCTTGGAAAGCAGTTATAGTGCTCTATGTAATGAGCGAGACGATTGAGAACTATATGCTCGAGAAGTTTGCCCACTCGCAATTTGAGAGAAACGGCACGGATTCTTTGGAGTGTGAGGGATTTTCGGGCTAGGGGATCAGTATGATTTCTGCATGTTTCCACTGTGGCAAAAGATACTTTCATTCAATGTTCATTCCTATATGAGCAGATTTTTCAAGGTAATTGGGTCCAGATTGGGCGGAAGTTTGTAGGGGATCTAATCCTGTGCAGGAGTGGGGTTCATTGTTACGCTGTGTATCGCCGCAGCGATTTTATGACTGGTAAATAGCGTATCCAGTTTTGGGTTCTGTTGACCAGGGTACGGCAGTGGTGGCCTAGCCAATGCCGTGGGCTGAGCATGGAATGGTTTCTGCAGCTCTTGGACATGGCCTTCACCTGCTATGGGGTGGTTCCCTTTTAACTTTGTGCCCAGTTGTGTTGTGGCGTTTTATTCTTTGGAGACCATAAGAGAACGGAGAAGTAAGACATCCTGGTGCCGAGGTTTCCCTAAAGCGTATGCAGATTTAGTTGTTATTTTACTTGCTGAGTTGTCCTGCATGGCCTTCTGCTTCTAATCTGAGCAAGGCTATACGACTGCGTAGTTTTCGGTTGGTCTTTCGCCTTTTCAACCTCTTCAGAAGGCCGTTCAATGCATCCCCTACGTGATTGAGGTTATTATCTATGGCCGGATTGTCTTCGGTAGTAGGCAGTTCTTTTGTGTGCTTGGCCAATGTCGTGTTAATTTCAGCAGCCCAGTCATCAATATTTGGGATTGACTCTTTAGGCGAGTCTCCTCAGAAGGCCTTTCTATCAGTAGGTCTGGCTGTCGAAATTCTTTGCCTGCGTTTTTGAGATGAGTGATTCGGAGTTCTGTATTGTGGTGGAAGCATACTACTGTTTTATTTAGGCATGTGCATTTGTCATTATTGGCGTTAAGAGTTAGGGTAAGGTTGGGTAAAGTATCGCGACAGACGCTGTTTCTAATGCGCGTGGGTATGGCCGGGTGGTTGCACAGATTTGGGCGATGCTGTTGAAGTGCGTGATGAAGTTTAATGCCTTTTAAATTGTTGTGATGGTAGCCCCACATGTGATAAGCACTGAAATGCCCTAGAAGTGATATTATATGCCCCTTATTTCACGGTTTCACTATTCGGAAGAGCTTGTCAATTTCTGACAGGGGGGCAGCGGGTGGGCTGTAGATGTTTTGGACGAATAAACTTCAGTACGTCTTTTCTAGGGGGAATACCTTCACGAAGGTGCAATCGATGTTAGTAGGGAGGGTGCATGTTTAGGCCGTTTGATCGGTGTGGACGAGTATGGCGGTGCGGGCAAGGGTGTCCGTAGTGTATGTCGTATAATCTCAGAAGATGTCGTTGGCGTTGTCTGTTTCTTGAAGAGAGATGATATTGGGTCAGTGTTGTTAATTGAAATCAAGGAGTGATGATTTGTTGCTAGGGTACGAGTGACAATCTCATTGACATACGATAATAGTAGGTGGCGTATCGGCTTTGGGCGGAGAGGAAGGGGTGTCCCCATTATCTTTGAGCTGTACCGTTCTCCTGGTGCGATGTCGTGGGCTAGAGCCTTGTTTGGGTTCCTTGTGTCTTTTATCTTTGTAATTGCCAGTGCGACAACGCGTTTTTCCTCTGGGTAATTTTAATGTCGCAAGGCCTGTGTCAACCCCATGAAATTTCGTGTTCAGGTCTGAAACAAGTAAAATGAATGTAGTGTTTTACATCCTCAATTATGGTTGAATTACAGCTGGAATGGGGCGCTTTCAGTTGTTGATGTGGTTTGTATTATTTGTTGGGGCGGTTGTGTTGGCGGTGGAAGGTGTGCACGGAACTGAGCTAAGTTCTCTTTGGGAAGCGCGAACTTCCTAGTTTTTGCGGCGAGTTTCTCACGAAGATTGGCGGTTTCTTAATCGGTGAGCCAATTGGGGGTCAGTGGGAGCGGTCGGTGGGGACTTGGTACACCCATAATGGCTGGGAGTGATACGAAGCAATAGGTGGTACAGCAGCGACTTTCGACTTCCTCACGTGCGGGAACATCGTGAGCAGCGGTTTTGCGGTACCTTCGGGGCTTCCGGTGCTGGTGGGTCAAAGCCTGTTGTTGCGTGCCATGTGTGGCCTCGTATCGAACCCGGAGGGGCAAAGGTGGTGGACGCAGCTTCTTGCGGCAGTCTCGGGTCTCTGCCGGGTTGTCAAGTCTATGATATGATATGATATGATATGATATGATATGATATGATATGATTTATTTCTCTCAAACAAAGTACCCAAAGTACACAATGAGAGAGGACATAGGGAAGGAGCTTGCATGTGCAGCTTGAAGACCCCTGACGCCCCATTTAGCAGTTATATGGTTAGAGCAGAAACGCAACGCGACAATTTCAAAAATTTACACAACTACAGCAATGCAAATCGGTAATAACATTGTTAAACAATTTTAAATATATGCAAGTACACAATTTCACAAAGGTACCATTACACAAGAAGCAAACGTTCAGACCAGCGGAAATATTCCATCGCCATCGAGCAAGAAATAGGTGTTGTTGACTCTGAACATGCCATAATTTGTTGGTGTGTTTCTCGAATATCGATTGTTGTCATGTTTTCCACACTAAGTGTTCAGTAGCAAAATCATTGGTAGTTATAGCACATGTACCAGAATGCTTTTAATAAGATATATGAACTGTTTTTTTTTCGCCATTTCTTCACTCTGGTAACGACCAAATACCTAAGGACAAGGCACAAGTATCATATTTATTACGCTCCCAACAAGCCTTCCATAATAAGAGCAAGGCTCTTGGGAAGAGTACGTCGGGATGCAGAACAGCATGGTAGCGAATCCGGAGGAGCACCAACCGGTAACACCATAGCACTTGCGCATCCTAGTGCCGTGACATCATACCTTCTATTTACTATATTCGGGGGTGTTTAAACTTAATGACTAGCGATGAGCATTTGTTGGAAATTCTTGTGGGGTAAAGCTAGTAAAATACTCCTATCAAAATATAGAGCAGAACGGTACATGAAACTACAGAGTGGCAAACGTTGCATACGGGGAACATCGTTTGGTCACTACCACAACACTGGTGCCTTCAGCAGACTATAGGGGGCTGCACATACTGCCATGAACCTCGTATTCAGTGTGTTTACTTTTGTCTCTGGTTAGTTCAGAATGATGGCTGCCAACGTTTTAAAGAACTCGCCTTAAAGAGACTGCAGACAGGTAGGTATCTTTGGTGCTTCCACAACCAAATTTGAGCTCCATAGTCTAGATAAAAGAACACGTGGTAGATAGTTCCTTTGTCATCCCTCATGTTGATGATTCGGGTGCGCTCTACTTTTTTACAACCAGTCCTCACGTTCTTCACCAGGGAATCTTAATAACGATGGTGGTTCCTGCCGCTGTTTCAGGTCGATTGGAGGAGTGACTTCTTAAGCCATGTTGTTGGTTGCGGCGGTCTTTCTCTATGTTCTTTCTGTTGGTAGACCAAACATGCATTTGGTGTCTGGGTCGGCTTTTGGTTTCTCGTTGGCTTCCCGAGGGCGTACCGAGATTAAGGGTGGGTATGCAGGAGCTCGACCACAGGTAATGCCACCAGAGACAACGCACACTTCTCTTCAGAGAACAAAACCTGTGCTCCGCTAGGTAATCAAAGGCTAAAAAGCGGCGGCGAAGCACTGAACAACCTCTTATTTAAGCGAGTTTCGGCGAATCCAATGGCGTGTCGTATGACCTGCGACTGCTTTTCGGCGCCGTTCTTCATCGAACCTCTGAATTACATCGGAAAAGCTACAGTTAAAAGATAATTTCCAGGATAGAGACGTCTGCAAGAACAACTATTCCTAGCAAATTGGGTATCCCTTGCGGCACCCGAAGGAAATAAGGGTTCAAGCCACTTGCTTAAAGCACAGATCTCCGCCGGGTGCCACCGCATGGTAGAACAGAAAAGAAAAACAAACCAACTGATGCGGGGTTCGCGTATCGTTAGCGCTTGGTTTCACCATGTGCACCCAGAAACTACCGAAGGAAAGAAAGTACACTTTCTGATGCCAGGCATGACGCAACAGCTTTCAGCATGCACTTCGCGCAACCCAGAACACGGCGGCGAAATTCGCATCTTGTGGACGCGATGATCCAGACGCTCAAAATGCGAACGAGGGAGCATGAACGCACAATTCCTGCGCTTGTTTCGGAGTCGGTTGCTTCCGGGCCTCTTAGCTCTGATACATTCCGATACACTGATAATTCAGGCCCGACCTGCGGAAACGTCTCCTATGAAGGGCGCCAATCAGCCGCCTGCATGGGATAAGTGATCCGGGAAGAAATTCAACGCGCTTTAGGGAATTCTTTAGCCCCAGAAGTCTTTAGCGACCTACTAACTACTGGGCTTGTTTACTTATGTTTTTGTCTTTAACCCACGGCTGCGCCTGGCTGTGCCAAGTGTGTGCCAAGCGAAGCGCGCCTCGTTTTTTCTCAATTTATAGGCAGCGTTTGGCACTTACGTTACTGAACTAGAATACACTTTTTTATATAAACTCTTATCGGCGGAGTTCTGCGATTTGGGAAGCATTCACGGCGAGAAATCAATTCCCGCTGAAGAGACCCCTCCGCATTCGAATCGCCAACGCTCGCCGGCGCGCGTTTTTTTGGTGAGTGCTCCTTCGGTGCTAGGCCATTCGTTTAGTTCTTAGTTTGAGCACACGTTTTTTCCAATTCCGTATCTTCCCTAAAAAAAGCTCCGACGACTTTGCTACTTGACATATAGTGAAGGCGCTTAATACAAGCTCAATAACCCCCCTATAATTCGTCAAGCAAGACCAAGCTGACCCAGCTGCCGGCAGCAAAGGCTGCAATCCCAGTATGGGCTGCTTCGGAAACGAGCCAAGAAATAAGATCACGTGACCCAAACCGTGAACAACGGTGGCACCGTGACCGCCGGATTTCGCTGTTGTTTTGTTGAGTCAGTTTTGGAGGCTCCGGAAGATTGGCTAGAGCAAGTGGAATGGGTCATGCTCTTTGACCACTTGGACGATAGTGAGACATTGAGGCAAGTGCGCTTCTACAATGAAGATTGAGCACAAATTTTGTCAGAACACCATAAGATCTCCCAAAGCACCTTGCAAAAAATTGAACGATAATTTTTAACGATATTCATCATGCTTGTGAACAAAGACCTTGCAGAGTTCTCGAATTACATGCGTAGGCAACACCCTTACGAATGTATTGACGTGTTCGTTGAAGAGATGAAGAGGCTCTTCAGGCGTTCTCTGCTTGAAATGGTGAAGAAAAGAAGTTAGCCCTTGTGTGCAGGGTGTAAAGGAAGAACTGATTACTTTGCTTGTTTGTTATCCACTCAAAAACCGTCGCAGTGTTCCTAAACAATGTTGCCACGATAGAGAATGTGCTCGAATAGCGAGCTAAGTATTATGACCCTAACTTCGCTGGCACAGGAAATGCTTACTACATGGTCAGTGCAACAATTCCGATGCATACCCTACGCGAAACGATACGTGCGATATTATGAAAAAAAACTTTGGCAACTTTTATCAACAACGCCGCGAACCCAATTTTATTCCCAGAACAATATAATCCGTAAAGGGGTTCACCATGCTTGTGAGACTTTTACGCCCAGAGAAGAACCCCGCATGCCAAAAGCTATAACCGTTTCGCAGCTGTTTTCTCGCCGCCAACAACTATAACTAGTCGTCAAGTCACCCGGCCATACCGCCGCCCACTGTCGCCCACCAGAACTCTTGTACTGAAAAGCCAGGCGCCGACGAAGACAGACGTATGGCGATCCCCGTAATCGTACGATGTGATGCCACTGCGGCGAAGCCGACCACATATACCGTCACTACCTGTGCACACATCTCGACAATCAATGTTTCTCTGTCCACGCACCGCACCTTCTCACTGGGTAACGGCAACGTGACGTCGACGAGTACCTATCTATCACCAGCCATGGTCCAGCCTTGGCTTCTGTGTTTGCAATACCTATCTCCGAGCCGCAGCAGCACCGCAGAACTCACACGTGGAAAGGACCCCAGCCCATGAAGAGGAATCCAGAAATTGGGAATTCTGGAGGTGACGTTTCCCTATGGCGGAAAAATGAAAACCCTACATCCACGTAACTCACAACCAAACCAAAATTTACGACTTTCCCGCTGCCTGACGACTCGATCTCCCCCTGCATGGCACCCGACATGACATACCATGACCACAACAAGGACGCGTAGTCCCTTACCGTCTACACGCTCAAGCCATGGGAGGAGGCCGCAATGAAACGGCAACTGAAAGACTACAGCGTAAAACGTACGGCTGTTCATCGATGGCCTTGACGTGGTGGCTGTAATAGAAACAGTAGCCCAATACTCATTGATGAAATGTTGATGAAAAGTCCGCATATCTACAAAGCGGGAAATCATGGTGTAACGCCAATTAGAACGTGTCCATTGTCGTCACCATCAACTGAAGCACGTACCCTGCAGTTTTTGCCCTACTTCAAAACTGCTCCCACGACCTAATTCTTGGAAGAAAGAACAATGGGGCTACATTATTTTTCAGGCAAAGTCAGTCGGTTTCTCAGCTCATGACGCCAAGCTGCCGAAGAAAAGCCCAGAACATCGTCTTTGTCAATAGAGTGCCGAATAACTAGTCACCGTACCTCGTTTTTCAAGCATGGTGATTACCATCTACTGCCATGATGCTCATCTGACACCCACACAATTGTGGAAAGCGACCAGAGATTCCTTCTTAGGTGGGGTGTCTTCGCCACAAGGGACATTATGCGCTTGCCGCAAACAAAGTGCCATGGTCTGGTCACGAGTTTTAAGACAATTATCAGCATTTCAAAAACGCTGCAACGGCATATCCTAAACAACAGCACGAAAGAAGCGACCAGATCGTCACCTTCGGATTTGGTTGCCAGCCTGAAACGCCCGGAATCTCGTCTTTCATTCGACGTGAAACCGTCCCTCTCGTATGAAAAGCAGTGAAGGTTGAGGACGCTGTAAAACCGCTGCAGCCACTGTTTTTCGTCGACCTCGAAGCTGCGAGAGACACCCCTTGCAATGTACAAATTGTCACCGAAGATGGAGCCCGAGCTACGCGCCATTCACCGTAAGGGGTGTGTACGCATCAGCGCAAACCTAATAGGGGGCAAATTGAAGACATTGTCTACAACATCATACAACTCTCGAGGAGGTTCCGGGCGGCCCAGTTATTCTCGTGAAGAAATTAGGGTATTAAAAGCGCCAGATTGAATAGGGATGATTGAACAGAATCATAAAAAAGTATATACCTCACCCACCAACAACAACGTCCTTGACGGCATCTGCCACGTGACGTATATCGCTTTGATGAATCTGAATACCGTGCGCTGACCACGTGAGGAACCGTGAGAAGACACATTTCTGAGCTCTGGATGGAATTTATGAGTTTTAAGACAATTCATGTTCAAGTTCAAGTTCAGTGTCATTACACTGAGTGAAAAGTGTATATCGCCATTCCCCTCAAGCAGTATCACACACCCTGCTATGTTCGTCATGATTACTATCTCCTCTCTCGGTTTATCTCAGGAACGGACGTCTTGAAAAACAAGTAGACAAGCTCGCCTCTGAATGCTACGGCCATCAAACATACAATCATGTAAATGGTTTCTTCCGCAACCGGACAGCTTTTCTTCTACTTGGGCAGCGTGTCACCTCATTTTCTACATGCCTTAGTGCGTAATAACCCATTGCTCTGCTATATCTCTATCTTCTTCACTACTTCTTTATAAATATACTTGCTACCATAAACCCATATCTCATACCACGAAGGCTACGCTGTCCAGCGTAGAAGATTGGCGCTTTTTCTCCCTTAAACGAGTTAGACCACCTCCACTCCCGTAGAATGCTAGGCTCTTAATCCCAAACACTGCAATCCCTCTAGTTGTGTCTTTACGTATTCTTAGCTTTCTTTACCATCATGATCGCTTTGGAAGTTCCGTTATCCCTCAACTCAACAACACACAGTCCTGGCTTACACACCTGGCAGAAGCTGTGAGCCAACAAAATGCAGGGCTAAGGGAGAATGAATTTAAGGGGCTCATGCAAGCTCGTCTACTAAGTGGCATGACTCATGACGCCTCTTTGTGCCTCAAATCCCGAGGAATTAAACAAAACTTGATGTAATATTACGGAGACCCTGCAAAATGGCCTTTATTTCCGCAGCATTACACCCACAAAAAATGTCCTGGACCGGGGTACGCGTAATAGCTTTGTGGTGTAGCTAGAAACACAATCTTTGCTCTACTTCATTGCCTTCCGCGTACTCTAGCAGGCCGCCACCTTCTCCATTTTCTGGGACATGACTTCCCTATATGCTTCGGGCAGCGGCAGGGGAGGTTGACGTGCTCTTCGGAACTGCGCCTAAATCGGCATGCATTATCTTTTCAGCCTTCTACTCAGAACCCATTAAAGCCATTGCTACAGTGCTGCGGTTGCTGCCCTCGAAAGCTGCCTTCGATATCGGAAAAACTATGTGACCTGACAGCTGGACGGGACCCACTACAAAAGGAACAGCACACGGCTGCCGTCTTTCTTCGGGCAGCGGAAGTGGCGGTTGGCGTGCTCTTCGGAACTGCGCCTAAATCGACGTGCATTATCTTTGCAGGTTAATGCAAACTGGTGTTTTCTAACTACCTGCTCAGTGTTAGAATGAATCACCTACCGCCACTGCTGCTGCCTCAATTTTCTGGTGACGTATTGTCTGTTGACCTGTCGAACTTTGATATTGCAACTTTTTGGTGTCTACTCTTGTAATTCCGAATGGCTCCAAACCCGTATGCCAGTTGCCAAATGGTTTTTGAAGCTGACAAGGAAATTGTGACATGCTGAAGGCGGGTGCGTTTTTCACTTTGGCAAATGTTTCGGCGTTAGCGAGCGCTCGTTTAAAGCGATGAAAGAAGCCACTAAGAAGGCACTGAAATGTGCACAGTGTAAGCTCGCCACAAAGTCGATTGATACTAAGACAAAGTCCGCGGGCTTGGAAATCACACTTGAAGAAATAAATGCGAAGCTATGAGAAATGGATGTGCTTGAGACAAAGCTACACGCCCTCATGACGTTGCATGCGACCGTGGAGAAGATAGAAAAGTCGGTGAAATATTTGTCCGACAAGTATGACGACTTCAACAAAACGAAAGAGAGAAGACAAAGAATCGAAAGACAAAGAAATCGGTGACTTGCGCCGCAGACTGGAAGTGGTCGAGAAGTCGCACGCAGCGTCAACCATTTAGAAACTTCTGCAGGAGATAAACGAACTCGATCAGTATAGTCGACGCCATAATATGAAAATACATGGCTTGATCCCACATGTGGGGGAAAATCTTCTTGTGCAACAAAAGAAAATCGCTTCACATCTCGAGCTACTAGAACTAAGAGACGATAACCTGGAGGGTCTAAATCGTCTACCCATTAAAGAAAATAACGACCTGTTAATCATCGTCCGATTTTCAACTAGAAAACTGAAAGCCTCTGGTTTTAAAAGAGGCAGCTGCTAAGATAGAAACTGCCAGAATTGAAATTTTTTGATAACCCGACTGCTACAAACAGGCATCTACTATGGTTAGCAAAAGGCACGGCGAAAGAAAAGAACTACATATTTGCGTGGGCTTCGCAGGGAACAGTGCTTGAGAAGAAGCGGCCTAACGGTCGTATCATCAAAATATATTGTGACGATGACCTAAACAAGATCGTGTAGATCAAAAAGTGTGGGTAAACTAATGCGAATAACTCTTACTAGGCTAACACAAACTTTGCAAAGCACCTGACCTGCTCCGGCGTTCTTGCTTCAGGCCTAAGGGATCACCTTCCAATATCCGCTGTTCTACTCAGGCCTACCCGCGTACAAACTACCACAACTACTGTACGAGTCCTAAACGCTCAAAACATCCTTAAATTTCAAGAGTTCATCGCCTGTGAAAATTGGGATGGTGTTTACAGAGAGCCTAAGCCATCAAAATTATACGAAATTTTTATCATCAAAGTCAAGACTGCCTACGATCTGTTTTTTCCCTTAACGTAGTTAGTAAAATACAAAAAAAGAAAGAAAAGAACGGGTTACCCAAAGCCTTTATAAACGCATAAATGAAATAGATAGTTTTTAAACGGTTTTTAAAAACTCGTGACCCTGAAACGCTACTCCTATTGAAAATGGTTAGGAACAAGCTTTCTTCCGATTTACAAAAAAAAGCCAAAGCAGAGTATCATATGCGCAGGCTAGAAATCTCCGCCCAAGGTACGCGCTAAGTATGGAGCATATTTCATGAATTTTGAAGTCAATGGCGGGCGCTTATCTGGTACAGCACTCGCCAAGGCCTTAAATGAACATTTCCTGAACTCGGCAGCTCCGAATTCTACACCGCCCTCTTCGGTTGAACTTGACTGTAAAAAATACATCAGCCATTAGTTCAGTGACTCGATATTTATGGCACCAACGTCGGAAGCCGAGATAGAATCTGTCACCATGTCCTCTGACAGTAAGTCGGCGGCTGGGGAAGATGGCATTAAACCTGAGCCCAATAAAGCTGTTTATTTAGTTATCGCTGGCCCAGTGACACACATATTCAATATTAGTCTAACATCCAGCACTTTTCCAGATAGGATAAAAATTGCGCGGGTCACAGTAATTTACAAGGGGGGTAAAAGCAGCGGCCTAAATAACTTCAGACCTATTTCTGTCCTTTACATTTTTTTTCTAAAATAATGAGAAAGGTCATACACAGCCACATTGAAAATTTGCTATCAGCAAAACGCGTGATTTCTGACAAACAGTACGGATTTCAAAAAAAACAAATCAACTAAAACGGCGTTAATAACAGTAAAAGACAAAAGTATTAGAAATATCGAAAATCCGCTCTACACTGTTGGCGTATTTTTCGATTTTCGGAAAGCCTTCGAGTCTATCAAGCAGGATATTTTGTTACATAAACTTGAAAAGTATCGCATCAGGGGCCCTGCATTATATCTTATCCGCAGCTATCTCGACAGCAGATTTCAATTCACGTGTTTACACGGACACATCCCCACATCCGTCCTATTAAATATGGAGTGCTTCAAGGATCAGTTTGAGGCCCTTTGTGTCATTTGTATATGAACGACCTAATTAATATTCCTTTAACAGAGGACATCGTTCTGTATGCCGACGATGACAATATATTCTTTTCTGGGGGAACCTCCAACAGCTTAAAATTACCTCTAACAATTATCTTCATAAACTTAGCAAATGGCTTTATATAAACAGACTCGCACTGAATACAAGCAAAACCAAATTCATGCTTTTTTAACCAAAAACAAATTGGTAAGCAATAAAATACGGCTTCAGTATAACGGCACGGCACTACAGCATGTCAGTAGCCACTCATTCTAAGGCGAAATATTCAACAAACACCTCTCCTGGACAAATCACATCAACAATATTCGTGTCAAGGTAGCACGATCGGTCGGCATGCTACGCCATCTTTATAGTTTTTACCTGTTTGGTTTAGGGTGCAGTTATGTTACTCTATTATACACTCACCTTTATCATATTGTGTGCTGTTATGGGGTATCGGCAACAAATGTGATATTGATAATCTTTCTGTGTTGCAGCGCCGAGCCATTCGCTTACTAAACCAGTCAAACATATATATTACAAACACATGTTGTTGTTGAAAGGCCACGTACAAATTATGGCAGGCAGATGATGAATTATTTGATAATGAAGTTTTGCAATGACTACCCTGATGTTATTTCAATTGCCAAGAGTTGTTCGCATATTCAAAAGTACTGCTCCAATCCTGTTTCTTTCCGCGAATGAGTTATCATTACAATGATGCAAATTTGTATGTTAAGTACTTGAAGTGCCATCTCGGTCCTCGTGTTTATTGTATTGGTTTATGTTGCCGGAGCTGATGTGGGCTCTTAGTAAAAATTATGAGGTGATTGTTATATGTTACGGTATTCCACTGGTATGGTAGTGAAATGTTTTTTTTTTCTTCATATGTCTGAAGACTATTTGTATATTGTATGCTGTTTTGTGCACTACAGCTGCTTTTGTTACTGCTCAAGCGGGGTGAAGCCTAGTCAGGAGGGTATACCTCCTTTTGCTTTGCCTCGCCGTCATTTCTGTATTGAACTGCCTAAACGAACAATAAATACAAATACAAATACAAATACAAGCCCCACGTGATCCGAATGTCTCTTCGTGAACAAATTCGCCGCGCACCAATCCCGAGACAAAAGCACGTAACTCAAGACTGGGGACGACGACTAGCTCGACATAAAACAATGTAAAGAAGGCTTCACAGAGATTCGTACGTCCGACAAAAATACATTAGCAAAACGTTAGCCTGGACGCACAATTTTGGTCCACGGCTCCAGGGGCACCAGGTAAGGGTGCGGCCGTGCATGTCGAGATCTCTCAAACCGCCACTGGATCCATCACTATAGATCACTGCGCTACCACTCAACGGAGTGAGTTCCATCGCGTGATAGTTAAGAAATTTCTACAGTCTTCGTAGACAGCCGTCCTGTACAAGTTCCGTTTTGAATCCTTCACATTCTGCAGAAATTTGCCTCTCAAATATCTATCACAATAAATCGACGCATCCTCAAACTAGCCGGTTCCAAGAAAAAAGCCCCTGCTGCAGCACTTGGGATACACAACAGTATATCATTTGCATCCGAATTATCAGCCACCTAGTAGATCGCCCCCGACGCTGTGATAATACTCACGTCCTTGTCAAAACAAGCAGTTCTTCTAGAAATATGCTGCCCCACGCCCCTGCATCGCGTAACCAGAAGCATACGTCTGGCAACGCCAACAAATGTCTTCTACGTCCTAATAAAGCTTCACAACAATTCCCCACGCTGTAACATGTCAACTGCCAACCATATATTACCCCGATAGGCAATTTCACCTAATGAATGACGGGACTCTTTCCCACTCCACTGGGTTGTTCCGACAACGCAAACTAATCTAACCATAACGCTTCCGGAGCCAGGACTGTTTTCTTTGGCCAGCGTCTGTTAGGGAGAACTAGTACTCCCATCATATAAGCTTCACCAGAACCAAAACAAATAAGAGCACAGAGCAGGTGAAACAGGACGTACTCGCGGTTGTTCCTACCCCCACCTTAGCACCTGTGCGACCCGTGGTGATCCAGAAACCATAGGCATTAACAGCACTGTGGACAACATAAACTTTGCCTCTTGAGTGCTAGCACCCCAGGCCCAGGAAATGGGGCCACCTTCAAGTGAAAGAAACCACCAAACACACCGTTTATAAAATAGCGCCCGACATCAAATAGGTGAACACGCATAGTACACACACCCTAAATATACCAAATGGCTGCTAAAGACAATTCATGATAAGTACTAGGCCTTTAAAATTCTGATGATAACCACAAGAAACTCTATGGTATTGAGCAAAGTGTCGGTTTTTTTAACAAGCTCATTTGATTAGTAAACGCATACATTTGTTTTAGTTTAACATCATCATCATCATCACCCACCTCCTCAAGTTCACTGCATGATGAAGGGGTTTCCCATTGACCTCCAAACATTCCTCTCCTGGGCTACTAGAGTCACCGTTTACACACGAATTCCAGTATTTCGTTCTCCGTCGTGTTATTGGCTTTCCCCTTGTAAAGAAGCTGGAGCGCGTCCAAAGTTTCAGGCGATGGGATGATAAAAACACCCTGGGGAAACTGTTTTTCCAAATGGTAAACTCGGATCAAGTCTGGTTTGAAAATCACGAGATCTGGCTGAAGTCATGCAGCATGTTCAAAAATAGAACTTTTGACAGCGTTCATGACTGTCGTGCCGAAAGAACAAGGCGAGCTGTTGTTGCAGACGCGAACTCAACAGCCCAACGAAGGTGCTGTAGTGAATGTTGAAAAGATCAAGATGCCGTTCCGACGAGCTTACAGCCAAATGGCAGAATAGAAGAATATGCACTTTCTGATGCGGAGAGTTAAAGAAGAGCTCTTCTCAGGACTCATTCGCAACCTTAGAAAAAACCGCCGCTGAGTTCGTGACCGGAGCTACAATGCTCCAGATACCCTGGACGTGTGTTTGACACATTACGATCGACCACTGAACGCATTTTTGGGGAACCCCGTCAACGCCCCTGTATTCGCGGTGGAAGACTTACGGAAAACAATCCGCACTGTCGTTCGCAAAGAACTGAGGAAACGTTTCCCAACCCCACTGCAACCCGAAGACCCCTCCCTGACCTACATGATAACATAATTCCAACACGCACTTGGGACTTGTACGCCGTCGGAAGCACCGCGCGAACCACAAGCTATGAGGCTGCTCATCGACTCCACCCTGCTCCAACCCATCGTCAAGTAGCCCCGCTGTACTGCTGTCCACTGTCGCCTGTACGATACCCGGCAGCCCTAAACCAGACGCAGAGGAAGACGGGCGTATGCGCAACCCCCGATAATCGTAAGCTGTGCCATTATTTCAGAGAGTCCGACCACATCTACCATCACTGCCCCTACAAGCGAATCGGTTGCCGAGGGTTCTCGGTGTGCGGACCACGCCATCAACCCGGGCAGCACCCATCTGAAATAGAGGAATACTTGTCCAACACCCTCCCTATACCAGCCCGTTTCAACCGTTCAGCGTCGCCCTACCTGACCTGTCACCTAACCGCCGTAGCATTGATAAATTCGCAAGTACGAGGTCCCCAACCCACGCTGAGGACACTAAAGGCTGCAGCTTGTAACGGCAGCAAAAAAGAAAACCCTCCAACGAAGCAGCGTTTCGCCAAAGACAATGATCTACAACATGCCCTCAGCCCGACTACCCGATATAACCCTGATGTGGTCGCAAACACGGAGCAACACAGAGTGACGTGTACGCTACATCACCGATCCTGCCGCTGAGAAGACGACGAGAACGACGACGCAGACTACTCAACCATCTACACACACAAGCCGAGATACGACTTCCGACGTCCACGTGTCCATCGACGCCTTTATTGTTTCGCCCTCATAGACAAAAGAGCCGAATACTAAGTAATGACTGTATGATTCGATTCGCGCCTAAACTGAAGGTTATGACCACAAGGCACGGTCCGCACATCGGCACAGCTGGAGGCCATCTCCTTACGCCAAGTGGAACGTGCACATAACGCATCACCGTTGAAGGCACCACGTGCGTTGCCGCGTTCGTACTTTTGCCTAACTGTTTCTGCAGGCAGTGTAATTGTTGGAATGGACCTTGTGACGAACAACGGTGCAAGAATTTACCTAGAGGACAAGTGTATAACATTTTTTTTCAACAACTGCGTAATGCCGGAACGGACCCATGAAACCCGTGCTGCCGTAAATACCGCCGACGATCTTGTCATCCAACCCACCCGCGCAAGCTTGATCACCATCTACTGTGAATACTTCTCGGCCGCGGTGTCTCTGTCGCAAGAGACATTGCGCGCTTTAGCAACGCCAATCCCACGTTTTCGTAATCAGTTTCACCGACGAGTACCAGAATTTCAACAAGCGCGCTGCAATTGCGTTCCTCGAAAAAAAATCGCCAGAAGCAAGTGACGTGATCACGGTGGCCGACGTTCAACGCGCACCCGAAGGTAACTTCAGACTTCCTGAAATGTTCGACGTGTATCTGGCGTTACGTCAAAATGAACGGCAGAAATATTTGACTTTGCTGAGTCGCTAGAGAGTGTTTTTGTCGAACTCAAAAATACGTCGGACACCTCTAGCGAAGCACCGAATAATAACCGAAGATGGATCCCCACCAACCCGACAGTCACCTTACCGCGCCTATTCATATTAGCGGGAAGCCATCCGGACTCAATTCGACGACATGCTGAGCCCCGACATTAAAGAGCCATCGAAAAGCCCCTGGGCTACACCGGTCGTACTGGTGAAGAAAAATGACGGCACATTAGCGTTTAGCGTTGACCTCCGGCGATAGAACCAAATCCCCAAAATGGACGTGTACCCCCGCCACGAATCGACGACTCCTTTGACCACCTCTACCAAGTGAAGTACTTCTCATCGATGAATCTGAATACCGGCAACTGTTAAATTGAAGTGGACAAAAGAAACCGAGAAAAGATTGCACTTATAACCCCGCACGGTCTATACGAGTTCAAGGTGAAGCTGTTTTGGTTGTGCATGGCGCCAGCAACGTTTCAGAGTCATAGACGCAATGCCAGCTGGCATGAAGTGGCACACCTGCTTTGTGCACCTCGACGGCGTTGTGGTATTCGCCCGGACTTTCGACTAACCCCTTTCAAAGTTGGAGTCTCCTCGAAGCCTTTCATACGTCGGGGTTAGCGGTGAAGCCGGATAAGTGCTGTTTCGCGCGAGGAACTCAAGTTTTCTGCCACGTCGACGACGCCACAGGAGTCCTGGCTGACCCGGCAAAATCTACAGCCATGGGAAACTTCCCAAGAACCAACGAGAAGAAGGGGGTGTGAACATTTCTCGAACTTTGCGCATTACAAAGCGACTCACGCGCTTGACGAAGGATAGCACCCCTTTCAGCTGGGAAAACACCCAAGAAAAAGCGTTCTGCGAACTTTAAAAATGCGTGCAAAACGACCCGTGATCACATATTTCGACAAAAACACCGAAACGGAAATGCACGTGGACGCCAGTTATTAGGCTTGCGTGCCTCGCTCGTCCAAAAGAAAGCCGCTGCGAGAAAGTAATCGCTTATGACAGCGGTGGTACGCCGCAGGAGGAGAAAAACTACTCAGCTTAGAAGCTCGCTACTAAATGGGCGATTTTAAAAATTCGCAGGTACGTGGATTGTAAGCCATTTCAGGGTATTGACACACCACCATGCGGTGTGTTGACTTGAAAATTTCAAGAGCCCCTCTTGCCGTCCTGGGTGGTCCAGGTTGCGCCTGCAAGATTTCAAGTTACAATACTCTTAAATCAGGGAGGAAACAGTGCTACGCCGATTGGCTGTCTGGCACTCCCATGAACCCAACACCAGAAGACTCTGATGAAGACAGCTTGTTCTCGGAGTCGTAACTGAGAGCGACCTAGCCGCCCAGAAGCCTTTCGACCCCGACTCACGGGTCATGGTTGACTACCTCCAGGGACTAACTCCGTCCTCGTGAAGAATTTCAGCCCCCGGACGTGAACTGGCAGTCTTGACATTCAGGCAGATCTTCGTGACGAAATTTTGAAAGCGTGCCACGATAATCCGTATTCCAGGCATCTCGAGACATCTCGCCAATTTGCAAAAACCAACGCGAAGTACTGCTGGCCGTGGCTTACACCGACGTGACCCACGACGTCCGGAGCTGCGTTGGCTGACACCGACGAGATCCGCCGGACTTCTTCAGCCGATCGCCGCCCCATCGAGGCCATTTACGCAGGTGAAAATAGACCATCTCGGGCTGTATCCTAGGTCACCATCCGAGAGCACGTTGAATGTCGAAGCGACAGACTACATGACGCGCTACGCAGAGACCGCCGCTCCCCCGAGGGGGACTGCAGATGAAGACGCGAAGTTCTTTACAAATCAAGTTTTGCTACGATGCAGCGTGCACGAAGTCCTATTCATGGGCCGTGTAGCGGTCTTTACTGTGAAGCATAAGCAACGAATATTGTGCTACAATAACAAAGATCACCAAATAAGGACGGCGTTCCGTAGCAAACCGAACGGATTAACGGAATGTCTGAACAGAAGGATCGCGGATCTGCTGTTTATATTTGTCGACGTTGGACATAGGGTTCGGAATGACGTCCTCCCGTGTGTCACGTTTGTGTACCACACGGGGATCAAAGAAACTACGCAGATGACACCGTTCGAGCTTGTCTACGAAAGGCGGCTGTCTACGATGCTTGACGCCATGCTATCGCATGTAGAAGACAACGACCTCGACGCCGACGTGCAAGAATGCCCCCAGCGTGCGGAGGAGGTCCGCCAGCTCGCTCGAGCTCGTACAACGAACCAGCACCAGGTGGATGCTGGATGGAACAACCTCCTATGCCAGAAAGCCGTGTACAACCCAGGGGATCGTGTGTGGGTTTGGACTCCCTTCCGACGACGCGGGTTTAGTGAGAACCTTCTTTGACGGTACTTCACACCCAACCAGATTGTACGACGTGTTGGCCGACTTACTAATGAAGTGATTCCTGACGGCTATTCCGCACATCACGAAGATGCACTCTACCCGAAGTCCTCCTCGTGGTTTGCCTAGAACCTTACTGCACAAGATGACAGACTTTTGGTTGTAGTTGGTTTGAACTGTCATTTTTAAAATAGGGTCAATGCACTCTTAGAGGTAGAATAGTGCCACGAACTATGCATTCGGTTTGTTTGTTTTGTTTTTAATGCCGGGCAGCGCCCGGCTTTGTTCTCTGCGTCCCAAACGAAGGCCGTGTTCCATTCTTTATTTTTAAGCATCAAGAGCTATCTCATTCTGATACGGAGAGCATTTCACCCTATCGCCACGAGCCGAGTATATTCTTTGATCTCCAATGTTCTGGATGTAAATCGAAGATTCGAGAAACCCGCCCGAAAGATGAAAGCCTGCAGAGCAGACGCCACGGGATTGGTCTTTCTGACGCTCGCTTGCGCATGTCACTTTTTTTGGCTGCTGCTTCGCCTCCATTGTGTTGTTCCAGTAGTTAGGGAACACAAGTTCTAATAAAGTTGTTTTCCTCAAAGACAACTTTGTCGTTTTTGGTTTGTGGCAATACAGTGGCTGGGTTCTGAGGCTTCTTAGTCACTGAGGTTTGTCAGTAAAAGAAGCTGGCGCAAGCTACTACACCAGGGTGGCCAGATCCTTGTATGGTAGTTGAGTGCTCTTTGTATATTTAAAAGGATTTCTAGTGTTGTTGAACCTTCCCAGTTTAGTCCGTCAGGTATTCGGAATGACGGTTACTTGCAGAGCAGGGAGCACAGCGTACTTTCTTTGGTTGGGCACAGAGCGTCATGCGAGGAATTGTGAGGGGGCAAGAGAAACTTCCCTACGACGTCGTTGTCACCCACGGTCGTGGTAATAGTGAGCCAGAGTGTGTCGGTTTGCTTTTTACAGGTGTGGTTCCCAAGGGCTAAGCAGACAAGTTGGGTTACTGGTGATATTCACTGAAGTCTAGCAATTCCAAAGGTAAGCTACTGCCATGCCCTTGTGTATCATTACGAAAGAAATGATACTTGCGCGCTCAGGTAACCGAAAAGAAGATGGTCAAGAGGAGGTGAGCTTCTAAGCTGATGCTCAGCTGACGAGATTAAAGATCAGCTCGCGTTGCTCCGTCTTAGCGTGGCCGCCATGAATGGAAGATTCTCGAAGTGACTGTGACCGTTTGTTTACATTTCGGCTTTTGGCTTCTGAAACTATCGGAACAGCAACGCCATAACGCGAGTATGGCTTCTAAACTGTATCTTGGCTGTATCCTGTATCTAAACTTGCGCACATGGCTGGCAAGGCGCCGAACAAAAAGAAAGCGTTTTACCTGTAAAACTACTTATGTACAATGTGGAAATTATGTAGAGAGCTGGTATAGAAACTTTATGAAAGAGGAGTGTGAAAGAATGAGGACCCAAAGGCAGATTTTCTGAAGAAATTGTGAAAATTCCGCAGATGTGCCTGACCACGTGTGCTGTGAATGCAGGGTTGTAGCATCCATCATTTTCGAGCAGCTTACAGTGCAAGCTTCTCAGAAAGGGGAACCATAGGGGCTAAAAAAGACAAAATTGAGCCCGCCGCTCTGTGTTAATGTTCCAGCATCTCGTGCATGCCCCTCTGTGTAAGAGGCACCAACTTGTTCCGGCTACGCTATTCCAGAACAACGCGGCCTCATGGTTTATGGACGATCAGCGCATCGTGCCACAACTATTTCCTTCGAGGTGCGTATACCAGAACCTTCCATCAGCCTCCCTGTTCAATTAAACCTGCATGTCCAGAAAACCTGCTATCCAGAAACCAAAACAGCGCTGGTGCGCCCGAAGATTTAACAAAAGAGTTCGAGAAACGCTGCGATAAGTCCAGTGAGCGATATAGTAGGGTTTCTATGACTTTCACTGGGTATAATCGTTTTTACTAACCCTCAGAGATGGCTACGTTAACGCATGTTGTAGCCACCGCCTCTTGCTGCTCTTCCTGCTGCTTCAAGTGACACAACTCCTCAGACGTGTCAGCATCATGCTGCATTCGTATTACGACAGATGCCACCTTCATGCTTCATTCGTGTTATGCCAGCCGGTCCCCCACTTTGCCCTAGTGGAAATGCACTGAAGCAGGTCAGATAGCGTAGCAAACTGCCGTCCCTTTTTTCACCTCTGGAAGCCAATCCACGGTACAGCCCCTGTTTATATGAAAAGTCTTCACTTTTTGAGCGTTTAAAACAACCTGTTAGTCAAAAATTCTTCGCCTTCCCGTCTTTTCTTCCGCATACTGCAATAAAAGCATTTCGATTGCTGATGGCACAACGCAAACTGCTACGCCAGCTATTACAAAAACTTCAGTGCCTGTAAACTAGCCACCATACACAAATAAGAGTGGTGGTCAGTATACCTGTCGACATCAGAAATCAGGAAACCGAGTATTTTCGTGAACAATACAACCCAGCTGCGTGCCACCTGTCTGGTTTGGATTACCTTTCCTTCCCAGTTTCAGCAATTATACTGCAAAATTTCAGGAGTGTACCGTCTTGATGCACCAATGTGGGGCGCTTATTACGTATTCAAAGGTGTTTCAGGTGAGACCGGCTTTAATAAACAGTCTCAATTGTATATCACCATCCGTGGGAACATTTTCAGATGGTTGTATTACACCTGCTGAAAAGGTGGATCCAATTGGTTGAAAGAACCCAAAATGAAACCGCCTGTTGAGCTTTTACCCTCCTTCGAAGTGCAGGAGTAAAACTACAAGGGGGGGGGAGCAAATTGAGATAAAACTTAGAGCAGTTTCAAGGCAACCAGCGCTTCTGGAAAGCCGGGTTGAGATGAATATTTGGAAAAAGATTTCACTAGTCCAGTGTGAAGAAGAGGTGAATGCCATTATCACGGAAGGCAAACAAAATATTTCTGTGGATTCTGAAACCTACGCAATATTTCTCAGTGCCCCGTCAGCCCCACAGACCATGTAAGGAATGAATATGTAGTTAGATGTAGTTAGCCACTGTAGTTAGATGTAGTTAAAATATGTAGTTAGCCACTGGTAGGGTCGGTAAATTTACAGCGCCCAAAAAGATGTTGATAATTTATTTTGGTTGAGGTCCCGACTGTGGTCGGTCATGCCATTCTGCAAACAATAAGTACACGCAACCATCGACAAATTCACATAACGACAAACACAATGACAAACGAGCCTTGGGTTGTGCTACTTGGGAAATCGCGCAAAAGAAATTGCGCACCATAGTAAACCGCATTTCTAACCTACGCACCAAAGGAGCCAGATGCAGGCTACAACTAAACCTCTGATACGTATGGGGCACTAGCGTACAGGCCCAGCCAACACATGAAAACTTTTCGCTACTTGTCGTTACTTCAGAAAAATGGCCGAATATGAGTTCTTTAACAAAATATTTAGCTTTGTATAGAGCTACCCGATTATTTAGCATTGCTATGCCGAGTACTGTCGATATAGATGGATCTTTCAAAGAATTACCAAACGTTTTTGGAAAATACAAATATTTATAGTTTACTGCTCAAATAAAGCAAAAAAATGCACTAAAAACTTACGCATAAAACGCACATGTGATTTCATCGAGCGTAATGGTATTTTAGCAATTCTATTGCATGCGAAGTGTTTCGGTGTTTGTTACTATGTCTCAATATATATGTAACACCCGCAAACCAAGCTTTAGATTCTGCTGGTCCACAAACCTAGATACGCTGAAGGGTGCTTTCGTTTGTGAAGCCACTCGAGTGCAAGTCGGTCTCTGTAAAATATGCATCCACGCATACTTGTTTGTTTTGTCACACAAAATCCTGATGACTTAGGTGAAAAAAAAAACCTTTCGCACTTCACAAGCGGTGCGCATCGGAGCACCGCGCTACACAGCATGTCAGCGGGAGGCTATTTTGAAGCTGATAACGCGGTACGGCGCAGTGCATTTGACAAAACATCTCCGTCGCACGTTGCCCAGACTCTACACATCAAAGTAAAATGGCAATCCTCAGAAAATAAGCAAGCATTGTTTATAAATACATTGCAAGGTCAAACACCAAAAACCTGAGGAGCCTAAGATTCTTAACTCACGGGGCACCTTGAGCAATCTTGGTGAAGCTAATGGTGACACCGCGAACCCTGAGAACCGAACACAAGATGTAACCTACCCTGGTGATGTGCTTTATGGTGAAGAGTATGCAACCAGAAACGGTGGCTGTCGGAGCCTAAGTAAAGCTCCGGCAGATGGGCTTTCTGACCGTTTACATTGCTCTAGGATCTCTTCACGTATGAAGGAAAAGCTGACGAACAATGTGCCACCGTCTCCTGCTTTTTCCTATGCCTTTGAGATAATTCAAACCCCTCCCCCAAACCGGAGCGGTGCTTTAAAACAGGCCGCACGATTTCCATTCTTGCATGAATACATTACCAAAATCGACAATTTCTCCCGCTTCCTAATATTTGACTCTTTTGACCAGTCAAACCCCGTCACTGTACACTCTGTTGTTCTCATATAAAATTTTCTCTGGGGAGTTGTCGGAAAGTCCTTGGAAGTAAAAAAACTCAAAACCGCAAAACTCCTGATCGCAGTAAACTGGCAGGAATCCTACAAACCTCCTTTTACAAACCCGCATGGTAGATACAGTAGGTCTGTAAGATAACGCCCCACCGCGCACTAAACAGTTCCCAGGGCTTGATCACCGACCCTGACTAATGAACACAGATCTGCTTCAGGGCCTTCGCGACGAAGGTGTGAAGGCAGTGTCAAGGATAACGATACGACGAAAGGACATCGAAATACGCGCGAAACACTTGGTCTTGACATTTGACCACCGCTCGACGGTCCCTGAGTCAGTTAATGCTGGTTTTATCAGATGCCCGGTCCGACCTTACATACCAAACCCACGCCGCTGCTTCACGTTCCAGCCTTTTGTGTACAGGACAACCTCCTGACACGTCAAAACAAAGTGGCTCAATTGTGCCCCTCATGACCCTTCGACTGAAAACTGCGAATGCACCACCTTCACCTGTGGAAACTTTCAGGAAATGCTTTCGGTATGGTGCCGCGACTGTGAGAAGTTCCAGCAGATAAAGAAAAAAAAACTGTTAAGGTCACAGAGAAGATCACTTTCCCAGAGGGGCTACATAGGTTCGCCGCTTTCCATCTGGGAAAGTACGCCAACCGAGCTCACAGGGGCGCGGAACAGCGTTTAATTTCGGCAGGTACCCAATACCGAGAGTGGCACTGGGTCACCCTTTGGGTTGCCTCAGCCAGCCCAACTCGTGAACACATAGCCTGCTCAGCTAGCAGGGGTAGATGTGGCAACAGTCAACGTCGGGACAGATGCTGCTCCGACCCGTGCTTCCTCATTGTCCGTGCTTCGACTGGAGGCGGCGAAGGAGATAGACACGGGGGATCCCGCATCGTCTCCTACCACCGCCGCACCGCCCGTGTGACCTATGACGCTACTCACGCCTTCGCGGGTGGTGCATCTAACGAAGGGCACCTGAAGCTGTGCCATGCCAAGGGTTGCGGTTTGTAGCGCACCGCCCGTACATCTGACCGGGTGATGAATGTTGGGTCAAGCATGGCTGCAACAAAAATCAAGCTGCGGCCTTCGAAGTCCCAAACAAGAGATAGTCCTATTAAGCCTCCTCCGACAGTACAAGCACCAAGATAAAAAACATGTATACACGCAAACACACAAACACTCCAGTAGCTTTGAAATGTCTGTAATTGGAAAGAAATATTCCTAAATAGAGCTACAGAGGCCTCGTACAATCTTGATGTCGTGTTCAGCATTTTGGATTCCCAATTGCCAAGGGTGATGTGTCTCCAAGAAACACATTTCAAATCAAAATACACAAATATCTGGAATTGTTAGTTGGCATTTAGGAAGGACTCGAATGGTGGTGATTCATCTCCAGGTGGTGTGGCCATCATTCACCAGAAATCTTTTGAAACCTAACAAATACAGACTGTCACTGAGGCTGTTGCCATTACAGCTATAATCTTCAATAGGCTAATAAAAGTATGTTAAGGTTACATCCGTCCTCATTTCCAGCGTTTTGGCTCTGATTTGGAGGCCTAATAAATCAGTTACCCAGACTTTTTATTCTTATGAGCGAGCTGAATGCACACCAATCTCTGTTGGGCTTCACCAGCAAAAAATTGTTATACCTTTAGGAGCATGCCTCTTCAACAAAAATAACCCACTTACATTATTATTGGATAACAACAAATACTCATATCTTAACTTTGGTATTGGTTTCGTAGTTATCTTTCTATGTCTTTGGAGGGGTGTGGGCACTGACCCATACGGCAGTGACCACACCGGCACCTTATTAACTTATATAGGTAAAGGACCAAGCACAACTTTTACCCATAACAGGTTCAAGGAAGCAAGAGCAAACTGGAATACGTGTACAGATACATCTAAACCACGTTACACAACCATAAGACCCACACGTGTTGAGGAGGAACCCAAATACTCGCAGCTCAGATCCTCGACACCGCCGAGAGGTTTATTCCCCAGCTCTATGGTGCCTTGCACAACCAGAAAAGGCTATGGATGGAATAAATATTAAAGGCGGTCGCGAGACGACCAGAACAACGCCTGATGGATCCTCGTCGGTACCCCAAGTCGGATATACTTCTTTCCTTTAAAAAGCAAAGGTGACGGGAAAACATTCCGACCATGAGGCACAATGAGACCATTTGCGTTCCTTTGTGGCATCCACACAGTCATACACTGATGTACACAAGATCTGGACACACATACGAAACCTCATAGCAGACGAAACACACTGCCTCCTCCTGGTTAGTACATCAAGGGACACGCTGAAACCTAACTAACACACGCGCACACTTGCGACACGTGTCTACTTCAGCACACTACTCAAACACTTTCATGGAACACAAACAATCCGCCGAAAAGAAGTCTTTACTTGATAATGACAAGTCAGCCTCCTCTTATAACTCGGAGTTTTGACTTCATGAGCTGAGGGTTGCTCTGAGCTCTTGTAAACACTCAGCTCCAGGCCCAGACAACATCACATATACAATAGCACGGCGCCTACACTCAGACACTCTTCTAACATTCCTGCGCCTATATAAGAAGTTGTGGCTTTCAAGCACATTGCAAACACTTGGAGAGACGCCATAGTTGTAGCTTTTACGAAAGAGAAGAAGGACCCTTCCTCTGCCGCTAGCTATCGACCCATTGCCCTGACCGGCAGCCTGTTCGAGCTTTTGGAGGTGATAACCAGGAGGCTCGTGTACTTTCTTGAGTACAATGCTCTTCTAGAGAGCTGCTGGCAGGCTTCAGGGTGAAACGATCTACCAGCGATCAACTTAGTGCTAAGGAATCGTACATACAATTTGGATTTGTTCGTAACCAGTTATGTCACATGGTATTTTTGACCTTGAAATGGCTTACGACACAGCCTGGTGATACGGCATCTTTAGTGACCTCAAGTCATTTTGTGTGTCAGGTAACAAGTTGAGCACTATTTCGAGTTACAAGTCCACAAGGACTTTTTGTGTTAAGGTTGGGCCATCCCGGTCCTGGGCACATGTGCAGAAAAATGGTTCCCCGCAAGGCGGCGTTTAAATCGTCACATTTTCATAATTAGGATAAACTGCTCCAAGAGTCATTGCCGCCATCCTTTTCCTGTTCATCTATGTAGATCGTGTACAAATACCTTTAAATATCCTAACCTGTCAAGTTGCGAACTTCAAGCACAGCTCAGTGTTAAGAAACTTGCTGGCTGGGCAAACCCTGGCAAGAATACTTGTGCTCTCCAGCAAGCGCGTAACTAATGCTCACCCTGAGATTACTCTTAAACTTGCATCTATTCCTCTTCAAAGGGAGCACAATTATTCGGTGGCTTACTTGATGAAAAACTTACCCTCTTCACACATCTCAAACAACCTAAACATAAATGCGTCCAAACACTATACATTCTGAACGTCCTCTCCAACCAATCCTAACGATGCTGAAAAAGAACTGCTTCTCCTGGTCTTTACCACCTTAGTCTAGTATCAGTTGGGCGACGGCAGCGTCGTGTCTGCGTCGGCATCAAAAACAACTCGACAGAGTCTTGATCCATTGCTTCACTTGGGCCTTCACCTTGCGTGTGGTCCGTTCCGCACTAGTCAAGCCCAGAGGCTAAACGCTTAATGTAACAAGTGTACCCTAGCACATCAATGAATATGCATAGATTTATTATATACTTGTAGGGTTTCATCATTAAATAACCATCCCTTTTACCCTCTCCTCAACGGTACAACTACCACCCAGCTAATTTGAAATTGTCCATCTGTTTGTTTGGCCTCTTCAATAAGAGTGCAAGAGGAAGCTTCCGGTCTTTTCGTTGAGTTTTTAGTTTACACATCACAATTACTGACATTTTCCCACCGCGGTAACTTCAGCCTTTATTCTATAATTTATTTTGTATTAAAATGATTAAAAACAGGGTTTCGAGAACTGGGATTCTGCAGCACTTCTTGTCCGTGCAACATAAAAATTTTTGTGAATAATGTTACAATGTTACCTTGAAAAATTGAACTATGGATTAGAACCATGAGCGTAAACACCAGTATCTTCGCAGGAGAAGCTAATGTCATTTTACTCATCGTTCAGCCCCCTCTTAAAAAATAAATTCTTAAGTCCGTCATCTCTACAGCCGCTTTGAGGATTGTGCATGCATTGTCATCATACAAACCCCGAAAACACACCTTGACAATCTTCTTTTTAATGCCGTAATATACCTACACCGACTTGAAGCCACCCCTCAGACATCATCGTCGCAAAACATGGCAAGCCGACTGAACTACAGAGAAAGACAAGTTTCACATAATAAAACTACACTTAGGACCATACCCTAGCAACTCACACAGCAGATTATTCGAAGCTTCTGTATCTGGAAAACGGATAGCCAACACACACGCGGCACACTCCAATCTGCTTGCTAGATCTCCAATATCCCTGTGGAGCAGGTGTGGGGAGGGTTCACATCTTCATTGCACGCAAAGAATTCCACAGAATATTACTAAAACCCTTCCCGCAACTATACAGACAACACATTCCACTATACCTTGCGCAAATTCAAGAGGGTGGTTCCAAGACTCCCATACACTGCACTTGTAAGTTTGTGGCCGAAATCAAAAGCTACACCTCATTTCTTATCACGTGTAGTCGCTTCCGGCTCTCGAAACCAGACATCTTTATCGAATTTAGTTCATTTCAATTTTTACATTAAGGACACTTTATTATCCGTCTCTTCATGTCACTTTTAGCTAGTGCTTTCACACTCCTTGCCCTAGCTGGCCTTGCGCCACAAAAATTTAACCATCATCCTCAACGCAGGTTACTGTAGTCATCACTACTGCTGCAGCAAGAATACTTAGCAGCTGCTATTTCCGAAGACCCGCTAAATAAAGTGGAAACCATAAAGTGGACGCAATTTTTGGGAAACTAACGGCTAGTGCTAATTTTTTTTCCAACTCGTGGTTGTCACTACTCACGAAATATAAATGAACGATAATGTAATAGAAAAAGGTGCTGCCCATATTTAAGCCAGATTCTCGGTTTTTAGCTTTCGTGAGACGTTTTGAATCATCAAAATTCTCTGTCGCATGGCCTAGGCCACCGTAAAAAAAAGTTAAATTTGGGAATATTTTCGAAGCAGCGATGCGCTTCGAAAATATTCAGTGTACATAAAGCACACAAGCCAATACTTTTGACAATTACATGCATGACCTGATTGATAAATAGAAAGTTCGGTGCTCCATTGTCCTAACATCGTACCAGCAATGGTAAAACTGTACAAACCGCTCGCTTCCCACACGGCGCTTCGGCCATTACGATGTAATTGGCAAAATTGCTTGTGCAACAAGGTAGTGCACCGCGGACAAAACCCTTTTTCTTATAGGATGTAAGTCAGCGACGCCTGTCTGAACTGTTTGTCTTCTTATACAGTTACTAAAATATCAGTTTTTGTGAAAGGGCAGTAACGACCATCAGTGCCCATCCACTCATTATCACAGATGATTGGCTCTGCAGTGTACGCGCCAACGTCAGTGTAAAGCATCATCGATAACAATAAATCCGCTATAGTCTAAATGCGATTGACGTCTTCATGCGGATGATAGTTCCGGAAAAAATACCTAACATGCCAACAATTATTACCAAGCATCCTTAGTCAGTTTTTCTATATTTTGGACTTGTGATCACTCCTGAACTTTTTCAGGCCCAAGCTTTTCATGTGGTCATGGTGCATAACAGGCTTGAGTCACAAAAAGATCAAGAACTTTACAAAATGCACTGAATCACTGTGGATTACGCAGTAACATAGAGTATATAAAATAGTTCATCAAATAAACGTTCATACGGCCACGGTGTCGCGGAATGGTTCGAGCTAGAACCTATAAACGTGTGCATACAATATCGGTAAATGCGCTTTTGTGACTACCCCTGGTTTATATTCAACACTGAATCCCCTCGCCTATATATATTTTACGAATACATGCCAAATCTAACATAGGACAACAACCACGAAACAAAGTCTCTCCCAGAACCGGTTTTAGTATTGGAAGACCAACGCGGTGAGAAAGTCTGGATGGTACAAGCAAAAACTAAATTGACTTCGTTTTAAGTTACAAGCGAGTTTCCTGCCAGACACCGAGGAGCTTACTACGATTTGGTGCAATGATCATATGAAGATTAGATCCATCTTGATGCTGAATCTAGAATGAGAAAGAAGAAAACTCGGGAAAATGTAATAAAGACTACCTATTGTCAGCAGATCCAGATTGCCAAATTGTAAAGTAACTATTCCAAACAACTTATCCTTATGAACGAGCAGGAGGAGGCCAGTGTAGATAGGCTAAATGACAAGCTAACATCGGCATTCAGTCGATAATAAAAGGCTGTGTGGGAGGCAGCATGTAGGTAACAAATTTGAAAAGTAAACGTAAAAATGATAGTATTACCAAAGCTAAACCTTAAGAATGTCAACTACAGCGGATCGGATTGAATTGCCCTAGCTTTCGAAAATAATTAAAATAAAACAAACGGTATATGCGCGCATACCATGGTACTGGCCTAGGAGAGGATCTAAATTGGGGGAAGCTTGAAAGCAACTAAGAGAACGCTAGACATCGGAAATTGCAGGGTGTATGCAGTCACAGAAACGTAGACTAACATTATACACACCCTGGATGACGTAATATAGGTAGCAGAAGGTTACTATCGAAAGCTGTATGCCAGCGGCGTTAAACAAGAGAAAACCGCTCAGCGTAAAAACTGAACTTGCGATGTCACTCTACTAAATAACGAAAATCCTGGAAGGGCTCAAAAATATGAAAATAAGAAACGAATCACGTGACGACCGCATAAAAGTGGATTATTTAAAACAGCGAGGATATATTCTGCTAGAAGGCTCTTTGTACTATTTTTGGAATGCTCTAGAAATCAATATTCTTGTATAGCCTGAATATATGCCAACATTTTTCTGATTCTTAATAGGGGAGATTCAAAAAACTTGCAGAAATACAGACCAATCGGCGTAGTTACAGCTATTTACAAGCTTTTTACCCACGTTGTAGTTAGCAGCATAGGTGACAGCCCAGATTCTCAAGAAACCATACAGTAGACTGGGTTTAGGAAATGGAGCACAACCATGGATAACGTCTGTTTCGTCAATCAACTGATAATAAAATCCGCATTTGATTCCGTCCTCAAAGCTGCCATTTCAAAAGCATAAAAATACTAGGGAATAGAAGAAACCTACGTAGGTCTTCTGCGAGACATTTATTAAGAAACCTTGGGTAGGATAACCCCGAAAAAGCAAATCGATAGATTTTCAAGCTGAAGTTGGGTGGTACAGGGAGCTACAATCGCACCAAAACTATTCAGAATATCTCTGGAGATGGTATTTAGAAACCGTAGGGAAAACTTCGGAATAAAGATCAACGTGATATTCTTGAGCCATTTCAAGTTTGCGGATAACGGTGTTACTGAGTGACACTGCACAACAACGCTTAACGCACTACAATCACAAACCATGGCCGTGGGATAAAAAAATGAATAAACATAAGTAACAAGGCATACGTACGTCAAACACGTCCTGTTCAGCTTGGAAAACCAAATGCTGAAAGAAATACAAGAATATAACAGCCTCGGTTCTGACCCGAACTACAAGAGGGCAATCCTGTACCTTATTGGTATGGGTTACGGAGCCCTTCGCATGCACTCTCCAATACTGAAAGTGCGCTTCCTCTGAAACTCAGAATAAAATCTACAACCAGTGCATATTGCCAGTGATGATATTTGGAGCTGAAACTTGTACAATTATTAAACAACTAGAAAGAAAGTTAGGTCGCGTCTTCGGGACAAGGAATTCATCATCATCATCATCATCATCATCATCATCATCATCATCAGCCTATCTACGCCCACTGCAGGGCAAAGGCCTCTCCCATTATTCTCCAATTGCCTCGGTCCTGTGCCAACTGTGACCAATTTATCCCCGCAAACTTCTTTATCTCATCTGCCCATCTAACTTTCTGCCGCCCCCTGCAATGCTTCCCTTCTCTAGGGATCCACTCTGTTACCCTTAATGACCAGCGGTTATCTTGCCTTCACATTACATCTCCTGCCCACGTCCATTTCTTCTTCTTAATTTCTACTAATATGTCTTTAACACCTGTTTGCTCCCTGACCCACTCTGCTCTCTTCCTGTCCCTTAATGTTACACCTATCATTTTCCGCTCCATTGCCCGCTGAGTCGTTCTCAATTTAAGTTGAACCCTCTTAGTGAGCCTCCAAGTTTCTGCCCCGTAGGTGAGTACCGGTAAGATGCAGCTGTCATACACTTTCTTCTTCAGCGACAATGGTAGGCTGCTATTCATTATCTGAGAATGTCTGCCATATGCACCCCACCCCATTCTGATTCTTCTAATTATCTCTGCCTCATGGTTTGGATCTGGGGTCACAACTTGGCCTAAGTAAGGAAGGAATTATCTTATGAATAACCCTCAGGGACAGGGGACGAGCTACCTGGATTCGACGACAAACTGGAGTATGGGGTATTATAATTCAAATGAAGAGAATAAATGGACTTGGCCTGCCCATGTAGTCAGACGTGCAGACAACCGGTGGACAAGAAGTCTGACATAGTGGACACCACGGAATGGGTTAAGGAAATAGATAAGGCCAAAACACGAATGACGGGATTGAATGGGGAACATTGGGTGTAAAATGTGGTTTCGGGCAGCGCAGGACAGGAGCCGTTAAAGGTAAATAGCAGAGGGTTTCGTACTGCAGCGGATCTGAATAGGATGATCATGATGATCCATTAAAATTCACAAACATTCCTCATAACAACAAATTTACCATAAATGTCTTAAAAGAATGACTATACGTAAAGATCACACTTGGGACGATACACTACTGCCCCACTTAAAAGCTTAATTGAAGGCACCTTTGACACGTTACGGAAAGGCCAAATTCATCCAAACGCATGTTCCATCTGATTCTTCAGTACTGGTGTTTTGAATGTGTGGAGAGGGCCTATTCTCACCTTCAGCCCACTGTTAATGCACCAGACTTTACACAGGATTACGCAAAGCCTCACAGACAACATAGGCTAGAACACATACCGTGCTTTTTAGCAGACCAGTTTTGTTTCGTGTTATGCGTGCTTTGATGCTTTTGACTTAGATAAGTTGTGACACCTTATTACGCACCTCGTGAAGTCTTACTTTGGACTACAGTGCAGTCCTTCTTATGGCGTTTTATATCGTGTTCCTTTTATTTTAGAACACCATTTGGTAATAAATGTCAGCCTCATGGCAATAAATTGCTATTCTTGGCCGTAGCTCGCATAGCAGGAGTTCCGCCTTAAAAAAACAGCATTAGAATGGCGCACTTATGATGGATTCTGCCATTCAAAAGCAATCATGATCGATTACAAATAATTGCCATTTATGTCTTAAGTTAAGAAAGACGCAATGCTTAAGTTCAGCGAACCCTGCGCTTGTTATATCTTACTTAATGAGAAGGTACGCATACGCATTATACTCTCTCAGGGGATTTGCGCATCAATATTCTGGCGCTGATAGTATTGAGAGCTGTAATTATCCATACTTAAACTTTCAGAACAAAGTGGTAAGTAACTTTTCCTGAGGGTGTTGCCGCCTCTTTTACATTTTTTAGAAGCTAATAGAAGAAAAAAATTAGCTCCAATTCACTCTGTGAATGTGCTTGGAAAACAAAGCAGTAAACGGCCCCCACAACGATTACCCATGCGACATAACTTAAATAACGCACGTCACTCTACAAATAGTGAACCCAGAGAGAAGTGAACTGTACTTACCCACACCCTCCATTACTTCAAAGAGATATTCTTCCTCAGGGTAAATTTTTGCAGAGTGCACGGACGCTGGTTGGTTGAGTTTTATTGGTGTAGCACATGACTGGAAACAGGTGTTTTTGAAATAAAGCTCAAACTTGGTGTTCGACGATCTCACTACTCCGTCTCTGCCATTGCGGATGGAGTCGACGAGATTGGTGGCACAGACGGAGCAGGAGCACGAGAAGGAGGAAGAAGCGCAGGAGGAGGAGTTACTTCTATTCAGATTTCTGAACGGCCCAGAGCTCAGCCCAGGAGACTTGTTCCTTCCTCACTGTAGCCCATATTCAGTCCGCGCAGCTTGTGCTCTGTCCACGGGTTGAAGCTGGGTAGGCAGAAAGGGGCTGGAGAGCCGCGTCTCCCATTGCTTTTGCTCGGTAGTTGAGGGAAAGAGAGGAGGGGGCTCTGGGCTAAAATTGCACACGACGATTATGTGGCAGAGTGTTCCTACTTTTGAGGAAATTTACACTCATCTTCGTAGCGATTCGAGTTCCTTAAGGGAAGACGCGTCGGGTGTCGGAAGGAGCCGAATTGTAAGAGCCGTAGGGTAGTTTGTTGTTCTATGGAAAGGTACGGGTAAGGCGAAGGTAGGGTCGGTCTCAGAAGGCGATAGTGCTTGGTTATGTGCCTAAATGAGACAAGGGGGTTACTGTCCTCTTGCAGCTTCATAGCACGGGGGTGAGAGTGTAGGCTTGGTGGGCGTATTCATTGCCCTGCATGGAAGCATGAGCAGGTGTCCAGATGAGCTGAATGGACCCGTTTGGGGAATAATTTTTAGCACACGCAGTGCAGGGCGGGGCCAGAAACCCGACAGATAATTCCAGTAAGCTTGTTGGGAATTGGTGACTATCTCACGAACCTTGGTTTAGTGACAACCAAGGATATGGCCGCCTCTTGTACTTCCTTCACGTCTTTGGTCTTGAGTGGGGCAAAAGTAAGCAGGTTATGGATGTGGCCGCGATGATGGCGTACTGCTGCCGTGGATGTTGGGAGGCCTCGAAGTAGAGAAATGTATGATTCCCAGGTGTTTAGCGCTTAAGCTCGTGCTTGTCGGTGACCCTCGTAGTCTGAGTGGTTCATATTTCTAGGCAAAGGGAGCATCATTATTTCTTGTCATCAGAAGTGCAGGAGTACATCAAGCGGAGTTACAATCTGTGCTGGCCAGCCAATCTGGTAAATAATGCAGCGACCCGCCGCAGTTCTGCTCATTCGGAGCTTAAGAATGGAAAGATGGCCCTCTATCAGCTCTTCCAGCGTGTTTTAGAGCCCCCTGCTAAGCAGCTTCTCTGTAGACGCACTCAAGTGAGGTAGAGTGAAAGAGTAAACTTTATTAGGTTTGCCAGCTGCGTTTCTTAGTCCTCAGAAGATTAATGGCTAGCTCAACCGCCTTTTTAATCAATAAATAAAGAAGCTTTATGTCCTTCTTGCCGGACAGAAGACAGGAAGTTCACTCAAGTGATTCTCTAGAGGACGAAAGCTTGAACTAATCGGAAGGTATCGTATTACTTGAGGCCTCAATCTCCGTGGAAACTCGTCTGGTCATGTGTATGATTTATTGATGCTGTGTTTGAGGCGCTGCAAGGATACGTAACTCTTGGTGTCGGCCTGAAGATGAGGGCCCAGAATCGTGATTCTCGGGCTTGGAGTGATAGCCTGGCCATCAAGGAATATTTGAATGTGTTCCCTGGATATTGTTTGGCGTGAGGGCGGACGAAAAGAAGCTGAGATTTTTTACGTGAACACTGGAACCAACAGGCCAATTAGCGGACAAGAAGTGAGATGCCATGGGTTTGTGCGAGCTTCTTTTATTCACTAGTGCGTGGCATTTATTGAGAAGGCAGGGGTTATATCCGTAGATGTGTTTGGTAAGTGCACCACTTGTCTTCCCCATTCCGCGTGAGCTCGTAGCTAGATCAGTAAGACAATGGTCTCTTGCTTTGTTACTCTGTTAGTTCCAGGTTCGATTCCTGGTGGTGCAGAAAAATCTTATTTGTCCGCGGGAGTTTTCTGGTGACACCAACAGTGGCGATAGAACCTTTGGGGGGTAGAGTTAAAAAGCTTTGCTTTAAAAAACTCGGACTAAAATCTTTGTCTATAGCGGCCGCGGACGCGGCAGCCGCGTTTATGATGCGGGAGAAAAGCAAAAACTCCCGTGTGTGCGAGATATCGGTGCACCTTAAAGATCCCCAGGTAGTCAAAATTAATCTGCTGCCCTCCACCTGTGCCCACCTCATCGATTGTGTAGCGTCGGTGCGTTAAACCCAACAAGCAATCCATCGTCTACAAAATGGCACTTTTGTTACGTAGTGCGACCGCGCCAATGAAAATATTTGAGAATTGCAGTGTATACTACCGGGTCGCGGTCGTCATTGATATTATTAGGTAAGGGTGGGGCCACTGTCGGTTGTAAAATACAAAGAAGGGTCACTTATCACTACCATCAAAGATGGTAGTGAATCGATAAACTTCATTACAGAGAGCGCGACTTCGGGACGCCTTTACAGTGGGAGGCGCTGCACACCCAGATACTGCGGTGCTGGGTAGGTAGATGAGCCCTTTCGTCCTTCGAATTCCAGACGGTGAGGACTCATCTGCATTGCAGGACCACTCACTGATTTGGTGTAATGATACGAAAGGGAGAAAGATGGCTGGTGTGTACATCCATCACACGGAATCTAAAATTTATATATTGCTTTAAGTGGGCAAGTTGCGAAATTTGGTAAAGGTTTATAATAAAAAAAATACCAAAGCAACAAAGACAAAGTCGAGGGAAGCTACAAATACAGCGCTGCAGTCACAACTAAAATTGTAAAGAAAAAGTAAACATGTATACCAAAAAAACCGCGCTGCTGAACAGTTCCAATCCAGAAGGAATCTATACACACGACTGCAACTGTCGTCACACATTATGTAACGTAACCGAGTTCGCTTTTGTGCAAAGTCATGCAATGTTGGCCGATGTAGGATTCACAATTTCATTACATGTAAAACACCTCTGGCACCTTTCTCGCATGCTGATTAGTGTGCTTGGACGCCACGGTTGTTTCACACAAAGCCGGTGTACCTCCAAAGCCCGTGTAAAAGTAGGAACGGAGGCCTACACAACCACCGAATATCACTCGAAGATTGTAGTTTCGGTAACCTAGGCACAGCTGAAACGTTATTATGGTGGCACTGAAAAACCGGACGTCCACAAGGTGCCTATCGAACAACTTTTGTGGGTGAATAAAGAAAATGTTTGTCATTTTAGCTAAAGTTAGGTGCTTCGAAGCACTTTCCGCACTGTCGAAATTTACTTTATGTGGGTGTCAGATTACGGAAAAAAACGATTACATTGTCGAGGTTAAATAAGAGCGTGGACCTCTTGAAGCCGCCGAGTAACGATTACATTGTCTGTTAATATTTGCGGGGGGGGGGATAATTTAGCCGCAAGGGCAATATTTTAAACTGCGACGTGCCGTCTTGCCAAACGAACGCCGTTTTTTTTTCAACCAAAATTTCCAAATATCCAAAACTCAGGTGGAAGGCAACAATATTTGTAGCCATAACAAAGAGTAGGCTGCTGTGAAAGCGGAGGAACAGATAAAGAGCGTTCTTGGTAACATAATTGACGCGTCGCAAGTGATTCGCAAACATGGCAGCTACCGGCTTCTTTTTACCTAAAGCGACTGTCGAAGCTAAGGGAATTGATAAAGGCTTGATAGTGTCCTTTCATGCATTCTTCCACTTCCTTTCGAACGAGGAGTTCTTGAGAATGAGATACATTGCATGCGCGGTTGTTAACAGCCGCCCATGCTGTCTACATCGAAACCCAACGAGAATGTCTAGATAGATTACAAAAAGATTTGCTTAAACGAAGTCGCATGATCAGGAAGGTCGCGACCGATAATTTTCGAGAAAAAACAGACGGACAAAAATAAATTAGATTGCTTCGAAGAAATTTGTTTGTGGGTCAATACACAAAACGGCGCCGTAGCCCTAAACAAACGCAGCCAGTGTTGCCAGATAGATACGCTTCGGTAGAATTTGAGCGTATGTACCATAGTTAAGGAAAGCAGTGTAGATTTTGAGGTCAGTAGCTGTCAAACGAGTATGCTGTAAGAAAATATCGCGTGAGGGTATTACCATCAAAAATCTACCATACAGTATAGTTGGTCTCGGCTACATGTTAATGTAGGTTTGTGCCTGATCCGTTACACGTGCATCATATTGGGTGTACAAAATATGCCATGCAGCATTTGCGTCGTTAGGTACCACTAAAAGCCACTTAACTGTTACTTTAAATTCCGTTTAGATAAAAGGGGGAGAAGGTTGAGGGCAACTGCGTACAGTGACAAAGAGCAGAAAGAACAAACAGGGCATTATGGCCAAGGTTTACGCGGTGAGGGCATGTCGCTAACACAGCAAACACAAAGGCAGTTCCGCAGCCAGCCATACGTAAAGTAGACTTGATGGCGAAAGCGTACGTCCCTTTACCGGTGACCTCGACGACACTGAGCACGGCATGTGTAATAATATTGGGAATGTGACGATGGTATGCGGAGGTCGTAATCGAGATATTGGCTCCCTCATCAATCAGGAAACTTTCTAGAACACCATTCACGTGAGCGTGTAGTATAATTCCTGAGGAGTAAAATGTTAGGTGAGCATTTGGTGGGGGGATAATAGAGAGTACTGCGGGGGCACAGAAATCGGCACAGGCTAGGTTGAGTTGAAGACAAGCGACGGCATAATAAAAAAGGCGGGATAGTTCCGTCTCCGCGACGCTGAGATCAACTGGAATACGTCAGAACCTGGCAACAGAGGATGGGGTTAACGAACCAGGGTTCACTGGAAAAGAATCCGTCCGTGCGCACTTGAACGAGACATAATACTGGCGACCGCACATCCGTAAAGACAACTTTGTGATGTTCGGAAAGGGCAAAGAGCAAACTGCGAGAACACGGAAGTTGAACACGTTTTCCCTAACACGCGGTATTACTGAGATAGTTCAAGACGCGGTTCTGCTGTGCACTCTGGAATGCTGTCTGTCCGAAAAAAGTTTCTCTGGTTTCTGGGTGGCAGAATTTGTGGGGTCGATGAAGTATAGTGTCCTCGGGAAAATATGACTGCCGCGTTTGAACCCGCCCCGACATAGCGCTGATGCGACAAGGTCTTGACTGCTGAAATTGTTGGTCGTCGGTTTTGCAACTATACCTTGGTAGTCTTGGAAAAAAAAGTCATCGGTTTTGGAATTAAAGTTAGGAAGTCTTAAAAAAAAGTACATTAAAAGGGTTCCCCGTCCTCTCCTCCAGCACGAGTCTATTTTGCATGGTCCGCTCAACATTTAAACGCAGAACAACACGCCGTGCATATAGAACAAGTCGAATTCCGCAAATGTCTCGGAGCACATTTCAACTTCTGTAGAAAACCGGGAAAGGCCAAATATTTTAGGTTCGAAATGTTGTTTTGATAAATGTTATTCAGCAGGACCAGGGTAATTAACGCATGGGAGTGGCTGCAGGTTTCTTCATTCCTCATTTCTACAATGCGGCTGTACAGCATTGTAATCTGATACCACAATCACTCTTAAGCATTGTGAAAAAAAGCGCGTAAGTGGGGAAAAGCCTATAAAATACAAAAATGGCTGCCTTGCGCATAGGTTCTCTTCTTTGTCCCTTTTCGACGCTGCAGTTGTGTTTGTAATCGAACGTGGTCCGGAAGAATGCTCGCCTTGGCAAAAGATTTTATTGGAAATCATTTCTCAAAATAGTCTTATATTTTTTGATCGAACGCGGACGTACAATTTGTTCTCTTTAAATATTCTTTTTATTCAGTGGGCCTTGTGTTTTTTTTTTCCTTGGTGTTTCTTTTTTCCGCACTGCAACTAAAAGTGTTTATCTCAGATCGCACTTTTTAACGTTACGAAACTTTACGAATTTTGGTTTACCAAAACGTCATTTCTAACATCAGTGTTCCGTGTATGTTTGGTGCGCGCAACCAGCCGCTTGGTCCGCAACACCGCATGTCTCTTTAAACAAGTTCAATCCGACATCGGCTAACCGAATCATTCCCTGAGCCAGCCAACGAGTGGGTTCCACTTCATTTGTTCTGATTTCTGGCGGCCGGCACAGTGCTTCAAGGACAGCCTCAGTGCTGGGTGTGGAACACATGCGGGACGTCGTCAGTCCTCAAACGATGACCTGCCGGGGTTGTGTCATCCGATCAACTGCCAGAGTTCACGCGAACAAGCGTCCTACCTTCTTTTTTGTCTTACAAAGATGTTAGACCAAACTACGGTGATGTGCTGTTACTGGAAAACAGCTAGGTCATTGGAAAGACTCGTCCAAAAGTAGAATACGGCTCGACGTGCTCCCTCAAGCCTAATGTATATTGCCCCACCTCGAAAGGTGTCTGGATGTAATGCTGACGGGGAGGCAAGTGTGAGCTACAGAAGCCACACACAAGGGAAATTCACGAAAGACAGCTAGGCCAGCAAAATCTGGTTTTCTTGTAGTGGGGTTTGTTGTTGGTTGCATCGTTGACTCAAAAAACATTTTACTGTTACTCGTGCCGTGACGTTCACTGGAACGCAGCGGCGTCGAATTTGCCCATCGACATTTTATTTCGCACGAAGAAAGCTTAACCTCAAACTATCGCTGTTCTCAGATGGACATTGCGTTATTAATCCTCAGATAACGTTGGCTTTACTGCAGCAGATTGTCATTCCACCTTCGACTTTTACTCGGGGGCTGTTTGGAATTTCACTTGTAGACATTTTATTTTACTCCAACGTAGCTTCGACGTTTGACGTCAAGAAATGTGCCTTCGATTCTTGGTAATTGTATTTTGTGCCAAAAATATACGCATTGAACGATTCTCGTCATTACACCGAGTTTTGCTCTCTTCAACACATTTCACACATTTATGCATTCCTTTTCAAGTCCAAACTGATGTGTCTTTTTTTAGGATGACGCAATTGGATACACGTCTACTTTCTTACGTGAGGTATCCAGGTTTCTTACGTACCACAGGAGGCGTTTTTTGTTTAGTCGTTTCCACAGTCGTTAACATGGCCAAACATAGTGTGCTTTTGGTCGTACCATTTCGGCACTCACAAAAAAATCAGTGAGACACAGAACAATTTGCTTTATTAATTGTATTGTTTAGGCTCAGCAATAAAAACACCACATGGATGTTTTTCTTCTGCATAATCGTTTGGCCTCCCTGTCCAACACTTCTCTTTGGTTTCTTTAGGAAATCCACTTCCTGTGGATGGGTTACTATGGAGACGACTACGAACGGTTCAACAAACGGTCTAATTTTTCGGCCTATACTAAGCCTTTTTACCAGTCCTGTCATCTCATTCTCCAAAGAGACCGCAGTGTACACAGAATCGCTACTATTCTACAGCAGGGTGTTTGCAAAATCGAGAGCGGAATATATCTCATGCCAGTCAATTTTAATTACAGCTGAAAGAAATACGCCATCAATCTTATTGAACGTTTTGCGGTGGTTTCAGCTATCCACTCGTTTTCATCTTACATATAACGATGCCACTTCACAGTATTGACTCTGCACAGTTCTTTGAAATGGTTGGAGTTACTAACACCTAATAGGAGGTACGGTATTGTTTTTGCAAGTTTACAAATATGAATGTATCGTAACTTACAGGACGCCAAAAAGCACGTTAACTTAGCCGCAGTTTCTTTTTGCCTACCTGAATGGTGAAAGATGCGCACATTTTTACCTGACACCACCTACACCATTGTCCTAGTCAAGCACACAACAGTTGAGAACGTAATGTCAATCGTTTGTACTTTTTAAAGAGCGTAATCCTGCTCCCACATGATCGTCGACCGTCTTACCGGCTCAAGGAAACCTCCGAGCGATCTGTCCTATCAGCAACATCAGTAAATGCAGTTTTTAAACTATGTCATAATGAACTGAAACCAGCGTTCGTCTGTTGACAGAGGGTCAACCCACTCTGCGGTGCTCCAATCCTACGAAATACTAAAGGTCGTTTAGAACGAGGCCGCAGTGGGCCACCTGAGCTGATATAGAAATATTTCATGGAAGGTTTCTTTAAATATTTAAAAGAAAACTTGGCCAGGTTGAGGAACTACGGCACAAATTTACGGCTACTACTTGTCAATACTCCACTGTACTTTAAAGGACTGCCTGTTACTCTTTGTTATCGTCTATGTACGAGACGACTTATTCCTGCTAGACGTGTATCATACCTCCTCCTGCCTTAGCTGAAGCCAGTTTTACAAAATTATCTAGTCTCTCAGCCACTTGTATTGACTTGGTCGTATAAGTACTGAAAAGATCCAACCTAATTGCGAAAGCCAGTATGGAGACACCCACTGTACCGTTGATTTTTCTTGTTGACGAGGTGCTACTGTGAACACTCACATGAAGACAAGTACTATGAAAAGGTTTTTGGTGCTTCACAGTCTTGTGTGCTATCATAAAGAAAACTTTGCCTGGGAGCTACGGGGTTGTTTTTTGAAGTTCTCCTGTGGGCAGCGTCCATCATGCAACACATAAATCATGCGAACTACGGTTGAAGGCTCTTCGGCGCTGTTTACCAACACATGCGGCCAAGTCGTTGCCTCCACTTTCGAATGCGGTGTGATTGTGAGCTGTTAGTGCTGTGACACTATGGTTAGAGCAGCGACTTATTCCCATTGACCAGATCATACCTATTGGTACTATCCAGTCCTTTATTTTTCCCTTAAAATCAGACTGATTTATTGCACACAGCAATGAGCCTGTAAAGACATATAAGAGAGAAACATTTCATGGTGAAGCAGATGCATAGAGTGAAAAGGGTAATTTATTTACCTATAAAAAGCTAGATCGAACAAAACACCTAAGGGGATTTTCGGGCAAATGGGTAATTTCCGAAACCGTGTTTCTCTGTGTGAAAGCAGTTTGTTTAAAATTGAGAAAAAGCAACAGTGCTAAATACTAAAGGCAACGCATCGCTCACAAAGGACTAAAAAATAATTGTTGGACTGGATGTCTACCTATAATTACACATTTTATTCATTCGTTCATGCGTTTTCTTACCCGGCCCAAAATCGCACATTGTTTCCTACTTCGTTTGCCATTAGGTCCCTTATATTGTGATGATTCATTGCCTACCATTTATATGTATTGTGGACACACTTTTAGTTTCCTCACTGCTCTCAGTTTTTATTCCCAAGCAGTAGGTCTCTGTGATGAACTCAGGGTTCGGTGGTGGGAACCACGAGACGAGCACACGGAGTCAATGACGACAGAGTCGCAATATGAAGGTGAAGCGTAGATGCAGTATATTGCACAGAGCGGAAAAAGGGGGATACCCAGAACGGGACGGAAAAAGAACAAAATTGACAAATAAAATAATGAAATACAAAGGCAGAGGTCAGCGTGACTAAGTCCTTCCTGTCGCAGTTCGGTGGCGATTCGAAAGACGAAGCACAAGCGTGAAGAAAACCAGAACAGTCTCACTCGTGCAGTCCGTTGTGAATCGATCGCGAGTGGCTCGATGGCTTCACGCTGACCGGAACGGAAGGCGAAGCTGCCAGGCGCAGCGAAAACGTCAGGAGAGGGATCCCGGCGCTGTTGCCCGGTGCAGTAGCGGATCCGGTTGGCAACCGGGATGTACCTGGCGATGTCCCGGCGCGGTCGCCCGGCCGCCGTCGATGGGTGTATTCACAGCTGATGCAGGTGCACCCCGAACGCTCGTCCGCCAAACAGCCCGGTCGCGTTCCTCCTCCTCTTCCTCTTCTCTGGAGGCACATACCCATTAGCGAGCGATTGCCCTCGTCTCCTTCCGCTGCTTTCATTTCTGCGCCGGTTTCCTTCCTGGAGCTCATCACAGTCTCACAATCCGTCCAGTTTTCATCCCGGTAATGCTGAGTTTCTTGGAACCGGTTCTACGCTATTCCTCGCCATCGCCGAACCGCCACCGCCGAACTATCGCCCAACCGAGAAGCGCGAATGCGCTCCAAACGACGCTGGCACTGCCGATGAACGTTTCAAACCCACCCTCACTGCCAGTAATCTCAACTTGTGTACCATTCGGAAATAGAACTTTTTGCCCACATTGAATGCTGACGTGAGCCAACAATTGTTCCTCTCAATAAAACCTTTTTCCAGTGACATTTTTGGCTGTTCAAAGTATACCTAAGAAAACCCTCATCAACTGTTGCAGGTTTATGTGCACATGGCTGGGTGGGGTGGACGGAGAGGCTTCACACACGCAGTTAGTCAACAGGCTACTACCAATAACGCTACCTTTGTGCTTGTGGTAGATTGAAACGTCAAAAAATTCTCACCCCTAAATACCACTTGTCAGCTATATTCTGTGATCGACCATTTTTACGTGGATAAGAGTATTAGTGTGAATGAGATGCCTACGTCATAGGAACAAAACGGAAATTTTTGACCACTCGAATAAAGGCCGAGTCCTCCCAGGTTGTACGTCGCTATAGAAACACATGACATTTCCCGGTAAAAAAAGGGAGGGACTCGTAAGAGTGTCCGGCCACCAAGAAGCCTAAATTAGTCCCACAACAACTGATTTCTGCCGCCGCCGCCGTTGCCGACGCAACTCCCAGCTCGCAGAATAACTGCAAATCCCACCAGGATGAACACAAACTTGCCCGCTTGATCATCGACATGAGCCAATATTTTTTTGTTTCTCTTTAATTGCTTTCAGACGGAGCATTACGTCTCTGCTAATGACGTGGCGGTTGTGCTGGCGGGATGTTTAGACTTGGGCGTCAAAGATTTGATTACGCTGTTCGGTGTCCTTTTTCGCCGAGCGGGGTGGTGATGTGTTACACCGACACCAAGATTGCTACGACCTGAGATAAAAACAGGCTGCACCATGGTTACGTGCTAGAGTAGAGCCTTATGCTTCCTATTTTTTACCTAACTGGAAAAGAAGCATGCTTAATCGCAAATTAAAAACAAACGTTTCTCGCTTCCTGCACCATAGACTTTGTAAAGCTTCACGCGCCTTCAATATTTGCAGAATGGAAGGGCAATAAATGTTTTAGGGAAGGCATGGTAGATATTCGAACACCTTTCGCAACGGCGGCCTCCAGCCATCATGTAGAATAAATGCACGACAAAAATCCAGGATGAGCTGTGTGGGGTACATTCCAATTACGATGAGAATCCAATCATCACCAGCATAAGGTTGCGGGGTCACTCACCCCGGACTCGCCCGTTATTTTGCTATACTTCTCTTTGTATGAATTCTCTTTCGTCCCCGCACGGGGCACCTTGCAGAATATTGGTGATGGTATTGGCGATACCGCAGACCCCGAGCCCCCAAACCTAGGCTAGAACCAACCGTGCCATGTGTTGTAAGGGGAAGGGAAGAAACGACAAAGGGTGGCCATCGGAGCCCAGGTCAAGCTACGCCGGATGGGTTCCTGCCTGTTTACTAGGCATGGACCTCAAGGACCTCTCTCGGTATCAGGGTAATTCGAGCGAATAAAGTTCCCCATCTCCTGCTTCTAAACTATACCATACGGTATTTTCTACATCCCAAAACGTGACCGGTTCCTGAAAATCGGCGGCACCGAAGTCTCTTTTCCCCCTTTGTTGGCCATGTTCCTTCGAAAGCCTGAACAATTTTTGCGCTTTATTATTGAAATCCCTGGATAAAACAAAACCCATCACTTCCCAGTCAGTCTCTCATTTCCAAGGATCTCGAAACACTTATAGGCACATCGTATAAGGCTAAGAAGCTCACAACGGGAGAATTTCTAATTGAAGTGAAAAACAAGCAGAAATCTTATCGCCTCCTCAAGTAAATGCGCATTTTCGATGTTGGAATCGATGACGCCCCAACGCAGCCTTAATAGGTGCCAGGGCGTTATTCCTTATTGTTGTCTAATTAATGAGACTGAAGCAATTTTGCTAATGGGCCTTCTTGGTCATGGCGTTACAGCGTTGAGGAGAATCACGATACGCCAAAACCACCAAATAATTGCTACTAAATACATTATACTGACGTTCGGCCGTTCATCACTTCCTCAGTTGATCAACGCAGGCTTCATGAGATGTGCGGTTTAACCTTACATACCAAACCCACGCCCCTACTTTAAGTGTCAGCGGCTCGGGCGCGGCATAACATCTTGCCGTGATGAACTCACGTGCACTAGAAGTGCATCACATGATAACTTAACATACACTTCTTAATCAGAGGGCTCCACCTGTTGCGACAGTTGGTGCTCGCAGAGCAGAAGCACTTACTTACTGAAATAGTTTTATATCACGAGTACGAGCGAGCCAATCCTGAGCAAGATCGAAAGAAGACCGACAACCTAGACAATGTGGGGAAATGGAAGAGTGTGATTAACAGCTCTGCATTCGTGAAGCGGCGAGAAGTAGGGGGGCAGGGCCATACACAGATGGCGATGGCGGAACCTATGGGCAAGCCTAGGCGCCATTTCACAAAGCTTGAGCTTGTAGAAATGTCTGCGTTCTTTTGATAATGGTCACGTTGGCCCCTCGAAGCGCACCTGCAATGGCAAGAATCACAATGTGCTATTGCGTGGAGCAGTTTTTCGAGCGGCAAAGCCTTGATGATATACGGGCGGCTTCGGACCAAGAGCCGTTCGAATATTATCAGGTCGACCTCTGTTTGTCCCAGCTCTTACACATAAACACCGAAGGCTGTAGAGATCAGTTCACAAATCAAATCCTCAAACCACAGAGACTGCCAAACACTACGCCGACCTTTAAAGGAGACCTTCATGTCTGACATCGCTTTCTGGTATACAAAGTACCTGTGAGGATCTCGCCATTTTGGTTGTGACAGAAAAGTTTATAGCCAACTATCACAACAAACTATTTTTATTAATAAAAGAGGTTTCGAAATGCTTTCTGTGACTGCCACTGCAGCGGATCACTTTGTGAAGGATCCGAACCTGGCTAAGTTGCTAAGTCTCCAAGAAAACCCAAAATACTCTAGCACGCCACAACAGAAGTGCTTGATACAAGACAGGAATCGGCTCTTGCAGCAGAGAACAAACGCTTCCTGTGTGGGAAAGAAGGGCCCCAGGCATCAAAGTTACGAGTAAAACAAAACAAGTTACAATGCCAGAAATGTCGTTTAAATGGAGACCTCAAGATGTGCCCAAGCACCATTGCGTCTTTTGGCCAGGCGCTTTATAAACGCGTAGAGGTCAATGAGCCAGAAAAGCTAACGTCGGTACTGTCCGCAGTTCATCTGAACAAGCCTATTTTCTGACTCTGAGAGTAAGAGTCGTTATACGAAGTGACCTCGTTGCGCTCCGGGCATACAACATAAGGGAGCGTACGATTACTTTGGCGAGTGACAGTTCTTTTGCTCTACCGGAGGCGCTAGTTAAGAATTCTTCACAGTCTTTTAGGGAAACGTTTAAACCAAATGTGTAGAGTTCAGCTTATACGACGTAGTCCTCGGTATCGTCCAGAAAGCGCTCTGTTTAGGCGCAAAACACCCTTTCAGAGAACGCGCAAATGGCTCCAAAACGTTCGACCCATCTAGGACGCAGACAGTTGCAGTCACAAGATCCCTTCGCTAGAAATGCTCTGCTGATAAAAAGGAAACAAAACTCGACGTTACAAAGGGAAGTCTGAAGTTGGCTCAGGCCGAGGACCCGACTCTCCAACGTTGTCTTCAAACAATTGGCCCAGAATTTCGCTGCAAAGGTAAGGCTGGGGGCTCTTCCTATCCAAGGAAATACTTTACAGATGATCAGTGTCGGCGTCTGAATGCGCGTGTAAACACGTTGTCGACCCAGCTTCAGTACGTGAACGAATTTTAAGTGCCGCACACGGGGGGGAGCTATCTAAACGTCAGGACAAGGAGAGAACCACGGATGGCATTCGGAAACCCTTTCATTGCCCCCGTGTTAAACAAGACGATGGGCGGTACTTAAGGTCCTGCCACAAATACCAACGTATCATACTAGGGAAAGGATGCCATGGCTGCCATAGGTAAAATTACCAATATTGATTTGCCATTTAAACAATTTGCCATAAACATCAGAGTCCCATTATTATCCGCGTCCACATTTGGCAAGGGACACATCTTGACACTGGCGGATTTGGCGACACAATACTTTCAGCTATGGCGTTACAGGCAGTCGAATCGGCGTAGGTGAACGAAGAACTGTTGCAGATATCCTCAATAATTAGGTTCTATAGAGCGATTCTTTGACCATGGCTCTAAAGTAAATCGAACCTCATGAGAGAAGTTAACCATCTGTTGTCTATAAAACACCTACACACAACGGCTACGGGTTGGCGGAGCACTCAGTGTAACCCCACGAAATATTCTGCAGAAGGTGTGCCAAAGAAATCCTATATCATAGGATATGTATATTCCTCCCCTGCTATTCTTCTATCGTCAAGTCCTAACGCTTGGGCTTGTTACCGTTCAAGCAGACATATGCGATAACCACTGACCATTTTGAAACAGGTCTGTAGGAAGCAAGAAAAAAACACTGGGGTGAAACAATTTCTCAGTATCTTCTCTAGTTGAGTGAGTGCCTGATGCGACGCCACAGCTCGCCTTTGAAAGCCATAGGGAAGCACCGAAGAAAGAAAAGGGGAACTTTGACAGGAGATAGTCGCAATACTTATAACTCGTATCTTGAACCGGTTGTCATATTGCAAAAACGCGCGCTACGAATTATGATGTTTTCCACATGCACGGCTCATTCGGCAGCACTCTTCAAACAGCTTGAAATAATGCCTTTTTTACTTGCACGCGATTTCAAAATAGCTTGTGTTACCCGGAACATCATATCAAACAATAACCCCCTACCATCATCAATATTTATAACACCATTTAGAAATACAAGAACTCAATCGGATCACAATTTCAACATTCCCCCGGTACATTACTGTTATGGGAAACCTACACTGCAATATGTCGGAACTAAAATATGGAATACCATACCAGTTCCTGTCAAACAAAGTCAGAATTATTCCAGTACACTCAAAAAGTACGTGCAATGTAGGGAACTTACATCGCTTGTTTAATCACCGAAACTTTACTTTATAATCAGCTGTGTATGCAAGAAATCATTTTTTTCTAACGTTTTTTTTCAATTACGTGTTTTCTGGTATAAATCCTGTGTTTAATATCTGATGAACTCTGTACGCGAGTATTGTTTCATTGCGTTTACGAGATATTTTCTTTGTGTCATGCTATAAACCGCATATTTTGCATATGCTATAGTTCGCTTTTTTGTATTCTTTCGCTTCTACATGTAGTGTAACTGAGTGCTTGAAATGTTATAAATGTATCAACTGCATGGGCCCGGCACTAGCATTACTGCTAAGAGCCCAGATTATCTCTTCAGTCTTCTGTAAACCCAGGTTTCAAGAAATAAAAATGAATGAAAATGAAAAATAGTCAGGTGAAAGCTGACGACCAGGTACAAGTTTTTTTTGCCTACACGCCACAGCATACCCCTGCTCCAATGAAGTCGTCGTTCCCTTTGACTGACAAACGGAACGAAGAGCACTACCATAAGAAACCGCTGTTTCATCTGAACTTATAGAAACCATACAAGGAATGTGACCCGGGGCGAAGAAGTGAAATCGTTGTGGCCATTCTCGTCGTGGAGTACGATGACGTCAAACAACCGCTGCCTACGATCGACATAAAAAAACCACGCCGTGATTTAGACGTAAATATCTTGTGGCATCTCACATGTGAGAAACAATACTAGGCAAAAGAATGACTAAAACAAACAGGAATACCTTATCAAACAAACCGGAGCAAAGGACGTTGTTACGCTGCAAGCTGAAATTACATTTATGGTGCCTCTGAGAACGTCACAGTAAACAATACCTTTTGCTCTGAAAGAGAAGGTGGATGAAGTGCTTCTAGAAATCATTAAACTAGGCATTGCCGAGAAGCCAGCGTTACTCTACCATTCCCTTATTGTGTCGGTTAAGACACGTGACGAGTCTTATTGCACATGCATTGACTTTCGTCGGCTGACTAGCGCTTGTAGCAGTCGGCGAACCTATCCTCCGAACAGACGTTGTGTTCACAGAATTTAGCAAGAAACACTACTTCTCCAAGTTTGAAATCGTTAAGGAATCCTGACAGGCATATTAGCCGAATTTAATAAGGGTAGCGTCCTGTGTGTGTTCGTACTTCATTGCTAAACAACAAAAACTGGGCTAATTCCTACGTGGCGTCAGTTCTTACTCCGTCCATGTCCTCTTTTTAGCACAATTAATTGGTTTATCTGAGTCAACGAGTAACGGAAAACTTAACTAGGTCACAGAAAAAAGAAACGTGTTTTCAACAAGTGTTTCGTTTTGTCTAAATTGTGGTCATATATATATATATATATATATAAATATATATTTATGTATATATATATATATATATATATACGTATATAAATATATAAAATGCTACTCAGAATAGAAATTAGGGGCTCATCTATTTAAGACACAAATAAGGGTTTGCACCCAAGAAATGCTCTGAAGACAAAGGGGAGAATGTGGCGGGGAGTGGATACAGACGAAGAATTTGAAAGACGGAAAGAAAGTAGACAAAAAATGCCAGCTGGATTGAAACCGAACCCACGACCTCCAGAATACGTCTTTGGTGTGATGACCACTAACCTGCCGGCGTCGCCATTTTCACCTCCATTTTCTGAGGTATTTGTGTTAAAGTATTTTTGTTTGCTGGCTTGGAGGTGGTAGCCAGCACCACTCAGTCTACTCGGGTTTGCGGGTACCTTGTTTTTACCACCGGACCGTGACTCGAGTGTCTACAACATGTCGAGAGTGGTCGACCAGCGTTGTACCATCTTATCCTTCCTATGCCACCAAGACTGCCAGAACAGAGGCCCTCGCTATGCATGTAGCGAATCAGAATAGGAAATGAGAGGCTCGTGAAAAATGACACAGAAATAAGAGTTGGCAGTCAAGAAAACCTCGGAAAGCAAAAGGGAATATGTGGTAGGTCATTGAATCAAATAAAGAATTTGGAAAGAAATTACGAAAGTGGAGAAAAAATTCCCGCCAGGTGGAATCCCAAGCCACGACCTCCAGAATGATGGTCTGGTGCGATAACCACTACGCTACCGGCGGACCGATATTCTCCTCAACTTTCTGGGTATGTAAGTTTAGGTAATTTTGTTTCCTGTCCTTGGGGTTGGTAGCCAGCGCCACGCGGAGGACCCGGCGTGAAGGGGACCTTCTTTTGAACTCCCGGGCCATTACTCGAGTGTCTACAACATGTCGAGAGTGGTCGACCAGCGTTGAACCCTCTTAAACTTCCTATGGCACCAAGACTGCAAGAAGAGAGGTCCTCGCAATGCATGTAGCGAGTCAGAATAGGAAATGAGGGGCTCGTTGAAAATACGACAGAAATAGGAGTTGGCAGTCAAGAAAACCTCGAAAAGCAAAGGGGAGAATGTGGCAGGTCATAGGAACAGTTAAAAAGTTTGGAAACAGAAAAAGGAAGTGGAGAGACATTTATAAGGGTTGGCACTCAAGAAAAACTCGAGAAACAAATGGAAGGAGGTGGTACGTCATTGAAACAGATAGAGAGTTTGGTAAGACGGAAATTGGAGAAAAAAATGCTCGTCGGGTCAGCCTCAAACCCACGACCTCAAGAATACGTGTCTGGTGAGATAACCACTACGTTACCGGCAGGGCTATTTTCGCCTCCACTTTCTGGGGTATTTAGGTTAAGATGTTTTCCTTTCCTGCGCTGGAGGGCGGTACCCTGTGCTACTTGGACAACTCGGGGAGCTTAAGACGTTTACACGCTTGGCGACCACTCTTGAAATGTCGTAGACACTCGAGTGTTTACGGCTTGTGTCGACGGGTGTCTAAAAAAAGATTGTCGGCGTGCTCCGGACCGCGCCGCACAGTGTCATGAAACGTGTAATCAGAGGGACAAAAGCGGAAGACACTCGGCAGGACATAGAGCCGAATATTGTAAACTCAAAAAATCTGCTGACCCTAGGAGCACCGAGGGTCGTGAAATCGACCAACGTCAACGTGGCGTTCCAAGATCAGAAGGTTCCTATTTACGTGTGCTACAGTCTAGAAATAATCATCTGTAAGCTGTATCGGATACACTTTGACGTGCATCCGGTACAGGTAGGACACCGTCACGACGAGTGCCCGATGCCCAACGCGAAAGTGTGCTGCGCCTGTGTAACGACTAACCCCAAGAAATACCACAAGTTTACGCAGAAATGCAGGCTGAGCTGGGGACCACACGACCGTACACAAAACGTGCTAGAACAAGCACAGGACTCCGTACTTCATGCGAAAGAGACAATGGAAACGCAAGATGGTGGAGGAGAAGCTGCAGCTGTGGTTGCTGCTATATTCCGGTGATTTTTCCCCCCCGACGTCAGTGCTAACGTCATCGGGGGAGGCCGCCGCCGAGGGCCGGCAGGCCTTGCGCACCCAATCGAGCCGCAGACAAAGCAATAGCGGACAGTGCAGCACAAGCAGAAGGCGGTCGCAGTAACAAGACAAGGTGCGCTGGGCCAAGATTTCTAAGAATAAATCTAAGGATTTGAGTGGCAACGACAAGAAAGAAGATGAGGTAATGAGAGACATGAGCAAATCCAACGAAGTGCTGAGGCGCGAGAAAAACGACCTTAAAGCAGCCGTCATCAAAACGACAAAGGAGAAATATGACATCAAGAAGACGTTCACGACCTGTACCACCGCCTTTGCCGAAACGCCACAAACGGTACATTGCGAGACCGGCGCGGGTACCGGAGGCGGTACGCCAACGACCCGAAAGAAAGGAAACGGCAACCAAGAACCGGGCGATCAACAGCCCTCGAGACAGTACGGCGAGCCAATACACTAACATATTCGAAGATGGTTTGAATAAAATGGAGGCATGCTTTCACAGTTTCGAGTCACGAATCGACAGGAGATTCAACAAACGAAGATTTCATGAAGAGGACAATCTCCACAACGAAGACCGGGAACGTAAAGAAGCTCACCTTCGTCGAACAAACTCTACGACAGATGGTGGCTCACCCGATATTTTTTCAGCGACACAGCGCATCTACAAAGAAAAGACGAAGCAGCGATACACACTAATGCAATCATGGCGGCCCTAGCAACAGAAGAGGCACTCACCGTTTTTATTGGAAGAGCCGCGGGCTTGCGAGGAAGAAGGCAGTGATTGAAGTACAGTTCATCGTAAACTAGACGTCGTAATACTAAAGGAGACGCTCCTCGACACCACAATCGCTCCCGGGGAACTGTGTTTATGTGAAGGCCCCGGCGGCAGACAATGGCTGAACGGCTGAACAATCGGTGGGAAGCGACGCATGTTCAAAGAAGGACCACATGGCCGCAAACAACATCGAACACGTGTTCTGCGATGTTATCCCTGAGAAAAAACGACACAGCAGCGTGGTGTTGGTCAACGTCTATACTAACCCATCGCAACAGAACCAGAAGTGCCGGACGCTACTGTGCAATGCGTGCACCACTGCAGGAAGCCGCACGCAAGCACATGGCCAACGGCCGAGATATGTTGCAAAACCGACGGACCTCGAATCAATACTGATAGCTGACCCGCCGGGTACGATGAGACTCGCCTACTCGGTGTCCAGGAATACCACGCTGGACCTTACGTTCGTGAATAACGACGAGCAGGCGCAAGTACCTAGCGAAACAGGCGGGCGATCCCCGTAGCGGCCGCGGTATCGTGGAGGTCATATTACCGGGGAACGAAGAAAAAAGCAAATGGATGAAGATCTTGCACTCAATGTCGCCCTGGCCGTCGTTCGACAAGGGTGAGATGGAAGACATCGAGAAGTAGACTGCAACGATGAAGGCTTGTATGTAGATGGCAACGAAATTGACAGAGGTGGAAGCGGAAGTCCTGGGGGTCGACAAGGGACCAGCTGACGGCTCACCTCATCGAGGCCAACCAGTTTATACTAACAAAGTGGAAGATCCAGGGACTCAACCGGAAATTACGTAATAATGTGCCGGAGCGCAACCGAGCTGTCGAAGACCTGTGCGGAGTACTGTGCGCGCCGCAGTGGAACTGGATCTGCGACGAGGTGGCGGGCCAGATGCACAACGGGAAGACCCGGCACCCGCTGCATCACGTGCGCGATTTCAACTTCTATAGAAAACCGGGAAAGGCCACATAGCTTCGGTGACGGACCTGTAATTAATACTGATATCTGACCCGGCGGATCCTCATAGACTCGCCAGCTCGGTGTCCAGATATACCACGCTGGACCAAACGTTCGTGAATAACGACGCGAGGGCTCGGTTACCTAGCGCAACAGGGCGGGCGATCTCCTTAGTGACCACGCTATGGTGGAGGTCTTATTAACTGGGAACGCAGAAAAAAGCAAATGGATAAAGATCTTACACTCGATCTCGCCCTCGCCGCCGTACGACTAGGGCGAGATGGATGACATTGAGGCGCAGACTGCAATGATTGAGGCGAGTATGTAAATGGCAACGAAGACGACAGAGATGGAAGCGGAAGTCCCAGAGTCGACAACGGAAAAGCTCACTGCTCACGTCATCGATTCCAACCAGTCAATACTTAGCGAGTGGAAGATACAGCGACTCAACCAGAAATTACGTAAAAATGTGGCGGAGCTAAACCGAGCTATCGAAGACCTGTGTGGAGTACTCTGCGCGCAGCAGTAAAACGAGATCTGCGACGAGGCGGCGGGTCAGATGGACTGCGGCAAGAACCGGCACTCGCTGCATCACCCGCGCAATTAGACGAATACTAAGAACCACCAGCGCGCCCACCACGCAAAGCTCATGCACCGGGCACGGGGAAGCCGAAGCTGTCAAAAGAATCGCCAACAAAAACCTGGCCGTAACGCACACGGAACGGCATCCAGTTTACGGTGGGTAAGCCAACGAAAAACTCAACCTGGGCATTGAAGTTATTGGAAATCGCGCCTTGCTGGCATGCATGGCAGTGCACAAAACGACACTTGAAAGGGCAAGGATCGAAAAGATATTTATTCGTTCTCAGTCGAGCAGCGAGAAGTCTAGTTCGTTTACGTGGACTCGCCGAGCAGTCACCCTTTTCCCATGCTACACACATTAATATCGCACTCAAGGGTCGAGAGGAGCGCTTCGGCGCGACCACGAAGACAGACTCGACTTTCCGTTGGTCGAGGGAGATGGATTACATATCTTTTCGTTCCTAGCACCAAACGCGGTTTCGGCATGCACTGTAGCTATCTGCACTTACTTACTCCTCTTGAATTTTTACGCATTTCTTTTTTGTTTGAGGTATTGTGCCCAGAAATGAAGCCTACTACGTACGGCAAGGAACTTCGGTCGGGAGCAGTAGTTGGTGCCACGCCACCCGAGAAGCCCTAATTGAAGCTCTCGTGTAGATGGCTGCCTTATTAGAGAGTGTTGCGCAACGCAAGGGCATGATACAAGACTCAGCGTTATGGTTCCAACCTCACACCCCAACATACCGCGGCTACGACAACCCTCAAACTGCGCGGATTTTCCTGATAAGATTGATCTGTACAGGGCCGTCGTCAAAGCATCCGACGCGCACATGCTACGTCGGGTACTTCCACTGGCTTTCCAAGAGCCTGAAGGGTGCTGGTGGCGCCTGCAGTCTCCGTTTGAGTCGTGTGACGTATTTAGGTTAAGTTTTCGCGCCCATTTTCTCCACCTTTTTACTAGACTCGTATTTGGCCGGAACTACATCTCAGGACGCAACACCCCAACGAAAGCCTGTTCTTCTACTTACGGTCTATGCAGGAATTTACAGGAGAGTAAGTCCTGAGACTACTGCAGGCGAACAAGTTTCCCGTGTTTTGCGGTAGTGCCACGCCGTTTTCAACCATATTTTTATGCCCAAACGCTGCTGATCTGAATGCGGGGGCATCGAACGCGCCTGCAATTCATGAGTGCCTGCTTGCCAAATTGCAGTATGTCTCACCGCCGACACCAAGCCATCCTGCGAACCTAGCTGCGCCTGGCATGGGCTGAGTGACTTCCAGTCATGGTGGGCGCAGCAGCGATAGACCCGGCTCTGTATCCGGGCGCGAATACAGTGAGGAGGCGGCCAAAGAATCGCTTCCAAGGCCGCACCTCCGACATTGCGGACTACGGGGTTATAGGCCAGCCGGCCCCAGCTGACGGTGGCTACGACGCCTTTGGACACCCAATCCCAGCCAACGGTGGCTACGGGGCCATGAGCCACCTGGTCCTGGCCAACTCTGGCTACAGGACCCAGGGTCATCCGGTCCCAGCCAACGCAGGCTACGCTTACACAAGGCACCCGGTTCCAGCCTACATGGGCTACGCGGCCATAGGCCAACCAGTCCCTCACAAAGGTGATTACTCCGGCAGATAAAACCACTACGGACATAACCAGGGCCATCAGCAGAGGATTGGCGGTGAAGACCTATTTCCGGGGCAGGGAAACGTCACGGGCTAGCGCCGCTTAACCCAGATAAGCGATTCGCAGCCGGACACGACGCCTAGTAAACGTTTTTTTATTGCAAGCAGTATTCGCGAAACCTAGGTTCACCAACAATTTGTTCCCAAGTGCTCGAGAAGATCGGAACTGCATTACTAGATTGCTGGTCTAGAGTTTCCCTGATGGGCGATATGCTTTACGCGTCCGCAAATAAATCGAATAAAATATTGTCGGGTAAGGGTTAGGCTTATGATGGCATCAAGCGCTGCCACAGATAGCAGTAACGCTCTCAGGTTATGCATAACAGTCAAATCACGAGAAAAGAGGTATATATTTTTGTGTCTCAAAGGCTTGTCGGCGAACATGAGCTTGGGAACAGGTTATATTGCAGCTGTGGGAATGGGCTTGGCATCGCGTTTGGGAGGTTTTCCCTAGTGGTAGTTTTTTCCCGTATGGGGCCCAGACGAAGTAGCCGCAGCCAGGCGAGACGGCTGCTGCTCCATCCCCAGACAACCTGCCTGGACAATAAGTATTTCAGCTACATAACTTCAAGGAAACGTTGTGGCATCTCCAACATCTCGAAAAGGTTATGTGCAACAATGTGGACATGTTCCCAGAAAAACCGGGTAAAACTGATGTTTCGCAGCACCGCATCAACACGAGGAGGGGAAAGCGTGGCGTTGCAATACACGACAAATGAACGCCCCCTGAGAGAGACCTTTTCCAAAAGGCCCTGGATGAGATGCTCGACAATGCCATAATTAGAACATCAAAAAGCTCATGGGCGTTAACCGTCGTTCCAGTGGGTACGAAGGATGGTTTCATACGCAACTGTAAGACTACCGAAAGTTAAATGCCGTGACAGAAAGGAATGCCTATCTGTTCCTCCCGGTAAACGAAATAACATATTCCTTAGTAGTCGCAAAAACTTTCCGGATCTGGGATTGCTCGCGGGGCTGGTGGCAGATGGAAATGCACCCAGACAATGTACCAAAGTCCGCATTTACATTTCACAGAGGGCATTTGAATTTGTGTTTATGCCATTCGGCTTGAGCAATAGCCCGAGTTCATACCAACAGGTGATCGATATTGTTCTGGGAGATGAGAAACACAAATTCTTTTTGTGCTATCTCGATGCCGTCACAGTGTTTTCACAATCACTCGAGGAACATGTGGAACATTTGCAAGTAGTAATACAGAGGATACGCTCTATCGGGCTCAACATCTATCCCTGTAAAGTACAGCCCACCGAAGCAAAAATCTACTAGCTCGGATTCGTTATCGACAAGGGCGTTCTACAACCCAATCCCGCTAAACTGCAGGATGTTTTTCACTGCCCGCCGCCTCACCATGTCAAGAGCTTGCGCAGGTTTACGGGTATGATCGCATTTTATGGGCAGTTCTTGTCTCACTACCCATGTCGCAACCGCCTTATGAGCTAGTTCGTAAAGGGTACAAGTGGCTTTGCGCGACGAAACAGCTGAACGCATTCCAAACCTTGTTACAGTACTACCAGAAAACAGGTCAATGCAGCTCCCTGACCTAAAAACGCCCTTGGTTTTAGAAACAAATGCCGGCAAATTTGGCTTAGTGGCGGCACTTCTGCAATAGTGTGATGAAGGGCAGGACCAGTGGCTTTCGCCACACATACGCTGAATGCACCCGAACGTAACTATTCTCTTACTTATAAAGAAACTTTAGTGATTGTAATTGCGCGGAAAATAATTCGAAATGCTTCTAGACGGAGCAAGGTTTACCAACCAAACTGATTACCAGGCACTTTGTTGGCTTCAGAGGCTTCAAAACCCAGCGCCCGAATAGCTCATTGGGCCCTTACGTCGTAACGCTACGACTACGCCATTAAATATACGAAAGGCACCACAACCACAATTACTTACGCGTTGTCATGCGCGCTCCTTTCTACCGCTAGCATGATAGTGGAAATAGTGCAGACGCCCACCTACGACCGGTGGGGTTCATTGGAGAGCCAGCAGGACATCGTTGAGGCAAAGCAAAGGGATAGTCTATGTGGCAAAATAATTGACAAATTCTCGAAGGTACAACCCCCACAAACTTCGCAGGAAGACATTTTCAATATTTATTTTTTTGGACAACAGGGTGTTCCGTTCCGCGACATCCGCCACGGCGACGACGACTCGGCTCAAACTGCCTTCCGAGTTACGGCTCACCGCAAATACGTAAGTTTTTCGTCGGATATTATCATGACTCCGCTACTGCGGGTCATTCGTCTGGGCAAAAAACTGACGAAAATATATGCCGCACAGCAACGGGGCCGGGAATGCGACAAGACGTAGTTCGGCACACCCACTTCTGCTCCGTATACCAGAAACCCAAACCTCGCGGACGCCTACCGCTCGGCACAATGACGCCAGTCAACAGATCAGAACTACGGTAAATCTTCGCATGCGACGTAATTGGTCAGTTTCCTCGAAGCCCACGAGGCAATTAGTTCTTGTTGGTGATTACAGACGACTTCTCAAAATGGGTCTAGCTGTTCGTTTGCCCAGGATGACGTCACAGAAGGCCTGGAATTGCGTCCTAGAAGTGTTCAAACGGTTTGGCTTTCCTTCACATTTAATCACGGACAACGCAAGGTGTTTCACAAGGAAGGTATTCAGAGCCGCTTGCTGCGCCTTCGGGATACGCCACACACGAACATAGGATATAACCCTCCAGCCAACATCATGGAGCGGGTCAACCGCAACCTTAAATTGTTGCTTACTGCGCACACTGGCCGCCACAAGGACTAGGATGGTAATCTCCCCGAGATAGCTTTTGCAAAGCCAACGTTTAACAGATCACTCGGTTTCACTGCAGCATACCTTAATTTTGACAAAGAGATCGATTTTTCTCTTCAAGCCACGCTGGAACGTGCTGCTAAGTCTCAAGCCAAATTCGCGCTTGCCCTCCACAAGCGGCTGACCAGTACCGTTTGGGAGGCTCGCAAACATCTTCACGTCGCCCGACTCTACCAGTGGGTCCAGTACGACATACGCCGACGGGATACAATTTTCTGTGGATGATCTTTTGCTGAACAGAATGCAATCCCTTATTGATGCGTCTAAGGACTCATCGCTTTACCTGCGCATAGGTAGGATGCCCCGTTTACTGTTACCAGTAAATCAAACCTCTTGTATGTTTTAGAAAATGTGGCCACGGGTGAATCGTATGGCCTGGTGCATGTGTACGACCTAAAATTGTGTTTTTAAGATAGGAGGCCGTCGCTTTTGATGAGTGGGAAACCCCCTGGGGGAACAGGCGACGCACTAGCATCCTTTAATAACCTGTTACAATATTCGCACTAGGCGGTGACGAGATCTTTCTTTTAGGTGTCCGCGCAGAGATGTCCCGAAAGTACAGCAGCCGGTTCCGCACCTACCACCGCCGGCTACCGGGCCATCCACGCTCGGCCCCGTCGTACCGGTGCCGATCCTTCCAACAACATTACCGACCGGTACGGCCCAGCCAGCACCTGGCTACGTTGGCAATTCAGACACCTTCCGGCCAGTCGCTGGGCTGGTACTGACGGCCGCAGTGGGACAATAAGCCACATGTCTACGTCAGCGATGCAGCGATGGCGTAGAGGTAGAACACTCGCCTCGCGTGCAGAAGGACCTTGGCTCGAATCCCGGTGCCGGATAATTCCCACCGGATTAAAAAAAAATCCGCGTATTGATGGAATTGCACAAAGGGGCTTGGGGTGCGGCCTGACCCCGGCGACCATTTCTGGTAATGCACTCGCTCACAAGAACACGATTGGCCACCCTGGTGTAGTAGCTGACACAACAACCCATGAATACGCCAATTACCTCACGGCCCTCAGTCCCGAGCGGCTGCAAAGCAACTGACCACGGCAGCGGTCAGACCTGTGACGCAGCAGTGAATGCTAAGAATCCCTGGATCCGCACAGGCCGCCAATGGAATCTGAACATGGCAACTTTTAAAGCGCGAACCTTATCTAGCAAAGCAAGTCTCGAGGTGTTGTTCGAGGAATTAGAGGGCAATAAACAGGATGTAATAGTGCTTAGCGAGGGTAGGAGAGCAGGCGAAGCCTTCACTGTGCTGAAAAATGGACACGTCCTATGTTACCGTTGTCTAGAGGACAGATTAGAACTGGGAGTGGGACTTCTAGTCAATAAAAGCATAGCTGGCTGCATAGAGAATACTATAGCATTAATGAAAGGGCAGCAGGTCTTGTAATTAAGAAGTACAAGCTCATGGTTGTGCAGGGCTGCGCGCCCACGTCCTGCCACGACGACCAAGTAGTGGAACGCTTCTATGAAGATGTGGAATCGGCAATGGCTAAAATAAAAACACAGTATACTGTAGTTATGGGGGACTTCTATGCTAAAGTAGGCAGAATCAGGCTGGAGACGAGGCAGTTGGGCACTAAGGTCTGGGCGGTAGAAGTACCAGGGGGGATCTACTAGTTGAGTTTGCAGAACGAAATAACCTACGCATAATGAATACCTTCCTCTGTAAACGGGAGAGTCGGAAGTTGACCTGGAGGAGCAGGAATGGGGAGCACAAAAATGAAAAAGAATTTAAATTATGTGATAACCCTGGCGTCGTGAAGGATGTGGAAGGGGTCGGAAAGGTAAGGTGTAGCGACCACCGTATGGTAAGATCTCGAATTAGGCTAGATTTGAGGAGGGCCCGCAACAAGCTGGTACGAAAGTAGCCGATCAATGAGCTAACAGTAAGACGTAAAGTAGAAGAATTCAGGATCGCGCTGCAGAACCGATATTCCGCTCTTAACGAGGAAGCCGAGCTTACGACACAGGAAGCCAGCGACAACCTTGCACGCAATAAACTTTCACAGGAGATGAAAGATCTAATCAGGAAAAAGCAAACCATGATAAATCTCTACCGCAGCTGACAGAATAGAACCAGCGGAGCTCTCGAAGTTAATAAGCGTAAGACCGCTGAAATACTGAAGTTTAATATGGAGAGGATAGAATACGCTGTAAAAAACGGAGGTAGCCTGAAAGCAGTGAAGAGACGTCGTGGCTTTTGGAAAAATCAGTTGTGTGCACTTAAGGATAAGCAAGGCAACATCATCACAAATAGAGATAAAATATACACATTGGCCGAGGAGTTCTATAGGGATCTGTACAGTAGCCGGGACATCCAGAATAATGCCGAACAAGACAGCAGTTCAGAGGAGGTAGACATCCCAACAGTAATGACCGAAGAAGTAAGGCAGGCTTTGAAAGAAATGAAACGGGGCAAAGCACTTGGTGAGGATCAGATAACACCAGACCTCTTGAAGAATGGCAGAGAAATTGAACTTGAAAAACTGGCAAACTTGTATACGCAATGCTTAATGACCGCAAGTGTACCGGAATCTTGGAAGAACGCGAACATCATCATAATCCATAAGAAAGGTGACATGAAGGACTTGAAAAATTACAAGCCGATCAGGTTACTGTCAGTTGTCTACAAGGTACTTACTAAGGTAATAGCTAACCGAATTTCTGCAACCTTAGATTTCAGTCAACCTAAAGAACAAGCAGGGTTTCGTAAAGGTTTTTCAAGAATGGACCATTATCACACGATCAATCAGGTGATACAGAAGTGCGCTGAGTATCCTGAACCTGTATATATAGCCTTCATAGATTATGAGAAAGCATTTGACTCGGTAGAAACCCTAGCAGTCGTTCAGGCATTAAGGAACCAGGGGGCAGATGAGTATTATGTAAGAATACTAAGGGATATTTACAATGGGTCTACAGCTACCATCATCCTCCATAGGGAGAGCAGTAAAATACCTATAAGAAAGTGTGTCAGACAAGGAGACACAATCTCTCCAATGCTATTCGCAGCAAGTTTACAAGAAGTATTCAGAACGTTGGATTGTGAACAGGTGGGAGTAAGGGTTGATGGAGAATACCTCAATAACCTAAGATTTTCGGATGGCGTTGCCTTGCTAAGTAACTCGGGGGACGAATTGCAAAGCATGCCTTCCGCACTGGACGAGCAGAGTAGAACCGTGGGCATTAAAATTAATATACAGAAAACTAAAGTAATGATCTCGGGACAGCACAGCGGTTTGGGATAGGTTGCGAGGCAGTGGACGTTGTAAGCGAATATATCTACTTAGGCAAAGTTGTGGCCCCAGATCCCAACCATGAGACAGAGATAATTAGAAGAATCAGAATGGGATTGGGTGCATATGGCAGACATTCTCAGATAATGAATAGCAGACTACCATTGTCGTTGAAGAAGAAAGTTATGAAAGCTGCATCTTACCACTACTCACCTACGGGGCAGAAACTTGGAGGCTCACTGAGAGGGTTCAACTTAAATTGAGGATGAATCAGCGGACAATGGAGCAGAAAATGATAGGTGTAACATTAAGGGACAAGAAAAGAGCGGAGTTGGTCGGGGAGCAAACTGGTGTTAAAGACATATTAGTAGAAATATAAGAAGAAGAAATGGACGTGGGCAGGGCATGTAATGCGAAGGCAAGATAACCGCTGGTCATTAAGGGTAACAGAGTGGGTCCCTAGAGAAGGCAAGGGTTGCAGGGGGCGGTAGAAAGTTAGATGGGCAGACGAGTTCAAGAAGTCTGCGGGCATAAATTTGTCACAGTTTGCACAGGACCGAGGTAATTAGAGAATAATGGGAGAGGCCTTTGCCCTGCAGTGGGCGTAGATAGGCTGGTGAATATGATGATGATGATGATGATGATGATGATGGACACTTTTTGTCCTCGTTTCGTTTTTTTTGCCGGTGTTTGTATCAAGATGGTGCTCGTTTTTTTTTCTTTTTTTAGTTCATCTGCTTGTTTGAGGGTTGCTAAGCAACACCACCTCAGGCATAATTTTTTTCCTTCTTATACACTTGTTTTTTTTTAGCTCTTCGGATTTTTTTTTTATGTCGGGCGTGTGTGGTCACACAAACGCTATGCGCACGCGTATTGCCGGAAGGGGCGTTTTCGGGTACGATTGCGGTCACTATCAGCAAGGTTTCAAACCAAATTTTTTTGGGATATGAACGTGTGTAGTGCGAGGAAGGTGGGGGGGGGCTGTTTGGTGCGACTATGAAGACGGCCTGGACTTGTCTGTGCTAGAGTGAGATGGATTAAATTCTTTTCGTTTCTTGTCCTTTCGGGTGTCGTTTTATGCACTGCCGTGCATGCCAGCAAGGCATGTCGATGAGGTTACCGTGACTGCAGATGAGCTGAACGGCCAGTTCGTAGCCGGACCTGTACCGGACACGAAGAAGGCGCTCAGGAACCTGAAAGACGAGGAACTGGAGAAGCTGACCAAGTAATTCAAAAAGTGCTGAAAGTTGGGAAAGCTGTCTAATCAGTGGAAGAGTGCCAGGAATACACTCATCCCGAAGCCAGGCAAGCCGCCGAGCGCGGAGAAACTCGTGGCCATCTCGCTCACGTCATGCCTGGGTGAGGTGGTGAACCGCGTACTCATGAACCGGTGGCAAGACTACCTGGAGCGGTCCTGGCGGCATCCCGCGTCTGATCCTCCGGACGCGACGATATTACTCAAAAAGGAGATCGTCGACGACCAAGGCAAGACGTCAAGTCCCCAGGTAATCCTGGGACTGGAACTGCCGTGCGCCATGGATAAGATCAAGGACTCCGCGATTCTGGCCGGTTTGCCGGGACTCAGCATGGGCGAATGGTCCTGCGGGCGAATGGTCTTAGGGCGAATGGTAATAGGTCAATTGGTGAATGATCATAGGGTTACATACGAGAATACCTGATAGGTCGGACAGCCGAGCTCGCGCCGGCGGTTGGCAAATGCATGAAAAGACGCTCGGCAGCGTGGGGACCCCGAAGGGGCCTGTCATCTCACCGCTGCTATTCAACCTGCTGATGAATATCGTGGCCGAATGGCTTGAGAAGATCGAGAACGTGAGGCACACCATTAACGCCGACGATATTACGATGTGGGTCCCTGACAGCATCGATTCTCACATTGATGAAACAATGCCAGAATCCGTCAACGCGTCGCAATCCAGCTTAACGATTCCCGCCTCATATGCTCAGTGCGCAAGTCGGCACTCCTAGTGCTACCACCGAAAAGAGCGAACCGAACCTAGTACAAGCCAAGGGGATTCGAGAAAAGCAAGGTCTGGACACGGGGTGACCAAGTAATCACACAGGTCAGTAAGAACCGAGTCCTGGTCAAGATGGTCGAGAAGCAGTGGAGGAACCACGCAAACTTCGCCCGACTGAACGCCGAGCTTTCCAACGTGATGTGGATCATCAAGAGGGTGGCCAACCGCAAGACAGCAAATGAAGAAGGGCATGCTGATCAGGATTATCCAATCCTTTGTGAGGAGTCACATCGCGTACATCGCAGCCTACGACAACTAGCTTCATAGCGAGCGCAACAAGATCAACGCCATGACGGCGAGCCTATAATTGGGCGTTCGGGCTGTTAGAATTCACTAGTACAACCACCTTCTGAGCCTGGTTGTGCGCAACACGATCAAGTAGATCCCTAATGCGCAACAGACCGCCAAGCTGGAGCGACTATTTACGACTTAGACTGGCAGAAGAATACTGCGAGACCTGGCTCACAATTCTCATTAGACCCAGTCACAATTTCCATTAGACCCAGTGGCGTATAAGTGCGAACACTCTTCCAAGGAATGTAAATCCGCGGTACAACCGGGGCAGACAAGCGCCGAGGCAAAGGCCATCACCAATCTCCTGAAAGAGACGGGCATGCGAGGTACGTTGACGTGGCCGTGTATCAAGGTGAACGAGACGCGTTTTAGGCGGTTGTCATCCAGACATGGACCAGTTCCACGAGGGCGGTTGCGAGCGTAACAGTAAAGGAAGCGTGCCAAGCAAACGAGGTCGCCATCGCGCTGGCCGTTCCTGACGCTGGGTGCCACACCGCACTGAGCGATTCTAGGAATCCGGTCTGAAATTTCTCTGGAGGTCGAGTAGCAAGAAAGCCGAACCCATGCTATGAACGGCGAGGTTAAAACCCACAAACAGAAGGTATGACTCAAGTGGTTTCCGGCGCAGGCAGGAGAAGACGCGTCGCAACGAACGACAATCACAACGAAACGGAACACGCGGTGGTACAAGGGCTTACCAACCGCCCCCCGCGACAAACCGTCAAGAGAGGTGTGGAGATAACTAATGCATGACAGACTAAAACTAGGTCAGACAGTCAAACCGCGTGGGTCAAAATACTTTCCCACCCCTCACCCAGGGCTGAGCCGCGCAGAGGCAATGTTGCTACGGCAGCTGGAGACAGACATGCTATCCAGCCCGGTCACGATGAAGTAGAGTTATCCGAAGTGCAGCTGGCAGACACGTGCTGAGTATGCTAGTGGGTAGAGGTCGCAGGACTTCTTACACTTGCTGTGGGACTGTATCAAGATTCAAGAGCGAGCATCCACAAGGTAAGACTGTTGTCGAAGCTAGAAGCAGATATCACGAGCTACGGCATAGAAGACCATTCGTGGGCCGTCGAGCAGGTCCTAAAGGCTCTCAAAAGCAGAAGCCGAGTGAAAACCACGAGGATGTTCCTTCGCGAGCTATGAACCGCGCGAGTAGGAGAAGCCGACGCCGAGCATAAGGCCCAGCCATGATGACGTAGAGGCCAGCTTAGCGGCGCTCAAGATTGTCGATCTGCAAGGCATAAAAAAAGTCGCCTCCCATCAGCATCTTTTAAGTGCAGAGCAGTTTTGGTGCTCGCCTGGCCGTCGTAGCGCGCTTGCTCGACCAAAGTAGAGCCCACGGCGTTTCGTCGTAGCGGCTGTTGTCACGGCGCCCCATAAAGGCTTCCGAAGTCAAGCGGTTTATATAAATATAAGGGTTCAAAACTCATGACCGCTGGCGCTTATCAGCAATCTCCCCGTTTTTTTTATGGCAAAGAAAACTGCAGGTGCATTTGAGGCAAAATATACGTAACTAATTGTAAGTGGGTTGGTATTTACGATAGTAAGCGAAAAAACTCGGAGGGCAACTAAGGCACGTGTGGTAGAAAAAGAAAACCGAAAAAGAATAGAATTCCCGCTGGCCCAGTTTCAAGCAGGGTTCGCCGGAGTGCAGCGAAGCCGCAAAATTTCATACGTGTAGGACGAAATTCCGTCGAACTCATCTCATGGAGCAGTGTGGCAAAGAGCTTGGTAGGTGGGAATAGTGAATGGACACGGGCGCCATCACCAATTACGCCGAATTAGTGCTGGGTACTTCCGACAGCATTCACATTGAGTGGACCATCTTGTTTATCGTGTCTAGGTCTATGCCTGAAACACTGAAGAACAGGTTCAGAGAAGCGGTTGCCATGCACAGAAACTTTGTGCACACTGGGCTATTGCTGCAATACCTGTTGGCCTAACAACTTCTTGAATTCTCTAACAACCATCGGACTGATGGGAAACAAACAACCCAAAGCTCGCACGGAAAAATACGTCATGTGAAGACAGAATTGGAACGTTGCCTGGGCTATCAAAGACGAGTAAGAAGTTTTTGCACCGCTTTCGCCATGCGGTGAGTTCAACTGAAAATTACATCTCCAGATTTGAGAAGCGTGTGCGACCAGGTATTCGTGACTTGGCCTTTGGCGCGCCATTAATCTATTTTGAGTAATTTCCTCCAAAATATATCAAAAATATGAACTTTCGGAGGAGCATTTGTCATGAAAAGAATTGGTTGATACTGGTGCAGACGACCATATGTATTTCGAATCAGTCACGGCATCATAGACCATGGGCGTCTGAGGGAACACAGCATACGCTCGTAAATCAGGTGTCCTGAGTCCTCCTATGATAATATATATATATGTATATATATATATATATATATATATATATATATATATATATATATATATATATATATAATAAATATATATATATATATATATATATATATATATATATATATATATATATATATATATATATATATATATATATATATATATATATATATATATATATATATATATATATATATATATATATATATATATATATATTTATAAATAGCGAAGAAAGTAGGGGCTCTTTGAGGAAATACAGAAATTACAATATTACTGCGAAAGCTTAGCGAGGGTCTCGGTTCTGGCAGCCATGATGACTAGGTAGCTTCACAGGGCTTCCCACCACTTACCCGCTCATGACAGGCTGTAGACGTTCCAGTCATGCCCGGGGGGTTGCAAAGAAGGTCCCCTTCTCACTGTGGAGTCACAGTGCCGCTGGCTACCACTCTCAAGTGTCAGATACAATTTTAGTAAACATAAAAAGCCCAGAAAGTGAAGAACACAGTCGCCAAGGTAGGCGAATTGATAAGGCATTCGAGATTTAATCGAAAGGCGTGGGTTCGGTCCCCACGCTGGGGGCGTGTTTTTCTTTCTTTCTTTCTTTTGTATATAAAAAATGCTACTTCATCACCCGCAGTGAAAAAAGATCCTAACCACACCCCTATGCCTCCTTCGGCGTTGTAGACTGCCGACCTATATTTCTTTTTATATATAAATACATAATATATATATATATATATATATATATATATATATATATATATATATATAACACAGAAATAAGGGTTGGCAGTCGAGAAAACCTCGGAAAGCAAAGGGGAGGATGTGGTAGATCATTGAAACAGATTAAGAATTTGGAAAGAAAGAAAGAAAGTGAAGAAAAAATGCCCGCCAGGTGGGATCCGAACCCACGACCTCCTGGCGGGCATTTTTTCTTCACTTTCTTTCTTTCTTTCCAAATTCTTAATCTGTTTCAATGATCTACCACATCCTCCCCTTTGCTTTCCGAGGTTTTCTCGACTGCCAACCCTTATTTCTGTGTTATTTTCAACGAGCCCCTCATTTCCTATTCTGATTCGCTATATATATATATATATATATATATATATATATATATATATATATTTATATTTATATATATATATATATATATATATATATATATATATATATATATATATATATATATATATATATATATATATATATATATATATATATATATATATATATATATATATATATATATATATTTATATATATATATATATATATATATGTGTGTGTGTGTGTGTACAAATTAAAAAAAGAAGGACCCCTTCACCCCGAGTAATCCTAGTGGGGCTGGCTACCACCCCGAAGAGTAGGCAAAAAAACTACGTGAACATAAATACCCCACAAAGTGCAAGGGAAAAATTCCCCCGCAAGTAGCGTAGTGGTTATCGCACCAGACCGGTATTCTGGAGGCCGTAGGTTTGAATGCCACCCGGCGGGCATTTTTTTGTCTTTTTTACTTTTGAACTTTTTTATCTGTTTCAATACCCTACCACATTCTCCCCTTGGCTTTCCGAAGTTTTCTTGACTGCCTATACTTAATTATCTCTCTCTGTCTCTCTCTCTCTATATATATAGTAGGAAATGATGGGAGATAGGTCGACATTCTTGAATACCTAATGATGCGTAGCCGAATGATTAGGTTTTTGCTAGAGTTACCGAATTTAACATTATCTAAATAATGTAACAAGGAAAGAAAGACAAACACGCGCCCAGAGGGGGGACCGAACCAACGCCTTCCGATTTGATCTCGAATGCCTTACCAATTTGGCTATCAGGGGTGGGTAATTTACCACAATGGTATCTTGAGTGTGCTAGCCAGTGAAACTCTCACTGCAATGGGATAAAGGGACATCCTTTTTAACCCCCAAGGTGTGACAGCAACTTCTACATCCTGTCAAGAGCAGGCAACTTGCGGAAAACTCTCTTATGCTACCTTGCAATGAAGGCTTCCAGAACTGAGACCCTCGCTAAGCTTTCGCAGAAAAATATGGTTAGGAAATGAGGGGCTCCTTGAGGAAATACAGAAAGATAGGTCGGCATTCTTTAATGCCTAAGGAGGCAAATGGCAATAATCACGCTTTTTTTCCTATTGTTTGTGCAGTTAACATTTTGTAAATTTACGTAAGAAGGAAAGAAAAACACGCGCCTAGAGTGGGGATCACACCCACACCTTTAGATTTCATCTCGGATGACTTAACAAAGGGGCCATACCGGCGAGTGTGTTATTCTTCACTTTACGCGGTATTTATTACATATCTGCGCAAAATGTTTCTGTTCTGTCTACCTCTAACTGATACCATTTATTGCATGTGCTGACTGCCGGGCACGGTCCGACAAGCCATGCATGGCTTTGGCTGACCCGATGTTGATTTGTACATTTCATGAGATTAAAGTAAAATACTACTATTACTATTATTCCAAAGTCGCCCAGTAAGAAATGCTGAAGTGTGATCATTATTTTGCGTGCCACATTGCGTCGAGCGTCTCGTGCCAGCAGCGCAAGTGCCCGACGTACCATCCGGAGTCCTACAGCCACTGCCTTGCCCATCGGTGCCGATCGAAACTGTGAGAATCAGACATTATGGCCCTTTACCATGCACGACTGCCGCATATTGCTGGGTGGTGACCGCCGTAGACCGCCTCACAAGGTAGGCGGAGACAGGTCTAGTTCATTCTGGTTGAGTTGCTGAGGTAGCCGAGTTCTTCTTGCGCACAATTACCCTGCGCCATGGCACCCCTGGAGTCCTCTTGAGTACCTGCGGCAGGACGTTAATGTTTATTATTGTTAAAGAAGTTCTTCGCTTCTCCAACACACTGCACGAAACCACGTCAGCCTACCAACCGCAAACAGGGGGACTAGCCGAACACTTCAACGTACCCTATCCGATATGCTTTCCACGTATATTCGGGACGACCACACACATTGTAACTTACTTCTCCTGTTTGTTACATTCGCTTAGAACAGCGCTGTTCAGAAGACCACTGGTTATTCGCCCTTTTTGCTCGATTTTCGCTGCCAACCATCTTTTATTCTCGACACCACCTTCTTTTCTGCACCCGTACCTACGTCAATTTCGTTATCCCAACCGTTTATCACTCGTCTCGATCACTGCGCTCACCTTGCTCGCTCGAACATGGAAGCCTGCCAGCACGACCGGAAATTTCGGTATGACGCCACGCATCGTGCCGTACAGTCCACCTAGGGTTAACGTCCTCATTTGGACGCCCATTCGCAAGCGTGGACTCTGAAAATTCCTGCATCGATTTCTTGGCCGCTACACCATCCTGGAAGAAACCTCCTCCATCAGTTATCGCGAAGCTCTTGTTCTCCTCCTAAGGACCGCCGCTAAAGGGGCACAGAGTTCATGCATGAGGCCTGGCTGAAATCATTCAGCATAGGATTTCGCGAAAAACGGCTCCCAGGCGGTCGCTTCCCCGGAGGGGGAAAAGGGTGACCATTTGAGTGCGCGCTGGGATAGTGCTCGCTTCAAGAACAGCGGGAAGGTGATGTTACTTTTGTGTCCTCCAACTTCTACTGCGTCTGCTTCTCATCATGTCGTACGTTATCTGTATCTCATACCCATCCGAATCAGCATTCCTCGGACTGGTATTCTCAGTTGCCTCCGGAAATAAACGCACCGTTTCGACTGACACTGCGACTTCTCTTCTGCTTGGCGGCTGCCCTTCAGGTCTCTCTCAAAATATATATATATATATATAAATATATATAAATTTGTATATATACCTATATTTATATATATAGCGAATCAGAATAAGAAATGAGGGGCACATAGAAATAACACAGGAATAAGGGTTGGCAGTCAAGAAAACCTCAGAAACCAAGGGGGAGGTTGTGGTAGGTCATTGAAACAGATAAAGAATTTGGGAAGAAAAAAAGAAAGTGGAGAAAAAAATGCCCGGCAATTGGGATTCGAACCCAAGACCACCAGAATACCGGTCTGGTGCGGTAACCACTACGCTACCAACGGGGCGATTTTTCCCCCGCTTTCTGGGGTATATATGTCAATGTAATTTTTTCTTGTGCTTGGGGGTGGTAACCACCGCCACTCTGAATTCTCGGAGTGAAGGGAACCTTCTTTGTAATCCCCGCGCCGTGACTCGACTGTCTACGACATGCCGAGAGTGGTCCACCAGCGTTGAACCCTCTTAAGCTCCCTATGGCACAAAGACTGCCAGAACAGAGGCCCTCGCTATGCATGCATAGAATGAGAATAGGAAATGAGGAGCTCGTAGAAATAACACAGAAATAAGGGTTGGCAGTCAAGAAAACCTCGGGAAGCAAAGGGGAGGTTGTGGTAGGTCATTGAAACAGATAAATATTTTGGGAAATAAGAAAGAAAGTGGAGAAAAATTTTCCGCTAGGTTGGATCCGAACGCCCGACCTCCAGAATACCGGTCTGGTGCTATGACCACTATTCTACCGGCGGGGCGATTCCCCCCCCCCCGCATTCTAGGGTATTTACGTCAATGTAATTTTTTCCTGTGCTTGGGGGTGGTAGCCAGCGCCACTCTGACTTCTCGGGTTGAAGGGGACCTTCTTTCTATTCCATTTTTTTTCACTTTCTTTTTTTCTTCCCAAATTTTTTATCTGTTTCAGTGAGCTACAACAACTTCCCCTTTTCTTTCCGAGATTTTCTTGAATGTCAACCCTTATTTCTGTGTTATATATCTCTCTCTCTCTATATATATATATACATATATATATATATATAATATGACCACAAGCCTATCTACTCGAACTGCAGGGAAAAGGCCTCTCGTATTATTCTCGAATCACCCGCCCTGTGCGTACTGTGACCAATTTATCTCCGCAATTTTTTATCTCTTCTACGCAGATTTCAGCAGATTTTAGATGGCATGACAGTTTTGTGTGGTGGAAGGACTAGTGAGGCAGACTTTGTGGCGGAGCAGTTAAGCGATGTGAGTTGGATGCGTTGCACGCTGGTAGCGAGACCTGCCTGTAAGGTTTCCTCGATGTGTGCGTCCCTGCGTGAAGTAACCGAGATAGTTCCGTCGTCTTTATAGAGAGTTCTGTGGATGTTGGAGATATTGTGGAGGGCTGTAGCTAGGGGGATAAGGGCTATGTAAAAAAGAACAGGTGATAGGACAGCCCCTTTGGTTGTGCCGCGGCTGGCACAGGGAAAGGGAGACTGCATCGTGACCAGGCTTATCGTTGCCGTAAGGGGGAAGGGAAAGGTCCGGATATAGGCTTAGGTGTTGGCGCCGAGGCCGAGTGATTTGAGTTGTAATCTGGTTGTCTGGGAACTATTATCATATGCTTCGTAAAGATCTAAAGAGAGAATGGCCGCATTATCACGCGTAGGACTGTGGTGTATGATGTCAAGCTGGATGTCATAACAGCGTCCCGGGATTAAAGATGCGGTCTAACTCCTAGCATATTTGGGGGGAAAAGTATTGTATTCAAGGTAGTGGGTGATTCGGGCGTGTATGACATGTTCCAAGAATTTGCCGAGGCAAGAGGTCAGAGAGAATGGACGGAGGTACAGGATGCCCAGAGGTTTATTATGTTTTGGGATAAGTGTTATATCGGAGTGGTTCCAGCTTCTGGGGGAGTATGGTTGTACCAGTGTGTGTTGAGTACGGTAATGAGGTTTTCAATGGTGAGGTCATCGAGATGGTGGAGGAGTGTATTTGTGATCCCAAACCCTCTGAGACCAGTAGGACGGTGGAGTGTGAGCAACGCAGTTCTCACTTCAAAAGTGATGGAGGCATCGAGTTCACAATTGCTTTGGCCAGTGTATTCTCAAGTGAGACGGAAGCTTACTTTCAAGTGGTGTCAATCCCCCACTAGGTCTATGCGCAAACCTCACACATCCTAGCAGCGCCTTCAAGATTGTTCTTGCTGCGAGACCTGCGCGTGGACTCCCGAGCTGGCTTTGCCTCTGGTACAACCAGTGCCTGTTACATGCTCTCGGCGCCTGCCAATAAACGCCATTATATATTGGTCATTCTCGTAGTCTTTCCACCATCCTCATCCTGCAACTACGAAGCAAGTGAGTGCTCCCTCCCGTCTCACAAGAAATCGAGCAAGAACTGTCCTTTCCGCAGCCTGCGCCTGCCGTGTGCCCCGGATCACTGCGCCAATGCGACCCCCCAGTTTACTTGGCGGGGACGACATCAAGACGAATGATTGGCTCCCAACATATGAAAGGGTGAGTAGCCACACCCACTGAGATTACGTCGCCAGTCAACAACGCCTTTTTGTACCACGACAAATCAAGTGCATCGTGTTTTTTCCCAATATGCACACTAAGTAGGCGTTTATGACGAGGTTCCTGGCAAGGTTTTGTGTCCCCGCTGTACGCAGGCTTCGTGCCGAACAACATTTTCGCGTCCGAGACCAAACGCACAATGAAAGTTACACGAGTTACATCAACGAATTGTATACATATGCAAGCGAGTGGACACTGCGATGCCAGAAAGCGACAAGATCAGACATCTTCTCAACAGGATAGAAGAGTTCGCTTTTCAGATGCTGCTAAACAAGAACCCATACGCTGTGGACGAAATCATTAGCTGGCGCCTGAGCTAAGATGAACTCGCAAGCAGCGTGTAGTTACTCACCAGCGCACGTCATCCAGTGAAGACTCCTCAGGGGATGCCTTTCATCGCTCAACATACTTCTTTACCTTTCTTCTGCTCTGCCGCACATCGAAGAGTTCGTGAGCGCAGAAATTGCTCGAGAGCTGTCTCTGTTTCCCAATGCTCATGAGTCTGCCTTCGTCTTTGCTGCATTCACCTGTACGCCGCGTAACCCAGGAACAAGTCACCGTGGCGATGTTCGCCAACCTATGCTTGTGCCAGCCCCATGATAGCGCCCATCGCACCACCAGTAGCACCCCCATTCGATCCACAAGTAACAGTGCCCCTCGAACCAAAGCTTATCACACCACCAAGTACAATTACGGCGCCCCCAACCATTCGTAGAGCGCTCCCCCTAAGTTACACTTTGGCGGGCCGTCAATTTCAGCCCGGTGCTTTTCAAGAGTACCAGTACGTAAGAGGCCTATAGGCGAGCACTTACGCTCTGCTACCACCTCAACCACTGAACACCTGGCACACACCCGACAACTGCCTTATCTGTTACGCGCGCTATATGCCAGGACAAGTCGCTCAGTTGTCCCGTCGGCAGCCATCTCGGCTAGCGACGTCCACCGAGTACATGCTTATGGACCGCACCTGTACTACCCCCATTGAGACTTGGGTCAGGCACCGTACTCGTGCTCCGCCGACCATCAGCGCTTTTCCAATCGTCGGTCGTATCTCCCGCGTCACCCTTCGACGTCCCCCATGCGTCACCACCAGAATCCGCCCGCTCAGGAAAACTAACGGCTGCAGTTTCTGAAGCAAGAACTCCAGCGCGTTTAAATTTTGAAGTCGTCCTCTCTCACCCGTAACGCTATAGAAAAGACAGCTCAAGGTGTCGCCGCCGTCGCGCTTATTGATACCGGCGCCGCTGTGTAGTGTTGAGGGAACGTCTACGCAGCTCATTACGTAAAATTACGGCGCCTCTCTCTGATCTTAGCCTTCGGACTGCGAGCGCGCAAGAGAATAAACCATTGGCCATGTGTACCACTCCGTTTGTCATTCCAGACGTCACACACGCCTTCGAATTCAATGTCCTCCCATCATGTTCCCACGACATCATCCTCAGATCGGACTTGCTATACCGTCATCACGTCATCATCGATTACGCTTATTTGCGAGTTGAGCATCTAGTGTCCTACGAGCCACCGCCGAACGACCAGTCTACCAGGAGACCCCCTACATCATACATCATAGTGCCTGTTTTGTGCAATGTGGACGACACGACTCGAGTTTTTACGCGCGCTAGATCCTTCCTCTTCTGCGAATTCCTGCCTTTACTCTCTGCCGTCATCGACGTCCAGTCCGGTTGCAGCTTAATTGTCATCTTTATTCAATTTTCTTGCCCTACTACATCGTTCTATTGGAAATGTACAGAATGCACGGAAGCTTTTGATCCTGCTCACGTGAACGCTGTGCTCGACGAACCATCGCTCCTCGGTGCTAGCACAATTACTCCTTCACGTGCGTCAAGCCAGGATACGTCGCTACAGTCTGTCGACAGGGGCCTTAACTCGGACCGATGCGATAAGGTCATCGCCCTCCACTAGACATTTAGCGACTCATTTGATTGCGTGGAAACCACCCTGGGACGCACGTCGGCGGTTTCGCACGAAGTAGAGACCGGCTCCTACACCCCACTGCGGCAGAAACCATACCGCGGGTCACTGGCGGAGCGCCGCGTGATCGACAAGCGAGTCTCTTATATGCTTGCCCTTAACGTCATCCGAGCCACTACAAACCCGTGGGCCTCTCGCGTGGTTCTGCAAACAAAAAATGTGGTTGGTTGCGGTACAGCGCGGCTTATGCCGGGTCAAAACCATTGAACGCAAATGGTTTATCTGTTACCATCAATGGACGACGGTCTTGGTTACCCACATGGTGCTGAGTTTTTTCCTCCTCGAAACTGCCGTGTGGTCACGGGGCAGTGCCCATGGTGGACGCCGATCGCTCATCAACAGCGTTCGTTATACCTGGACGTCTTTATGAAATACACGGAATGCCTTTCGGGGTTTGTAATGCGCCAGCCACATTCAAACGAATGATAGACAACGTTTTACGAGGCCAAAAGTGAAATACCTGTGTTTGTTATGAGGATAACACTGTGATGATTTCATCAGATTTGGACACGCATCTTGGGATTCTTTTGCACGTGTTGACCTGCCTCACGTCAGCCAGCTTTAAACTGAACCTAGAGAAGTGCCGCTGTGCTGTTCGCAAGGTAATCATTTTGGGCCATTTGTGTTTAAAGACAGCAACCTTCTTGATCCGGACAAGCTTCGGGTCGTGGCAGAGTTTCCCAAACCGACCACTCAAAAAGACCTCGCATGTTTATTCGCTTGTGTTCATAATTTTGCCGAAACATCCGGAGTTTCGGAACCATCATTGCCCGTTTATTGCAGTTCCTCTGCGGACACAACGACCATCTCCAGTGGTCGCCTGCTGCTGGCACCTCATTTGTGATCATCCGGCGCCTCCTCACGATGCCCCCAACATTTCGCAATTTTGACCCGCTTGCAGCTATTGATGTGGACACTAACGCAAGTGCTGTCGGTATTGTCATCGAGCTCGCTCAGGCGAAAGCTGGCATCCATCAATACGTCGTCGCATACGCCAGCGGAAAAGCGGACGAAAGCGGAACGAAATTATTCTGTAAAAGAGAACGAATGTTTCGTGATCGTTGAGACAATCAACAAGGTTCGCCCTTACCTCTACGGTCGTTCTTTCAACGTCGCCACGGACCACCACACCTTCTGGTCACTGTTTTCAATCAATGACCCTCGTGGCAGACTTGGTCGTTGGGCTGTTCGGCGGCCGGAACATGACATTGGAGTCGCATACAGGTCCGGACGCAGACACATGGATGCTAAGGCCCTGTCTAGAGCACCTGTGGGGTCGGACGATAGCAGTTTTATATATGCAAGATAGTGCTGTCGCGTCCCTAGACTCCCAAGACATGGCTGCGGAACAGCTTAAAGTTCTGTGGATCGCCTCTTACCGTCAATATTTGTTCAGTCCGTGAACAGTTGCAGCCTGTCGTGCACTGCGCTGCCAGGCTTCCCACTCCGCCAGGCTGGACGACCCTCTTTACAACTGCAACTACTCATCTGAGGGCCCGATGGGTTACTCGTCGTCCTTGGGCATCTGCGCTCTGATTTCTGCTCCCACTAACACACTGACGGAAACTGCGGGCACGCTGGGAAGCAAATAACGTACCAGCGCTGGCATTCGCGCTATTGCTGGCGTGGAACGTATACGTTTGTGACGAGGTACGCCTGCGCGTGTACAGATTTCCAGCGTGCAAGTCTTCACTTCAACACCTAACCAGCCCGCTGCAGCCACTACCATGTCCACCTCGCCCTTTTGACCTTGTTGGCATCGACATATATGGTCCCCTCCCCCCACAACTTCAGGGTACCGGTGAAATATTTTTTCGATTGACTACCTCACGAGGTATACAGAAACAGCCGCACTGCCCACTGTCACCGCCTGCGACGTCGCAGCGGTCCTGCTTCAAACTTTTATATTTCGCCGCGGAGCGCTCATATAATTGTTGAGTGACAGGGGTCGCGTATTTTTGTCAGAGGTGGTGGAGGTGCTGCTGGCCGAATGCCGAAACTAACAGACTGACTGAGCTCTTCAACCGTACATAAGGTGACATGACTTCAATTAACATTTCTCCCGAACATTCCAACTGGGGTTTAGTCCTACCTACCGTAACGTAGGCCTAAACAGGCTGATGGAGATAACCAAGTGGTTTTTGCCATTCTTTTTAATTATTAAGCATACGTGAGCCATCGTTTACACTGGACATTATACGCCCATACCAGCCGGATGCGTCAGGGTGTGCACCAGTCTCAGAAGGCGCCAAGAATGCAGAAGTGTGCCGCCGTGTGCGACATCGTTCACAACCTCGGACCAAAGATGCCACAAGTCCTTCCAGAACGCTTCAAGCAGAGCTCCTACATACGCTACGGGCTCCCTCGTTTGGCTTCGGAAACCGTCCAATAACCCCGGCCTTTCGAGCAAACTACAAGCTAAATGCGAAAGACCCTACCGACTGGTGGAGCGAACCTCACGCGTGAATTTCAACGTTCAGCCGGTCACTGCTCCTCCTTATTGTGGTCGCCGTGGCAGCGAGACAGATCACGCTGAGTTCCTTTAGCAGTATTACGACCCTCTCCACCAAAGACGGGTCCTTTTTTCGGGGGGGGGATGCGGGGGGCCATTGTAACAGAGATAGTGGCCACTAGAAGGTACACCAGTGTGACGAAAGGGGTGTGGGCTCAACTGAGACCGAAGCTGACTTTCAAGTGACATCAATCCGCCACTAGGTTTATGTAAAACCTCAGTCATTGCAGCATCCCGATCGAGAACACGCTTGCTACGACACCAGCGCGTGGACTTCTGAGCTTGTTTGGCCGTGAGGAACCGAGAAGCAAAACTGTCCAACGTGTACCGGCCAGAGAGTTCTACACGTGCCGCCCAATCACGCACGGTTCATGACAGCCGTGGATCCAGGCTACATGCTCATTCGGGGAGTCACTGGTCGGTGAAGAGGGAGTGGATGACGACAGCACTTTATTCAATCTTGCTTACAATATATATACTGTAAGGAAGACCACCGCCAACACCATACTTGTTACAATATTATAGAAGCCTGGACAGCACTGGTCATTCGCAATGAGTGCGTATGTAACACAGAAGCCATACAGAGAAGAGGCACCATCTCGTCGATGTCGCATCGCCATCGCTGGGACGAAGAAGTCTCGTCTCGTTGGCTCTCCATCTCGACTTGCTGGACAGCGCAAATTGGTGCTTCGGTTCTACCACTGCTTCTGGTGCGGCTGAAGAATAAAGCCCGAAAATACCCTAATGGTTTTGGTGAAGGTGCAACAATCTTTGTTCTCTTACGCTGGAGCTCCGCAGTCGGACACTCTACCCTCCCAGCATGTCTCGCAACGATGACCCCCGGCCTGCCACAACACCCATCGTCTGCGCGGGTGTAATTTGTGAGCGGGACCCTCCCTCATTCAACGGCACCGACGAGCAAGGCTCAGAGGACTGGCTTGTTACTTTTGAAAGAGTGAGTACCCATAACAACTTGGACGACCGCCTCAAGCTGAATAATATCGAATTTTCCTTAACTGGGCTCGCAGAGCGATGGTTCTGGAATAACGCGGACGTCTTAAAACGTGGCCTAAGTTTAAAAACGACTTAATAAAAGCATTCGGCCGCCCCGCTGCTCGAAAACGTCTGTCAGAGCAGCGTTTGCGTGGACAGGCACAGAAAAGAGGTTAAAACTTCGCCTCTTACATTGAGGATATCGTCGCTCTGTGCCGCAAGATTGACAGTGCCATGGCCGAACCACAAAGGATAAAACACATTCGGAAAGGCATAGACGAGGATGCCTTCTATATGCTACTGGCGAAAAACCTTCAAACCTACCCGAGGTCGTTTATATTTGCCATAATTATGACGAGTTGCGGAAGCAAATGGCTCTCACTAGGCGACCCCCCGCCGAAAATCAGTTTGTCTGCAGCTTGGCCGCTGATGACGGCGACGGTACCTTGTTGACACGGATCCAGCAGTTTGTGCGCGTGGAAGTGGCTCGGCAGTTGTCCATCATCAGCCATGTGCCCGAGCGAAAATCTCCTCTCAGCTGTGAACTCAGGATCGTTCCCCAGCAGCAAGTCGCTGACTTCCTTCCAGCTGCACTGCCATCAATCACCGTTGTCGCCCCTGTGCCCTATACCGCCACCATACCCCAACCTCCAGCGACTTCAATCCTGCCTTATGTAGACTCTATACACCCCGTGACGATGGACGCTCCAAGACACTTTGCCGACTCTATCCCTCAATGACCTTACGCTGAAGTCGCTACCAGGTACATGCCTCGGAACCCCGTCGTTTTCACAACCACACGGCCTTTAGATCCGCCAGTGTTCTCTGGTCCCTCGCTCACGAACCCTTGGAGGAGGCAGGACAATCGTCCAATTTGCTTTGCCTGTAGGGCTAATGGACACGTGGCACGCTATGGCTGCCGCGCCGCGGTGACAGGGCGCAACCCTTCCACAGCTTTTTCCTACGCCCATTCCCCACTCATGCCGGAGGCCACCGCGTATTCGCCGATGACATTTATACCGCCCGAGAGTCGTGACTTCAGAAGCCGTCGGTCTTCATCTCCACGACGCCGCTCACTATCTCCCATGCGTCGTCGTCATGTTCCAACGGAAGCGGAAAACCAGGCGCCGGAGTTCCGGAAGCAAGAACTGCGACGTCGTCGATCTGATCAAGGCCTCCTTCCTCTCCCGCAAACGCCATTCGTATTACCGTAGATGGCGCCGATATCTTAGACCGGTCGATACTGGAGTACCGTTTCTGTCATGGATGCCAGACTTTGCCGCCACTTGAAGCAGGTTAGGACGCCGCATCTTGGATTCTCATTACGGACTGCTACGGGTCACCCCACAGATCATTCTGGCGTGTGAACTGCCCGTGTTGTTATTCGGCACGTCATGTAAGCTGTTCAGGTCGTTGCCCTGCCTTCCTGTTCCCACGAGGTCATACTGGGGTGGGACGTCCTTCCTGAACATGGAGGTGTCATGGCCTGTGGCCGTGCCGATGTAGAGCTCTTCCCGTTCATGGAACATATCGCTGATTAACCGCCCGCTCCTTCTGCACCAAACTGGTCCTCGCGGAACAATTAAGCATTCTTCCTCATTCTTTCGTGCTAGCTTCTTTATCCTGTCCATTTCTGTCCTATGCGACAGCACTCTTTACACCTTCTGACCTGTTTCACCAGCGACGTTGTTTTTGGCTTCATTTTTCCATGCTTCCCAACTGTAACAGCCAAACTACACTTCTCCTTTCCAACTACAGCTCGTGTCCATGCAACTTGCAACGCGGAGAGTGCGTCGGCCATGTCGCAACCGTCTATTATGTTGTCGCTGTGGCTGTGCCCGACGATTCAACGCCGCTGTAAATCAGTGTACTGTGTGCTCCTTCAGCAGCAAACCCCCCCCCCCCCCCTCCGTCTGCAGACGTCTTCCTTCGCCTCATTGAAGCCGACCTTTCACCGTCGGAACGAGACCAGCTTCTCGCACTGCCGAACCGATTTCGGACGTCTTTTGATTCTGACCAGACTGGTCAGGGCCGTAACATCACCGTCGAACACATCATCGATACAGGTGGCCACGCACCCTTACGGCAACGTCTATACTGTGTTTCCCCCACTGAACGTCGCGTAATCGATGTACAATTCGAGGACATGCTCCAACGAGGGGTGATTCGACCCTCCACCAGTTCATGGGCATCGCCGGTAGTGCTTTTAAAGAAGAAGGGCAGCTCTTTTCGGTTTTGCGTCGATTACCGACGGCTCAACAAGATAACTTGCAAGGACGTATATCCTTTGCCGCAATTTCATGACGCCCTCGATTGTCTGCAAGGCACAGAGTTATTTTCCTCCATTGATTTACGCTCGGGTTATTGGCAGGTCCCAATAGTGCAAAAGGCTGATAGTTCAAAAACGGCCTTTGTTATTCCTGACGGCCTGTACAAGTTTAACGTTATGCCGTTTGCCCTCTGCAATGTGCCTGCAACCTTCGAGCGGATGATGGATAATATTCTCTGTGGACTCAAATAGCAGACTTGCCTTTGTTACCTCGATGATATTGTGACCTTCCCTCCTAACTTTTCGACGCATCTGATTCGGCTTGAGCAAATTTCGACGTGCTTGATGTCCGCAGGCCTTCAGCTCAACCTGAAGTGCGGCTTTGCTGCCAGAGAGCTTACTGTCCTTGGCCACGTTGTCTCTAAAGCTGGTGTCCTGCCATATCCTACGAAGTTACGTGCTGTGGCAGAATTTCCCAAGCCGACAACTGTGAACGCCCTTCGAACTCTATTTAGGCTGTGTTTATACTTTCGCCGATTCGTTCGCAAGTTTGCATCTCTCATCGCACCTGTGACAAAGCTCCTCAGCAAAGAAGGCGGCATCTGTGAGTTGTCCGGGGCCAGCGACGACGTATTTAATAAACTGCGCCATCTCCTGACATCTCCGCCACTCCGGTGCCATTTCTATCCTGAGGCCCCTACCTAGATTCACACGGATGCGAGCGGAGTTGGTTTGGGGGCCGTTCTCACTCAGCGCAAGGCCGAATATGACGAGTATTTCGTTCCCTATGAAAGTCGCACGCTAACAAAGGCCGAGACAAATTATTCTGTGAGCGGGAGAATGCCTGGCCATTATTTGGGCGCTTGCGAAGATCCGCCCGTACCTCTACTGGCGCCCTGTCCATGTTTACACAGACCACCACGCGCTTTGATGGTTGTCCTCGCTCAAAGATCCTTCTAGTCGGCTAGCGCGCTGGGCTTTGCAGCTAGAGGAGTATGAAATTCGCGTCACGTATCGCTCAGGCCGGCAGCACAATGATGCTGATGCCCTTTCGCGCTCCCTGCTGCCCCATGACAGCGACCAGGTCTCGTGCTCCGACTGCTACGTGTTGCCGTTGGAGATCCACTCTATGTTGTCCGAGCAAATGAAAGTCCCTTGGATTTCCTCTATGTTAGAGTATCTGTCTGGCTCATCAACAAACGCTGCATCTTGGACACTACGCCGGCAAGCGTCGCACTTTGCCATTCGTGACGGACTGCTTTTCCGTCGCAACTATCAACCCGGAGGTCGCAAGTGCTCTTAGTAATTCCGCGCCACCTACGCTCTGAAATGTGTGCCTGTTTTCACGAAGAGCCACATTCCGCCCATGCTGGTGCCCCAAAACATACCAGCACTTGCGTTTTGCGGTACTACTTACTAGGCATGTACCGCTTCGTTCATCAATAGGTCCGTTCGTGTGTACGATGCCAACGCCAAAAATATCCTCACCACCAAGAAACTGGGCCTTTCCAGTCCTTACCTTGTCCAGCAAGACCATTGGACTGTGTAGGAATCTACCTTTATGTAACTCTTCCTTGCACTGCAGATTGCAACCGATGGGCCGCTGTTGCTGTCAACTACTTGACCCGGTACGCCGAGACTGCCGCCCTGCCTGCAGCTAGCGCACGCGAAATAGCATCCTTCCTACTTCGGCACTTTATTTTACGGCATGGAGTGCCCCATGAACTCCTCAGTGATCGAGGAAGGTGTTTTGTCTGAAGTTTTAGAAGCCCTTCCTAAATCCTGCTGCACGATCCATCGCACCACCACGGTGTATCACTCTCAGACCAATGGACTCACCGAACGATTCAGCCGCACTCTCTGTGACATGCTTGCTATGCTTGCTATGCGGACCATTCCGACTGGGACGCATTACTACCATTCGTGACCTACGCATACAACACCGCCACGCAGGTCACGTCCGGCTTCTCTCAGTTTTTTCTTTTGTATGGCCTTGAGCCTTCATGCACACGGGACACCATACTTCACTATCGGCCCGATGAGTCAGAGTGCACGCCCATCTCCGACGTTGCCACGCACGCTGACGAGTGTCGCCAGTTGGCGCGATTGTTAACTAAGGAAGATGAACAGCGTCAGCACTTTAATCAATCTTCATTGCAATAAATATATATATATATATATATATATATAGTCAAACGCTTGTATAGCGAAGCGTGCGGGACGGTGGTAATTGTTTGTTATTCACGTCACTTCGCAATATGCGTCGCGAAATAAATTGACACCCTATAAAGCAGATAAGCATACATAATCAGCAGAAGTTTATTCAATCTTACAAGAAGATGAAGATTAGAAAGCAAAATTATACAGACGAGGGTGCCATAGTCGAGACTGCACCAGAACCCCTGGGTAAATATTACATAGAAGAATAAAACACAGTGAAAGCCGCTAGAATCATATTATACAGTGGCATATTGTAGAGCTATATGCATTGCAGCGTAGTAATATAAAATATAAAAAAGTTTTGACAATATAGCAATAAAAATAGGTAGTATACTTAGGTGGACTCGAAGTGGGAGAAAAAAAGGACAACGAGAATAACAGGAAACGCAATGTAAAACAATAGTAATATTCAAAAGAACACCAAGAAATTTTCACGAGATAGAAAACCCTAAACCGTGTATCTAGGTGAATTTCTAAACACCCTATGCCACAAGAAACAAAAGCACGCATAAATACATTCACTCAGTATGACAAAACACGATGAAGCATAAAGAAAAAAAAGGAATTAAAGGAAAATGTAACATAAATTAATAAAAAACCAGTGCAGCACTACAAACATAGATTCTGCAAAAAAAAAAAACAATACGCAAAAGTGCAACGAATAATACTCAAAAATACACAAAAAAATTTACTATGACTGTTATGTACCATTAGGCACTCTAGAAGAAACTTTTTAAGAACCCTTTTAAATGATGATAAAGATGATACAGCTTCGATTTCATCTGGCAGGCTGTTAAAGTTTGCAATAACTGAAAAATGCGAATGCATTTTACCATAGTTAGTGGAATAAAGTAAGCAAATAATTAGAATTAGCAGCGAACTTATATGTTCATTTACATCAGATTTAAACTCCAACAGGCAAAAAAAAAGTTACAATTTTCTTCTGCACAGTAGTATTCTGCACGATAACCTGACGCTATCGAGATTCACGGCATGCTGCGGAGCGAGGTCAGGGAGTGACGAGATATATATCTGTAGCACGTCAAATGCCGCTATCGCTTCGCGGGTACTCATAACGCTTGGCTCCTCTGCAAGCTCTTCATCGCTACTCGCCTGGTCACTTGTGGCGTCCCTTTTCTCTATGAGGGCCTCCACGATGTCGTCAGCTGTAAGGTCACAGCAAATTAGCACCTGGTCGTCCACCGAGACGTAATTGTCGGCAGTCACAACCAATGCGGTGTCGCAACACGCACCGTGCGTGTTTACGGACTCCTGCAGCTCCTTTCCTGAAATGGGTGACTCACGATCATCGGTACATCTATCGGCTGTGTCATCAGCTCCAGTGAAGCCGGCATTGCGCCAGCAATTGCGCACAACGTCGGCGGGCACCTTCTATCATGCGCCGGTTACCATTTCATGGGCCTAGCGGATGTTGATCTAAGTTGGCCCTTCAATATTTTGTTGGAGGTTGAACAGAATTTGCTGCAGCATCATCTACGGTAGCGGGCTTTACCGGACCGTATGAACCCTTGGTCCAACGGCTGCAGCACCGACGTAAAATTCGGCGTCAGAAAAAGCACTTCCACGTGATTTAGCGCTGGGATCTTGTCGTGTGCGGCGCAGTTGTCGATCTTGTCGGCGCAGTTGTCGGCGCAGTTGTCGGCGCAGTTGTCGATCGAATCTTGCGATTCTCAAGGCGCATTGTTTTCTTCAGTTGCAAAAGCCAGGTTTGAAAATAGTCCGCCGTCATCCAGGCCTTTGTTCACAACATAATCTGCTGGAAGGCTAAGAATGCCCTTAAAGCATCGTGGCTTTGCCGACCTCCCAATCAATAGTGGCTTCTGCTTTTCAGTCGCTGCGGCATTGCAGCAGAGCAGCAGAGTCAGATGTTGCTTGAACTTTTCCCCCCTTTGCAGCGATCTGTTTTATCGCGCAAGGTCTTTTTAGGTAGCAACTCATAAAAAAGAGCAGTTTAGTCGCATTTAATGTGCCTTCCGGCCTGTACTCGTGCCGCACTCTCAGCAGTTCGGACTCACGCCAATTGCGGCGAGATCCTGCATGCGTCGGCCTCTTCACAAGCCACAGTTTTGAAAACAATGCCATGTCGTTGTTTAAAGCTTCTCCGCCAGCCGCTCGTCACTTTAAAGTCCGCTTCATAAACGCCGAGGGCGAAGAAAAATTGCTTGGCCTTCTGACACAGCAACGGTCCGCTGACAGGAAGCATCCTTGCACGTACATCGGCAAACCACGTGTAGACGGCGGCGTCAATATCCTGAAATGTGGCTGCGCGGACCCGCTTTCTTGACGGGTCCGATTATTGTTTGGCCACTTGCTTCTGTATTTTTTCTTTGTCCTTAAGGAACGTCGACAAGGTGGATGCGCTGATACCGTACTCCTCGGCTACGTCCTTTTTTTTTCTGGCCGCTCGGCACGGCACTGATGATCTTCTTCTTCTCATCGAGGCTGAATTGTTGTCGCTTTTTAGTCCCTGCGCCTTCACCTGCACTCATCAAGATTCCAAGACGTTGCAAGAGGAACACAGCGCAATCGAACAACTATGCTACCGGCAGGATCAGGCACAGACTCGCTTCTCTCCGCAGTCAGGCAGTGCGCGCATGCGCACACTTAGCTGACTCTTCTTACGCCGTTTTTCTGCTGCCGCCTCCCTAAGGCTAGCTCGAAAACTTTCCTCCAAATCGTCATTGCCCTTTGTTTCTTCCTTCTCGCAACCGCCCTGTCATTCTAAAAAAATCTCAAATACACGTTTCATCCCAAATTTGCACACCGACCGCCCCTTTTCCTTCTTTCTTCTCGCTAAAAAGTGCAAGTGCCCCGGGAACAGCAGAACAGCGAGTCTTGACTTGGGACCACGCCGACGTACCGTGCCTGTTTTGTGCCATTTCTCCTTTTATTCATTACACTGTAGACCCTGCTGCGACGACGAAACTTGGTCCAGACTGCTTTTCCGCCAGCAGGAAAACAGTGAAGGGAGCGGAACAAAAGGAAGGCCACCCAACCTGGAAGTTAAGAGGCGACATGGGAATTGTTTGTAGATGTCTTCCGCGCACCTGTTTTTTCTACTCGGCGCATGTGGACACAAGAAAGGCCGACGGTACACCTGGTTGAGCTCCAGGCCAACGGCTTAAAAAGAGCGAGTAACCGCAGTCGGGCCACGCCGCAATTCTGCGCAGGCGTTTGCGCCGCGGCAGTGATTGTGTTCTTCGCCCCGAGGGCCAAATGCGCAATTAGGCGAAACGTTCCCTCTAGGGCTTCTGCGTAAAAGGAAACATGTGGGCTTCCCAGGGAGGAGTTTTGTGGGAGAAAACACTAGCCCTCGCTTACGCGCACTGCTTCGAAAATATTTCGAAAAGATGGAGAAAGAGGGGGGGAGTAGAACTCCGACCTCCCGCTGGCTACATCTCTGAGCAGCAGTGCAGCGGCGTTGTCGCCCCTTTTTTTATTTTTGTAGTTCTTTCAAAGATAGCCCGGGGTAACCTTGGTCACGCCATTTGCATTAGCGAGTGCCATCGGCGGCAGCAGCGGGTCGCGTCTACGCAGCCCCGAGCCTATATTGAGCAGCCCGGTTGCTCAGGTTCGGTTCGCTGCTGTGCGTTACCACGTGTGCGGCTAGCCGTATCCGTTATCAAACAACAATTCAGCGATTGAGACCGCATGATTTTCTTCGTTAAAGAGTCAAATTCGCTGTAGTGGTATTCGCTTCGCTGTAGTAGCGTTCGGTGCAGCGGCGTTTGACTGGATATATATTTATATCTATATAAATTTATATATATATATATATATATATATATATATATATATATATATATATATATATGGGAAATGAGGGGCTCCATGAAATAAGACAGAAAATAAGGGGGTTGGTAGTCAAGAAAACCTCGGAAAGCAAAGGGGAGGTTGTGGTGGGTCATAGAAAGAGATGAAGAATATTTTGAGTCGAAAAGTGGCGCTGGCTACCACCCCCAAGTGCAGAAACAAAAGTACCTTAACATTAACACCCGAGAAAGTGCTGGGGAAACAGCCCCGCCGGTAGCGTAGTAGTTGTCGCACCAGACCGGTATTCTGGAGGTCGTGGGTTCGGATCCCACCCGGCCGGAATTTTTCGCCACTTTCTTTTCGACTCAAAAAAATTCTTCATCTCTTTCTATGACCCACCACAACCTCTCCTTTGCTTTCCGAGGTTTTCTTGTCTGCCAACTCTTATTTTCTATATATAAATAAATATATATATATATATATATTCACGACTGTTTAAATCATAGGTTAGAGCAAGCAACGGCCCGAGTACACACACCACGATGATCAATATTACAGAGATGAGGACGAAGTTCTAGAGCACGTTCACTAATGATGATAATATGCAGATGAAGAGGAAGCGCTGATGGCAGTCCGAAGATCCCACACCAAGACCGACTGTGCCAACCGGTTCCGATAGATTGACGAAGGATGCTCACACTTCCGCGTCACCCTTGCGAAGTTGGCCGCCTGGCCACTAATCAATCTGGAGCACGGCGTCTGAAGAGCTTGAGGCGAGATGTATAGACTATTTCGACGCCATGGCGGTGACGGTCTGTTACGGGGCCTATTGGTGCGATGCGGTAATTAACTGGAGAAGTGTCTTTCAGGACGACGTAAGGGCCGAGGAAACGCTGAAGGTAAATCTCACAAAGACCAGGCTTCTTGTCGGGGGTCCATAGGACGACTTCATCACCATGGTGAAAACGAATGGAAGATTGTGTCGAGTCGTATCTTGTCATTCTTACTTGCTGATGAGCTTTAGTGTGCAAGCGTGCTTGTTCGCGGCAATATGCGAGCCGTGAAATATACTGCTCATGGGTTTGTGCGTCGGAGGAATCAGGGGCGGAGCAGAAAGCTTACGAAGGTGAGCGGCCGAAGACAAGAAAGAACGGGGAGTAGCAAGTAGTACGCTGAAGTGCAGTGTTGTAAGGAAAGGTGATGAAGGGGAGGAAAATGTACCAGTTGCGATGGTCGGTGCTTATATACACAGAGATAATGTCAGAGAGGGTTCGGTGAAAACGTTCGGTTAAGCCGTTTGTCTCGGGGTGGTAGCCGGAAGTAGTCTTGTGCACGACGCAAGAGCTTCTCAACAATGGTAGCCAGGAAGGCTCGCCCTCTGTCGCTAAGAAGTATGCCTGATGCACCGTGGCGCAAAATGATATGATGTAGAATGAATTCGGCGACTTCTGCGGCTGTCCCAGTGTGTACGGCTGCAGTTTCAGAATATCTTGCCAAGTGATTGACCGCCGTCACTATTCACCGGTGACCGGACTGCGTGATGGACAAAGGTCCAAACAAGTCTATTCCGACAGTCTGGAAAGGCGCGAAGGGACAAGTGAAGGGCTGAAAAAAACAGGCATTGGGAGCCGTCGATTGTTTGCGACGCTGGCAAGATGCGCCCGAGGAAACGTATTTTGCGAAAGCTGTTGCGATCCCAGGCTAGAAGTAGCGGCTGCGCACCCTGTCATAGGCCTTCTCAAATCCAATGTGCCCAGCCGTGGCCTCATCGTGACAAGCTTCCAAAATCGATGTGGGAAGAGAACGGGGTACGACAGGGACCCATTTGTGGCCGGTAGGGTGGTAGTTGTGACTGTGAAACGTGCCATGCAGGAGTTGGAACTTGTCGAGTTGACGGCGAGCAAAGTAGTCAGGTATAGGACCTCAGTATGCATCCGCGCTCTGCCACGAAAGAAGCTGTGGAGGGTCTTCCACGGCAGGAGACGTAACGGGTGCTACTTGGAGTACGGTTGTCTGGACCTCTCCCGCAGGTGACAGAATGGTGGCCAGAGGGCATCGAAACAGGACGTAAGCATCTAGAGGTTTACGGCTGCACTTATGTGTGACGACGAAATCATACTGCTGCAGGGGGAGAACCTAGCGGCCTAGGCGTCTGGACAGGTTCTTGAGGGAAGACAACCAGTACAGAGCGTGGTTGTCAGTTACTATTGTGAAGTGGCGCCCATAGAGGTATGGGCGGAATTTTTAACAGCCCACACTACTGCCAGACACTCTTGCTCCGTGATGGTGTAGTTTTGTTCAGCGCTTGGCAGTCATCGACTGGCATAGGGAACTACTCTTTCCTGATTCTGGGCTTCCCACTACAGAAGGACAGCGCCAAGAACATGACCGCTGGCGTCTGCGAGGAGTATTGTGAGGCTCTTTTTGTCGAAGTGGCGCCGTATAGAGCGAGACGTGAGAGCATCGTTAAGGGCTTGAAAGGCTGCTTCACATTCACTCGACCAGTCGTAGGGCGTGTCAGACATTAAAAGCTTGTGTAAAGGAGAAGCAGTGGCGCAAATTTCAGCACGAAGCGACGGAAGAAAGAAGCCAAGCTGAGCAGCTCCGTAGATCTTTTAACAGGAGCGGACGAGGCAATCAAAAACAGCGGCGATGTTGCCAGGATCAGGTTGTATGCCGTCTTTGCTGACCACATCGTCCAATACCTTAATAGTCTTACTCGCAAAGCAGCATTTCTCTGCATTAGGCTGAAGCCAAGCGCGGGCAAGACATGCTAATACTTCTAGGCGCTTTATGTGCGCGGCGAACGTGGACGAGAAGATGACAATATCGTCAAGATAGCAGAAGCACGTTTTCTATTTTAGGCCACGCAGAACTGTATCCATCATCCCTTCCTACCTGGTCGGAGCATTGCACACCCCGAACAGCACCCCGTTGAACTCATAAAGGCCGTCAGGCGTGGCGAATGCCGTCTTCTCTTTGTGCAGCGGAATTTGCTAGTAACCTGACCGTAGTTCCAGACTGAAAAAATACTCAGCGGAGCCTTGGAGGAAGTCTAGAGCATCGTCAATGTGAGGCATTGGGTACACATCCTTCCGAGTGATCTTTATTAGCGCTCTGTATTCAACGCAGAAGCGCACTGAGCCATTCTTTTTCTCCACCGAGACGACAGGTGAAGACCACGGGCTTGCCGAGGGAAGTATGATGTTGCGTTTGAGCATGTCGACCACATTGTCGTCAATTATTTGTCTTTCTGATGGTAAGACACTGAATGGACGACGGCGAACTATGGCGGGGCCATCAGTGTTGATGCAGTGCCTTGTGGTTTAAGTCTGCAAAATAGAGGGGGAGCACGAGTCGAAGGAAGCTTGGTATTTAAAGAGCACGTCTAGAAGTGACATTTTTTCTGAAAAAGTGAGAGGGGGCTGATGACCGCAACGAGAAGAGGTGTGGGGAGGCAGAAACCGAATTGGGTGGACCCTGTAGAGTTATTGCGGGCGGGAGAGCGGCGGCAATTTCGTCATTAACTGATCCAATCGTGCAATCCTTTGAGAGCAGAATTGGTTCTGGTGTCGTATTCCGAACAGTAATGAGTGCAGTCCCTTGTGTAAATCGGACAAGACCCACAGCTACTGTAATACCCTGCGATAGCAAACGAGCAGAGGGCACAACAAGGACGTCTCCTCCAGTAAAGGCTCAAGCCGAAATCGGCAAGATGTGCTCGCAGCTAGGAGGGTTAACACATTCTGCTGTCAAAGTCACCGACTCTGTTAAATCGGAAATCACGATGTCTTCTGTATCCAAGATGTCGATGGCGGGTTCACGACGTGAAATGATAGCAGACGTCGAAGAGAGAACGTCCAAGCCCAATATCAGCTTGTGGGCACACGGAGAGAGTACAGCACACAATATGTGGTAGGTACAGTATCCAGAAGGTGTATATGCTGTCTCATTAAAACCGCGCAAAGATCACCCTACGTAGGGAGTCCGCCCTTTTCGTAAGCGTTTACAGAAATCGCCATGGATAATCGAAAAGCTTGCGGCCGTATCAATAAAAGCTTGTACACGAGTCGCCTCAACCGATACCGATAACATATTAGCTGTGTGACCTGGGGGAATTTCAATTTTCGAAACTGGTGCAGTTTTCCCACAAAAAAGCTGCAGGGCCTCGTTTCCTGCCAACTGGTTAGTCTCATGAGAGACAGGGCGAAGCGGAGACGATGTGCGGCGATACGGTGACGAAGATCGGCGGCGCCCTTCTCGGGAATCGTGATGAAAAGCTGGCTAGCCAGGTAGAGATGACGAACGGTGTATAGAAGGCTTATAGGACCGTGGACGGTTACCAGAACCAAAACAAAAGCCATCCCGTTTGTTGACAACGTAGCCACGTCTTTCGTCATGCTGGCGTCGCCTGCAGAAACCATAGTTGTGACAAGGGATTCCACAATAATAACATGTAGGCCGGCGAGTGCGGAGGTCGTGGTGTCGATGATGATGATGGTTGGGTTTTTATGGCGCAAGGCCGACTAAGGGTAAGAGCGCCAGAGAAAAGGTTATTCAATGAAGTGAAGTGGTTACCATAAAAATGTAGGTAAAAAATTGGGTCAACCGAACGTAGTAAAATCAGTTAAAGATAATGATGATGGCTGGTGTATGGGGCCAGATTTGATTATGCGTGATGAGAAATGAGGTTTAAAAACTGAACGTCTGACAAATACTCAAACACACGTTTCACGGAAACCATGGCATCGTCACCAAAAAACAGCAATGGATGTAGGGGGATATGTTGTCTGTAGAGTTCTTTGAAATGTTTGTGTCGTGTTGTGTAAAGTGTCGTGCATGTGATTAGTATGTGTACTACGGATAGGGCCTCTCCGCACCTGTTGCACTGGGGTCTAGAAGATCCCGTAAGCAGATACGAGTGCGTTGCATGGGTGTGCCCTATCAGCAGCCTACCCAAGGCGACTTCCGTGTGTCTGTTGTGTGAGTCAGCTGTGTACCGTCCCAAGTGTGGCTTTATTACATGTAGTTTGTTGTCTGTCTGTTCGTTCCAGTGTGTTTGCCATGTTCTCGCGGAAGTGTTGTCTTATGTGTGGCTCGAGGTATGTATGTGGTACGGTTGTTATGTGTACAATGTTTCTCAGTGCAGCATCAGGGGCCCTCTCGTCTGCGAACTCGTGCCCAGTGATCCGAGCGTGTCCAGGGACCCAGCCGAGGAGCAGCTCATGCTTTTGTGCATACATGGACATGATAGTGTTGAATACAAGATATATATGTGGTTTTTGGGGGCTCGTGCGATGACAGTGCGCGAACAACACTAAAAGATTCTGTATAGATGATGAACTTGTAATTTGATTTTAAAGAATTTCGTACAATCAGTGAAATTTCGTACCCTTCTGCTAAAAAAATGATGTGTGCACACTCATAGTTCTGCCTTCATTGAAATTCGGATCATGAGCAGCGCATGGCCCCATAGTGGAGTTTTTAGAAGCGTCACTATAAAATTCTGCACATGTGTATTTAAACTGCGAAGACAGAAAGTGCTGCAGTATTGCAGCTCGTGGTACCCAATTTTTGTCACGTTTTATAAAAGAAAGTTCGCACGAAACAAGGAAAACTTTCCAAGGCGGGAAAATGTTTGAAAAGGATGACGTGTACACATCTAAAAACAAAGCACTGAGATCTGAGGCTCGCTCTCTCACTCTAAGTGAAAAGGGCAGAGGAAAGAATGGGCGATTTACAAAGAGCAGAGACGTTGATGTATCGTTAAAAACAGAATAAAAAGGATGGTTATTCAGTGATGAAATCTTGAAAGCATAAAGAAAATCCATGTACGTTCGTTGATTCTGAAGACTTCACTTATTACACTCGACATAATGACTCTCGACACCCGCGGTGAGACGAAGCCCCAAGTGTAGCACAGGGTCAAGAATTCCCAACGCTGTTTTAATCGCCGACCCATAAAGCACACTGCCATAGTCCAAACGAGACGTAACCAAAGCAGTATAGAGCCGTAGTAAGAGTTCGTTGTCGGAACCATACGATTCGTGGGAGAGAACCTTCAGAATATTCATTGTTTTCAAACTTTTTGTTTAGGTTCCTCGATGTTTGGAATGAATTTGAGTTTATGGTCAAACACAACACCTAAATACTTGTGCTGCTTGTGCACAGGAAGCGACACGCCATTAAGAGGAATGTCTGGGTCCGGAAGGAACCCAAGCCTCCTAGAGAACACAACGCAGGAGCTTTTTGCAAGATTCAATATAAACTCATTCTTCTCTGCCCTGCCAGCAAGCTTCTTGACAAGAAGCTGGACTTTACGTTCGCATATTGACATATTACATGATTTAAAAGATATTTGCACGTCGTCTACATACATATAATAAGAGATTGTTGGTGGCAGTGCCTTTCCAAGAGAGTTCATCTCTACTATGAAGAGAGTACAACCGAACACGCCACCTTGCGGCACGCCACGTTGTTGGACGTGAACCTTTGAAAGTGCACAACGAACTCATACTCTGAACGTTCTCTCTGACAAATAGCTAACAAGGGTGTTCAACATGTTACCCGAAACACCGAATGACTTAAGGTCACTAAGGATCCCATAACGCAAAGCAGTGTCGTACGCCTTATCGAGTTCGAAGAAGACAGTTAAATAGTCCTGCGTATGTACGAAGGCATGCTTGATGTATGAGGCAAGTGCAACCAGTTGATCGTTCGTCGATCGCCCCACCTTGAAGCCTGCCTGGCAGGTCTCGAGAAGACCATTGTACTCGAAGAAGTACACGAACCTGCGATTGATCATCTTCTTTAAGAGTTGGCACAGGCAGCTCGTCAAAGCTATTGGACGGTAACTTGAGAGGGACGACGGGTCCTTTCCCTCCTTCAAGAAAGTTACTACAATGGCCTTCCACCAAGTATGTGGAATGTGCCCCGAAAGTCATATTTTATTATATAGATGTAGAAGTGCGTCAAGTGTGTCTGCGTGTAGGTGTTGTATCATTGTATATGTACTGTTGTCTGGGCCTGGAGCTGAGGGCTTACACGTGCTCAGAGTAGCCCTCAGCTCATGTAGTGAAAACAGGGAGTTGTAAGAAGTCTCTGATTTGTTGTTGTCGTGTAGGGACTGTATTTCACTATACTTCAGGATGTGTTCATGTATGTGCTGAACTGGACACGTGTTGGAAGTGTTGTGCGAGTGTGTCAGCCTGGTCTTCCAGAGTGTCCTCTGTTGTATTGACCAGGGGCAGGCTGTGTGTCTGTTGACTTTTGAGTTTGCATATACGTGTCCTTACCTTGCGTGTGTCTGTGTATGAGTTTATATATGTTATGAATGAGCGCCAACAATCTCTTTTTGCCTCACAGCACACACGTTTTCCGTAAGCCTTGGCCCGTTTGAACAAGAGGAGGTTTCCCGAAGAGGGGTACCGACGGAGGATACCCCACGCCTTGTTCTGGGCCTCTCGCGTCCGCCTACAGTTCTATTCCACCACGGCCTCTGCTGGTTGCGCGGGGCACCAGAGGCCTGCTGAATAGACTTTTCGGCGGCATCGAGGATGTGCGCCGTGAGCAGTTGGGTAGCTTCTTCAACGTGTAGGTGCCCTATGGATGTGTGGTGTAGTTTAGACGTATCTGTAAATGTATTCCAGTTAGCTCTTGCTTCAATAAACCTTTTATGGGAAGATAGACTGCTCGGGCCTGTACCTATATACGTTAATGAAGTGGGGAACTGTCACTGCCATATTGGTCCATGCCCACACCCCACTCAAGACATGGAAAAAGAATTGCAGAAGCAATAGCCAGGTCAAGATGTGAGTATGTGTTGTGACCTCTGTTAAGGTGTGTAGGCTGTTTATTGCTGAAAAGGCATGCTCCTTAAGATGTAAGAAATTTCTCTATCAGGCGACCTCGGGCATTCGTTCTGGAGGAGCCCCAAAGAGAGTTATGTGCAATAAGGTCGGCTGTTAGAATGAATGGTTCGGGCAGCTGGTCGACCAGCGCCTCGAAGTCAGAGCTCAAAAGTGCATAATCAACACGAATGTAAATAGAGCATACCGTTACCAACCTATTAAAAAGTATTGTGCGTATGGCTACAGCCCCGAGGATTGTACTCGAGGTTATAGGGTGGCATGCTAAGAATTTTCGGGCGGTTATGGCCACACCACCAGAAGAGTGCGTGCAGCCATCCCTGTCCTTTCTGTATACCAGGTAATTATTCAAGAAATTTGTGTGTTTGGAATTCAGATGTGTTTCCTGGACACACATTACACATGGCTGATTAGCATTACGTATTTCGTGTACATCGTCAAGATTTTTAAGGAGGCCTCTGCAGTTGTATTGAACTATGTTTTCTGTTCCCATTACTTAGTGTGAGAGCTACTGCAGTGTGTACATCTTTCGGGGCTGTGACTTTTGGATTGGGCATTTTGGGCCTTTCTGTAGGCTTGGACATCGAAGGCGGCTCCTTGCTCTGCGTTGGATTCAAGAACGGCACGATGTCCATCTGGTCGTCCGATGTCCTGGGTGTGCGCGTCGAACCGGGCCCCCCGGACTTGGCCCCCACTTCGCGGGCCCTTCGTTTGACCCGCCACTGCCGCAGGTTGCGGGGGCGCCAGAAGTGGCGCGGGAGGTGCGGTGGCGATGGAAGCCGTGCGGGGCCCCTGGTGTCCATGGCACCCTTTAACGCACTGGAGGACGGGAACGGAACCGGTCCCGACGGAAGAGGTTGCCACCACAACCGCTGCTGGCTCATTTAGCGGTGCGGAGGCGGGTTGGGCTGCCATAGGCAACCCAGGGGCGGGCGTGGGTGGGACCAAGTTTGACTCGCGAAACTGCGTCCCCACCGAAACCAGACGCCGCTCAGCCCCCCGGTATGCTGCGTCGTGGTACCTCCCCAGAGGGACAGAGGCGAACCTCTAGCGCGCCTCTGGGAAAGTGATGTTTTCAGGGGCCTTGATGTTAAGGATTTTCTTTTCTTATTGAAACTTTTCGCATTTTCTGGAGTAGGCCGCATGTGGGCCATGGCGGTTTACACAAAGAAGTTGTTGCACGTTGCAGTTTTAGGACGGGTGATCGTGCTGGTCGCATGTTGCGCAGGTAAGTCGGCCGTGACAGGTGTTTGTGCCGTGCCCGAACCGTTGGCACTTGAAACAGCGCCATGGGTTTGGGATGTAAGGCCGGACTGAGCAACGGATGTAACCTGCGTTGTTGAATTCTGGAAGGGTCGACTTGTCGAACGTTAGGATGAGGTGCTTTGTCGGTATTTGTTTATCGTCTCTGCGGATGATTATGCGCCTGACCGCTGTTACGCCCTGACTACGAAGGCCTTCCAGCAGGTCAGCTTCAGATTCAATGATTAGGTCATATTCCGAATTCACGCCCTGGGAGCCCTTTAGGATGCGGTGTGGCGTGATTCGGATGGCCAGATCGGCGATGCGGGTTTGTGCAAGTTGTTTATCAGCCTGATCTTGGCTACTGACTTCAACAAGGATATCACCCGTCCTTTGTTTTTTGGCATTATATGATTTGCCGATGACACCTTCAAAAAATTTGGAGACGAGAAATACTGACTTTGAAGCAACTGGGTTCAAATGGTCAACTGATTCTATCACTAAGAAGCGAGAGTAATTGTTCGGTTTCGGAATACTCAAGTTGGGAAGTGGTGGAAAGGAAACTTGAAAAGGGGTCGATCACGTTTGGGGGGTTTGGAAAATGCCATATGATACATTGGAAAGCAGGGAGACGGGGGTACCTTCTCTTTGACCTTACCCTGGTAGTCAAAGAGGTGTCAGCGCTCCCAGCCTGGTAGACAGGCAGAGAGCCCATCGGCCGGAGCTTCGCCAAGGCTCCGACGGCCACCATTACAGGTTTATACCATTCACCTTGAAAACACATCACCAGGGTAGGTCGCAACTTATGTTGGGGGGCTCGGGGTCCATGGTATCACCAGTACCGTCACAAAGATTACTCAAGGTGCCCTGTGCAGGGGCGGGGGTGTCGCCACGTCTGCAGGTAGGTCTGCTGGTGAGCAGCAACTGGCGCCAACGGCCAGGGCGTGCGGCTTGCGACTTCGGAATACGACGGCTTGGTTACCGCTGCCGGCAGAGGGGACGACGAATGGCCGGACAGAGACGCCAGCTCCTTCTGAACTATTTCACGAAGCCCAAGTGCACGAGTGCTGCAACGAACACTGGCACTGCATAGTGATGGTTGTTCACTAAGCTCTTCACGAATTATGGCACGAATCATCGTGCGTAGCTCATCATTGGCGAGATAGGCAGGTGCCAGCGTAACTCCGCGTCACGGTGGCCATGGTCTCGCTTAGCCAGACTACGAGCCCTACCGCAACATATGTTCCCTGTATCCCCGGCGTTATGGGACCCCGTGTACTCTTGCCTCGAAATTTGATCCTGAAGCTCACCAACCAAACAAACTTAGCTAAGGCGGACCCTCGCACCGTCGAACAGGCCATCCAGCCAGCAGCCCACTTGACGAAGCAAGAATGCCACCCGTTCTTCATGAAGCTACTACGCCTTCAAAATCTGCTAGCGGTGGATGCATATCTATATTCGGCAGCAGCATATCTTTTCACACCTAAGAAGATTGCTAGCCTAGTCAAATGGCACCCCACCATAATGGATGAGGCCAACAACCTGAACAACGCTCAGGGTGTTAAACATGGCGTGTCTCTTGACCTCTCAGAAGGCTTCACGCAGTCCGAGCTTCTCGTACCGTCACGAAAAATTGTTGACTTTTGCCGGACTTGTCAGACGGCCTCCCTTCTTATCAGAAACGAAGGACCCACCCTAGGTCGCCGCTGCTGTCCTCTGTTTGAATATTTTCACACTCTACCAGAACCACCCCAAAAGCTAGCAATGTCTTCACTGCTTCAGCATGAAGCACCAGACCCTCGTCTGCCCTAAGTGAAATGTGTTCCTGTGCTGCGCACATGTGGCACCAAGTTTCCTCCAGACCAGTCGCTGTCCGACACTCGTCCCGACTGTGAGCCTCGCTGCCCTACAAGAGAGACGACGCCACGAAGCCACTGCGGTAGCGCACGAGCATTAGGCGAGGGCGGTATATGAAATCGAAGAGAAACATCGACTGACTGTTTCAGCCACAGGTTGGCCAGCTTTGTCAACGTCTTACCGGTGAGTACTTCTGGCTTGCTCACGCAGCCGTAGCAAAGGACGAGAAAAATCACCTCAGGGCATCAAGAACCAGAACCGGAGCCGGAGAAAAAGGCAGGAGAAATCCCCCATGGCATCACGAACCGGAACTGGAGCCGCTCCAATTGTCCAGCGAAAGAGTGGGGCTGAAAGTCAACCATTCTTATTTACCCTGAAACCTTGGATTTCCTCCACACCTGGCTTCCAGAAAGCACGAGGTTATCGCCAACGTACCGTGCGTCAACTGCCCGGCACCTGCTCCAACTCGACAAATGCGCAGCCCATCTAATCTCTTCTCACCAAAATCTACACCCTCCGTCAATCCTCCTGCCGCCAACCCTTCACTTCCCCAAACAACGCACCCAACAACCTCTTCTTTACTTTCCCCGGCTCCACAAGTCAACTCAAGGTCCGCCCCTCTCTCGTCGTCCAAAGTTATGCAGCCCATTCTTGCACACATTGATATTCAAAGCATTGTTCGTGCCCCCTTGAATCAATTGATCCATTCATTGCTTGAACAAGTAGTCCTTTCAAATATATCTTAAGCTCTATCTCCGATTTTCGCTGACCTTCAAGAGCTTACCGCCCGCCTTGCTTCGCTAGAAGATGACCGCCTTCCACATAAACCCACACCCACTTCGGCCAAATACTGCGATTCGATGCAAAATTAATAATACGGCATTGGCTCCATACCCTCCCCATCTCAGTATATCCCTCATAGTCTGGCATTAGAATTCTGGTTGTATACGAACCAAGAAAAACGTTCCCCTACAGCGCATAAAAATTAAGGGAAAAGCCCAGATATCTTAGTTGTTCAAGAAGCTGGAGGGTCATTTCCACTACACGGCTAGGAAGTGTTTTCGCAACCTACTATCACCCATCGTCGCCGAGGCGTTTTAAACACCAGCGCCACACCCACCATGACACTTGCCTACGTGCGTAAAGCCCTACCTACCACCAAAAATGACAACACGCATGGTACTACACCCTTGCACGAACATGTCAGCCCAACGAATCAATTATGCGACAATCTACGCGGGGTCATCAATGTGTACTGGAGCCCCAAACAACCTTCAGCACTTTTGCCTACACTACACACCCTCAGCCCTACTGCGAGTGCTCTTGATAATACCCTCTCATTGGTGACTTCAAATGTACTTACACTACGTGTGGTTACGATCGTATGGCGCCCCTAAGCAGTACCTAAGCAAAATTTGTTGACAGTCCTCAGTTTACACTCCTCACTGAAAAATCTCTCCCTATACTGCTTGGGACAGGTCAGGAGTCGGACACCACCCTAGATCAGGCATGAATTCACGGACTTCTAAAAGCAACATAGAAGAAGACTCAAGAAACTCTAGAAAGCGATCATAATGTTCTCAAAATGCATGCTCATTTTAGTCCATCATCTGTAAATCTGGAACCAACCTTCGTCGTGAAAAACTCGTCAACTGGTCAGATGCTAGAGCAGCATTGGACGCCACTGACACGCGTAATGTGTCCATATTCATGTGGAGTTCTGTGATACATTCAAAGATTTGCCGATACAGTAAACAGATGCCATTTATGCCGACGATATCAGCTTTTGGAGTTTCCGAGGCAGTCCGCGGGCTCATGAGCGCACCCTCCAGCATCGCTAGGATAATATCCAAGCTAATTCAAAATCCTCGGGCCTGAAATGAACCCAAAAATTACCAATGCGTCTTTGCTCTTAATCACATAGACCCGTCTTCAGGCTCTGTCAGGAGCCGATGTAGAGCCATTCATTTTTCCAGCAAATTAAACAGAGGCCACATTTGCAGCATCAAAGCCAGAACTGCCGCGGTTGGTCGACCTGAAGACATCATCTATCAAGACTGTAATGTACCTTCTAGTACAACTGCTGAAATTCAAGCCATTGCCGATTAGACCCTGCTGCAAACACATTATTCTGGCCAATTTACGCAAGGATAGTCAATGTGCCCTACGAGAATTTGCAACCAACTCTTTAGCTGCTCACAATCATCACAAGCTGACTTGTTACAAGGCAGCCCACAGTCACGTGCACATATTTCTAAAACGGGTCCCCGGACACAAGGAAATTGTTCGAAATGAAAGGGCTCATGCTCTAGCTCGAGCTAATCGAAACACGGGAGACCCCCTACCCTTTCCCCTGGACTACACCCCTAAGAAAGAGCGCGCCGTCGATGGCAAGGCTCGGAGGCTACTACCGAAAAACCTTCGCAGTTCTCGCCTCTATCTTCCTCCTCCATTTCAGACTTCACGCTCCATGAAGGCACTTAAATCCGCTAGGATCAGACTCTCTCCCTCCCTTGAGACCTAGTTCTTCACTATAGACTCCAGATGGTACGCCCCACTGTCAGTTGTGTGGTGCCTATCCCGACGTAAAACACACTTACTAGACATGTTCTCGCACGAGGCGATCACCTCAGTTTCTTGATCCACACCTTTTACCGCCCGACATTCCATGCTCATGAGAAAGCTGGGCCGCTGCTCCATCTGAACTTCGCCCCATTCTTCGGCCTCGCCTCGCCCACAACATCGCCACGTGTGAGGGCGGACACCTGCGGAATTCACACCTGAACGCATTCCAGGCCCAAAAGAACCCCATTTTCGGCAGCCCGGGCTAGCGCAACCTAAAATAAAGTTTCATTTCTCTATCCAAATATATCATGCCTTATTTCACTCTTACCCAAACTATTGTTCACGGATATGGGGAACCACAACTAAAGCCAACTTAGGTAAGCTTTTGATTCCGCAAATTTTGCAAATTCACACGTTTGAGACGGTACTTGGGAATTGTTCTTGTTTTATACAATTATTCTTCGTAAAAACAACACCCAGTTATACGGAAGTATCTTTGGTTATATCTCCATACCAGAATATTCGCCTAAATCGTGGGGAGCTGTGTGTACCTGTAACTGTACCTGTATGTAAATTTTATGCTTACAATATAGTTTTACCTGTATATTTTATGTGTATCTCACGTGTATGTAAATTTTCTTTACTTGTATGCAAATCTTATCAGGACTATATAGGTATTTTTTGTGTGTATATGTATTAAGTGTTTTGCAGTTCTTCGTTCTTGTAACTAATTGTCTTAAAATGATCTCTAGGGCCCTCTCAACCTCGACGTGTAGCTTTTAGCCCAAAAGAGCATCCAGTTGTGTATATCTTCTGAAAAATGAAATTGTATGCATGTAAGTAAAACATCATTTTTTTGTGCGTTTTTTTCATTTTTTCTTGTGTCGGTACCGCATGACTGTGATTTCTTGTTATCTTTATTCTGTCTTCCACTTGTCTCATTTTTTTTGCTGCCCACCAACCATAATCTTGTTGTGCGAAATCTTCCTTCCTATGCCCTGCCCAAGCCCTTACGGTGTTGTCTCTGTATAAAACCCTCAAACCAACCTGTTTTGTACTCTGAAGCAAGAAAGTTCACCTCCTGAAACGTCAGTAAACTTTTTTATGTTAAATGTTTTTCTCGTGTGCTCTCGTAACTACTTACCTTATTTTCTCGCCATCTGTATAGGTTTTTATGTTTCCAGACTATCTTCTACCAATAGCGCTGATTTGATTGATTTGATTGTAGAGTTTAACGCGCCGACGCAACGCAGGCGATGAGGCGCGCCGTAGTGAAGGGCTCCGGATTAATTTTGACCACCTGGGGATCTCTAACGTGCGCCGAAATCTCGTACACACGGGCGTTTTTGCTTTTCGCCTCCATCAGAAAAGCGGCCGCCGCGGCCGGGAATCGAACCCGCGACCTAATGCTCAGCAGCGTTACGCCTTAGCCACTGCGCCACCGCGGCGGGTACCAATAGCGCTGCCAGCACCACGAATAAATACGCCATCTGAAACTTCTCGCACGCCGCACCGTTCAGTGTTGTAATGAGCGAATCCCAAACTATCTTTTTGAACATTGTGACCCTCTTTTTCTAAGAACCCCTGCTTTCATTTCCCAACCCTGCGCATGCATTTCTGACGCACGCTTCCTCGTTGGCTGCTTACCTGCTATATCTCACCACAGTTTCCAGCCTGAACGTCTGAACTAATGACCTGAGCCTTTTTTCTGCCGAACAACCTTTTTGTGACTACCGCTCCCTTACTGATCTAATTCATCAATCTCGCCCTAACATCTCCACCATCTACGCCAGCTTGATGCTTCTGCGCTCCACTAGCTGCTGGCGTGACTACCGAATCTCCCGCTTTGCCATTGCCTGTATCAAAAAAGTAGGAAGCTTTCACTATCTTCTGCGCAAATGCTGCCGTCAGTCTTACTGTATTCGCTTAATACGGCATTCAGCACGTTCCGGCCGGCCAAGTCCTTGATGCTGACGGCGTGCACCCCAGCTTTGGGGGTGTGGTGCTGCTTGGTAGCCACAACCGCGAACTTTGATTCATGCAACAGGGCTGCAACCTTCTACTGTGACGCAAAGTCGCATGCACCGCCAACCATGCTCATGCACCCTCCTCATACAATACCTTCCCGCCACTGCCTCTGCTCTCCTCCGGGCAACGTTTTCCACAACGTCCCAGGTCACACGCCCCAACCGGCCAGCCACGTATGCGCTCGCGGCCGCCTCTGCCACGGACCTTCAGCTGAGCGTCAGGGACTTACTCACATAGTACCAGGACAAAAACAGGGTATACAAGGCATTCCGGTGGTTTTCAGGCCGTTGAACACGACTCTAAATTTTCGCCACGTCAACCCTAACCGGCTTGCTTCAGAGAATATTTCAACTGCAAAGGAGAAGGTCGAATAATTACGAGTTATTAAGGAATTTTGAATTTCATTGTGTCTGTGGCATCTATCACTTCCGCAACACACTTGCTGTAATTAACGTTCCCTAGCAGGACTAAGTATCAACCCATTAATACCGGAGCCTTACGCCCGTAACATCGAGAAAATACAATTCCTACCACCTCTATATACCGATCATCAACTTCTTTACTACTTGAAAGATTTCGGTTTACTGTATGCTTGTCGACAACAGTGGTTCAGCCGCAAATAGGATGGTTATTTTGACATGCGCTAAGCGACCACAGTCATTCTAGAGTTCCGTTCTGACAATCCGATGCCAGATAGGATATTCCAGGGCTTCACAAGTAACCCTCCCAAGGAATACTTTGGACCTGCAGTGTGCTGTTACAATTGTCAGAGATTTGGCCTTACGGCTATAAATCGCCACCAAACACGTCGATGCAAGATCTGTGCGCAAGATCACGACCACAAACAATGTATTCTGCTCCGAAATCCTCACTGTGCCAATTGTGGATAAGATCATGCTTCTTCGTTTTGTGGTTGTCCTCAGTGTATACGGGATTCGCAACTTCGTAAACAGGGGCTTTTAAAGAATCAAGATGAATGAACCACTTCGAAATCCTGAAATGCTTAACTATGTGCAACATTCCCCTGCACAAGCCACAGATAACAGTCAACCCACACAAAACAAAAGGTCCGCACTTCACAACACACATCTCCAGCGTTCAGAACATAAGAGGGCCTCCCGCAACTCAGCGCTACTCTAGGATTTTGCGGAAGTACTCCTGCCTGCTGACATGTCTCTAAACCCTGAGGTTGGAGTAATGCCTGAATCGGTGTTCATTGCTACGAACGTTTTTCAATAGGTAAATTGATCTCCCAATGGGCTTGGTCGCCGTTCGAGCCACTGTGACAGCAGTGACCAGAAGCACGCAACTATCCGAGTTAAAAGTTGTCCTTTCCATGGGACCTCTGCTCTGTTCACTACATAACCTCGAACCCCCTAATTGGGACAATGAATAACTCGTACGATAACGCCCTTATTAATCAGTGGAATGCCAACAGCTTGCGACCAAAATGTGACGATTTCCCAAAATTACACGCTCAGTACAATTTTCCCAATCTTTGTATTCAAGAGCTTGCCGTAACGAGCACCTTTCAATTAGCAAAACATGCGATTAAAAATCTTCGCGACCTGGAGGACTGAGCAGAGTAATGTTCTGTGTTGGAAAGTAACACCCATCTTAAATGCTTGAGGTCTGCTACTCAGATGCTGTCGAATATGTTGCCTGTACGCTACTATTCGGTAGCATTTCTATCAATGCTATGAGTGTGTACCTACGGGGCTTCTGACGGGTTACTGTCGATGCACTGACCCGCATATTTGAGTTACAGACAAATAATGAAATATGCGGAGATTTCAATGCTCAAAATACAATCTCCTGAAGTGATCACAGCAATGTCCGCGGATATGTCAATGAGTGTGCTGCTGGCAGATGTAATTTGAAAGTTTTTAAATGGTGGGTCCCGGACCCTTATTCGCGACTTTCAGTGCTGGAGCTCCATTCATACAATTAGTGCTCCCAGGACATCTTTAACAAAATCTGCTGGACAATAGATGTTGAAACTCGTGAAAGTGGTCACTTCCCTATTCTAGTTAAGCATTCTCAGCTGTCCACTGTTGAGCCTAAGACGTACGCTAACCTCACAGCTCACAAACTGGCAGCTATTCTATCGCAATATCTCAGTGAATGCTTGTGCAAATGGACATTAAAACTTTCACACAATTCTTGCGTAACACCTTCCGTACTTGCATACGGGCGATCACTGTTTTGAACCATTACGCTGCTATTGACAGCATGTGAGCGTCTGCGTGCTCTTTGAAGGTGAGCTGAGCGACATTATCACCAAACTGGGCGCGTTGAGGCACACAGTCAGTGTCGAAAAATTTACTGCTCTACGCGGTGTCAACTTCAAGTGCTAGGAAGAAAACAATGACGTGATTTATGCACTTCGTTATCACCAATGCACCCTGTAATAAAATTTGGTCTGTGATAAGGTCCTCTGGTGTGTCAGGAGCCCAGAGGAGCTGGGGAGAACTGTGGCTGACCACTTTTGTAAAATGCAATTCAATCAGGTGTCCAGACAAACAGTCTTTAATATAAAGCCTCAGTCAAGTTTGCAAAGTACAGAGTGCACCCGAAGCTCTAGCTCCAGCATCCAGAACTTCACTGTCCGGTCACTCCCAGTGAAATGCAGAGTGAACTTTGTTTCTGCCGTAGCAAAAAGGCTCTGGGGCCCGGTGCCATAAGGTATCCCCTGCTTAGGCATATTGGTCAAATGGGTACGTCCACACTGCTAACATTATTCAACATTTTGTGGGGTCAGGAAGCGCTTCCGGGGTCTTGGAAGAGCGTGTCTCAATGCAAGTCTAAAGCCCGGCAAGACAAGTGTCGCTTCAGTTATTTTGTCCACTAAGCCTCACAAGCTGCTTGTGCAAACTTGTGGAGAAAATGATTGCGGCAAGGCTTCAATGGTGGCTTAATGTGACAAAAGTGTACACTGAAAGCATGTCGGGATTGCGAAGAAAGTGTTCCTAAATTGACACAGTACTTGACATAATCTTATGGGTTGGGCATGAGAGGAGTTGAGGCAACATAACAATTGCGGATTTTAGGACCGAAAGCGCGCGTTTGACAATGCCAGTCACTCTCATATCCTGCACAGTATGTTGCAGAATGGCATAAAGGGGTGAGCACTGAGATAGATATAAGAATTACTTACCAACCAAAGAGTTTTTAAAGCATCTAATGGTCGTACACAGAGCACGTTCCTTCACAGGGACTGCCAAGGGGTAGTGTTCGTACTCCTTTCCTATTTATTTCTGTCATCGTAAACTTACCACGCACATTCAATTCAGCATTCAATTTAGGCTGACGATGTCTGTATAAGGGCGTCGGGTACCAATGCTGTCTTCCTTCAATACATCTTACACGAAGGTTTAACTTGGGTGCGAAACTTTTTAAAATGGTGTGGAATGACATTTTCATCTGCAAAAACAGCTGTATTTTGTTTCACGAGGAAGCAACAAAAACTTTATTTCTCGTCCTTGGACGTAAACCAATTAAAAATATAAAAGAACATCGGTTCCTGGAAGTCACTTTAGATAGAGAACTTTTGTTGGCTCCACACTTCAAGGTGCTTGAAGAAAATAACAATGCGAACATTATTATTCCTTGTAGACTTATGGTCACATCATGGGTTGGACATACCATATCTCTACTGCAGGTTTACTCTCCATAATTAGGCAAAAAAATTCTGTATTCAGCGCCAGTTCCGCAAGGGGTCTCCAACAGAGCTGAGGAAAGACTTCAAAGCCTGTTGGCTAGGAGTCTGTGTTTGTTTAGGCGTGCCTACACCATTGTCAAGTCCTCTTGTAAAGGCTGAAGCTCATCAGCTTACCTCCCAGTGATGCAAACTATAGACACCTGTCAGCATTTTATTTTAATTTCAACCCAGTATTCCCGCAACCATCTTAAAAAAAGTGTTTTAGAAACTAGATGTTGTGGGATGCAAACGATGCGTTTGGCCAATAACAGTATTTTACCTATTTAAGAGGTTGGGCCAGGTAACATTCCATATCCTCTATGGCTTCTTTCAAGCCCTACTAATAAGTTAGATACATGCACACAAGTCCAATGCACACATTCGTACATGTACACATGTCTACCCAGATGGATCTTGCCTACAAACCTCCATTACGTCGGCATTTGTAATACCGAGACTTCGTTACGAGCAGAAATTAGACTGTCCCCTTACACTTCCGCAACTACTACCGAACTGTACGCTGTTTTGTTGGTTGGCCCAGCGTTTTATCTGCACTGTGGCTGTTCCTCAAAATTGGTTGATTCTTTCCGACTCCAAAGCAGCACTACCATTTATAAAACACACTAGCAGTGCTTTTAATGACTTATTATTGTATAAAACTTTCAAAGAATTCACTAGAGCCTCTAAGGTGCGCCATAATGTATTTCAACCGATTCGTGGCCACTGTAATATCCCCGGCAATGCAGCGGCAGACGTGGCAGATCGCCAGGCGCACCAATTTGCAACCGAGATATATTGTCCCTGTAATTTTCAGACTTGTGACATATTGCTACGAGAGCTTGTGACAGCCTTTGTCATACCACGTGGTTTCAAGGGGGTCCCAAAGGAGCCTGCTCTTCGAGGTTGATCACTTATTGCGATTCCGAATTTCAATACCTACATCCAGAGGCTTAGAGACGCGCATACCCCGGCTGCGTATTGGCGCTCTTCCACAAAGCATTTTCTCCGCGTTATCGGCCAAGTTCAAAGTGTAAGCTGTATATGTGGTCATCCTGATGAAAGAATTAGTAATGAGTAGGCGAGGAGACACTTTAAAAATGATCTTGTATTTAGCAAATAGGACGTTTAACGTTCTCTAAGTTATCTGACCATGGCCAACACCGAGTCAGCGACGCCTTCGTTTTTTCACTTAAACTCTTTCTAGAGACGTCTTTATAACTACTTTATTAACACATTATTAGTTGAAAATTTAACTCTACCTTCGCTACTAATCACTCTTTGAGTCTACAAAAATGACTAGCCACCTTTACGTTTTATTGTGCTTCATTTTGTACTGTATATCGTCACATCGCTACTGTGTGATTTCTTTGTGATATTCTGAATGATTTGTGACCACTTCTTATATATGAATTTTCCCTGACCCGCAACCAGTGACTAGCATAATCAATGACTTCCATTAATGGACACTGAGGACGAATTTGTGTTTGTAGAGTATTGTGTGCGGTCTATAAGACTCCATGAATTTTGCAAGAACTTGATCAGAAGAGCTCGCCTTCACCGAAATAGGCACTGTGTTTGCATATACCAAAATGTATTCTAAGAACATTAATTTATGCGAGGAGTACCCGGATGCCCCTATAAGGTGTCAATCTCTCCTATTTTCCCGCCATGTAATAAAGAGGATTTCTGAAAAACGCAGACTTTCCAAATGGCACGTTTTCGCACTTTCACAGTATTTGTTTGCAGAGGTAGCTCTCCTGGGTTTCCGGGTCCGGTTGGAACTACACCTGTCAAAATCTTTCTATCGAATATGAGGCACTGCCAACAGTTACTTGACATCGCCTCCTTGAAATTCGTGCAGATAATTCTGAATCACCTCGCGAATATCTCCCACTTCCTCTGCCAGGAAGAGAAAATTGTTAGATACGAGTTCAGCGAAGGCGAATACGCCCTTTTAGACAGATACGAATCCAAAAAGGCATCCGAAATACTCGAAACAGAAGGACGTAACTTTTCTAAGGATAATATTCCCAGCAGTGACTACACCTGTAATATTATACTTAGTCCCACTAGTAATGGCTGTCCATTATCTGGAAATGCACATGAAAATCGCCCCTTAAGTGTGATTAACGCAAAAAATACTGACCGTTCACCACCAGCGCACATTACCACCGGTTATAATTTAGTGTGCAAACAAAACGCTAAAATTTTATCCCCCTTCGGCCACCTCTCCATAGTTTAACAATGCTAACAGAAATCTGACTGGAAATGTGATGAACTTCTCTAGGATTACCATTTCACCAGATCAGATCAGCGTCCAGTCGAAAGGTCTGAACTTTTGACCCGGAAACTGGCGGTTTCCACGAATTTTAACTTTGTAATGACTCATATGTCTTCGCCACAAATATGACACTGTGGCAGTACGTCCATGACCCTGGTCGAGCCTACAAAACAAGAAGTGGATTACCTAGTCATAAGCATGAATCCCCCACTCCGCGGGATACATTCTTCGACATGTACATAAAAGGTGCTCATCGCGATGTAACAGCAGCCCATCAAAAGCAAATTTCTTTATGCCGTAACATCACTAACAAGGTAAAGAAAGCCCTGCGGGAACCCGAAAGTGCCCTCGAATTAGTAATCAAACCAGGCGATACAGGAGGCGCCATCGTGATCCTCGACATAGCTGACTATGTCAACGAGGCTCATAAACAACTAGCAGACTCGACGTTCTAGAAAGTACTTCCCAGCGATCCCACGAATATTTTGAGCTAATTGTCAAAGACAACCTCACTGAGCTTGTTCACAATCTGTAAATACCCGAACCAACTGCGCGTTCTCTCATACCCTCAAGCCCAGTAGCCCGAAGATTCTCCATTCTCCCTAAGATATATGATGATTACAAGCCAGGTCGCGCCATTGTTCCTTTGATTGGTACTGTCATCGAGAACCTCTTGCGCCTTGTCGTCTTTGTTATTCACGACATTCCGGCAGCTTTCCATCCTTCCTTTCGAATATAAATGATTTTCTCTCGGATATTATGAAGATTCAAATTCCTAACAACTGTTTACTTTTTACCTGGGATGTCGTATTGCTATAGACTAACATTCCCTAAGGGGGAAGAATCATGGCTGTATCATGTGCGTATGAGCACTCGTCGGGTGACAAACCCATCCATTCTCTCACCCTCGAAACTATCCGTCACCTTATCATTGAGCTTTACACGTTTCACTTTTATGGTGTCAATTACGTGCCAGTCAGCAGAGCGTCAATGGGGACCAAAATCGGGCCCACCAATGCGAATAGGGGCTTGCTTCAGGCAAATCTCGATAGAAAACCTACGGACACGCTCTAGTATTTCGACTTGCACAACAGCAATCTAACAACCTGCAAGACCGCAATACCTTTTAGCCAATCAAAGAGTTTTAGGCGAATCCGCACACAAGTCAAGCGGATTTCGATTGTAATTGCAGAGAACTAACAACCGCGCCATTGAATAAAAATACAATAAGTTAATAAAAAAGGTTCAACGACATGATTGACAACGCAATTGCCCGAGCTAACGACTTCAACAGAGCCGTAATTCTCATTAAAAAGATGCGAAACCTAATAAAGAAACAAACCTAGTTTTTACCAATTCGGCTTCTTTCACGAGAGTTGCATGCATATTAAGTAAACCTCACAATACCCTTGTCAAAGTGAACGCCTAGAAAGAATATTTGCCGAACCCCCACGCGTTGTTTATACACTTATTAAAATTTTGCTAACGTTCTCACCAAATTTAGCATCAGCCAATTACAGAGTACTCGTTCCATGCCCTGTTACAAAACATGGTTTAAGGTATGCCCACAAATCACCGCTACACAACGCGTCGCTGGCGCAGCTTCAATTAGTATGTTATTGTAAAAAAAACCTTACCTTTGACTTTGCGAACGTCGTATAACCCCTTGAATTCACCATCTGCGACAAACTTTACATCTTTCAGATGGAAAAACCCTTGCGTTTGAGGTTTGACAATCACCACTGTTGTGAAAAAACCTGTCATTCTTTTCCTTAACCAAGGTATGTTAACATTACGGATTATTCTTTTGAACAGCTGAATACGACAATTCGCTATTCATGTTTTAAAACCCATCACAATCGCGAGGTTCATGATTCCAATGTAATCTATAGGTTTGAGTGAGCGTCGTTTGCATGTATGAAAGTGTATGAAACTGACTTGTCTTTCATCGGAATAAATTTTGGGCTTTCGGCTTTTCCCCGTTTCTCCTTCAGATTATTTTGTTGGAAATATGCATTCCTCAAGATGGTGTTACGCCAGTTGATTTCCTTTCCTCGATAACCTTGTCCAATCAGTTGGCGGCAGCCAGTATACAGTTATCGTTTTGCGCTAGCGCCTTGTTATTTAGCACAGTAACTTCTCTTAACCAAAGCTCACCAGCAAGTCTGAACAATATGTTCCAGGAATAAGGATCCGGTACCATTGTTAGCTTTGATACTCTGACCTTGTAATCGATTTGCGCGCGCGCGAGTGTGATTGCTTTCCTATCCCTTTCGATTTTTGTATTCCTGTTTTCTAATATTCACTGCTGATTGCCTGGACGTTTCCAGAACTTGTACCATATACCGAGCAGATCTTTATGTGCAGGTGCATGGCTTGTGCGTGCACCTACCTTCCGTTATCTTTCTTTCATTCTTTGTTTGGCCCTGTTTTTTTTTCCTCTGTTTTCCTGCTTTTTGAGCTCTTTTTATAGGGAGGTACACACATTTTCTGTCGGAACTGCCTGTCTGACTGGTTTTCTGCGCGCTACTTTTTTCTACTATTACCAGGAGTCAACTATAGTACTGATTCATATATCCAACACGGACTCTGATTCTTAGAACGAATGTGTATGGCCGGATGTGCACCATATACGTGCATAGAATATGATGTCTCCTTTTTAACACTCTCTAGCTCGCAGTGCCATTGGACACTGAAAACAAAAATTTCTTTTTTATTGTACTTCTTTCTCATGTTTGTACTAGTTGACTGTGATTACTTTATCTTTTTTATGTCCATGCCAAACGCGTGCAAGAGCGCATCCTGTTTTCACCCATCTCTTTCCCGCCTGTTGCCATGGGAGGAAATTGGAATTACGTAGATAAATTTCTTTTCGTTCTGCTTCTTTTTTTGTTTTTTTTGTAATGTTCATTCCGCGTGACTGTGATTTCTCTGTTATCTGTTTTACCAAAAGCATGCATGCCAAATGTGTGCATGCAAAATCTTGCCAAATGCGTTCGTAGGCATATCTTGTTTGCACCCCTCTCTTTCACCCCTGTTGCCACAGTGACAAAGAGGAATTACCCTAAATTATTTTTTTCTTTGGTACTTCGTTATTTTTTCTGATGTTCGTATCCCGTTCCTGTGATTTGCTGTTTTTTTTTCTTTTCCTCTTCCACTTCGCAAATTTTTATTTTGATGATGATGATAATTGGGTTTTATTTTCGCAAGACCGACTATGGGGAAAGAGCGCCAAAAAGAAGTTACTGAATTGTGATGAGACCGTAAATACTACAACATGTGACTAAAAGACAATAAAGGGATGCAAAACAAGACGATGGAGATGGCTGGTGTATAGGGCCAGGATGATTACACGTGATATGACAAGAGCTGCAGAAAGTTCACCTCAGCTAAAAACTTAAAAACACGCTGACTAGAAAACATGGGTAAATCGGCTAAAAAATATGATGGTTGCAAAGGAATGTGTCGTCTGTATATTTCAGGGAAATGTTTGTGTTGTGTTGTGTCAAGTGCCTTGCATGTGATTAGTATGTGGACTACGGATAGGCCCTTTCCACACCTGCTACACGTCGGTCCCGAAGTTCCAGTGAGCAGGTGGGAGTGCGTCGCATGTGTGTGGCCTATCCGCAGCCTAGCCAGGGTGACTTCAGTGTATCTGTTGTGTGAGTCAGTTATGTAGCGTCCCAGTTGTGTTTTTAATACGTGTAGTTTGTTGCCTGTTTATTGACTCCAATGTAATTCCCATGTGTTACGAAGCTGTCGTCTGATGTGTATCTTTTGGTCGGTGTAAGGTACTGTTGTAATGTCAACCGTAGTCATAAGGGCAGCATCACCAGCCATTTGGTCGGCGGCCTCATTACCAGGGATTCCACAATGCCCTGGTACCCAGCTTATAGTTATTTCAAGATTTGAGGCATATGCAGACATTAGTACCTTGAAAAGAGCATTTATCACATAGTTTTTAGATGACCTTCCTAATGACAGTGCCTGTACAACGCTTTGAGAGTCTGTGGACACAATGGACTTGGGAATTTAATGTTTGATGATGTGGTTTGAAAAGAGTAAAATGCCATATGGTTCTGCCGTGTAAATACTGTTATGTACATTCATTGTTTTGCTTACCCTAAAATTTGGTCCGTGCGTTCCACAAGATACTGTAGAAACAGTTTTCGACGCGTCGCTATAGAATTCTGCGCACCTGTACTTGTCCTGCAGGAACAGGAAGTGCTGCAGCATTGCATTCCTGGGTACCCTATTTTTTTTCTACAAGAGTGAATGACAGGTCGCATGATACAGGACGAAGATGCCATGGTGCGATGAGATTATGAATGGGTGTCTTGTGCGTGTCTGAAGGGGGGACATTGAGTGCAGAAGCCTCCTCCCTAACTCTGAGAGAGAACGGTAAGGGAATAGATGGCCTGTTTAAAAAGAGTTGTAAATTTGATGTATCGGTAATGATGGGATTAAAAGGATGGTTGGTCAGAGACACGATTTTGGATGCATACAACAGGTCAACATACTCCCGCTCATGCCCTAGGCACCATTTGTCGCACTCGACATAAATACTTTCAACAGGGCTAGTGCGGAATGCGCCACATGAGAGGCGAAGGCCAAGATGCAGCACGGGGTCAAGCATTTTGAGTGCGGTTTTGTAGCCGACCCATACACGACACTGCCGTAGTCGAGCCGAGACCCCACCAACGCTGTGTACAGGCGCAGCAGGAATTGTTTGTCGGCCCCATAAGATTGATGTGAGAGGACCTTAAGAATATTCATTGTTTTTAAGCATTTGCATTTGAGCTGTCTGATATGTGGGATGAATGTAAGTTTTTCGTCAAATAAAATACCTAAAAACGTGTGGTCCTTGTTCACAGGAATTGGCACATTCGCAAGAGTGATGTCTGGGTCCGGGTGGACGCCACGCCTCCTGAAGAATAGAACACAAGAGCTCTCCGCGGGATTAACTTTCTAGGGACCCTGCAACACTCTTTCAGCAGTACTAGTAAACCTGCGCGACGTTTAGATTACACTGCCAGGAATACCTGAGCCAAATATTACACGTGCACGTGAAGCGGTGAGCGCGCAAATCGATGTGAAAGACGCGGAAAAACAAACCGCTCTCTCTTCAGTTGTCCTCATTATGCATGGCCTAAGGCACGTCATATAGGCCATGGCTGCCCGATCGGCTGTCACTGGTCAACTTCGCGGCTAGATTCTCCCATTTCCGTCGTCGTCATCGCTGTGTACGAACCTCTTCTATGCCTGAACCTGTAGGCGCAGTTTTGCCGTTTATTTTTTGTTTTGAGTGCGCGCGGAGTTTGAGTGATGAGCTCAATACTTCCCTTTCAACGGGACCACTCGACTACAAACGTTTATTGCTTCAAAAACGCCCTACCAGCCCGAGCGCGCACTTGCGAGCAGGCACCCATGCCTGCTTTTTTGTGGCACCAGACCGGAAATAGGCCCGTCCGCGTTGCGGAGAAAAGGAGAAAACTACCCGGCATGTGATATATCGAAGGCCGCCGAAGAGAACGCCGCGCGCCGCCCCACTCTCCGGGAGAGAGCGCGCAGCTTTCGTCGCCTTGTCTGCGCTCGAGTTGAGAGGGAACGATTATGCGCGATTTCTCATCGCCCGTAGTTTCGTTAATTGTGAACGGATTTTCATAATTCTTGCGAGAGAAGATTTCTGGGACAATACACTTTATCCCAAAATACAGTACTAGTAGTCGATGGCAAGTGTTGCAGGGTCCCTTTAAAGCCATTCTTGTCAGCCGAGCCGGCAAGTTTCTTGACACCGAGCTGGACTTGACGTTCACAGATGGACAGGTTACATGATTTAAATGATATCTGCACGTCATCCACATGCATGGAATGAGAGATTGTAGGCGGCAGTGCCTTTCCAAGAGAGTTCATTTTTACTATGAAGAGAGTGCAGCTCAACACTCCACCTTGTGGCACGCCATTTTCTTGCACATGAACATTTGACAGTGCACGACCAACTCTGACGCGAAAGGTTCTCTCCGACATATAACTACAAAGGATGTTCAACATGTTTCCCGCAACACGGATTGACTTTAGGTCACTGAGGATACCGTACCGCCAAGAGGCGTCAAAGGCTTTCTCTATGTCGAAAAACACCGTAAGACATATTTGTTTATGCACAAAGGCATCCTTTATATATGTTTCAAGAGCTACGAGTTGATCGTTCGTTGATCGCCCTGCCGTAAAGCCTGTCTGGCAGCTCTCGAGAAGACCGTTGTACTCAAGGAAGTACACGAGCCTGCGCTTGATCATCTTCTCGAGAAGCTTGCACAGGCAGCTGGTCAGGGCAATGGGTCGATAGCTAGCAGAAGAGGAAGGGTCCTTCCCTTCTTTCAAGAATGCTACAACTATGGCCTCCCTCCAAGACTTTGAAATGTGCCCCGAAAGAAATATCTTGTTGTAAAGGTTAAGAAGTGTTACAAGAGTGTCTGCGTGTAAGTGCTGTATCATTGTATATGCAATGTTGTATGGGCCTGGAGCTGAGGGTGTACACGTGCTTATAGCAGCCCTCAGCTCATGTAGTGAAAACAGGGAGTTGTAAGAAGTCTGTGATTTGTTGCTGTCGCGTAGGGACTTCTTTTCACAACAGGCTTTATGTTTCAGGAAAGTGTTTGTGTAGTGTGCTGAACTGGACACGTGTAAGAATTGTTGTGCGAGTGTGTCAGCCTGGTTATCGAGTGTGTCCCCTGTAGTGCTGACCAGAGGCAGGCTGTGTGTTTGTTGTCCCTTGAGTTTACGTATTCGTGTCCATAGTTTCCTTGTGTCTGTGTAGGAGTTTATTGATGTTATGAATGTGCGCCAACTCTCTCGTTTTGCCTCAAGGCGCACACGTTTTCCTAACGCCTTGGCCCGTTTGAACAAGAGGAGGTTTCCCGACGTGGGGTACCGACGAAGGATACCCCAGGCCTTGTTCTAGGCCTCTCGCGCCCGCCTACAGTCCTCATTCTACCACGGCCTCCGCTGGTTGCGCGGGGCACCACAGGCGTGGGGAATGGACTTTTCGGCGGCGTCGAGGATGTGCGCCATGAGGAGTTGGGTAGATTCTTCAACGTGTAGGTGTCCTAAGGATGTGTGGTGTAGTTTGGATGCCTCTGTAAATGTATTCCAGTTAGCTCGTGCTTCATTGAACCTATCATGGGAAGATGGACTGTATGGGCCTTTTCCTATGTATGTCAGTGAGGTGGGGAAGTGGTCACTGCCATATGGGTCAGTGCCCACACCCCACTCGAGAAGTGGAAAGAGAACTGCAGAGCCAATAGCCAAGTCAAGATATGAGTATGTGTTGTGTCGTATGTTATGGTATGTAGGCTGTTTATTGTTGAAAAGGCATGCTCCAGAGGATGTGAGAAACCTCTCTATCAGGCGACCCCGGGAATCCGTACGAGAAGAGCCCCATAGAGAATTGTGAGCATTAACATCGCCTGTTAAGATGTATGGTTCGGGCAGCTGGTCAACCAACGCCTCGAAGTCAGAGCTCTAAAGTGAGACATCAGGAGGAATGTATATTGAGCATAGCGTTATCAGCCTATTAAATAATATTGTTCGAATGGCTACAGCCTGGAGGACAGTGTTCAGAGTGACAGGCTGGCAGGCTAAGGATTTCCGGGCAACTATGGCCACACTGCCAGAAGAGTGTGTGCAGCCATCCCTGTCCTTTCTGAAGACCATGTAACTATTCAAGAAATTTGTGTGCTTGGAATTCAAATGTGTTTTCTGAACACACATTACACTTGGCTGATTAGCATGCAGTATTTCGTATACATCGTCAAGATTTTTAAGAAGGCCTCTACAGTTCCATTGAATTATGTTTTCTCTTCATATTATTTAGTGTGAGAGCTACTGGAGTGTGTGTGTTTGTTTATGTGTCGTCTTTCGGGGCTGTGACTCTCGCCTTTTTTCGGCTTGTCGGGAGGCTTTGGCGTCGGGACGCGTTCCTTGGCTACGTTGCAGGCAGGAACGGCCCGACATCCATCTCGTCGTCGGATGTCCGAGGGGTGCCCGACGGACCGTGCCCCCCGGACTTGGACCCCCCTCGGGAGCCCTTCGTTTGGGCCGCCACCGCTGAGGGCGTCCGGGGCGCCACAGGTGGCACGGGCGGTGCGGTGGCGGTGGGAACCGGTGCCGGGCCCGTGGTGTCCATCACCTCGGTACCCTCCAACGCACTGGAGGATGGGGAAACAGAGGCGGGAGCGGCACCGGTCCCTACAGAAGAGGTTGGCACCACTACCGCTGCTGCCTCACCAAGCGGCGTGGTGGCGGTTTGGGCTGCCTGAGGCAACCCAGGGGGTTCGGGTGAGGGACCAGGTCAGACTCGCTGAACTGGGTCCCTGTGAAACCAGACGCCGCTCCGCCCCCCCGGTGAGCTGCCTCGGCGTAACTCCCTAAGGGGAAAGAGGCGAACCTCTTTCGCGCCTCTGAGAAGGTGATGTTCTTAGTTACCTTGATGTTGATTATCTTTTTTTCAGTTTGAAATTTTTCGCACTTGCGGGAGTAGGCTGCATGCGCCCACCCGCAGTTTACACAAGAGAGGGTGTCAGATGGACAGTTGTCGCTCGGATGGTCATGCGACGCGCATTTTGCACATGTCGTTCGGCCACGGCAAGAGTTTGTACCGTGCCCGAACTGCTGGCACTTAAAACAGCGCCGCGGGTTCGGGATGTAGGGACGGATGGAGCAACGGATAAAACCTGCATTTATGTATTGTGGAAGAACTGCACGGTCGAAAGTCAAGATAATGTGTTTGGTTGGAATCTCCTTGTCGTCTCTGCGAATAGTGATGCATCTCACGGCAGTGACGCCCTGATCCTTCAAACCGGCAAGGAGATCCGCATCCGTTTCGTTCAAGAGATCCATCTTGGATATCACAACTTGCGAGCTGTTGAGGCTCCGATGGGGTGTGACCCTGATGTCTAGATCAGCCAGTCTAGAAGCTTCGTGGACTGCTGCTTGTCATTTACCTCGATTAGTAGTTCACCAGACCTTTGTTTTTTGCACTTATATGATTTTCCTATTATGGCTTCAAGATATTTTGCGATCAAGAAGACTGACTGAGATGCAAGAGGGTGGGTTGGATTGGGGGACTCCATGACAAGAAATCGAGAGTAATGATATGGTTCAGGAAATGTCAAAGATGGCAATGAAGGAAAAGATACTTCGGTGCGGCCCCTTTTCAGGGACCGATCACGTTTGGGGGGGTTTTGAAAATGCCATATAGCATAGTATAAAAGCAGGGAGACGGGGGTACTTTCTTTTTTGACCTTTCCCTGGTAGCCAAAGAGGTCCCGGAGCTCTCTGCATGGTGAACAGACAGGAAGCCCATCCGCCAGAGCTTGACCTGGGCTCCGACGGCCACCGTTCGTGGTTTCTAACCCTCCACCTATAAACACATCGCCACGGTTGGATCCAGCTTATGTTTGGGGGCTCGGAGTCCGCGGTATCGCCAGTACCATCACCAAGATTGCTCAAGGTGCCCCATGCGGGGAAATTTTTTATTTTGCTGCATACCAACCATGATCTCATTGTAGAAACTCTTCTTTCCGTTGCCCTGTCCTCGCCCTTTTTACATTCTGCATATAACCCCTAAAACCAACTTTGTTTCCTGAAACGCCAGTAAACTATTGTTTTTTATGTTTTTCTCTTGTGTCTCTGTCTCTACTCAGCAATATGTATATATATATGTATGTATGTATATTTATAAAGATATATATATATATATAATTATATATTTTTAAATATATATTTTATATATATATGTGTATATGTATATATATATATATATATATATAGGAATAAAAATACCGATGCCAGGCAACGGAGCTGCGGGTGGTCGTAGACCAAACTACATCGCTTGCAGAAACGTCCGGTTTTGTCGATCGTCTTGACGACAATTGTCGGAGCATACCAATTTTTGCGGATGGCCCTTCGGCATCTGCTATGAAAGGTTCAGCCTCAAAAGTCCATCTGGTATATTACAATCGCCGTCGCTGAAATCGAAAACGTCCTACTGTCGTAAAAGGCATGAGAAAACTAGATGATCAAGTAGGGTTCAGGCTTTGTACAGCGAAACTTTCAAATCCTCAGCCATGAATATCTGTGGCCTGGGCAAAACGTTAAACGAGGTAATATACTGGTGAGGTTCGTTCAATGACTCTGTACGGATCATTGTACTCGGGGGCTAGCTTTGGTGAGAGACCTAGTGTTTAGCAGCGTTCAGAAAGCCACCCAAGCGGACGGGGAGGAAAGTGCGTTGTAACTGAATGATTATTGATTCGATGGGTAAAGGCGGCGACGCCAGGTAGACGATGAGGTGCATCGTAGTGGAGGGCTCCGGATTTTTTTTAACACCTGGGGACCTTGAACCTTCACCAAAAGCTCGTAAACACGGGCGTATTTGCGTTTCGCCATCATCAGAGGAAGAACTAAACGAGGCAGTTTAAGGTATTCTGAGGTGCGACGAGCAAGCTAGGAAATGCGTTGAAATTCCTCTGCGTCTGGCCTACACTATGAGAATACTGTCCCATGTGCAGGAGGGCATTCGCTCATAAAACAACAACGGCTAAAAACCCACCGTCGTCTGCGATCCCCTGTTTTAGTGGGAGGTCCCACTTGGATTTGTACGGAGACACCTAGATGGATGGAATATCACCAAGTGCAAGTGAATCGTTTCTTGAGCCCGTACGTTGGTGGGTGGTATAAGGTGCCCGTGCGATCAACTATGTTGCATTGAGACGGCTGGGCGTATAAAAAAACGACAAGTAAACTCGTCCTAGGTCGCTCAGGAGCACCCTAGGTGCCTCATGCCGAAGAACGAAGCGGCAAAGAAAAAAACGAGGCGAAGTCGTTAGCCTTGGCGGCCGGAAGAGCGTCTGGTGTGCCGTATTGAAGATGTAATCAACCGTACAAGGTACTGGGTCCTATTGGTTATTGCCCACACGTCCGAAAGGAATTGATGGCCGTTAATTGCCAACAAGGACCGCGAAATATGTGCGGCGGCGACTTCTCACGTGGGTATTCTAATAAAGCTCCCACGTGTTGGCGGACGAAGGTAAACGTGCCTAGGAAGTTGCATATTAGGCAAGGCCGCTCTTCGGCCTTTAGTGAACCAGATAGAACACAACTTCTCATAGCCGTAAAAAGAGGCGTATACGTCGCTTCGGAAAGAGTGTGGAATGACCAGCAAGCACTTGCATCGGTAGAAACAGTAGTCGCGAAAGTAGAGTAGCTCTTCTAAGAGTGCGAAGTGAGAAAGTTGTCGGCTTGGATCCGAGATCCTCCGGCTAGTGCGCCGGAGTGTTTTGCAATAAAAGAAGCACCGTATGTGTATTTGCGTTGCTCGGCAGACATGTTTTAAATTGCAAGAGGCGACAAACGTGAGGTACTTTCACTCGTGGCAAGGGGGAAAAATTAGAACTAGGGGGAAAATTAGAACTGACAGAACTAGCCAAGTTCGCAAGCAATGGCCAAGCTCACATCGGTTACAGAGTAGTTACACTCGACTTTCGTCAGCGTGCGGTTTACACATGCTCCGACTACCTCGTCAAACCCGTCTTTGAATGCAATAGAGCGGGACAGAGACGAATCCGACAAACATTAGCATGGACGTCTTTCGGCGGACAGTTCAAAATGCCATAGTATCGGAGGGAATGAAAAAAGACGGCGTAGCGTCAGAGATGTGTTATCGCAGGAGTGTTACCATTCCTAAATATCGGAAGGTCTTCCATAGATCCGAATGCAAGGCAAAATTAGGATGCCGAATTTGCGTACAAAGTGTCGAAAATACCACCAATCACCGATAAAGCTCGTAAGCGAATACATCGTCGTCGGATACGGAAACTCTTCACGTCTCTAAGCTTGATATCGTATTAAAGAATCCCGTCCTTTGAAATTACGTTACCCATGATTCTCAGATTGCGCCAGAGAAGGCACACGTTTTGATATTCAGCTGTAGCTCCGATTCTGCAATGCAGGCGGGTCAGAACTTGCTCCAGTCCCGGCAGATGCGTTTTGAAGTCCGCCGAGAAAACAATGACGTCATCCGGATAGTCAAGACACGTCTTCACCTTATCCCGCTCAAAATACTGTCCATCATATGTTCGAGTGCGATAGGTCCCAAACAGTAATACCTCAAATTCATAAATGCCACCAGATCTAAAAAGCAGTTGTATTACTTTCACCTTCTGCAATAGGAATCAGCCAGTAACTTGATCGTTGGTAACGTAATTAAAATTATCCTGCCCATGAAAACAACCGAGGGAGTCGTTTATGTGAAGGAGAGGATGAAAGTCTTTGGGGGTATGTATTCGAATGGTGGTACTCGACGCAAAACCAAAGGACCGATGTTTGCTGTTCTCAAGAAACGTATGGGATGCACGAGGGCAAGTTATGAGGTATATATTGTTGCCCTAAAGCATCTCATTTAGTGTGGCCTTTATTGGCGTGTCGCCCGGACGGTGATAGATGATCCGGCTGTTGCGCAAGTGGCGCATACAAGACAGGCTCAATTGAGTACCTCCCACCACACGTGCGGCAAATGGCCTTTGTCCACCGTAACAGACGACAAAAACCAGCCCAGGATTTTAGTTAGCGGCACTCATTCGGTTGAGTTTATATTGTCGTCGGTAGAGCTGAAAATACATCAGGAGATATTTTGACCCTTGTACGTGGGATAGTAGTACTGAACTTGTCAACTTGGATATGGGGCGGATCGTTAGAAGCACCGGAAGAAAAACATGATCGACAAGCTCTACCTAAGCTGAATGTCCCTCCATGTAAAAGGGTGCCAGAATTCGTCAATTAGTTAATATTCATCATAGAGCTCGCACCATTCCAAACTGTTAAAGGACATCAGTGTAATAAGTGCTGTGGCCTCAGGGATTCATGTGCAGCAAAGGGCAACGCGAACGAAGGAACTTATAAGGACGACTGTGCATTCGGCGCTAATTTGGCGCTGTGAGTTGAGAAAAAACCTTCCACAAATAGCAAAACTTCATTTTGGCCCGTGCGCAGCGTATGACAGCGTGATAGTGCGTCAGGAAGTGTGAATTAAGGAATAAATATTGAGAACAACACGGCAAGCTGGCAAAGGGAATGGTATACAGTAATTTCTGAATTACGATAAGAGTCGTGAATGCTTCTACTGACACAATCTGTTGTGCATTCGTGTGGGTAAGGTTAATCGAGAAGCTTGCTTCAAAATCTCTCGAATGAAACGGCAGAGGTCGACATGATTGCCAGAAACACAGGCCCCTGTATCGATTAGTGCAGCGCGCAGCAACACTTTAAAAAAACACGCACAAACCATTTTCGGGTGATAAGTGACGGCTTTGAGCTTTCCACCGACGTATCACTTGCCTCGGGAAGTGCGGCTATAAGTTCTCCTTTCCCCACCTGCCAGACCGCTCCCCATAGGTGAGAGCTAGCGGTGACACAGGTAAGTTGCAAGGCGGTTAGTGAAGGTAGTATAGCGTTGAGGCAACAGAAATGTCATCGGCGGTTAATTGGCTGCTGCACAATATATGGCTGTGCATACGCCTTCTCGAAAAAGGAAGCCTGTTTGAAGTTACCGGACGTCGCTTGCGATAGCGGCAGTAGTGAGGTTTATGTCTGGCATTACTGCAAATAGAACATGGGGCGATTGTCCTGCATACGCCACGTATGCGTGGGTTGTGGCCTAGCCACAGTCCTTGGGAGACGTCTCACCGGAACGTCTCGACATGTTGCCGTGTCTACTCAGGATGCTCTTGAGATGACCGGTAAAAGAATTAGTTTTATTTATATTAGCGTATTTTTCGAATTGATTGATCAACACGAAAGTCTTGGTGTTTTTGTGACACTGCGAACCTCAAAAGCTTTAAAGTAAGCAATTTGCAGTTACTACCAATTTAGTGTGTACTGCTACCAAATATGTCTGCACTAGCCCACATATTCAAACGAGCGCTGATACAGATTTAATGGCGATTTTCCATTACTAGTGCAATTAAATGGTCAAGGGTTTTCTTGGGGGAATCGAAATCTGGGGAAAACCAACATGAGGCGGAAACCGAAATCTGCCTATACGTTATCGAAGAATATCGCTGCAACCAGTTTTCTCTTCAGGACTGGAAAAATGATATTCACTCGCGTTAAAAATAATTCGTGAAACAAGGCAACATAACTTACTGTAACTTTGGAATAAAAACGGTAAATCAACCTAAATTACCCGACTAACGTTAAAATATTATCGGTACAAAACACTGACAAAACGTTTTTCTCTGTGTCCGTTTTTTCCGATCCTAGCAAATCTTTGACTCCAATAACCATAATATTTTGATTGATAAATTATACTGCTGCAAAAATGTGGTGAAAGTTTTATATCTTACAAACTCGCATTTAAAAGGCAAGGCAATACACGTTGATATTAAAACATAAATAAGTCCTGTATGCTTACTACACATGGGTGCGACAAGGAGTATACTGGGTCCTGATTTATTTACCTCACATAATAGTGATATTCTTGATTTTGTTTCAGAGGTTAGATGTGTTTTCAATGCTTACGATAGCTTGTTGCGTATTTTTAGCCATGACATTAATGATACAATATGAATATGTAATGATGTTTTGTCAGAGCTACCCAAGTGGGCGAAGACGAATATGCTAAAAAGTATTCCTACAAAACCCGCACCGGGTATCTATTTGCTAGGAATACAAATATCATGTTAACTAGATCTACCGTCAAGATTCTGTCGAAGTTAAGGTTGTTTTGTAATTTAAACTTAGTATAATTTTCTTCACACTTAACCGCACACTCAAGTGAACTAGGCAAGTTCCATTTTTTCTTCCACTGCGTAGACTGGCTCAAATTGGATAAGGTTGCTCAAATTGGATAAACTGGATAAGGCGGTAATTATTTTATAAAGCCTTGATAAAGAAAAACTACCAAGCGTGGCTTCTGGCGGCCGCAGCAAGTAAAGGCTGTGACTTCAGGAGGAGGTGTGCCATATTTGGACGATGTCCAGAATAAGCAATCACACAGTATCGGCTTCAGTTAGGGAAAACAACATGCTTGACATCTGACGTTACCATTTTTTGGGCAACCTCTATACATGAATATTCACCATACAACGTTCAGCAATGTTGCCCGCTGTAAAATTCATGATATAAGCCTCCCGGAACGGCTTGTAATGGCAGCAATTACTAGCTGAGGCGGACGCAGTGGGTGAACGCCCTCGGCGTCACCGCAGATGCTGAAACGCTGCGCGCTTTTCTCTGATATTTCGAGCTTTCCTCACTAATGCCTGTACCGTAAAGAGTGTGCTCGTACTAGGCCAATGGTGTGCGGATTCTGGCCTGCGTGCACTGACCGCAAACATTCGGTGCTTATGGCAACGGCATGCGAACGAGAATTCGCTGGCGCGTCAGTGTCAGTTTGTGCAAGTTCTGCGAACTCGCTCGTGGAGCAGTAAACGTTACGGCCCTAAAATGGTGAACTCAGTATAAGAAACATCCACTGAAAATGAAAAAATTCAACTAAAAAAATACCCTCGGGGATTCGACCTTCGTGCCTCATCTTCGTGCCTCAGGCTACTCGTTCACTTTTTGTTTTGTTTTTCTTATTTGCCAGTTTAAGACATATACCAGAAACAGCGGTACATATAAAAAAAGCGCTGAATTCACGCAAGCCACCGTAACATGACTGAAAACGGGGCGTAGACAATACCTTTAAATTCATGCAACCATTTAAAAGGGCGCTCTTTACACTTCCACATTCCTGCAATACGTTGGGTGCTCTCGCAGAAATACTGCCTTGCCTGCCTTCCGTTTACGTCACAGTGCCGAGCTGACTTTCGATATCTCCTTATTCCGTGGAGGACCAGCAACATGACAAGGTAATAATGCACTCTATTACTGTTTTGGACCACTAAAAACCGGAGGTCGTAAGGGCTCAACAGAAATTCCTGTTTAAATGTTCTCTGAAGAACGTCCCACAAAACACCCCCTCCCAACAATAAAAAAAAACATGTTCCACCGTCTCGGCCTTTTTACACAAAGAACCGCCCATACCCAAATGGACAAACAGACTCTTCTCCAACATCCATGTTTTAACTGGTAACACTCCAGCATGCACCTTAAAGAAAAATGTTTTTTTTTTTCATTCTTGGCTATGGCCATAGCTTTTAAACGTTTCAAAACTTTGTGCACAGGGCCCGCTGGAAACATAATTCGGTATAGCGGAACCGGTAAACAGATTTCCGCAAGGTCTTTATACGACTTTTTCTTCGACACAGTACTCAATTACTCCATCGAGATCCGTACACAAAGATATTGTCTCGCTTGTACAACTACTTTTAAATACCCGTGCACTCCTCCGTTGTAGCTTTGACATGACGTAAGTACGAATAAGGACAATCTTCGCCCTTACCTAACATGAATAACAGTGTGCCGGAAGGGGTCATTTCCCTCGCGCAAGAAATAAAAACAATTCACAACTTGTCTCACAAGAAGATGCGAGAGCGATGAACCGCCTTCGCGTACTCTTCGAAAACGATTCATTCTGGCTGCCCTTTACCAGGAGGAGCCCCAAACAGCACAAACGCGATGCAGACGCTGAACAGTGGTGCGAGAACAGTGGCTCACTTGCAAAACAGACCAAAGTTTCGCGAACAAAAAATGTTGCACACTGTTGCGGCGCCAACATCGACAACGCACGCCCCTTCCCTTCCAAATTTTCCGCTTTATCACGCATTGCAATAGTCTAGCCTCACCAGCAGGGGCCGCTACCTCTGTAGTTATCAAGTGGAACGCTTTAGTATTTGACCTGCACGACCTGCCAGCTGAAGGCCTTCAAAGACTCTAGCTCTTACATCCCACTTTCCATGCCAGAATCCCAAGCACTTGCTCCAATTTACAGAGCTTTCGGTATCCTAACAAACGTCTTAAATAAAGCAACTGCACTACTGATGGTTTTTCTGTCACGACAAAGTAAAACGATGTCGTCCGCGTACACTAATACACGTACTTCGCATGCCTGTAACTGGAAACCATTATTAATATTGCTGTTTATTATGTTAGCACAAAATGACTCGATGTATAAACAAAATAGTAAAGGGGAGAGAGGTAAACGTTGCTGTACTGAACGCGTGATAATAATTGGATGGCTTAGTGACCTATTTGGTGCAACGGATCTCATGCTCGCCCCTCAGTCCTTCCTGCGTCTGCCCGGCGTTGTCCGCACAGCTGCGCCTCTCCTCCTCTCCTCTCTTCCATAGCGAACACTCTCTTCTAAACAGCTGTGGGTTGGAGCAGCGCGCTCTCACTCCGTTGCTAGGCGCCGGTGCGCAGCGCTGCGCTCGGCGCTGCGTGCCCTGCGCATGTGCAGTACTCTGTCTCTCTCTCCGCGCTCTCCTCTCCTTCGGGCGCTGCGAATATAAAGCGGCATGCCGCGCTCCGATGGTCTCAGTCGACAGTCGTCCGCGTTACGCTTGCACTCTCTCGCCGCACTCGACGATTGCTTGATGCGATCGTCGAGCCGACAAACTCTGCACTTTACAAATCACAAGGCACTCATTCTCGTCTCCAATAAAGACCGTAAATGAGCATTCGTGTACTGCATGTGCATTGCATGTTAAAAATAAAAATTACGCCCACCTCCCCTTCGCGTGAGAATCCCTGATACAATGGAATCAATACAATGGCGTACAATATATACAATGTATATATACAATGATACAATGGCGTAATCAATACAATGGAAAACGCCAATGGAACCCCCATGATATGCGTTGCATCACACCAGGGTTCCCGCGAGAGGAGGTGGGCGTAATTTTTTATTACCAGACTTGTTGAACACTCTTTATACTACAGCAATACGCCTTCCGTTATTACTTCTCCATGTTTATTTTTTCAAAATAGTAAAGAGTAGCTGATGAGAAACCCTATCCAAGGCCTTGTCAAGGTCCATGCCTTGTTAAGGCATGGCTACAGCCTAAATCATGCCATCGCAAGACCCGTGAAAGCTCCGTGCTATGTGTATATTACTAGTTATACACCTTCCTTTTATTCCACATGTTTGGTGTTTGCTTACTGTGTCTATTATCAAACTCTGTAATCTCCTTGCTAAGACTTTTATTAATACTTTGTAATCTCGATTAGTTAAAGATATAGGCCCATGCGCAGGTACTTTTCTGAGCTGATTTTACATCTGTTTTGAGCATGAGAACGGTGTGCGATTATGAGAGCGAGGGTGGCAGTCTTTCCAGTGTGTAGACGTCTCTGTACAGGTCACATAACACTGGAATTAGGCCATGCACGACCAGTCGGGGCATGCAGACTTTCCAAGACTTAATTCGTCAATAGGCTTCGTAACCTCTTCCACTGTGATAAGTACTTCCGATTTTTTTTTTACCTCGTCATCTATCATCGACAAGAATCTTAAAAAAAAATTGTCCTTCAACAGTTCTTAGTTTACAGGTTGGCACAGAAACAATCCACCGTAAAACTAGAAAACTCACAAAAACCATTTCAAAAGGCTTACGTTCATCAAGAACCTGCCCTTCCCAGGCAGCACAGGACCATTCGGCCTAACTCAAGCCGGTGTGCTTTGGCTAGTGATTTTTCATCCTTGTCGAAATGCGGCAGTTTTGACCGTACACGGTTGTACTCACAAAGCTATTCAATGGCCGATCTACGTCGGCCGGTCGACCAGTTTCGTTCTTACGGCCAGATTCCCGCCTTAGGGTTCCAGCCATTGGAAAGCCACCCGTGTGCGGCCGAAATTCGGCCGCAGTAAGTTAGCCGAGATGCGGTCGTCGGACCCCAGCCGTACTAAAGCTGCCGGAAGTTGGGCCATGCCACGGGCATTGGAGTTCAGCCACAGTACGTTAACTGCACTGGGGCCGGTGGACTACCATTGCATGCAACGCTAGCAGATGACTGAGTAGCGCTGCCAACAAAGAAAACTCGCCATTTTGGAAGAGGTTGTTGTTGGGCGAGTTAGCTCATGTTGGTGTATGAACGGGGACTTAGCGCGAAAAAACAACACATCCAGAAAGTACGGGACAAGAGCAAACTCTCAACTAACTTTTATTGGACAGAGCACACACGTATAAGTACACTTCTATTCAGGTCGCTCATGCACACTATCTACCACCATAGCAATGTGTATCCCAAGTGTACATAAGCTCAGCATCACACACCGCCACTAATTTAAAATCCAACCTTTGTCATTGCCAAGGCTCTGTTGTTATCGCGAATATAAGATAACACTTTTTAAATAGGCAGTCATAAAATCAGATCAAAAAACAGTGCAGGGCTCGAAGTTCAACCGACAAGTGCACAAGCTTAGCCTCAGATATATTTAGTACGAAAAGCGTAATGCACCATTGTTTTCTGCCGCATTCTAAACCAGAAGAATTGGTGGCGGTAAGTTGCGCTTTTGCGCCTCTTGCCTTTCTTTGGTGGGGAGTCCTTGATATGACGCCGGTTGGAACTCCTGCGTTGTGGCAGCTTGCTCGACGCAATTGTAGGCCAGTGAATTTTGGTGAACCAGGGCCATTTCGAGTCGGACAACTATACCGCGTTGATGTCTCCAATGCTCTCCATGTCTCGCGGTGGTGAATACCGCCGAGCTGATGCGTCGATGAGGCCGGCAGGCGAGGCGTGGTGGCGTTGCGACTGGCCAGGCTTAGCTGACCCGTCGGTGCGGCACAGTCTTTTTTTGGAAATAAATGGTATTACGATGGCTAAAAGGTCAACTTGTAATCCCCAGTGAGTCCATGTAACTTTCCGGTTCACATATTACCACTCATAACTGCTTGACAAACGAAGTTCGTTCATTTAACGCCTAGAAATACCGAGCGGATGAAGAACGCGTCTGCATCCCTGGGCTCACTGACGGCTTGGGTTCATGGGTGCATGGGTTCTCGGCGCCCAGCTGCGTGCCGTTGTTCGGCTGTACGCCTCTTACCGAAGTAACGACGGCTAACCTGAGTCTTTAAGTCCGCTGATCTCCAGCTGAGCACCGGTTGCCAATTATGCTGCCGCCGTTCGCTTGCCGTGATCCGGCCGAAGACCGTTACCGAATGAAAAACGTATATTCTTGGGCGGCACGTAGCCCGGTCTCCTTTACTACACCGGTTACCCGAAGGAAACGAATATTCCGCCACAGGACGAGCGGTCTGGCAGCCAAATAACTGCCGCTGTGAGTCTGAACACGGTGGCCGGGGAAATACCGACGTGCTGGTAGCCAAATGTTGCCTGTTTAACGGCTGAACCGTGGCTGCCAGAGCCTGTATGCTGGGCGGACATTCCAGAAAGCGGCCATAGACGGGCCGGTCTTCGGACACACTTTCAGTGCCGCCTGGGTTTATACTATAGTCCCCCAATATAGTTGCGGGTCACATACCTCTTTTCAGAGCTAAGTGCTCTCTTTGTAGGGGCTTTGCCTAAGATGAACTTTTACGCATGGGCGTGCACTATGGCGTCATGACGATTTTTTTTGTTGTGAAGCTTTTAACTTATGTTTAAGCCTTCATTTTCATTCTTGAACAGTCCAGGTTAGTTGCACTCTAGTGCAGAAAGTGTTTGCAGATCTCCTCTAAGCAGGACTTCCTCTTTTCTTTTCTCAAACTTTCACGCAGTTGACCTTTCTAGTGCGGTAATCTAAATTTCTGTTTTGAAGTTCTCCCGCTTAGGGGTGCAGTCACGTATATTTTATTCATGTTTGCAGATCATTTTGCTTACTTTTATAAATTCTACATTGTTCAACAATAAGCTGTTTATTATCCACGAGTCCCAATTGACCGTATTTTTATCTTTGCGATATCCAATGAAGAACGATACCAGACAATCGTAGCTGGACAACACGGGTGTAACACTATACTCCCAGCACTCCGGCAGAAGTTCTAACAAAATATATGCTTGGTTTAATCTTGCAATGATGGTGCCTTGAATGTTAGTGAACTAGATCTGCGTCTTACATTCCAACCCATCGCCTACATCTTCCAAGCCAAAATCTGCCGCGATACTATTCAATGCAGTCATGGTTCTGTCGTGATAAAGGGTATAACGGGATTTATCGCGAGTTGAGCACACACAAATAATATATCCCATTACCACGAGGAGCCGTTCTGTGTCTTGCCAGGCCCGTAATTTTTCGAAAGACACTTTTCTTTTATTCGGTTTTTTCGCCGCGTACACACAAAAAACACGCCGTTATTTTAAGGCTACTATAAAATCACAAATACCAAAGCGCCGAGATAAACTGGAAGTCACGTTTTGCACTACTGCGCCGCTGCTCCGACGTATTTAGATGACACAGCCAGCCGATAAACCGCCAGCATTGCGTACCCAGGCTTCATAACTTGAAGTAAATACACCCACCATTCTTTCTGTGCTTTCCTTGGTCTCTACTTTCGCCTCCTCTTAATCTACGTCTTAAGGCCCTTTTGCTAACGAGTTTGCACAATTGAATCTGACGTTTCCACTCAAAAAGACCCCATACACTGGAGAGGCACACCGCAAATGAGAAGTCAACAACGCATAAATAGAAGATGCAGGCAAGTCGCACACTATTGCACACACGTTAAAGGAACAGTTTCCCCGGCCCCTTTTCTACCTCTAAAAAAGTGTTGTTCGTGCGGTAACACTCATTGAAAGACCTCCCTGCAAAACGGCAAGCGTTTCGCTTACGGAGCCTTCCCCGCCGCAGGTCTTCTGTCGTCAGGCAGGGAGTTGGGTTTTTCGCTTGAAGCTTGGGCGCCTGAGCATAACCTCGCCCCCAGTTGCCTTGACATGGCCGGATTCACAAGTGTCCTCCCGCTTGTCGTCATCCTTACGCTATCGCTTGGTAGTGGCTTCTGCGTTATCCCAGTCCCCGGTGTCACGCACGCCACGAGTCCCGGCAGTGCTCGTTGAAACCGTAATAACACAATCCTCTTATTTCGCGTCTAGCACAGGTGCAACCGGCGCTGCGTTGTTTTGGAAGGTTGGCTGTTGCTCCGCAGGAGCAGCAGTTCCGTCCTCCGTTTCGACGCATGGCTCATGCAAAGGGTCCCCGCGTGCGGACGCACCACCTCCATCGACCGCGGCCTCAGCCTCCTCCCTTGTCCATTCGGTTTTAAGAAGATTCCGCTTCTGCGACAGGTCTGGTGAGATGTGCATGTCCCCACACACTGTGTGGCTTCGTGACCGAAGCGGCGGCAGACTGTGAAGCGCGACACATTGCAGTCGCGCCTCATGTGCACCATCGCCGAGCAGCGGAGGCCCTGCGGGGACTTGCCTGCACGACCACGTGCGCCTGGCGACCCGAAACCCGGAGCTCGTGTGGCAGGTCGTAGATCCTCACGCCAGCGTTAGCCTGAGAGACGGCGTCGCCGAACCTTTCTCGTTTATGCCATTTGTACACCAACTCTCGCGTCCGATATTGACGACACGCCTGTAAAGTAGCAGCGCCGCTGGAACCTCATCATCACACACGTTGTGCAGAATCCAGGCAGTTGCATCCGCACAACCTGGTTCCCCGGATCGAACAGGAGAAAACGGTTCTCCTTCACATTCACGATGATAGCCGCGAGCATGTGCTTAACGACGCTGGCACGCGTCACCTCGGAAGAAGAATGGAATCCGGACGCAAAGGGATCAATTTGAGACAATGCTTTAAGTTTGGTAAAGGTACTGGGAAGGTAAGAGAAATAGACAATAAAAATGTTTGAAATACATTACACACAAAGCAGACCCTAAATGGATTTGAGTCCTTAAACTACAATAGTGTCCTCCCGCTCTTGCTATTCGTACTTAAAGGTTCTTCAAGGATATTTCCCTACCGCGTTTTTAGTTGTTGCTTTGCACCCGGTCGTTGCGGCAGTCGTGTGTCAGTTGTCGCTGAGGTGGCTTCCTGGGCACAGAGCCGTGAATCTGGTGACAGGACCAGTGGGGCGAAGCCGCTGGTGCATGTGTGCCCATACAATCCGGTGCTCAGACCAGGGGTGCGGAGCCGCCGTTGCCCAGGAGCACCCACGTCGACTTCTTGAGGAGGTCAACGGGGCAGTGCCGCTTGTTCCTTGCGGGTTCCCAGACCTGGGGTCCCGCCTCCTTTGGTCTCCTCGAACGACGATCTCTCCATCCACCCGCTCTTCCTCCTGCTACTGCTCGTTGCCCCTCTTTTCTCACCAGCTTCCTGAAATGTTTTGCTTCTTAGTCTTGTCGTCTTCGTCGTCTCTGCTGCCTTCGCACCTCGACTCCTGACATTTGCCCCCGTCTTCAAGAGTTTTTCACGAAAAACTGCTGCCACGTATGTGGTCGATGACACGCACTCACATGACGAATCACAGTCAGCCACTTTCTCACAGCACAGTTCAGTTCAGTCCTTAGCACAACACGTATCACGCTAAAGGATAATCACTGAAAATTTAGCCAAAGTTTCACATTCCTTGCGGGTTAGTGTAAGTTCACAAAAACATTCTTTCTCTAACGTATTAGGCCAGCAATAACTAACACATAGTCTACTGATTGGTTAATCACGTCACTCAATCATAAAAGTTTCTGTAGCATTATATTGTTGATTATCTAGTGCACAGCTCACCTGTTAAGTTCACACATCTTTCACATTTGAACATTCAGCAAAATGCACTACTATTTCACTCATCTACCAATTCACAGTATACTGCTCAGCTAGGGATTCCTTCTAGTCTGACATCTTTGGCAAACTCCATCTCTACGATCTAAACCACCTTCTTTCGGATTGCCATCGATTTTGTGTGCATGAGCTGGTCCATAAGACGGTACGACCTAATGTTTTTGGCCAATGTAATGCTTAGGGTTGTACCACTTTGTTCCTCGAACCTCTTTCTGTCCTCGCACTTTTTTAATCCGTTGACCTGCGTCTTCGCTTCCCCACCAAGCTTGGTAACACCCTTGAGTTGTGCCACGAGATTTAAGCCAAGTGTTTTCTCGGCTCTGTTTGAACGTTCTTTGTCATCCCCTTCTTTGTTCTCCTTGGCGATTTTCTTGGCCCAGTGTAGGTTTGCTCGGCGCTCCGGTAACGGTGACCTTCTCGTACGACTTCATCTTGACAAAATATTCCGACTCGGTGAGAGGGGCTGTCGTATGTACTGCTTCTAATGTCCGCGCTTCAACCTTTTCCTCGGGTACTTTGGAAATGTATCCGGGGATCATTCGAATAGGCTTGTCAACACCAATTTCTCGAAGATGGATCCTTCTTTTGTTCTAGCGTGATTCTCTCGGGTGACCTGTCCAACGCTGGTGCACTTGAATCAGCGAGTTGATGTAGCGATTCTTTTTTCTCTATTCGCCCATTGCACGTGCTCTCATACACATTATCGGTGTTGAAATGACTGCTTTGGTTGTTTCTTTCCCCTTTTTCTTTTCTTCATGTGGGCGTCTTCTTTCTCCATTCATATCCGCTAACTTGCTTGTCCATTTCGTGTGAGGGTCATTCACTTTCCTAATGCCCGTCACGTTACCCAGAATTAGGTCATACGGTGGTTCGTCTATACAAGCGCCTATTAACTTTTCCGTGTAGTAAGGGGTCGAAACTTGAATATTAGCTTCCGGCCAGCACCCTACCGTTCCATCTACAAGAACAACTTGTTCCTCTCTCCTAGTAAACTCGTTTTCCATGACAAGGCTCCTCCTCACCAACACCGTGTTCGTTCCGGTGTCCCAGAGAACTGAGATTCGCTCTCCCCGCAGCTCGCCATTTACGACAGGAATTTGGCATTCTTATGTCGCCCGATCTTCTCCGTCTCTTAGTGTTGTCTGTGTTTCTTTGAGACCTGTGACTGGTTGTGGTGGGCCTGGTCGGAACTTTTTTCATTTTATTGCACAAGCTGATTTCACGTGGTTTTAAAAACGGCATTCTTCAGTTGTTTGTCCTCTTCACTTACACACCTGGCAAGTCGAAGGTGCTTGCCTCGATTTAGCAACACTTCGGCAATCAACGGCACAATGCCCTACCTGATTGCAAAGAAAACAACGCGATGGAGCCCTCGGAGCGAACCTTTCTGTCATACTTTCCTGTGATTCTATGCTCGTCGCCATGGCCTCTTTCTTCACTTTGCCCAAGTTCTTAAGCCTCTGATCTTCGCAGTACTGGTCTGATGCAGTAGTAATCTCTTCAGTCGTCTTTAGGCTGCGCTCCATCAGAAATGCTGCCAACCGGGAATTGCAACACGCGAGAAACTGTTTTGTCACCATTCTCTCACAAAATTTTTTAAACGTCTTTTCAGTGTGGGACATCTCCAACCACCGGTCAAAGTAGCTCATAAGACGTAAAGCAAACTGTTTCCCGGTTTCCGCATCATCTGGCTTAGCGTTGCGACATATCTCGAGGAAACCATCTGCTGTAAGTCTAAATCTTTGCAGCAATGTCGTCGTTACAGTGTCGTAGTCCATAGACTCTAATGCTGGCATTCTTACGAAGACCCTAAGTGCTTTGCTGACCAACCAGAGACTTAATGCGGTCACCCACTGACTCCTCTCCCAAACTTGTTATACAGCTACTCGTTCGAAGCGATGGAGATAAGCGTCAAGGTCATCTCTTGTCATCAAAGGGTGCCAAGAGCTTTCTTGTGCAAAGTTCCTGACTCTTGGACATCTGTGGTACCGGCGATGCTGAGGATTGTTAAGCACTTCGGTTTGATTGGTCGGAATTAGCTAAACGTAGCTTTAACTCGACCAACTCTTCCTCTTGGGCTAGGTTTTCTATTTCGACATCCGTCATGCACTTCTCTCTCTCTTCCTCTTCTCACCGTCTCTGATTTTTCTACTCATACTGGTCCAACATCTTTTCCTTAGTCAACCCCAAGCTACTCGCCAATGTCATAACTTTGCAAGACCCATTTCTTGCACGGCAGTAAACAGGTGACAATTAGAAAAGAGATCCTTGCAGGCTCGCCAATGTTTTTTCACGCGTCACCTCGGTAGATGAATGAAGTCCGGACACAAATGGATCAAGTTGAAACAATGCTTTAAGGTTGGTAAACGTACTGGGAAGTTAAGAGAAATAGACAATAAAAGTGTTTGAAATACATTACACACAAAACAGACCCTAAATGGCTTTCAGTCCTTAAACTACCATAGTGTTCTCACACTCAAGCTATTGGTACCTATTGGTTCTTCAAGGACATTTTCATACCACACTTTTTGTTGCGTTGCACCCGATCGTTGCAGCAGTCTTGTGTCAGTTGTCGCAGAGGTGGCTCCCTGAGCGCAGCGCCGGGAAGATGGTGACAGGTCCAGTGGTGCAAAGCCCCGCACGGGGCACCTTGAGTAATCTTGGTGACGGTACTGGCGATACCGCGGACCCCGAGCCCCCAAACATACGCTGGATCCAACCGTGGCAATGTGTTTATAGGTGGAGGGTTAGAAACCACGAACGGTGGCCGTCGGAGCCCAGGTCAAGCTCCGGCGGATGGGCTCCCTGTCTGTCTACCAGGCAGGGAGCTCCGAGACCTCTTTGGCTACCAGGGTAAGGTCAAAGAAGAAAGTACCCCAGTCTCCCTGCTTTTCAATGTATCATATGGCATTTTCAAAACCCCCCCCCAAACGTGATCGGCCCCCCAAAAGGGGCCGCACCGAAGTTTCGTACCCACCTCTTTCAACAACTGTCTTGTCAACAACCGCGAATAACTATGCTCGCTTTCTTGTGATTGAGTCTGCTGACTCAGCACGACCTGTCGCTTCCATGTCCGTATTCTTAATCTCTAAATTTCTGCAAAGCACCATAGGTGGCAAATATCAAGCTAAAAAGCTCAGGACCGGAGAAATCCTGGTAGAAGTCAATGTTGAACAACAAGCCCGCACTCTTCTTGCACAAACCCGCATCCATGATCTCGACATCAGGGTCACGCCACACAGGAGCCTGAACAGCTCTCAGGGTGTGATTTCTGAGACAGATCTCCTGACGGAAACAGATGCCGACCTTCTCGAAGGTTTAAAGGATCAGGGCGTCACAGCTGTGCGGCGCATCACGATGCGCAGGGACGACAAGATAATCCCCACCAAACACATCATCCTGACCTTTGACCGCTCGGCACTTCCACAATATATAAATGCAGGCTTCATCCGATGCTCCATTCGACCTTACATTCCGAACCCGCGCCGCTGCTTCAAGTGCCAGCGGTTCGGGCACAGTACAAACTCTTGCCGTGGCCGAATGACTTGTGCAAAATGCGCCGCGTACGATCACCCCAGTGACAACTGCCCATCCGACACCCTCACGTGTGTGAACTGCGGGGGGCCGCATGCAGCGTACTCCCGCAAATGTGAAAAATTTCACACAGAGAAAAAGATCATCAACATCAAGATAACTGAGAACATCACTTTCCCAGAGGCGCGAAAGAGGTTCGCCTCTTTCCCCCTGGGGAGGTACGCCGACGCGGCTCGCCGGGGGGCGGAGCGGCGTCTGGTGTCTACAGGGACCCAGTTCAGCGAGTCTGACCTGGTCCCTCCCCCGCCCCCCCCTGGGGTGCCTCAGGCAGCCCAATCTGTCGCCACGCCGCTTGCTGAGGCAGCAGCGGTTGTGGTGACAACCTCTTCTGTAGGGACCGGTGCCGCTCCCGCCTCCGCCTCCCCGTCCTACAGTGCGTTGGAGGCTACCGAGGTGATGGACACCACGGGCCCCGCATCGGCTCCCACCGCCACCGCACCGCCTGTGCCACTTTTGGCGTCCCCGACGCCCGCGGCGGTGGCGGCTCAAACGAAGGGCTCCCGAATGGGGGCCAAGTCCGGGGGGCCCGGTCCGTCGGGCACCCCTCGGACATCCGACGATGAGATGGATGTCGGGCCGTTCCTGCCTGCAACGCAGCGCAAGGAGCGGCCTCCGACGCCCAAGCCAGCAGCAGAAAGGCCCAAAAAGCCAAATCCTAGAGTAACAGCCCCGAAAGACACATGAACACAAATACACACAGACTTCAGTAGCTTCTAAATCTCCACAATGGGAAGAGAAAATATTAGTCAATGGAACTGTAGAGGCCTCATTAAAAATCTTGATGATGTCCATGAGATATTGCATTCGAACCAGCCAAGTGTGATGTGTCTTCAGGAGACGCATTTGAATCCCAATCACACAAATTTCTTAAATAGGTACATGGTATTCAGAAAGGATAGGGTTGGCTGCACACACTCTTCGGGCGGTGTAGCCATAATAGCCCGGAAATCCCTAGCATGCCACCCTATCACTCTCAACACCGTCCTTGAGGCTGTAGCAATACGCACAATAATTTTTAATAGGTTGGTAACGGTATGCTCAATTTACATTCGTCCTGATTATGCACTTTCCAGCTCTGACTTCGAGGCGCTGGTCGACCAGCTGCCCGAACCGTACATCCTAACAGGCGACCTTAATGCACACAACTCTCTTTGGGGCTCCTCCAGAACGGATGCCCGAGGTCGCCTGATAGAGAAATTTCTTACATCTTCAGGAGCATGCCTTTTCAACAAAAAGCAGCCTACATACCATAACTTAGGACATAATACATACTCACATCTCGACTTGGCTATTGGTTCCGCAGTTCTCTTTCCATGTCTTGAGTGGGGTGTGGGCACAGACCCATATGGTAGTGACCATTTCCCCACTTCCCTAACATATATAGGTAAAGGCCCATGCAGCCCATCTTCCCATTACAGGTTTAATGAATCAAAAGCAAACTGGAGTATATTCACAGAAACATCTAAACTACACCACACAACCATAGAACACCTACACGTAGAGGAAGCATCCCAACTCATCACGGCACACATCCGCGACGCTGCCGAAAAATCCATTCCCCACGCCTCCAGCGCTCCGCGCAACCAAAGGAGGCCGTGGTGGAATGAGGACTGTAGGCGGGCGCGAGAGGCCCAGAACAAGGCGTGGGGTGTCCTTCGCCGGTACCCCACATCAGATAATCTCATTTCGTTTAAACGGGCCAAGGCTTTTGGGAAGCGAGTGCGCCGTGAGGCGAAAAGGGAGAGTTGGCGCACCTTCCTCACTTCCATCAACTCCTACACTGACACGCGAAAAGTATGGACACGAATACATAAACTAAAAGGACAACAGACACACAGCCTGCCCCTGGTTAGTACAACAGGGGACACACTGGAAGACCAGGCTGACGCGCTTGCACAACACTTCCAACATGTGTCCAGTTCAGCGCACTACACCAACACTTTCATAAAACACAAAACATCATGTGAGAAGAAGTCCTTACGAGACAGTAATAAGTCGACCTCATCTTATAACCCCCTCTTCTCACTGCATGAGCTGAAGATCGCACTTAGTACTTGTAAACCTTCAGCTCCAGGCGCAGACAACATTACATACACTATGATTCAACACTTGCACACAGACACACTTGAAACCCTCCTTCACCTCTACAACAAAATATTTCTTTCGGGGCACCTCCCAGGGTCATGGAGGGAGGCCATTGTAGTGGCCTTTCTGAAAGAAGGGAAGGACCCTTCCTCTCCCGCAAGTTATCGTCCCATCGCCCTCACAAGCTGCCTGTGTAAGCTGTTCGAGAAGATGATCAATAGGAGACTCATGTACTTCTTAGAGTACAATGGTCTTCTCGACAGCTGCCAGGCTGGCTTCAGGGCTGGGAGATCCACCAATGATCAACTGGTTGCATTGGAAACATATATAAAAGATGCCTTCATTCATAAGCAGTATTGTATAACAGTCTTCTTCGATATGGAGAAGGCCTATGACAGGGCCTGGCGGTACGGCATCTTGTGTGACCTCAAGTCGTTTGGTGTTTCCGGCAACATGCTGAACACGCTCAGTAGCTACATGTCGGAAAGGACCTTTCGAGTGAGGGTTGGCAGTGCCCTTTCGAATGTATACGTGCAGGAAAATGGCGTCCCTCAAGGCGGTGTCTTGAGCTGCACACTGTTTATTGTTAAGATGAACTCACTTCGGAAGGCACTGCCACCAACCATTTCCTGTTCTATATATGTAGATGACATTCAAATATCTTTTAAGTCCTGTAACTTTTCAGTTTGTGAACGCCAAGTCCAGCTTGGGGTGAACCAACTTGCTGGCTGGGCGGACACAAACGGTTTTAAACTGAACCCTGGAAAGAGTACTTGTGTTGTGTTCTCCCGCAAGCGCGGGATTAAGGCAGACCCGGAGATCACCCTTCATCGCGCTTCTATCCCTGTAAAAAAGGAGCACAAGTTTTTAGGTGTCATATTTGATGAAAAACTCACGTTCATTTCACAAATCAAACAACTTAAACATAAATGCCTGAAAACACTAAACATTCTCAAAGTCCTCTCCCACCAGTCCTATGGTGCAGACAAAGAACTCCTTCTTCGCGTTTTTACCGCCTTAGTCGGGTCTCGGCTAGACTACGGTAGTGTTGTGTATGGGTCGGCATCAAAAACAGCACTAAAAATGCTTGACCCAGTTCTCCATTTGGGCCTGCGCCTTGCGTGTGGTGCTTTCCGCACTAGCCCGGCCCAGAGTCTGTACGCTGAAAGTAACAAATGGTGCCTGGAACATCAACGAATGTACATAGATTTATTATATGCTTTTAAGCTCTCATCATTCAATAACCATCCTTTTAAACCTGTCCTCAATGATACATCTACAACCCAGCTATTCTCAAATCGTCCATCTGTTCCTTTGCCCTACTCTCTGAGGGTGAGAGAGGAAGCTTCAGGTCTTTCCGTTGGGTTTTTAGATGTCTGTACATCTTCATCATTTTCTGACGTTATACCACCATGGCAACTGCAGCCTGTTTGTTGTGATGTTTCATTTATGAAAATAGATAAAAACAGGGTTCCGAGAGCTGCGATTCTGCAGCATTTCTTGTCGCTTCAGGATAAATATAAATGTGCCGAATTCTATAGCGATGCCTCGAAAACTTCAATTACAGTGTCGTGCGCCGCTCATGGCCCCAACTTTATTGCTTGCAGAACCATGAGTGTACACACCACTATTTTCTCTGCAGAAGCATATGGCATCTTACTCATCGTTCAGCACATTCTTAAAAAACGAATTCCTAAGTCCGTCATCTTCACAGACTCTTTGAGCGTTGTACGTGCATTGTCTTCACACAGAGCCAAGAAAAACCACATTGTCAATCTTGTCTTTAATTTCATAATGTCTATATATGCAAATAATTTTCAACTAATCCTGTGCTGGGTTCCAGGCCATGCTGGAATCGCGGGGAATGAGACCGCAGATGAAATGGCCGCCACTGCTGCACTTGCAAACACAGTGGACATAACAACAATACCCTACACTGACCTCAAGCCACACATCCGACAACACCTTCGCAAAACATGGCAAGCCGACTGGAATACACAGACAGACAACAAGTTACACATAGTAAAGCCACACTTAGGACAATACACTAGTGACTCACACAACAGATTCATCGAAGTTGCCCTAGGTAGATTACGGATAGGCCACACACACGCGACACACTCCCATCTGCTCACCGGATCTCCAAGACCCCTGTGTAGCAGGTGTGGGGAGGGCCTATCCGTACTTCACATCCTCATTACATGCAAAGCACTCCAGACAACAAGACGCAAGCACTTCCCTCAACTCTACAGACAACACATTCCACTACACCCAGCACTCTTTCTAGCGGATGATCCCGTGATTCCTGTGCAACGCACTTTTAAGTTTCTCAGTGACATCAAGTTTTTACATCTCATTTCCTATCACGTGTAGGTTTTTAAAGCTTTATTTCATGCCACGCACCATCACAACCTGGCCCTTTACACCAGCCATCCTCACTGTCTTTTATTGATTTTACTTTTGTTCTTGCTTACTGATATCAGTGTCTAAGTTCTCACCTCTCATATTTAACCACTGTTTTGGCGCTCTTTGCCCTAGTTGGCCTTGCGCCATTAACATCCAACCATCATCATCATCATCCAGTGGTGCAAAGCCTCTAGGGCATGTGCACCTGTGCAATCCGGCGCTGAGACCAGCAATGTGGAGCCGCTGTTGCCCAGCAGCACCCACGTCGACTGCTGGAGAAGGCCAACCGGGCAGTGCCACTGGTGCCTTGCGGGTTCCCATACCTCGGGCCCTGCCTTTTTCGGTCACCTCGAACCAGGGTCTCTCCGTCCGCCCGCTCTTTCTCTTTCTTCTCTCGTTCCCCCTCTTTTTCCACCAGCTTCCCAAATTTTTTTGCTTCTAAGTATGTACTTCTTGATCGTCTCCGCCGTCTTCGCACCTTGACTCCTGACAGCCGCCTTCGTCCTTGAATGTCAGGGCCCATTTGAGGTTAATTTGATGCGCCACCAAGGCAAGCACCTCGTGGAGCAGTTCCAAACGAGCCTAAGTGTTCATGGAATCTTAGACGCGATAAGGCCTCGCAAGAACGTCCACATAAAAAAAATTGTGTTTTATACACACCCACTTGCTGGAAGCATAGGCAAACTCACGGGGTAATCTTCCGACTCCTGTTCAAAAAGACTGTTTCCGACTGCCCTTCGTGCGGTGCTCTTAGACCGCGGCGCACTCCAAGTGGGCATGTAATAATGATCCCTTCCTCTCCATAGCGTGTGACGAGCAATGGAGGGTGGCGATGGGTAGCTTAGATCTGGAGGCCCAAATCTCCCTGGTGAAGCGAGCCACCACTGTCCCCGGCTGGCTCATGCCTCTGGCCACCCCGCCCTCTTATCTGCCAATATTATATAAAGTTTATCTCTCTCTCTCTCTCCGCGGCCAGACATGGCTGCATTCACCGCTTTCTATGAGCCGATCATGCTGCGTCCGCTAACTAGCACTGCCGGAAGCAGAATCGGCCACTCGGCCGCGGGCAAGCTCTGCCGGTGTTGGAAATATTAGGTAGGATATGTATAACCAGTTCACACTTTTTTGAGCATTTCAAGCAGCACAGATGTCGTTTGTTGTATAGCGGTCATGCAGTGGCGTCCTCCAAACTTCCACAATTTTTCAGGTCTAGCAATTGCATATCTTAGGCAGAAAAGCGTTGGCCAATGTGTGGTCGTGCTGCCGAACGCTGTACTTCTGCACCCTAGTTTTACGCCGTACAGTATAAATTTTAGCTGAATTTATTTGCGTGCAACGTATGGTAACTTCGCTGACGGTTCTCCCGCCTAAATTAACTTCAGATTTTTTCACTAGCGTACAGGTCAGCAAAGCGTCACATCTGCGCATGTGCAGCGCTTCTGTGCAGGGACCTGGACTAGGAGCTTGATAACTTGTACAAATAACTAACTAAAGAAATGCACCTTGAGAGAACCATAAATTGCGACTTACAGTCAGCGGCCGGCGGACTAAACGCTGGGCCTTCTGACTGTCGGAAAGTCGGCGAGCCGTGAAGTAGGGAAGTAAAGGCAAGCCACTTCCTCCTTACGTCACATGAAACCACCACAGAAAATTGGTGAGGATATAGGGAGGGGGAGGGGCAGATTGTTCGAATTGATTTTTGTACTCAATAAGTTCGGGTAAACTCGAAACTTGGCCTGTTGATTTTGGATTGCACCTTGCGCTAGTAATCCCGTATAGTTTACCTATTCGTTCAGTGTCAATCTGAGCTTGGTCGCCCATTTAAATCACCTGTCCAAAATACTATCATCAATTACTGGTGTTTCATGCTGCGGTCATTCCTTCGCCTCGCAAAAACACCTTGACATAAAAAACGGCCGATTTAGCTCACATTAAACTACCGTTCATGGATCTGGTGGAAAAATACCGATACAAACCTCAAGCGGCTTCTAGCAATAGAAAAAAAAAATAACTTGGCTTTAAAAATATTAAATCTGAGGTTATTACTTGAGGCTTGTTTCATTTATACCGAATTATTAGTGTTACAAAGATTTATCAATACCACTAATTGAAGTTGCTATTTTTTGCTCACATTCATCGACCAGACAATAGGCCTGGCTTCATTACAACATAATATATTCTTGTGAATGCGTGAAGTAATGGCATTTGGGGTATCGCGGCATTTCGCACGTTTTACTAGAATCAAGCGCTAGCAAAAAACAATTCCTGCTATATTAACAAATTCGCAAATTGACGCTTCAACTGAAAGAAATCAGAGTGATATTTTATAGAGATATAAAATTAGTCTACCTCTGTATGCCTGCTGTCTTGTGCATAGCGATGTCGCTACAAAATAAATGAAAGAGGCGACATGGGGAAGCGCAGTTATGTAAAATGAAAGGGTAAAATTGTGTTGTTGATGCTTTCTCCTTTCAAGTGCCAATATTATTTTGTTGTTTTATTGCAAAAAGAAAACCAGCACCAAGGGCAAAATATGTTTTCCTTGTACGCGCACTGTTTGTACGTGTACGCTGTAACTAAAATGTTATTGCACGTTAACCTTGTATTTCTTGACAGTAGTTTATTTTCATGAAGTGGAACTGCATTGTAGTTGCACGTGTGTAGGACTAGAACTTGTTTTCATTCTCATTGTGGATTGTATTATTTTGTTTTTGTTACCCGGCTACCTATGCCTGTGTTCGAATCTAAAAAATAAACTGTTTAGACTTGCTGTACGTACCCTGCAAGTGCTGTAAGTTGCGTTGTACAAAGTACGTTAGTAGCTTTCTGTATTGCTGTGTTGGTGTCATACCGAAATTTTTTGTGTTTTTTAATTTTTGATGCCGCGCTCAATCTGGGTGTTACCACGCTTTGTCTCTGCTGTGCAGCTGCCTCGAAACATTCTCCGGGTCTATTCAGGCTGCATTTTTTCAGCTTTTAGCACCCGCGACCATCAATACCAACTTTGTGGAAGAGGAAATACATTGAATTTGAACATTTAGATTCCGATTGTTCTACGTTCTGCGATACGCAAACAGTTACTTTGCAGTAACATCTGGATAATTTGACAGTAACATCTGAAACGCCTCATATTCCACTATTTAAGGGTGTACTTGACCTTGTCGGCTTCGTTCATCGAAGGGTCGATGCACTTCCACATGTAAAGTAGGTTTACTACAGAACTGATCTCATTTTTCACCAGATTCCTGGCCACGATTATGCAATCACTGCTGGGACTCATTGTTCCCGTAACGCAGCTTGGAGAACCTGACAAGCGAAGAAACGATGCTATATAGCAAAGGTAGAGTCATCCCAGGTATGGTTTATATTGACACATTCAACGGTGAGGGCTTAGACATCATTGGCGTACTGGACGTTGAACGAGGCTGGATCTCGCTGTCATATCAAGCCATAGCAGAACATGGATGTGCACGTCGCCGCACGATACTGGCTGGTCTTATTTTGCCTGCTCGCTGGCACTGTTTCGTTGCGAAGATCGAGTGCAAAAGCGAAACCCTATAACTCCACCGCTTTCAAGGGTAATAGGAGTCACGACGATAGCAGAGCGTAGGTGTTTCGCAGGCGAAAGCGAAGGGCACATGAGCCATGCGCATGAGCAGACAAAGTGAGCTGGTGGCATAAATGTCCGAGACGGCTCGTGGTGATCTTCACAACAACGCTCCGAAATTACCCAACTGCGCGGATGGCGCTTCGGCATCTCCTATGCATTGTTCTCCTTCAGTTGCTCACCTTGCTTTTTAGAATATATGTAGATACTGTTCGGCCGCCGCTACTATGCATGATGCGCACCGCACGTGGTGATGGCGGTGAAGCGAGTGCGCAATGAACACAGAGAGGTATGTCAGCCTCAGATGGTATGGTACCTTGTGCCTATTTGTGTGAATAACACCGAGTGGGCAAGGAACATATGCGTGGGGCGCATTATTGACAGAACATGGGTAAAACTGGCTCGTCTGATTTAAAGACAGCTCTCATGTGCCCATGTAAGGGAAGTTGCAGGAAGCATCCCGCGGCAGCGATGGGAAGACAAAAGAAACAACAATCGTTCACAATTTCGCGCTAACCATCACATGTAAAGGGTGCGCAAGGTGTGGCTATTTAGTCAGGGTCGTATTCTTCCTATGAGAAATACATCTTCTAAACGGCTTTATCTACACATATTTTGTTTTATTTTTAGTTCCGGACTAATCCTGAGATTACGGTTGCAGCGTTTCCGCGTCACTTGGTCTAGCAGAGTCAGGTTTGCCAGCCCTTCGCATATTCAGGGGGTTCCTTCACCTACAGGAAACGTGCTTTACACCTCGATTTCGAAGCCCTGACTCGCGGGCGATGATTGCCTTCGCTTAAGACGGGTATGGGTGGGATTTGTTGTGTTTTGTTTCAGGTTAGGTTTAGTTTAGGTTAGGTTTATTTTAACATTCTTTTGCGTACATAAACCGCCCATTCCACGGACCAGACCAGCTGACGTACCTTGCCTCTACGGAATCGTTGCGGCACTCAAAGCATGCTCTGTCCTCTTGGTCGACATGTGAAAACTTGCTCCCGAAGACAATTCCGTGGTTAAAAACGTTATAATCACCGTAAAGCGCTTGGTTAACAGAGGGATCGCAGACTTCAACCGGCAAAAGCTGGACGAAGCCCGGGGTTGCCACCGGAGGAAATTTTTCGAGCCACTTCTCCCCAGTAGTGCCATGCCACCGAGTGAGAGTATTGTGCCCAGAACACCATAGCGGAGCTGCAGCACAAAGCAGATGGTTGCCGTGCTGATGCACCTCAGCGGCCGAGTGCCTACGTTGAAGAGCCCGTTTGGTGAGGCAGGTCCGAGACATGTAGCGCCTAGAGAAGAAATAAATAAGCGTAACAATAACAATAACTGCAGACGGAATACCCGGGCAGGTCAAAAAACGCCATCTAACCCAATCCCAATGCAACGAATGGCCTCAAACAACCGCGCACTAGTAATATGGACATTCTACGAACCATTTCAGCGCGGTGCACAAACCCTGGTGCATGCTAGAGAGAGACACTGCGTGTCATTTTGGGGAAACATTGCACATAGTGGCATGCAGGAGGGTACGGTTGTGGGGACGCCGCAGAGGACGGATCCACTTCTGAAATACACGCCGGGGACATGACACAAGCGCGGGGGCGGACGCAAAGCAAACATTTCACACCAAGACCAAGAACGTGTTAGGCCGCCGCACCCTGTGTGAACGTCATGTAAATGAGTGGTGTGGTGCAGGAAGCACCCGAACGGCATCCAGTGAAAAACAATCAGGGAATGGTAAGCTGTTGGCCGTTGCCGATTCGAGAACAGGCCTGAAGCGTGTTTAGTGCACCTTTTTTATCGTAAAGGCAGTGTTTTTATGATACCGGCCCTACTGGACACTGGATAAATGCTTTTATGTTCGGATATTTTCTGCGCGAACGGTGCACGGCAAAGAAGATGATGATGTGGCAGGTTGGCGCGGCTATAAGAACAGCTTCACACCAGGTTGCATACATAACATCGGCTACCAGGCTGTCAGTAATCATTGACGTCCAAAACCACAGGCAACGTTTTTTCACCTTGATAGTCTTCCCTGTCCAGATATAATGGGTTGTGATTTAATTTCATTGCTAATTTGGTTTGTGCTTGACAAAACATCCGGAAACTGCCATAACAGCTCTGGAACACTGTGGATCAGCTGAGCAGCAAGACCACCCGAACTGCTGTCAGTTATGTTGTCAGCAGAAACCTCAGGCAGCAAGGTTGATTATTGTTTTAAAGAATCTGGTGGCTGTTGTAAAACAAGCGGAGGAAAATTCTTCGCTGGCTAAGGTGCTAGAACGATTTCCAGCCATGTTTATAGATGCTTGTTAGACGGTGAATATTTCGGAACACAACATCGAGACGCGAGATGCCCGTCTACTCTTGTTCAATCCCAGACCCTTGAGCAATCACAAACAGGTACAGCAGGATGGAGCCCTGCCATAAAAGGCACATACATGAGCGGTCAGGCCATCAAAAGGCGCTTGGGCTGTTCCAATTGTGTTGACGGGTAAGAAAACCTTGTAAAACCCACATGGGTGTTGAAAACAGACGCCTAACGTGATAACCACGAAAGGCTCTTCTCCCATTTAATTATCGATGCGGTTATGTAGCGCCAAAGCTCAGTAAAGGTATTCACCACACCCTACTGTAGCAGAATATTTTTACAGGTCGCTGTAGCTAAAAATGATATAAAAAACAGTTTCCTTGTGGGATTTTTGCGGCGGCGTTTTGGTTTGTCGAATCTCCCGGCAACTGTCTTGTGCCTGATATATATAGAAAGGGAGGAAGCCAACTCGACTACGCGATGGAGTAAACTGGTGATGTGGTTGTATTTTAGGCACCCCGATTGTCACGTTTTTCTCTTGCAGATTATTTAGGGGCGCAAGCTTAACGCAGGCTTAAGCTCCTTGGCTTTGTTTTGGCCCCAGGTTCAGCCCATCCCAACGAAGAAAAGTTCAAGTTGGACTTGTGGTTCCCGAAAGCAAAGAACATCGAAAGTCTGCAGTTCTTCCTTGAAATGGTCGGCTTCTACAGGCACATCATCCCAAAATAGGCGGACTACGCACGGTTGCTGAATTAGCTGGAAAGCAATGCCGGCAAGTGTTCTTGGTTGGCCTCTGAAGAGCAGGCGTTTCGGCCTCTCTGGAGGACTATCGCCACACCCGATTCCTGCGGTTGCCAGATCTGTACCATCCCTCGCGGTTCAAACTGATGGAAGTGAACAGCGATGCAAGTGAAGTGCATATTAGCGACCTGTTTCCAATCGCCTTTATAATCCTTAGTCATACAGCTGCGCATCAGAACTAATCCATGAAAGACAAACACTGTATCGCCATAGCTTTCGCATGTAGGATGTTTAACACGTATGTGAATTGCATACATCTTAATTTAAAGACTTACCACAAAGCGCTGCCTTGGTTTTCACTGCTTCAGAATCCTGCCTCAAACACTGGGCCTTCAATGGGGAACAAAATCACTATAAAGTGGAATTCAGGCCGGGCACAAACAACACAGCCGCAGACGCCTTGTCTCTCGCAAAACTAACAGGCCCTGCGCAACAAAACACCACAAATGTTGGCATTTACAACATGCGATGAACCCTAGGGAACACTGGTAAGCCGGTAGCAGATGCTAGAAGTATAGCAGGCCGACCATTTGAAAACGCATCTGATAGTCTCTTACGGCAGGAGAGACGGAAGCCCTACAGCGGCACCGGCACGAAACTGCAACTGATACATCGAAAGCCAGGAGAAATTGCAACAGATAGTCAATGAGAGCTTGCTTCCGGGCAAGTTGGTACATTATTTCTTATAAAAACACTGCGCTAAATTAAAATTAACGAAGACGAAGAACGGCAGAACACAAAATGCAGACATACGAAAGCACTTTCGTAGGTTCCGCCGTCCTCTATCTTCGTTGATTTAAATTTAGTGCAGTATTTTTACGATAAATTACAACTACGGGAAATTCCGAGCGCCCTTACAGACAGTGCTGAGGGGCAAGTAAAGAGGTATTTGCTGGTGTACCATCCTGACACGACATTGGCATCTGATAGTTACGGATAGAAGATGCTCCAAAAGCTTTGTAACGTTGTTGCATGACCTTCTACGGTAAAGCCGCTTATGAATTACAGGGAGTCATGCCCGTTTTGCCAGACTATGGGCCCCCGCGGACATACACCACCGGGCCTCATGAAACCTTTCGAGAGTTTCTTTCTCGAACAAAGCGCCGCGTGCGACATCATGGGTTCATTCACAAATCAGTAAAGGAAAATGGCTGCCTCATGGTCATCACAGATCATTTCTCGAAGTGAGTAGTTCTGTACCCGTTACGCAAACTTGATTCAAAGGTTATCTGGGACAATTTCGTGGATACGTGTTCATGCTTCGTATTCCTAGAACTTTTACACGACAAGGCGACGGTCTTCATTGCAAAGAACTTCGTGGACACTCGTTCAGTTGAGGCCAAGTCATACAAAAAGGCTACTAGATAGCGTGTACACGAATATATAACAAAACGTGTGAATAAAAACTTGAAGATGATGCCGGTGGCCTTCACTAAATACCACAAAGACTGGAATTTTCGCTTCAACGAAATCTAATTTGCTAATCTGAGTGGTATTTCGCCGACCACATTTGCATCAGCAGCTTGAAAGTAAACTTTTTCTAGTAGCGTCTTTTGAATCACAGATTTTTTTGCTTGACTGTAAAGTATTACCTAGGTTTTGTTGCATTTCCCTGTCATGTAAATTGTAGTCAGCGCTTCAAACATCAGTGTAACTTCGCCACCGCATAGTAAAAAAACAGTGGGGTGCCACTTGCCTCCTCCTCTTCATGATCGACGTTTAATGCAACCATCCATCAATGTGCTTCATTTTTGCCAAAGTAATTGATTGATTATTTCTCGACATCAACCCTACACAAACTGTCGCCGTAATTAGGACCTCACTGTATGGTGTATTCCTTGATAGGCCTGCATCAAAGTCTGAACATAAAAACGCTGTTCTTGCACCATGATGAACTTAGACTCTACAATAAAGGACACAAAAATGCATACAAAAGCAACCTTTTTTTGTTGGAACAAATAAGTAATACGTGTGGACATAAAAGGATGCGGTACTAAACAAAAGTGGCATACGAATACACACCTATGGTGCCAATATTTTCCCAACTGGCCTCTACTTTGCAGCCATACCACCTTCAATATATTTCAGCTTGCTACGTTTTGACATCTTCGTAGCTTAGATGACTGATATTTTAGTTTTTAATCTGATCACTGTTTTTTTAAGTATAAAAAATTCCAGAACAGAAAAAAATTCATTTAAAGTGGACTGGACGTTTCTTAAAACACATCTCAGTGCTTCTGTTTTGCATTAGCGTTCGGTTGCTCTACAGCGTATGGAAGTAAGTATCTGCATAATGATTTTGGATTTTTTAAAGCACCACAGCCAAACCAAGGGTGAAGATATATAAGGAGAGTTTTAATTTTTTTCTAAGTATAGTAAACATTTCTTATTCTTTGTTCTCACCAACACCTCCATTGGTGAAGTATGATATAACTTGATATTACCACATAGACAAACTTAGCTTCATGCAAGTCGTTTAGAAATGGCTCGGATAGCGTAAAGGGCGCCTTATAAACATTAGTAAAGTCGTTAGATTACACATATTGTTTAGTAGGAGTCATTGTATATTACAAAGTCTTGATTTAAATTTTCCTAAATTGTGCGCTATTTTTTAACAATGCACACTTTAAGTATTGTCATTCGTTAGGAAAAAAATGCTCACATGCAATAACTCATCAAAGTATTCATTTTTACATTTAAATCATGGAGAAAAATGACCGATAGAAGTGCATGCTTGTGCTACGTGGGCTGTCTTCTTACACGTAGTGACCGCTGCATTAGATCTCAACCTGTGGTGGATGCAGCTCCACCCCCTGAGTTACAAAGCAACTGAATTGGGGAACTGCTAGTTCATTTCATTGAACTGGTGAGTATGGGTATGCGCTTCCACTGATACTCTGTTGGCATGGAAGGTGAACAGCTTTTAGCATATTCGTTGAAGCTTAGCTGACCTTCAGTGGGAGAACGGCACGTATAGGCTTGAGTTAAACATACCATCAGTCAGTTTGGTAAGTGGCCATCGCTTGTCTCGTTCCGCGTCACCCTGCTTGTCCGTTTTCGGGAATATGTGTTTCTCTGTTATTGTGTTTCCTATTCTTTTTATTGATCTCTCCAGAACCTTTCGCAATAAAGTTTCGTATCTAACCACTTTCAGAGAAAACAGACTTGGCATTCGGTGGCACTGTTAACCCCCGCAGCATTCATTTTTAACATTGTTTTCGCAATTTTCTAACGTTTCGAATTGTTTATGTCACTACTCCTCAGGCTGCGCTTGTGTCCATTGGATTTTAAATGTAGAAGTTTTCCCGATTCCTTCTGCTTTGCGTGCTCTGCACAGCCACTCGCTACAGAGCTTCGTATGCGACCTCTTTCGGAACTGACAGATGGGGTGTTCAACAGCAATGTTACCTCAATCTGGGGGCTGATACTGATATTTTTCCTCCTACTGCCTACTATTTGGCATAATTTTTTTCCAACAACCCTCAATGTGGGCTTACCAAAGAACCCACCACATTGTATCAAAACCATGTTTTAGTAGCTAAAAGCGAAATTTGTAGAGCACACTGAATCCTTTTAAAGGACATAGACATAAAAAAACCTTTGGCTCGCAACACACCGAGCTGTGCTGGAAGTATAATGCCAAGGAGTACAGAAGATTTGCGTCAGTCTTCTGGAGGACATACAGAAGCGAGTTATGGGCAGAATATATGTTGGCATGTAAAGCGTTAAATCCCCAATCCCAAAAAGCATACGACCAAATACTATTTCGTCAAAACAGTTCAGAGCATGTCTTGAGGGCATCGTAAGGAACCTGATTAGGAAAGTCAGGATTACAAATAAATGTAAAAATCTTAAACATTTCAATTTTTGCAGCAGCAATACTCTTGCTAATTTCTTCAAGAGACCTCTCGGAAAAAATATTCATTATGAGCTACAATAAAATGCATAACCGTAGGGCTTAAAATAAACGGATAATAAATTTAACCATATTAATGAGGCAAGCCGAAAACGCTCCATTTAGCATATTGTCAGGAAGTCAAACATGACGCAGTTGTCTTGAAGGAAAAACAAGGTTATTGGGGCGAACTTGTTCTCCCCTAAATACTTAAATAATACACAGACGGCAAAGCAGCAGTCAACAAATTGACGTGTGTAGGCTAGTGTCAGCGAATCGTATATCCCCGGCGTCTGTTCTGTGGACATTTATCTTTCCGCGCGGGTGTTTGTCGAATCTTTTAATTACATCGGGAAACACCTTAAATAAAAGGCTAGTCTGTTGTAGTCTAGTGACGTTGGCGAGAAATGGTCTCCCCATAAACTGAAATAACCCGTGTGGCATAAGAAAGAAAGCAAACAGGCACTTCACTTGGGCCACATACCAGACAACCCGTTGCAGCCACGCTGTAACAACAAAATGTAAACAAATCCAACGCATCTTTTGCGGAATTACTCCCTCTCTAAGAGTGAATAGACCCAGTGGTAAAATAAAGCGACCGTTATAACAAAAAATGAAGAAAACTCCGTCTCTTTGTGTAATGAGATTTTAGGCCAGACATGGACCATTTCTGGCGCCGTGCATCGTCCGTATGTTTTGAAATCGTAGTCTAGGATCACTTGATTGGTAAATATGCCTACACGTCGTACGTTCTGGTAGGGTCCGAAAAACCGCCACATAAGCTTCTCACTGAGCCGCGTCGTCAGAAGGGAGTCCAAAGCCACACACGATTTCCTGGGTGGTACTAGGTACCCAGGCGCCGGAGGGTGTAGCGTCCCGCATCCACGTTGCACAAACTCCAGCGTGCTGCCGGGCCTCCTCCACACGCTGGACGTCGGGGTTGAGGTCGTCGTCTTCTACATGCGTGAGCAAGGCGTGAAGCATCGTAGTCAGCCGTCTTCAGTAACAATCTCGAACCGTGTCATCTGCGTAGTTTCGTTGATCCCCGATCGTTTTGTTCCCCCCGAACAATATTCCCGATCGTTTTGTTCAGGCGTTCTGATATCCCGTTCTTTTGGGGGAAGTACGCCTTCGTTCGTCGGTAATCGGTGTTGTTGCAGTGGAAGATTCCTTGCATAGGCTCCACAGTAAAAGCCATTACGCGGTTCTTGATTAGGAATTAATGGCTGCTGTGTCGCAGCACACCATTATTTATGAATAACTTCGCGTCTTCGTCTGCAGTATCTCTCGGAGGAGCAGCGGTCTCTGCGTAGAGCGCCATGTAGCCTGTCGCTACGACAATAAACTTGCTCTCGTATCGTGACGTAGGCAACCGCCCCAGAAGGTCAATTCCAATCTTCTGGAATGGCCTTGATGGAGTGGCGATCGGCTGCAGAAGTCGGGCGGACCTCGGCGGTGGCGTTTTTAGTCACCAGCAGCCATGGCAGCTCCGGACATAGGTAGTACACATCGATTGTAAGGAGGATTCTTTGGTACTTCACCGTTATTCTTCGGATAGTGCGTGGTGTGCCAAGATGTCCGGTTGATGCGTCGTTGTGGCAAGATTCCGAATTTTTATCCCAAAGGTCTGCGGGGATGACAATAAGGAGACTCGTTCTGGTCTCGGAGATGAAATGTTTCTTCAAGAGGGCAGAAATTTTTAGGCTGAATGGCGATAAGTTTTGTTGAATTGCCCTAGGCAAAGCGACGTCACCTCCTTCGAGGTATTGAATCATGACGCGTAACTCGGAGTCGGCACACGGCTGGGCGGATAGGTTGCTCTCCTTCACGACTTTGAAGAACGCGCTGTCTTCATTGTTGTCTTGTTGTGGTGGGTTGAACTGAGTGAGACGCGAATAGTTATCGGCGTCGGAGTCTTTCCCAACGCTGTATATAGTATTATAACCTCGAATTCTTGCAGGTGCAATCTCCACCGCCCAAGATGACCAGACGGGTTTTCAAGTCGACGAGCGAACACAGCGTACGGTGGTCTTTCACAACCATGAACAACCTACCACACACGTTTGGGGAAATCCTGAAACGGCCGGTATACTAGGGAGGTAGTCTCTCCGAGACTGAGTAGTTTTTCTCTTCCTTGAAAAGATGACGGCTTGCGTAGACGATTATTTTTCGCAACCGCTTTGCTTTTGGACGGAGGCGGCACCCAAGCGTATATTACTGGTGTCCGTGTGCATTTCGGTATCACATTGTTCCTTGAAGTGAGCTATCAGGGGTTGGATTTGCAGGCTGATTGCAGCTCTCAGAATGCATTATGGACGTTTTGCCGGGTGAAAGGGGTGCTATCTTTCGTCAAACGGGTGAGCGGCTCCGCAATGCGTGCGAAGTTTGCGACGAAGCGCTGGTCATGCGCGCACAGTCCGAGAAATCAACACACGCCCTTATTGTCTTTGGTAATTTGGAAGTTCGGTATGGCTGATGGTTTCCCGAGGGCAGGCACGACTGCCCAAGAAAAAATGTGTGACCCAAAAACATGGGTTCCTCTTAAGAGAAACGGCACTTTTGAAGCTTAAGTGTTAGCCCCGACGTAGGAATGGTGACGAGTACAAACCCCAAACTTTCCAGGTGTTCGCCAAAGGTCCGGGAGAATACCACCTTGTATATCAAGGTATACGAGGCAGATGTGCTACTTTAGGCCAGCTAGCATAGTGTCCATGACTTTTTGAAAGTATGCTGGTGCCGTGCACAGCCTAAACGGCATCCCCTTGAACACGTATAGGCCGCCCTGGGGACGAATGCAGTCTTCTCTCCGTCCCTGCCGTCACCTTCAGTTTGCCAGCAGCCTGTCATACGGCGAGTTGAAGAGTAGGTCGCATGGCAGATGTGATCGAGGGTATCTTCGATTCGCAGCAGGGATACACGTCGTTTTTTGTGGTTTTGTTTATTCACCGGTACTCAACGCAGAACCTAATATATGATCTTTTGTTCCTCACGAGCACGAGCGGCGCAGCCCAGGGGCTTTTCGATGGCTGTATTAAGTCGTCGTTGAGCATGTCTTCCAGTTGTTTCGGAATGGCTCCCCGCTCTTGAGAAGACACGCAATGCCGTGACTGTCGGGTACGTAAGCCTCCATTTGGGTTATAACTCGGTGCTTCGCAAGAGGTGTCTGGCCTGTTTTGAGTTGTCTGTTTTTAGTCTGTTTGAGGGAATAATTGGATGTGTTTTTCTTGCCGTAGCGCTGAGTTTACATCGAATTAGTGCCTATGCTTGAAAGCACCATCGCGTACGCGTTCTAAGTCTGAGAGCGCGATCACATCACTTGCTTCTTGTGTTTCTTTCAGGAATGCCATTGCAGCGTCCTCGTTTATACGACGGAGCTCTAAGTTGAAATTAGTGATAAAAACGCGGGCTTTTTATTGCCCCAATACCTCAATGCCTCTTGCGACGAACACAGCCCCGTCGAGAATCCATCTGTGTGATAGCGTGACCACTACCGACATTTTCTTGACAGTAGATGGTGATCATCGAGCTTGCGTTGGGTGGAAGGTGGAGGCGTTCTTCTAAGATCCTTAGAGTAGTACAGTGTTCGGGTTTCAGTTCCGGCGTTCTAGAGTTATCGGAGGAAAAAGTTACCGTCGTGTTCAGAGAACGAATTATTGCACCATTGGGCATCAAGAAGTTCATTCCAAAGATTACGTTGAGACGTAATCTCATCTATATTGACGCACGATGTGCACGTTCCACTTGGCGATACGAGATATCCTGCAGGAGTGCGTATACGTGGACCGTTCCATGTTGTCGTAACTTTCGTTTGCTTCAACACGAATGATCTGCTTATTAATAAATGGTCGGCACCTGTGTCCTTAACAGCGACTTCGCCGAACAGTCGACTAACAAATGGACCTCGGCCGCCGCCTTCCTCAAGTTGCGGTTGCGTCAGAGTGTCGTAACACAGCTTGTGCATTTTGATGGTCGGGCACTATGCGTCGTCGAGGCCGTCGCGGTTTTAACCGCAGGTTCGGGCATGTCGGGCACCCGTCGTGACGTGTGGATATCATAGTGTTTGGGAGTCACGCCAAGGGTTATATCGGTTGTTTAGGCTGATGGCGTGTGTTGAATTACGTTCATCGGTTGGTCCCAGCGTTGTTGTAGGGTTTCTGGGTTTTTGCCGTGGATCAACTACACTTCTAGAAGTAGCTGCGTTTAGTTTCCCCCAGTGTGTGCGGCTGTATCTTCCATGCTGGAAGTCTCCGTTGCTTTGACGGCTTTGCTATTGGCTAGGGTAGTGCGATAGGGAAAGCCTGAAGGGCGCCGAGCCTTGTAAAAGTGTTAAACAGGTAATTTTCGGATCACGGTTGGCCGTGTGGCGGGGGGTGGTGAGTCGACCGAGAACCCTTGTAAAGTTAGCTTCTTGTAAGGGTAGCGACGGCAGATGTTGTTGTCTTCTCCTGGGTTGCAGCACAGCGGATGATTATCCTGTATTCGTCACAGGTCTGTGTTCTTCGGCGCATTGTAATACACTACGCGGTGTGGGGCGGACGACAGTCGACGGCAGTTCGGCGGGGTCCCGTGACGACGGGTTGGAGCCGGTTATGGTCGATCAACAGCCGAGGAGTCGGTAATAGCTTGTGGCTCGTGTACAGCTTCCGATGACATTGAAGTCCCCGGTGCCTCTTGAGCATCTTGTCGGGTGACCTAAGTAAAAAAAAACGGCCTGACATTGCAGAGTCGTTAAAAATAATTTCGAACGCTTCTCCCTGAACACTCCTCGGATGGTCTCGCTCAATGTAATAGAGCTTACTCCTCCGGCACCAATGCTCTCCGAGAAAATGGCGTTGGTGGGGCCGTCGTACTGTCTCGTGGGAATTTCGAGTGTTATCTCCAACGCGGCAGCTTCAGCCACGAATGGGGTTATTATCTTGGGGGGTTGCGGAGATGGCAAATCAAATAGCTCTTACCTTACCCATCGCACAAAAAACATTAGTTTATTTTCTTCAGTCGTTTCTTTGTACACATGAAAAACTGTGCGACGACGGCGAAAGCTGTATAGTTCTTTTCTTCAGGTATTTAGTTGTCCACATGGCTAAACCACACGACGATTAAGAAAGTTATGGAACCCGCAGCTAGTGCAAGACGATGAGAGCAGTGGATTCTCGCAAGATGGTGTTGGTTGCGTCGGTATTTCTTTTGGTTCTTTCTGGTAGGAGAGAAAACTCAGTCGGTAAACCACGCATTAGGGGGCTGGATCGGCATGGGCTGGCTTAAAGTCTTCCAGAAGGCGCATGGAGCATAAAGGGTGTGCACACAGCACCTGTACCTGATGTTATGAAGCCAAGGATGACGCAGATGTCTTGAAGGACAAACAAGAATATTGCAGCGATTATTGCACTAAAATGCAATGAATACACATGCTCCGAAGCAGCAGTGAAGAAAGTGATGGGCACAGGCGAGTGTTGGTAAATCGTGAGACATAATCTCCGCGGGCGAAAGTGTAATGAGGTTGCGTGTTGTTGGAACTTATGGAACGGTGGAGCATCGAAGCGAGGCAACAAGAAATAGAAAGAGGGGTATGAAATCTGTCGAGTATTACTAAAGAACAATCAGAGCGTGGCACACTAACGCCTTCAATGTTCTAAAAGCGCAGGTCTATAATAGTTCCACTGCAATTTTTATGTGATTACACTCTGATATAGAAGTGAAAGCCAAAAAATTAAGTAACCTTTTACCATTCTGTAAATGTAGTTCTCATTGTGGGAATAGGTTAGCTGGCTCTACTGAACGCCAGAAGCATTAAAATTCCCAAGTTGGAAGACCTTGCGGTCGCAATGAGTAGTAATCACCTGTTCAATGGAGGAGAATAACTTATTGAACGTGTCATGAGCTACTTCAGGAGGCATGTAACATACACCGACTTGAAGTTGTTCAGTTTTAGAGAGATCAATTTGAACCCAGAGATACTCATCTGTGTTTTCAATATCACTACGTAGCACACACGGAAAAGATTTGTGAGCGGCAAGAACCACGCCGCCCCCTTTTTGTTTGCACCCCGTTAAGGCAGGATATTTTAATATACATGGTAATTGTGAGAAAAATAACCACTGGACAGGGTATCAGGGAATAACAACCTTTCGGAGATAGCTATTACCGGAAAACACGAAGCGAGAACTGTACCAAAAATTGAGTTGCCTTCGTATTAAGACCTCGCACATTCTTAGATAACACATCTAAAGTAGTCGTCATTGTTTGTCTTATGTGAGTCTCTCAGAGATGTGAAGCATGCCTTCGCGAAACATGTCTCCAAACACCTTAAGGAAGCAGTCTTTCCGCCAAACAGCGGGGTATCGAAGCGCTCTAAACACTCTTCACTCAGGGAAATATAAAAGGATGCATACCTGTCAAATTTAGTCTTCAGTGGTCGGCAGCTCAAGGGAGAGACAACTAAGGTTGACAGATGGGCATTGAGGATTTCAGAGGTGGTGGTCGGAGAATGTTTTGATACAAACATAGCTTTGGGGCGCTTAGGCTGCGAAATGACATGTCCAGATGTGTTCGATGCACCCACACATGCCCGGCTTCGGCGATTCTTCACAATAATTGTAGGGTGACAGTCAGGCACAGACACGGAAAGCGCGGGGCAGGGCTGGACAGGGTTGGAGGCAGTGTAGGATACACCGAAGACACCGACTGCAGCGGAGCCGACGTAGCCGACCAGGATGGCTCTTCCTCGTTGACAACATGGGAGAAAGAAGGCTACCATGAGCAGCCGCTCACTCCATCCTGGAAGACTGCGGGGCGGCGAAGCAATTCGGCTCGCAAGGAGCAAACCTCAGCACGCAGGGAAGTGACCACCTTCACATAATTGGCGCGGTCTCCCTCGCTCTCCTGACGGAGGCAGCCAACAGCCTGCGTGTTTCACCGGCGCAGAAGGTCGTTGTCTTCGCGCAGCCATGTCACCTGCTCGCTGAGGAAGAAAATTCCCTCCAGCGCGTCAATGAGGAGCGCGCGCAGACCGGCAGCTTCAGCGCCAAGGTCAGCCGGTTGAGGTGACCGGGATAATCTTTAGCCTTCGCATTTATTTTACTGTTTACACTCTCAATGGCCGCCCCGTTGGACCGACACGTTGCATTCCATACCACGGATGCGTATTCAAATAGAGGACGGCACATAGAGGTATAGAGCTGAAGAAATGTGTCTGGATAGTTGAATTCTCTGGAGACACGACATGTTGCACCTAGGGTTAGCAAAACACGACGGGTAATCTCATTAGTATGGGCTGTAAATGTGAGCTTAGAGTGAAACAAAACTCCCAAGTCTGATTTGACATACCCGATTCAAATCTTGTTCACTGATACTATAGGTAAAATTGATATCATCTGTTTTACGGGTATACGACACCAGTTTGGTTTTTGCACTGTTAAGTATCAACTTATTTCTGTTGCACCAGTCCAAAAATGCGGCGATATCACATTGCAGTTGTGCACAGTCTGAGATGTTGCCAATCAATTTGAATATTTTAATATCGTCTGCCTATAGCAAGAACGATGAGTACTGACTTGCTGTCGAAGCATCGTTGACAAATAGGCACCCCTCTGGTGGCTGAGTACGTTCCGGAGTGTCGCCCGTTACAGTGAACGCAGCAGTGACGACTGCTAAGGTAGTGACGCAGCAGATCTAGCAGCGGATCAAGAATAATCAGTGAATGAATGAATCAATCAATCAATCAATCAATCTCTTTATTATAGTGGCCAGGTACAGCCGTAGCCTTTGTGCTGGCGCACTTAAGAAAAAGACAGACGACGACACAAATACATCCACGCGTGAGAAGAACAACAAAATACAAGCGAAGAAAAAAACTAGAATGAAGAATAAAGGTCATTTAACAAAATCAAGGATTTCGGAACACTAAAGTTAGAACAATCACGAACGATAAAACACAGTGTCACAAAAATTTGACAGTACAAACGGGCAGATATAGATATGTATGAGTAGGAACAGTAAGAAAGGCGAGCAATATAAACGAAAATAGGGCAATGAAAATAGAATTAAAACTGGTCGGAACCAAGTCGGGGAGAGACAGAAGTCAGAAGGTCGCACATGTAAGACCGAAGGGGTGTATGAAACAGGTCAATATTATGGGAGTAGAGATTGTATGTTTCTTGAAGGCGGTACAATGTGCAGTATCTATTGCATGTCTTACGGGTACGAAGTATAGGAGACTTACGGGTAAGTCTCGACGGTACTCTAAGATTTACATTTGCAAGCAACTCCGAACAAGAAATAATCCCGTGTACAAGTTTAAATAAAAAAATTAGGTCAGCATTGGTTCGTCTGGACTTCAAACTTTGGAGAGGATTATAAATAAAAATGTCTTAACCATTGCCTCTGTGGCGGGAGAAACGATATTTGTGGATAGATGTGAACCTATTTTGCACTTTGTAATAATAATAATAATCAATCAATCAATCAATCATTTATTTAACGTGCCCAGGAACAACCTAGAGGTCTTGATGCTGGCGCACAAAAAAAGAAAAAAAAAACCTAAGAATAACACATACAACAAAATGACTGTTCAGAAAAAAACTATAAGAGACACAATGCGTACAGAAATATTAGGACAACAGCCCAAAAGTAGATTAACACAGTGTGAGAAATAGCTAATTATAATGACGAAAATTCAGATAATATACATACATACATACATACATACATACATACATACATACATACATACATACATACATACATACATACATACATACATACATACATACATACATACATACATACATACAACAATGCGCCAGATAAACTAAAAGAGAAGGATAGAACAAATTGCACATGTGATGTTATCTTATAACGGTAGACACCTTGGAGGAAAACGATAACTGTGACCCATCAAAAACATCGAGGTCGAGAAAATAAAAATTATAAAGACTCTGTATCAGGTTGAGGGTTGAGTGCTGAGAGAGGCGGGTAGTTACAAGAAACGGCCTGCTCTCTCTTGTTTGCTTCCGCGGAATCCGAAAATTAATACCATTGAGCTGTATAGGACTGGATATAGTACCGTGAACGAGCTTGAAAAGAAAGAAGAGATCGGCGCGATTTCGCCGGCAGTGAAGTGAAGGGAGTGACAATAGTTCAACGGTGTTAGAACACGAGCCAGAGTCATTTTTAGCGAAGCGATGGTTGTAAACGCTTAGAAATTTTTCCTTGACACGCTCAATTACGTTACTTAAGGAATTAGAGATGCCATTCCAGATCACAGATGCATACTCAAGTTGAGGAAGACATATTGCGGTGTACAATTTGCGGAGTGGCATAGGAGAATTGAATTCTCTCTATATTCTACAAACACAGCCCAGAGAACGAAGACCCCGCATAGCAACACGCTTAGTATGAGCTGAAAAATGCAAGGTGCTCTTAAAGAGAACGCCGAGATCATTGATCTCACAAACCCTACATAAAGACACAGAATTGACACAGTATAAAAAAGATACGCTAGATGATTTGCGAGTGAAACTCATAACTTTTGTCTTTGGAATATTGAGAAAAAGGTTATTGTTTTTACACCATTCTAAAAAAGAACACAAATCAGACTGCAACAAGCGACAGTCGTTAAATGAATGAATTTCCCTAAATATCTTTATATCATCGGCATACAAAAGGAAAGAAGAATTGCGAATGGCAGAAGAAACGTCGTTAACATACATTAAAAAGAGGAGTGGGCCTAATACCGAACCCTGAGGTACACCACTGGTCACTTTGTAAAAGGAGGACGTTTGGCCATTGACGGCAACATAACAAGATCTGTCACGTAGGTAGCTATGCAATAGATTCACAACAGTGGTGTCAACATAAAAATGAGCAAGTTTAACCATTAGCATTGAGTGACTGACTACATCGAACGCTTTGCTGAGGTCACAGTAAATGGTGTCGACCTGTTCTCTCTGGAATACAGGTGTAGATATTTGCGTCATGAAACTGGCAAGATTAGTGACGGTTGAGCGGCCAGGGACAAATCCATGTTGATTATTATTCAATGAGTTTTCACATTAAAAGACAGTATGTGGTGAAGGGCCAGCTCAAAAATCTTTGACATGGCACACAGAAGAGAAATCGGTCGATAATTCGAGACATCAGTTTTAGAGCCAGACCTAAATACTGGAAAAACACGAGTAAGTTTCCACATGCTAGGAAATGTGGAAGTAATCAGACAGTTATTAAATATGCTAGTCAGTACTGGGACCAATATAATGCTATAAACTTTTAGTATGGCTTAGGGGATACCATCTGGACCACATGATAAGGAGGGTTTCAAGCGCTTAATGCATTCGCTGATGAGATTTTCATCTAGCGAAAGAGCATTGGGTGTGTTGATTTCCAAATGTTGTTAGATAGTAGTGCTATAGTCTGAGGCTTTATAAACGGAAGAGAACTGCGTGGCAAAACAGTCAGCGACGGCTTGTAGTTCTGTTTCATTGGAGTCCAGTAGTATTAAAGGCTCTTCACTTTTGTTAAACCGTTTGCGTACATACTTCCAGAACTCAGCCGGCCTTTCAGAGGCGCTTTTTTCTAAGTGTGCCTTATATGAACTGTGATCCCGTTTATATAGGCGTTTACAGAGAGTTCGAAAGCATTGGAAATCTTCCTTGCGCTCGAGAGATGGAGTGCTTTTAAGCTTTCTGTGTGCGCGATCTTTATGCTTTAGAGCACTTATAAGTTCAGACGAGAACCAGGGGGAATATTTATGGAGTTTAGGAGTATACTGTGGAATATATTTGCGCATACTGCTTAAGATAAGTTCCGTCAGCTGATCTACTTGGTCATCAACATTGGTTTTTTCAGTTACCATAGACCAGTCAATGGAGGATAAGTCACGGTGTAAGCCAACGTAGTCACCTCTTTTGAAAGCAAATCTAGGCGATTTGTTGATGTTATTTTGAAAGCTCTGCTTTTCCCCTGACAGATAGAGTGTTAGTTTAGGTGGTGGGTGAAATTTATCGGAACGAACAAGAAAAACGTCAGAAATTGACAGTTCAATCGGCTGATTTTTCGAAATACACAGATCTAATATGTTACCGCAAGGATTAGCAGTAGAATTATGTTGTTGAAGGAAATTAAAAGCAAGAAAATCTAATAGCCGGCCGCACTTATTCTCTATGTATTGATGGTAATAAGAATATTTAAGTGTTCTCCAGTCGATACCCGGGTTATTAAAATCACCAATAACAACAATCCGGTGCTTCCTATGTGAAGCTATGACATTTTCAAGGGAAGAGATGATGTCATAAAAGAGATTGAGGTAATGATAGGCGGCACATAGAAGGACCCAATCAACAATTTTTCGCAGCGATCAAGGCTAATTTCGACCCATATTGATTCAGGAACAGTTTCAATGTCACTTCGGCGAACAGATCTCAGAGAATTATCTACAGCCTTAAGTACGCCACCACCTTTTTGTTTGGTTGCACGGAAGTCACGATCACTGCGGAAGGTGTAACTTGATGGAAAATAGTCTGATGCGGGAATCTCATTGCACAGCCAAGTTTCGGTAATCACAATGACAGGAAACGAACACGAAATAACGTTAGCGAAGAATTCAGTTGGCTTAGTTCGTAGACCACGAGCGTTTTGGTAAAAGATGTCCAAATTACACACCTTCACTGTCAATTACAGGCTCTGAAGGATGGAGCATATCATCATGTAGAATCCCACGGAATGGCTTGAAAATGCAGCCATGCGGCCACATTGAGGGGTCGTTCAGACGCTTCATGTTTTCTTCGTCAACCATGACGTAGAATGAGGAGTACGACAAATATTTTGTTTTCAGCCGCCGGCAGGAAAGGGGACAAATATTTCGAGATTCGATGTGCTTCTTGAGGTCAGCAGTGGCAGTGTCAGGGCTCAACTTTGAAACAAATAGTGCCCTTTGACGCTGCGGCCGCCCAACCACCGACAATGCACACGACTCCATGGCTCCAAGGAATGCAGGCCTGTTTCCCCTCTTTGTATTTGTTTCACCCTTTGTGGCAATTGTTGTCAAAGGGGGTCGGGCCGCATCGTCAACGCGTTGCTCCGAAGGGGATTGACGAGGTGGCGGCGTAGGACAAACACGACTGGTCTCGGTGTCTCGAGTCGTGTCGGTGGGCGAGGGGTTGTCGGAGGTTGAGGGGATCACGGAAGCTTCAAATGGAACAACCGTCGGGGACTTCGCAGGCGCGGGGGTCACACGGCGGGCCAGCTCCTCACGTAAAAAACTAACCTCGGAGCGGAGGGAGGCGAGGATTCGAGCCTGCTGTTCGGCTCCGCGGGAATGGTCCTTTCGGAGGCGCTCATTTTCTTCTCGCATTTGCGACACTTCGTCGCTCAAAAAAGAAATTCCCTCCAACGCGTCGAGGAGAAGACGGCGGAGACCGGCAATCTCACCACAAAGGTTACCCGAAGGGGAGAGAGAGGAACCGGTCGGGGGAGCGCTGGGCTGCGGAGAACACGTTTCCGTTGGAGATGCCTCCATCTCGTCACTAGGCTTAGCGCCCGACTTGGTCAAATTGCACAAATTGCAGCAAAATGGGCGCGATCCAGACCTCAAAAGTTGCAGTTGGTCGTCCGGCCAGGTCACACACTTCGCACGCACACGTTTTGCACAACTTTCGCAGCGATAAAACTGTTGTTTACCGAAAAAAGGGCAGGAGCAGAGCAAGCATGCATCCCGGCTGGGCGCCATGCTGCGGGACTATATTATTTATAATATTAATAATAATCAATCAATCAATCAATCAATCAATCAATCAATCAATCAATCAATCAATCAATCAACCTTTATTATAGTGCCCAGGAACAGCCGAAGCCTTGGTGCTGGCGCACTGAGAAAAAAAAAAAGAAAAAATGCCGCATTGAAATACATCAGTGGCTGACACATATAAAACCAGGAAAAAAATGTGGGTGAATGAAATACCACAGAGAAAAAATTAAAAGTGGCATCCAAACTACATTATACGAAGTTATGGTACATTGCACAAACACAGCGTACAATGACCATAGCAATCGGCTGAAGCATCAATTACACAAAAACGTATGAAACAAAATACAGGAAATGTTTGTAACTATTCACAGAAACTGATAAGTTATAGAAACATTTGTTTCTATAACATTTGGTTTGCCCGGGCCACTTAAACATATGTATGAAGAGTTGACTACACATGTGTAGCATAGTACATACAACGATTACGCCCGCAGCACTAACATATATGAACATATGAACAACATATGAACAACATATGAACACTAACATATATGAACATATATGAACAACATATATGAGCGACTCTGTGAAAACAACATACACATGCGGAAAATAACTGAAGAACACGAGAACTATCGAAATGAAGTTAGTGCGCCACGGCTAACAGCCCGGACAAAAACCCCCCAAGGGGACGGCAAAAAATATCAAGTTCCCCTGAGTGAAGGTTATATAGGCGTTGCAGTCTATCAAGAGGAGAACATCTGCTAAGTTTAGCAGCTGTGTGGAAAGGGTGGTTAAGCCTTGTTGCTTTTTTCGGAACACGAAACTCAATTGCTGCAAGCAGTTCCGGGCATGAAATTGTACCATGAAGCAGTTTATATAAGAAAACAAGATCTGAACGGTTTCGCCGGTAACTTAAAGAGACAGTTATCGGGAGAGGCTCAGAGGGAAAACGGTGCATAAATATGGATAAAAATTTGGTTTGTACACGCTCTACACGTTGACAATTAGATGTGCAGGTTCCATTCCAAATGACAGAGGCATATTCAAGTTGAGGAATACAAAGTGCCATAAAAAGTTTTAGGAACGAATGAGGAGACTGGAAGTCTCTTGAAAACCTACACACAGCACCAAGCGAGCGGAGCGCCCGCCGAGTCAGTTGAGTGACATGAGGCGAGAAAGTTAAGGCGCTGTCGAAGAGCAGTCCGAGATCTTTGATCTCGTCGACTCTAGACAGAAAACCGTCATCAATACTGTAGCGAAAGAAAATGGGGTTTGTTTTTTGGGTATAAGACATGACCTTTGTTTTCGCCGGGTTAAGATTTAGTCTGTTATCTGAGCACCAGTTAGCAAAGGAGAATATATCTTGCTGCAGGGCATCTCAGTCTTCGATGGAATTTATACGTCTGAAAATTTCGATGTCGTCAGCATAGAGAAGAAAAGAACACTTTCTAATTGCGACTGACACGTCATTCACAAAAATGGAGAACAAGAGAGGGCCCAACACGGAACCTTGGGGCACACCGCTTGTTGATCTATACATAGAGGATGTCTGCCCATTAACACTAACGAAACTGAATCGATTGCTTAGATAGCTACCCAGCAACGCCACGAGTGGTGTATCAATGCCCGACTGCAAAAGCTTATCAAGTAACAACGCGTGGCAGACAACATCAAATGCTTTGCTCAGGTCACAGTAGACGACGTCCAACTGGCCTCGCTCAGAAAGTGCAGCGGAGGCCTGCTCCATGAAGCAGGCGAGATTAGTCGTTGTCGACCTTCCTGACATAAAACCATGCTGTTTACTTGTGAGAAACTGCTGTACAGAACTTGACAATACCTTGTGCATCGCTGTCTCAAAAAGCTTGGAGGCAGCACAAAGTAGAGAAACTGCCCTATAGTTTTTTGCATCAGATTTGGTGCCCGATTTGAAGATGGGGCGCACTCGAGAAATTTTCCACTTACGAGGAAATGTGTTTGTGTTTAGACAGTGATTGAATACCGCGGTTAAACAGGAACAAAAATGCTACTGAATGTTTTTAAAATAGCGGGAGGTATTCCGTCAGGGCCACACGAAAGCGACGGTTTCTTGCGCCTTAGACTCTGGAGCACCAACTGCTCGTCCAATTGTACTAAGCTAGGACCCTGTACATTATTTAACATTAGGTTTATTTCGCTGTCATCGCGCTGGCCATATGTAGTACTCAATTGCTGAGCAAAATGGTTTGCAACATCAAGAACTTCTTCCCCAGAGGAATCAACGAGACGGATTTGCTCATGAGAGTTATTTTTACGGGATCGAATATATTTGCAGAATGTTGCAGGCTGGGAATTAACGCTGCTCTCTACAGAATCGAGATAAGAGCGCTGGTCCCGCTCATAAAGACTTTTACACGTTTTACGGTAGGAGCGGAAGTCCCCTTTCCATTCATCAAGCCCGGTTTTCTTATATTTTCTGTGGCAGCGGTCTTTTGACTTAAGGGCGGTACGAAGTTCATTAGAGAACCAAAAGGGGTGTTTGGAACGGCATTGTTTACACTTGCGTATAAACTGATTCATGCCACTTTTGACTATTTCAGTGAACCGCTCGACCTGCGCATCGCAATCTGGTAGTTCTTGAATTTGCAACCAATCGAACGAAGAAAAAAAGTTATACAAACCAATGTAATCACCACGGGCATAACAGTAGGGAGCGAATTCATTATTCTTCAGTGTAGCACTGCAACGCTGAATAGAGACGTGAGCAGACACTAGAAAAGGAGGATGATGCTTGTCGGGCTTGACAAAAGAGATGTCGGACAACGATACACGCGCGCTTTGAATGTCTGAAAAGCAAACATCCAAGATATGTTGAGAGCTGTTTTCGATATTATTAAGTTGCACCAAGGATGTGAAATCCACGAAGTCTAAAATCATGCTGGATTTTTGCTGTACGTAATAATTGTAGTGTTGATGGGTAAGATGTTCCCATTGTACACCCGGTGTATTGAAGTCGCCCAGAATGATATGCTGGTGATTCGGGTGTGATGAGCAGACTTCTTCTACAGATGTAAGGAGCTTTTTAAACGACAATATAGGAACATCAGGTGGAATGTAAAACGCCCCTAATAAAAGCTTCTCACCGCCAGTCAGACGAATGTCTAGCCATACAGACTCGGTGTCGCCTTCCAGTTCATGACGCCGCATTGATAGAAACGCGCTATCGACCGCAACTAACACCCCCCCTCCCTTTTGTTTCACCCCAGAAAAGTCCCTATCTTTACGGAAAACTTGGTAATTTTTTGGAAAATAATCGTGAGAGCTATTGTCATCAGAAAGCCAGGTTTCAGTAATAACAATAATCGGAAAATTTGAAGAAATCGCATTTGAAAAGAATTCAGTCGCTTTAGTGCGAAGGCCGCGCGCATTCTGATAATAGATGTCCACCCTTTCGCATCTTTTAGTCGTCATTTCGAACATCGGTGGGACAGAACATGTCGGCATGCAGCTTGCCACGGAAGGGTTTGTAAAGACAGCCCTTGGGCCACAAGAAAGGATCACGGAGACGCTGGAAGGTGACCTCGTCGACAGTCACACAGAAAGAGAAGTACGAGGCATACTTAGTTTTAAGCCGCTAGCAAGCCAGGGGTACGACATCCACTGTTGACAGGTGCTCCGTCAGTTGCTCTGAGGTGGTGCAAGGGGACAGTTTTGATACAAAGATGCGCCGAGGGCGTTTCGAGCGCTCGACCACAGAGATGCGACACGAATCAGACGCACCCACACACGCCGCACGTCCGCTCCCTTTGTAATAATAATAATAATAATAATAATATTAATAATAATAATAATAATAATAATAATAACAATAGTAATATTATACCGATATTGTAATTATAATTTCATAATAATAATCAAGCAATCAAGCAATCCTTGTTTTAGATTAACGGGAACAAGCCTTGGGTCTTTCTGATGGTACACCGTAAACAAACCATAAAAACACTACAATTAAGATAAACAACACAGAAAAATCATATGTACGACAGAAACAATAAAGCAAAAAAAATGTTACACAAATCTCTGAAACCAAATGTAATTGCTGGCGGTGCTTTCTACAATGCGGTTTCTCTGCAGATGGCTGGAAGTCTTACATCTGGGATTGCGACAAGTGGTTATGACTGGTTGTTTTGAAGGTCGTGATTTGGAAAGCACTAAAAAGTTTTTTGTATTCTTATTTCTCCAGACGGTAATCCTTGGTGCTTTTGAGAATGTCCTTTTTACGACGGCCGTTACTGAATAAATTCAGGTAGTATTTCCAAGGGTATTGTAAAGTTACGGATGGCGTTTCAGATTTTGGGTACTTGGGCAGGCAGCCTTGCGCTTTCGTTTTGTTTCTGTTTGCAGGTTACTAAGTCCCTTGTGAGAATAGATGCGCATTGTATGCCTGAGCTAGCGAGCTTTTGGGCTTTTTTCAGTTAATAAGGGTGGCATGAAATTCGTGTAGGTGCTTTGCGTAGTCACTGTGATCCCTGAATAGTATTTTGGGTCTGGTGGATGGTCCTAAAAAGATCCTTTGCTTGCAGTGTCTTGCGTAATGTCTTTTATATTCTATATACTGCTGCCTGTCTGTTGGTTTTATAATATATATGGTTCTAAGTTTACAATTGTTTAGAAAGGCAGTAGTACCCTGGAAGTTCACTTCTGTTTCACAGTACGTACATGAGAATGTTTTTAAACCGATACGAATACTTTAAATGAGATATAAACGTTTCTAGAGTCGTGCATTTCTGTTTCCAATTTTAAAGATGTCGTTTATGTATCGGAAGTAAACCCGACGTTCATGCCGAGAACAGTTGACAGGGTGGCTTGAATTTTCACAATAAAAATTGGCATAGGTTGGGGAGAAAGGAGTACCCATGTTGGGTTTAAAAACTTGAAAGAAGGAAGACGAGCTAAACTCAAAATATTTGAGAGGTAAAACAAGTATTAACAAAGTTATCTACACTTCTCGCTCATGTTAGTGCCGGCTGTCGATAAGGCTTGTGAAATAGATTCGATTCCTTTGATGAGAGGGATCTTTGTGTACAAGCCGGCAACATCAATAGTGAATAGGAGGGTGTAACTGGGTAGGCACCCACCCTCTGTTGTCTGGTCTAATATGAGGAGGAAGTGGCCGAGTCCGGAAGAGTCCAAGTAAGAAGACCCAGAATGTCGGACTGGCAATGATTTAGGAACAGAGATATTGCTTCGGTTGCGGTGTTCTTATTCAAAAGTACGAGTCTTCCGGGAATGTCGCTCGTAAAAATGATGCTACAAGAACATGTGGAGTGTTGAATGAATGTAAAACTTCATACCCGCTCATTAGTCTGTTTGATAAAGTTTAGGTCAGTGATCATTTTGAATTCACTAGATTGTAGATCTTTGAGGTTTTGAAAAACGATCAGGCTAAATAAATCTAAATCACTACGAGGCTATGTACCATTCAATCCGCAAGAAAGAGGAAATTCTTAGTAAGGAGGTAAACGAAAGAGAATCAGGCCTTCTTCGCACTTACGCTTCGAAAATGGCATTCGCCATATCCGAAACAAAATTCCGTAAATTTTCCAGAGATAATATTTGCAGCGATGACTACACTCGTAAGAATAAAGTTCGCCCCACTACTAATGGCTGTCCATTATCTGGGAATGCACATAAAAATCGCCCTTTAACGCGAATAATTCGCCGAATACTAACAATTCACCAGCTCACATTAGCGGCGGTACTATTCAGTCTGCCAACGCAAACCCAAATTTTTATCCTCCTTTTGTCCCCTCTCCCCCGGCTATCAACGCCAACAAAAATCTAACTAAAAATGTGATGAACTTCTCTAGTATTACCCTGTCACCAGATCAGATGAGCGCCCCGTCAAAAGGTCTGAATTTTTGCCCGGCAATTGCCTGTTTAGAAGAATTTTAACCTTTGAAAGACTTAGATAACTTCGCGAGAAGTATGAGACTGCGAGAGTAGTTCCATGACGTCCTCCAACTGACAAAGCCGGAACTGCATTACCTAGCCATAAGCATTGTACCCCTCCCAGGGAGCGCGATACATGCGTCGACATGTAGATTAAAGCTGTTTATCGGGATGTACGAGCAACATGCCAAAAGCAAATCTCATTCCGCCGTAACACCACAAGCAAGGAAAAGAAACCCGTGGAGGAACTCGCAGGTTGCACCGTAATTGTAATCAAACCGGTCGATAAAGGAGGCGCCATCGTGATGCTCGACAAAGCTGACTATATCAACGAAGCTCATAGATAACTATCGTAATCTATGTTCTACAGAGTACTCTCTAGTGATCCCACTAATGATTATAAGCTAATTCGTAAAGGCAAACTCACTGAGCTTGCTCAAAATCAGTAAATAACTGAAACAACTGCTCGTACTCTTATCCCCTTAAGACCAGTGGCACGTAGATTCTACTTTCTCTCTAAGATTCATAAAAATAACAACCCAGGTCGGCCTATTGTTTCTGGCATTGGTACTGTCACCGAGAACCTCTCGGACTATGTCGACTCTCTCATTCGCGACATTCCACCCAGCTTTCGAACCTTCATTAAGGATAGAAATGATTCGCTCTCGGATGTTATGAAGATATATATTCCTAACAGTTTACTTCTTATCCTGGATGTCATGTCGCTATACACAAACATTCCGCATGCTGACGCAAACACCGCTGTATCATGTGCTTATGAGCGGTCGGCGGGTGACGAACCTATCGATTATCTGACCCTTCAAACTTTCCTTCACCTTATCCTTGAACTTAACAATTTTGATGGTGTCAATTGATGGTGTCAATTACGTGCACGTCAGCGGAACGTCAATGGGCAACAGAATTGGGACCAACTATGCCAGTTTTTTTATGGGATGTCTAGAGTCAAACCTCCTCAAAACCCCAAATTTGAAGCCAATATACTACAAAAGGTATGTAGATTAAATATTCTTAATATGGCCGCAAGGTGAAATAGAACGTCTTGCGTTTAGTGAGACTTTTAACCTTGCGCATCCTACTATCTCCCTCTCTCATTCCTACTCTACGCACAGCATAAATTTCCTGGATGTTACTTTCCCAGTTTCTCAGGGCAGGCTTCAGACTAATCTCTATAGGAAACCTACGGACACGCTCTAGTATTTGCATTCACATAGCAGCCATGTCAGGCACTCCAAGACTGCAATACCTTATAGGGAATCAGACCGTTTTCAGCGAGTCTGCGCAAGAAAGACGGATTTCGATTCTAACTGCAGAGAACTTGAATCCGCGCTTTTGAATCAGAAATACCAAGAACAGGTGATCGATCACGCGATTACACGAGTTAACCAGTTGAACCGAACCGATTGTCTGTAAAAAGCTCGAAAACCCCATCCCAAAAAAAACCTCGTTTTCACCCACTCGGCCTCTTCTGCGAAAGGTATAAGGAAACATGACAATATCCTCGCTCAAAGTGAACCACTAAAAAGAATATGTACAGAGCCGCTACGCTCTGTTTATAGACGCAGCAAAAATTTGGGCGACGTTCTCACCAGATCCAGCATCCGCCGGCATGCCCTGTAACAAACCACGGTTTAAGTTATGCCCACAAATGACCAGCACACAGCGCCCCACCACCACAGCTTCAAAATGTTATCCTAATGTAAAGGGCAACTTTAACTGTGGTTCCGCCAAACGTCGTATACCTGGTGGAATGCACCCTGTGCTGCAAACAATACATCGGCCAAATTGAAACACCCTTTCCTTTCAAATTTACCAATCACCGCTCTCACGCAAAAACCTGCTCTTCTTTTCCTCTATCAAAACATGTTAACACTCCGCGTCATTCCTTTGAAAAACTGAAGGCCACAATTCTTGAATATAGGTTTAAACCCATCATGGTGGCGAGCTTCGTGAGTCTTACCTCATCTATATGTTTAAGTCAGCGTTATTTGGTATCAATGAAAGTTGTGGGAAATTGACGTGTCTTTCCTCCGATTGCCATTTTGGCTGCATTTCTCAGGCTAGTGCTATACCTGTTCACTTCTTTTCCTCGAAAATATTCCCCATGAGTTGGCGATCCCCCGTATATGGTTATAGTTTAGTGCTAGCACCGCTTTTTTCAGTACAATGGCTTCACTAAACCAAATGACAAGTCTGGACATTATGTTCCGGGTAGAAGGCTGTGGTACCATTATTAGCTTTGACACTCTCACCTTGTAATCAATTTGTGCACGGGAGCGTGATTGCTTTCCTCTCCGCTTTTTTGTATTGCTGTTTTTTATATTGGTTTCCGACCACCTCGGCGTTCCCTGATGGTACCATGCGCCGCCAGATGCATACCGTGCCGGGGCCGCGTCATACGCATGCCCCTACCTTCAGTTTTTTTTCTTTTCATGACTTGTTTGACCTTGTCTTTTTTTCCTCTGCTCTTTGTCTTCCAATGTACAACCATTTCCTGTAGAAACTAGCTGTACTACTGATTTTGAGCGCGACCCTTGCCTCCCCCAAACAGGAGCCAAGGGTTTTGTTTAAATCACCTGACCCTGACTCTTAGAACGAGTGTGAATGGGCAGATGTTCGCCCTCTGTGTGCATGGGCATATCTCCCTTGGACCTTCTTCGTTCCGCGTGACAGATTTTTTTGCAGATGTCAAACACGTGCATGAGCATATCCTGTTTTGAACCCTCTCTCACCCCTGTTGCCACGGGAGAAGGGGGAATTACCTTGTTATTTTTCTTGTTGTTTCTCTTTGGCTCTTTTTCTCATGTTCGCACCGCGTGACTGTGGGTTCTTGTTATCCTTTCTCTATTTTAATTTTATTCTTTTCTCTGCCTCTTTCACTTCTCTTGTTATTTTGCTGCGAAGCAACCATGATCCGATTGAACAAACTCTCCCTTGCCTTGAGCGGCCTCACCCTTGCTACATTTTCTGTATATATATATAACCCTGAAGTCCACCTATTCTGTATTGTTAAGAAAGGAATTCCTCTCCCTGAAACGTCAGTAATGTTATTTTTATTTTCTACGCCTTTTTCGTGTGTGTCTCTCTCTACTAACCCTATTTTTTGCGTTATGTGTGAGTTTTTATCTTTCCAGATTATATGTATATATTAATATATATTTATACTAGCGGTAGCACCCAGCGTTACCTCTGTGATACATTATACAAATGACGTAATGGGTATAACACGTGTTTAGCTATTGTTAGTTGTCATAATTTTCCAGTTCATCGGTTGTAGCCCGAAAGAACCGATTCCCGTTTGACCTTTTCCCGTTTGAACCCATTCCCGAAACGCCCTTCCCGCTAGACCCTTCCCGTGTGCGCCCGTTCCTGAAACGACCTTCCTGTTACAGCCCTTTCCCAAAATGCCCTTCCCGTTACAACCCGCTCCCAAAGCGCCCTTCTCATTTGCACCCGCATCGTTCAAACCCATTTGATTTTCTGAAAACATGCGGCACCGCTTTCGAAACTGTTCCCCAAAATGTGCTTAGAAGCAACGGGTCATGCACTAAAAACTTGTATGCACCAAATTTTCCGGAATCGACCGATATCTCCGGCCGATAAAAGTTTATGAGTGCCTTAGGCCGCCCTCTTGACACAAACTTTCCAGCGACGAAAGTGTACTAGAAAGATACCCAATATCTTGAGTAATGCACACATTGGATTTTTCTGCTGTTGGTGTTCGTACGTGTGGCTAAAATCTGTTTATCAGCCGCGCTTATGCTCAGTGTTTGGAGCGTAGCTTTGTCTTCGGGTTCCAGAGATCTATAGATCAAAGATGTCCGTAACAGAAACTTTAAAACGGCAAACCCATTTGTATAAATTTGAGAATTGGCTACTAATGCCTTTCCTACGTTAGTAGTGGGCAGATTTTTTTATTTATTTACCGATACTTTACGGCCTGGTCGGGCTCATGCAGGAGTGAACATAAAAACACATCAGTATTCGCTATGGTAGTTTAAACACGCCAACACAAATAAGTAAAAGACAAAAATATGTAATAGACTCAAAGGCGCCCGAACAGGGATATGCATTCGTAATGTATTCCAATTTTAAAACACGACAATTCAACCAGAACACATATTTCCATTACGTGGGGAAAGTTCTTCTAACGATACCGAGTTCGCTGTTCGTTCAGTTAACTTATTCCAGTAAGACATTGCACGAGGAAACAAAGAGAACTTTCGAATAGTAATTAAGCTGATTCGATGTCTAATTATCTTACTATGTTGTCTTCTCGCTGAACGTCGGAAATGCCCGTGGAGGTAGTATTCCCGCGACAATTTTAAGTTTTTGTAGTAAAGAAAATTTAGGCTAGAGACGACCCAGCACTGCTTAAGTTCCTGAAGGTTTGTCCTATTATCCAAATTGAGTAAACTAGAGTGACGGGAATAAACAGAATGAATAAAACGCAGAGCTAAGTTTATACTTTTCGCCGCTTCTCATGACTGCGATTTCTTATAGCAAGATGTGGCATATGTGACGAGGGACTTACAGCTCCTTTTGTAATGGACCCGCCTGATTGACAAAGGCCGGAATTTCTTCGGCGCTGAGCATATTTTGGGCGCGCATCGTAGGAACAACACTTACAGAGGGCGCCAGAGGGTCGATGGCCAGCGCTCGGAGTTTCTATGGGTCGGTTGGTTTTGATTAGTTATTCACTCGTCCTTTGATGAATATCTTGAAGCTTGAGTTAAAGCTAGCTCTAGAGTGTGGATAAAATATATGTTTGGGCATAAACCTTTGGTTGATCGTGTGTGTTAGTAGCTCCCCCTCACACTCTTTCGGGACACGGCCTTGATGGCGTCGTTTTAATGTAATAAAACTTAAGTGCCTGGTGTTTTGGGGGTGGATCTAAAGAATCTAGAGACAAGTGTCAGTCGACCAAACAAGAGCAAACGAAGGCAGACGCAGGGCGACCCTCGCGAACTAAATACATTTAGTTAGGTGCATTTAGGTATTTCGCTGTTTTGTTTTCATAAACGACGTGTTTGTAATTTATAATTTGTTGTTAATTCAAAATATTTTTGTTAATTGTTAATTTGTTTGTTAGGGTTTGTTAATTTAAGAGATTAAAAGATTTGTTAATTGGTATGACTTGAATTGTAACGAAATGTCGTCGTCTGTAGATTCAAAAAGTGAAGCCCGGGATTGAAAAGCAGTCAAGGACTGTGGATGTACTGAGCATGCTATCGCAGCGGCTGTGAACAAACGGAAATAAAGAAAAAACAATATAAAAATGTTTTTATAACTTTTCATAAACTGGGTATGTTATTCCGGGAAGGGGCTAAATGGAAAAATTCGAAACGGGAAGGTTCTTTCGCCCGGGCTGAAATGGGAAGGAACAAACTGGAAGGTTGAAATGGGAACGGGTTCAAACGGGAACGGGTCAAGTGGGAAAGTGCGAGAAGGGAAGGTCGTTTTGCGCCAGGTTGAAACGGGAGGGAACAAGTGGGAAGGGTGAAATCGGAATGGGTTCAAACGGGAACCTCCCAGTTCATCATTATCTGGTACACAAAAAAATTCTCCTGCTATGAATATATCACTGTATGAGCTTCTACTGTAGGCGTGTCGTAGTAATTGGGACGTCTGGTATCGTGTTTCAATGCAACTGTCGGTAACAAAATGCACCAAGATGGTGCGCTCATACCGGTGGGTGAGTGAGTGGAAACCGTTTTATTCAGGTTAAGTTTCTGGTTGTAAACAGAAGTGCCATTCTACAGGAGGTTTCACTGGGAACTGTCGATAGAGGCGTGCTGGGTGACGCAAGATTTCATTGACATGGGTGCTGTTATCTATGCAGATATTAGCAATGCTCAATATTCACAGTTTGATGATAAATGACATAGGCCTTATCCAGTGTGGCGTGGTTGCAGAAAGTGCCAGCAGATGGCGATCACTATGCGAACGCGACAAAATTCAACTGAGAGATAACAAGGTAAAAATGTAGATGGCCTATTTATCGGCATGTTAGGACAAAATACTCAAAATTATTTTTCCGCAATTTGATTAGCACAATTTGCAAGCACAAGCTACTTGGGTATATCAACGGTCTGTTCAGTCATTAGGGAATGTATGAAAACCTGCCGTATTTCGGAAATTTTGATTGCCCCTTTTATGTGGGTGTCATGTAAAATGTTGTGGAACGGTTCTTAGATACCTCAGTCAGATATGTATATCAACAAAGACCAGTCAAATATCTCAAACGACCTGCGCTAAAAAAATTGCCTGACAAAATATTTCGCTGCTTTTCACTGTCTCCGTGGTGTCATTTTTAGCAATATTGAGCTCCACCACCATAATCACAAAGTGCTCTTGCAATTTGAATCTCATTGAAACAGCAACTTGGCTAGGTGTTGAAATCACCTCTTAGTGAGCCTCGAAGTTTCTTCCACGTAGTTGAGTACTGGTAGGATGCAGCTGTCATACACTTTCTTCTTCAGGGACAATGGTAGGCTGCTATTCATTATCTGATAATGTCTGCCGTGTCCACTTCACCCCATTCTGATCCTTCTAAATATCTCTGCCCAGTGGTTGGGATCCGGGGTCACAACTTTGCCTAAGTAGATATATTCTTTTACCCCTTCTACTACCTCGCCCTCGCCCCTATCCCAAAATGCTGTGCTGTTTCGAGGTTTTTTGATGATTACTTTAGTTTTGTACATAATATTTTCAGGCCCACGGTTATACTCTGTTCGTCTAGTGCGGAAAGCATCTTCGCAATTCGTCCCCCGAGTTACATGGTAAGGCAACGTCATCAGCAAAACTTAGGTTACTGAGGTATTCTCCATTAACGCTTACTCCCACCTGTTCCCAATCAAACATTCTGAATACTTCTTGTAAACATGCTGTGAATCACATTGGAAATATTGTGTCTCCTTGTCTGACGCCCATTCTTTCAGGCCTTTTACTGCTCTCCTTATGAAAAATGATGGTAGATGTGCACCCATTGTAGATATTCTCTAGTATTTTTACATATTGCTCATGTATCCCCTGGTTCCGTAATGCCTGAATGACTGGTAGGGTTTCGACCAAGTCAAATGCTTTCTCGTAATTTATGAAGGCTATAAATAAGGGTTCAGCATACTCAGTGCACTTCTCTATCACCTGCTTGATCGTGTGGATATGGTCCATCGTTTAATAACCTTTACCGAACCCTGCTTGTTCTTTAGGTTGACCTAAATCTAAAATTGCCGATTTTCTGTTAGCGCTAACATTGGTAAGTACCTCGTAGACGACTGACAGTAACCTGATCGGCCTGCAATACGTGAAGTCCTTCATGTCACCCTTCTTATGGATTAAGATGATGTTCGCGTTCTTGCAAAAATTTGGTACGCTGAGGTAATTAGGTATTGCGTATACAGGTTGGCCAGTTTTCAAGTACAATTTCTCCTAAAATATAAAGACGTCTGCTGTTATCTGAACCTCACCGGGTGCTTTGCCACCTTCCATTTATTTCAAAGACTTCCTTACTTCTTCGGTCGTTACGGGTGGGATGTCTATCTCCTCTGAACTACTTTCTCGTTCGGCATTATCCTGGATGTCGCGGCTACTGTACAGATCCCTATAGAACTCCTCGGCCACTCTGACTAGCTTATCCCTATTTGTGATGACATTGCCTTGCTTATCTTTAAGTGCAGGCATTTCATTTTCCCCACGTCAAGACGCCTCTTCACTGTTTTCGGGCTACCTCCGTTCCTTACAGCGTATTCGATCCTCTCCATAATATAATTATTTATTCAAAATACCTTACAGGCCGAGCATGGCATTGGGTAAAGGGGGCAAAAAGAGCAGATAAACAAAAAAAAAACAGGAGAAGTTATACAAGAACTAGATATATAATACAGCAACACGTCAGTGAAATAAGAGAAAAAGAACATGATAACAGCTAGCAAGTGTGGCAAGAAAATAAGAACAAGCAAATATAACATCTAGTATTGTAGCCGCCACCGCAAAAAAAGAAAGAAAAAGGAAAACATCAAGGTTGTAACAGAAAGGAACGGAAGCGTTCCTGTTTGGTGGTTTTACATGGAAAAATGCTTGTGCAGGTGATGGCGGAATGTTTCTGGGTTAGTCAGCGATACGATATTATTAGGCAGATCGTTCCACAACCGGATAGCACGTGGCAGAGCAGATGAATTGAAAGAGTTTGTGGTGCCGTAGATTCTGGTGAAGTTGTGTTGATTAAATAATCTGCGTGATGTGGAAAGAGGGGTTTCAGTGGGTAATTGGGAGGGTTCGGCACGAATAATGCATTTGTGAAACATGCATAGAAGCGCGATTTGCCATCGGATATGCAATGGTTCTGGTGAAGGAATATGTTTTATTTTTGTTATGCTTGAACTGAAGTCATATGATTTGGATATAAAGCGCGCTGCACGATTTTGTACGGCTTCAAGTTTGTCAACTAAATAATTTTGATAGAGGGACCAATCTGAGCACGTGAATTCTAGTTGTTGTAATACAAATGTTTTATAGGCTAGTTGACGAATGTTAAAAGGAGAAGCATGCAAATTTCGGCGTAAGTGGCCTGATGATCGTGAGGCTTTAGCACATATAGCGTAATGTGGGTGGATCATGAAAGATTTGCCGTTAGGAGCACGCCTAGGTATTTTTATGTTGGTGCCTCAGAAACTAAATGGTTGTTCAGGAAATACGAAAAGTTAGAGTTAGTGTGTTTTCGGCGAAAGGATATTTTCTGGCATTTATTTAAGTGTAAAGACATTTGCCATGTGTTACACAAATCGCAGATAAGATTTAGGTCTTTTTGAAGGGTTACGTTGTCAGTGGGGTCGTTTATTTTCATGTAAATTATGCAGTCGTCAGCAAAAAGGCACATGCAAGATGTGACGCGTGAGGGCAAATTATTAATAAATATTAGGAAAAGTACGGGACCGAGAATGCTGCCTTGAGGCACACCCGAAGTGACTGGGGGCAGCGGCGAGGTATAATCATTCACTACCGTGAACTGTTCCCGCATAAAAAGAAAGTTACGAAGCCAAGATAATGTAAAGAATATAGTCGAAGCGCGGACAGTTTAGAGATAAAACGGCAATGGGAGATAGGATCAAAAGCTTTAGAAAAATTAAGAAAAATACAGTCAGTTAGCAAGTTATTGTCCATGTTATTGTGCAAGTCAGTGGTAAATTCAAATAACTGCGTGTCGCAAGAAAAAGCTTTTCTGAAGCCGTGCTGGTTATCAAAGAAAAAGTTATCGGTTTCGAGGGGAGAGTAAATGTTAGAAGCGATAATATTTTCAAGCACTTTGATACATATGCACGTTAGTGAAATAGGACGCTAGTTGTCGGGCGAATTTTTATTCCCAGATTTAGGTATTCGCGCAATTTTAGCCGTTTTGCAGTCACTCGGCAACTGTCCGGATGATAAAAATTGCAAGAAGATGTGTTACAAAACCTTACTTGAAATAGACTTGGTATGTTTTAGTATTTTCGAATTAATATTATCGACTCCTGCGGAGGTAGACAGTTTAAGGTTATTTATAAGACATTCAATTCGTTCGGCAGTTATGGCAATTGGTTTCATGTATGGACAGTCTAGGTCATGAAAACAAGAAACGCTAGAATAATCTTCTCTAGTGAATACTGATGAAAAAAACTTTTATATACGATGGGGCAGTCACTTTCAGGAACGGGAATGTGCTCATCATCGTGTACTACAATCTTTTGAGTATCGCACGGGGGGATATTTCTTGCAAAAATTTTCTGGGGTTAGTTTTTAGGATAGAAGGTAGGTCATCTGAGAAGTATTTATTTTTAGCAGTATATATGAGCAACGAGTAATTTTCCAGACAGTCTTTGTACTTCTGCCAGGTCTCCTTAGTACCCGAGCCTTTAGCGCTTTTGTATAGGCGTTTTTTCTTGTTTCTTTGTGCATGAACAGATCTACTGAACCATGGGTTTACTCTATCATTTTAGATGGATATGAGTGGCACGTATTTCTTAACAAAAGTAGATATTGTTACTTGGCGGCAGGACACAGATGAGACGAACAATGAGATAGGGTGAAGCGATCTATTTAAAGAATGGGCATAGCGGCCATGACACAGAGCTCGCGCAAGATGCGCGCCAAGAACGTCGTCGTCATCGTAATCGTTCTTCGGTCAAGAGGCTGTGAGGCATTGCCCACCTTAGTTCCGTAACAATATTTTATTTCGAAAAAGCGACCAGTTATTATCAGTCGAGCGACTTTCAAAGGAGGGCATTAGTTCAGTAGTATAGAATATCTCCAGCTGTTCGTTCATTTCATTGTAGTTCGCCTTGTTATAGTCGCAAATCTTTTTAAATTGAAGCCGGGAGGTGGCAATGGTAAGTTAAGTATTATAATGAGCATGTTATGATCACTGAAACCATCTTTGTTCAAGACAGAGTGAGAACGCTTTCAGGGGCACTTGTAAATGCTAAATCTAAAATGTGAGATCCTCGGGTGGGCTCATTACCTACTTGGAAGAGATTGAAATGTAAAGTAATATTGATTAGTTCTAAAGAATCGCCACAGGACGATGATAGATGAACCCAGTCAATTTCCCAAAAATTGAAATCGCCAAAGAGATCCGTTTCGTCGGCAGCATATAACTGGGCAGCCGTAGCCACACTCGTGCGCAAATCATTCAGAAAGGAAAACGGAGATTTAAGAGGGCGGTAGCAAACACCTATTAGTATTTGAGTGGCTCCCGTTAAACAAGCAACCCATATGATTTCGACGGTAGAGCCAAATGACACAAGGTATTAAGAAATGGTTTTCTTAACCGCTAGAAAAACACAGCCACCTCTTTTGTTAGTCCTATCATTACGATAAATGTTATATGCGTTGTTAACTTGGAGAATGTCCCTATCGTTTATGTCAGAATTCAGCCACGTCTCTGTTAGGGCAAAAATGTCGGCATTAGTATCGTCTAAGAAGGAACAGACTTGGTTACGTTTATGCAGTAGGCACCAAATATTGGTAAATGCAACTGATAGTGAGGAACCTGAGCGAGGTGACAGAGGCAGATTAGCAAGTTGAGGGCGCGTTGCCCCTTCTAGCTATCTTTCAGCTGCGTTACGCTTGTCACCTGCGTTACGCTTATTGATTAACTTCGAAAGCTGTGCTATTTCTATTCTGTCAGCTGGGGTGGAGATTGTCACGGTTGGCCATTTCCTAATTACAACATTTCTCTCCTATCCTGTCTAGCCATCGTGCGCCCGACTACTACAGCACACTCCGTGATAATGCGTGTAAGGTTGTCGCTGGCTTCTGTGTCGTAAGCTCACCTTCCTGTGTAAGAGATCAATATCGGCTCTGCAGCGCGATCCTGAATTCTTCTACTTTACGCCTTATTGTAGCTCAATAACAGGCTTCTTTCCTACTAGCTTGTTACGGTCCATCCTCATATCTAACCTAATTCGACATCGTACTGTACTATGGTCTCTACACTATACCCTTCCGAGCACTTCCACATCTTTAACGACGCCAGGGGTATCGCATATTATGAAGTCTACTTCATTTTTATGGTCTCCATTCGGGCTCCTCTACGTCCACTTCCGGTTCTCCCGTTCACAGAAGAAGGTATTCCTTATGCGTAGGTTATTCCGTTCTGCAAACTCAACTAGTAGGTCCCCCCTGCTATTTCTACAGCCCAGACCATAGTTCCCAACTGCTTTGTCTCCAGCTTGATTCTTGCCTACTTTTACATTGAAGTCCCCCATAACTTTGGTATACTGTGTTTTTCCTTTAGCCATTGCCGATTCCACATCTTCATAGAAGCGTTCCACTACCTGGTCGTCATGGCTGGATGTGGGGGCATAGCCGTGTACCACCTATAGCTTCTACCGCCTATTGAGCCTAATTACAAGACCTGCTGCCCTTTCGTTATTGCTAAAGTACACTTCTATGTGTCCAGCTATGCTTTTGTTGACTAGAAATCCCACTCCCAGCTCTCCCCGGTCCTCTAGACCACGGTAACATAAAACCTGTACATTTTTCAGCACCGGAACGGCTTCGCCTGTTCTCCTAACCTCACTAAACCCAATATTATTCCATTTGATGCCCTGATTCCTCGAACAACACCTCCAGACTCGCTTCACTAGACAAGGTGCTCATGTTAGGCGTTTCCAGGTTCAGGTTCTAATGGCAGCCTGTCCGGGTCCAGGGATTCTTATCACCCTCTGCTGCGTCACAGGTGTTCAATTGAGAACGACTCAGAGGGCAATGGAGTGAAAAATGATAGGCGTAACATTATTAGACAAGAAGTGAGTGGATTGGGTCAGGGAACAAACGCGTGTTAAGGATATACTAGTAGAAATTAAGAAGAAAAAGACATGGGCAAAGCGTGTAATGCGCAGGCAAGATAACGGCCGGTTTTTAAGGGTAACAGAGTGGATCCCTAGAGAAGGCTAGCGTAGCAGGGAGCGACAGAATGTAAGATGGGTAGATGAGATCAAGAAGTTTGCAGGGATAAATTGGTTATTGTTGGCACAGGACTGGGGTAATTGGAGAATAATGGAGAGGCCTTTGCCATGCAGTGGGCGTAGATAGGCTGCTGATGAAGATGATGATGAAATCAACTAGTAGCCTTTTTCGTCTTGTCAGCCGTGCCATTTGTAAAAATATATTAGGCGTCGCAGGTCGAAACCCTTAACATTTTTTTCTGCGTTTGTATGAGTCACGTATGTTAGCAAAATTGAATTGTATAAATGAATCAGTGAAAGATTTATAACAGTTACGAACACCCATTGTGTTATAAAATGAAGAATCACCTGGATAGTTTTGGTTTGCTAAAATTCTAAAACATGTTTTAAGGTATTTCGTAAGTCTACACGTATAAGGAAACAGGACTTTATAAGCGAACGGGTGACAGTGATAACCAGAAATTTAACCAAACACGATTTACCCCTTTTCTTTGGTTACGTTTGCTATTTTAGAAAATCAAGCTAGCTATTACGCAAATGTTCTGGAAAATTTGAAGCCTCTAGACCTACCACTTTTAGCTCCGCGTTGATAAGTCTGTAAGTCCGTTGGGTGTTTCTCTTTATGTGTGTGTGTGCGTGCGTACGCGTGACTGTGCCTGTGTGTGTGTGTGCCTGTGTGTTTGCGGGCGCGTGCGTGCTTGCGGGTGTGTGTGCAGCGGCGCGGGACCGCTGTGCCGAGATGACAACGACAATAAATGCGGAAGCAGGAGGGGCGCGTTCACATGCGCTCGCGCTGGTGAGAGAGAGAGACAACTTTATTGAGCATTGACCGCGTTCACGGGAGTGGTGTGGCCGTCGGTTAGCCGGCGGCGACGTTGTTAGCACGCGTGACCAAGAGTATTTGGACCTCTGGGTCCGAGCTGCCCAGCGCTCTCTCCCACTGCTCGTCAATAACTATGGAGGGAATGGGATCTTGAGGGCAGGCCCGCAGAGAGTGGACCAGTGTGGCTGGGTCCCCACCGAGTGGACAGTTTGGCGAGAGGAATTGCGAGGGGTGAATGCGATGCAGTAGTGCTCGGCAGGCCAAAGAGTTTGTCTGCAGGATTCACCATAAGCGCTCCTGATGGTTGGTTAGCTCATGGTGGGAAGGAGGGTATTGACGGCGACAGAGGCGGTAATGCCTTGTTATATCGTGGTACGTGATTAACTGAGCGCTGGCTGACCTGGCGCAGTGGTAGGGGACGAGGCTGGCACCGGCACGGATGGTCAATCCTCGTGCTGCTTTGGGTGCTGCCTTATTGCCCCTCAAACCAGTGTGCGCCGGGGTCCCGACGATGTCTACCAAAGAGAAAGGGGGATTTTGAAGAAGAATTTTGGACGCCAGTGGCGACATATACCCGCAGGCGAAGTTTTGGATGGACGTTTTCAAATCGGTGATTATAATTGTAGGTGTAGGCCGGGTTATTAGTGCGAACGCTGTTGTCGCCTCCTCTGCCGCTGCAGGGGTGCTTGTGCGGAAGGTTTTAGAGTTATTAGGGGGGTCATCAAGGGTATTAATTACGGCGACGGCAAATGCGTCGTGATGGCGGTATTCTGCCGCATCGACACACGTAAAGTATGGCTTGGTGGGAAATTTTTTGGCCAGCGCCCGTGACCGTTGTTCCCTTCTACGTGTGTGGTAGGTGGGGTTCATGTTCCTCTGTAGAGGGCATTCGCGGAGGCAGTCGCGGATAGGCGGGGGATAGAAATAGCCGGTTCGGAACTGGCTAGCGTCCTGATACCAAGTCGGACGAGTATATGCTGTCTTGTGAACGTAATTTAGAGGCGACGGAGCTGATTGGTACGGTGTTTCTCGACCAGCTCCTGGGCCGTAATATGAACCCCGAGGGGCTCAAATCTGGCAGTGGATGAACTCAGATGTATTTGTAGTGCAGCTTGAGAGGCCTTTCTTCTGATGCAATAATTTCTGCTTTAGAAACACGAAGGTAGGAGATAGAATATGTTATGCGACTAATGATAAAGGCTTGGACAAGCCTGATTCTCTCAGCCTCCTTCAGAGCATGGTTGCGTCCGGTGACTCGTCGAATAAATCCAATAGTCTGATTAACGTGTGCGCCTAATAGCGAAATAAATTTTGTGTTGCTGCGATTAAGCTGCATGATAATTTCGAGCACCTTGAGAGTACGCACCTCTGGGATCAAATGTTATAAGGTAAATTTTGATGTCGAGAGAATTTCGAGAGGTTGGTTTGGCTGGTAGGAGAAGCTACGATTTCGCAGGAAAGCACTCCAGACGCGCAGACTATGTTTCTCATTCACAAGACGTGCACGTTGCTGCAATGTGTTTTCAATGAATGCGCCGCTACCACCAGTGACCCATTGTTGGAACTTTATTTCCGGAAGGACAACGGAGTGATCGCAGGTGGTAGAAGAGGAGTACAATTAGGAACGATGGCAGTGGTCGGGCATTTTCTGTGTGTGATCTCATCAAAATACAGTTCTTTTCTTAACCGGAGGCATTGTAGTCGCGACAAAGTGGTGCCGAAGTTCCGCGGGATGAACAAACGACGGTATGTACACAACGGTTGCGACCAATGCCTGAAAGGAACTAACACCGACTTGATCACGACCGAACCATGAACGAGGCCTACTGATGATCAACAGTATAGAAACGAAGTGTTTAACGCTATACTATAACGAAGTTGATCTCCAAAGCGAAGGCTGCCATTTTTAACACGGGCGGAACGGATGAACAAATTTGCGCCATTAGCCAGCGCCTCAACTACGAGTCTGACCAAGTACGGGACATCGACCGAAACATCGAACCATTTTTGACTGGTGCCCACGCTGCACTAGATTTTATGGAGAAGTTTGAGTTCGGTGACATCATCGTAACTTGGCAACCCATCTTAAGGCAAGTGACTGAGTTCCCCCGAAGAGATGTCTGCGGCTTTTGTCTCAAGTATGAACGACCTCCACCTGAAATTGAAATTCCTGCAACAGGTCAACAAAACGTCAGTTGAAACAGTTCCACTTCTCAAGAAGACACGCCTCTTGAAACCTCGAACAACTTTTTGACCTCCCCATTTAAGGCATCGAAGGCTCAAGCAACGACACCGATGTCGATGAACGGATACCGAGAGGTACTGTCAAACCTGAACAGGATGAGTCGGAAATGCGCGATGAGAAAGGTACACACCCTTTTGTTGAACCGGACATCACGAGATGGACATCACGAGATGGACATCACGAGATGGATGAAGGAGTCACCTTCCAAGTAAAGATCTTGCCTTCCGGAGAGCAACAACGATATAGTGAACGGCGCGGAATAAATCACTGGTTGAATCTAGATTCGTCAACGAGACAAAGCCGACTCAGAGCTGGAGCCATCTTTACTAAATACGTATTTCCAAGATAGCTATGGCGTCCACCTGACACGAAGGTAGGCGCATTGAAGAAGCCTTAACTGTCATGCGAAGAATTCGCACGGACAAAAACAAACGCCGGTCAAAGAAGACGACGAAAAGAAACTACCAAGCAAACCACACGCGCAAGATGCTCCGCCAAGTTGATTGACACCAGCTACGGCGCCGAGTGCTCGCGACCATGCCACGAGCTCGCGCCGGCCACCAGCCAATCGGGAGCGGCCAGCAACAGCGACCGGCAGGTAGGGGCGATCCCGAGAGGAAGACGATGGAGAAGAGGAACTGAAGTGTGGAGCGTGACCGGGCGGCGCGCGGCGGTCGGGCGACCGGACCCGTGCCGTTCCCCAGGAGGTCCTCCACCAGGGCTACCTTCAATACATCTTCTCCACAAACAAATCGTCGCGCCTGGCATCGGTGACGACAGCGGCGCTTCAAGAGAGCTGCGTTTCCCACGACAATAATGGGATCTCGTACCGTGCTGTACTACCGCGGCCACGACACACTACGTGTACATCTCAAGGCTACTTCGACTGGTGTCGGTAATCACTACATACCGTGTTTCATTCCTTGGTTCCCGGACTGTGACTCTTCCTCTATTTGAACTAATTGCCGTTTTGTATACCGCGTCCTCGCACCCCGTATTACACTTTCGTTTGTGTGTTGTTTCGTCCATTGTGTGCATTTTCTTGTGCTTTAGGGTATACAATTATAGTCTTGTTTAAAGAGTTTCTTCTCTAATTTATTGTTGTCCCTCGAACCTGACAATATTTGGCATCCGCGACAGGAGGAGTAGTTCGTTTGGCAGAGCTCTAAAAAACAAACTCATAATGGACACGGCAGAGTTACATGAACTAGGGAAGAGGTTAGGCTTGAGCGACGATGAGTTTAAACAGTGGGTGCTCGAGGAAAAATATAGCTGGCTCGAGGAAACAGTTCTATAGCTCGAGGCGGCGAAAGAGCTAGCCAAGATAAAATAAGAGATTTCCGCAAGACAAAAAGAAACTTTTCATCTGCGGCTACGGCTGGCGGAGCTTGAGGCGATGCAAAGAAAAGTACTTCAGGCAGAGGGCGATGAAGAAGCCCCAAATGAAACTCAGATCGAGAAATCTCTTTTGACTGTTGACGAGTTTGTGGAACATGCGGGTAGGGATGACCATAAGGTGGGTGTGTATGAAATCCTTCCTCACGAACGCAAATCAATACAAGAAAGTGCCCCGATCGGACACAGAGGGGTCATACAACCCCAGACTTTCACCCATAGTGCAAAGAAAGGGTTGGGGAAAAAGCAACCGCCACATAAGTGGTGTAACAATTTCAATAGGACAAAGGGACGACATTTAACAACAAAGCAAAAATAGGCAGGGTGGCAAGAAGCGCACAGCCAAATCCCAGCAGTTCAGAAAAGAACTCAACTAGTAGGCAGAAAAGTTACCGTGAAATTTTCTCTGGGAGCTATCACGAGTGCCCTCGAATTTTGACATCTTGTAGTGGTAGATAGAATCACAACTCTGGCACGCACTTGTATCGAACAGGTAGGGAATGGCACAACAGCCACTGTCGAAAAAGGCACGAACCACCTGCAGGTTTGCATTGATGATTGACGTCTGGTCCGAAATATCACTTGAATGTCATGTGTAAAGATGGTTGGTGTTTGGACCCATTATGTACTCTGATCAGAGTATGTTTAACGCGTGTTTTCTCTTGCGGACATTTTAAGTGCATTTGTGAGGACTAGAGCCTGTGTGCATGGCGTGGTAGGACTGCGAAAAAACATTTTTCGCGGAAAAATGCTTGAATGGGGGACATGTCTTGCGAAGAATTCTCATGGACAAAAACAAATGCCGATTCAAGAAGACGACGAAAAGAAACTACGAAGCAGACGACACACGCAAGATTCTCCGCATGTTGATCGACACCAGCTACGGCGCCGAGTGCTCGCAACCATGGCACGAGCTCTCGCAGGCCACCAGCCAATCGGGAGCGGCCAGCGACAGCGACCGGCAGGCATAGGGATCCCGAGAGGAAGACGAAGGCGAAGAGAGACTGAAGTGTGGAGCGTGACCGGGCTGCGCGGCGGTCGGGCGACCGGACTCGTGCCGTGCCCCAGGAGGTTCTCCACCAGGACAACATTCAAGACATCTTCTCTACAATCAAGTCGTCGCGCCGGGCATCGGTGATGACCGCGGCGCTTCCAGAAAGCTGCGTTCCCCACGACGGTGACGGGATCTCGGACCGCGCTGTACTACGGCGGCTACGATACACTACCTAGACATCTCACGCCTACTTCGACCCGTGTCGGTAAACACTACGTACCGTGTTTCATTCCTTAGTTCCCGGACTGTGACTCTTGCGCTATTTGAACCAATTGCTATTTTCTATAGCACGTCCTCGCAGCCCCGTATTACACTTTCGTTTGTATCGGTTCACTGTGTGCATTTTCTTGTGCTTTAGGTTTATGCAAATATAGTCTCGCCTAAACAGTTTCTTCTCTAATTTATTGTTGTCCCTCGAACCTCGAACCTTTCGTAACTAACCGAAGGTGGGTGAACCAAATACTAGAAGACCCGACAAGACATAAAAACTTCATTAGCTCTAATGAAATATTTGCTTAAAAGCTGTCTCGGAACCGATGCACGATCGTGGAGCAAGCAATTCACGTCGCAAAGGCCGTGCATGGCAGACATCTTGTTCGTTGCCACGGCAGCATCCAATCACCGGCGAAAGATTCCAGCGATGACAACCGTAACCATTATTTCCCCGGACTTCGCCACACCTGGAAATAAAGACACGAAACCCGCAAGCGAGGCGACCGTCTGCCTGGAATCACTGGAAATGGACCGTGTGGGAAATGACGGGGCTGGTGGCAGTACAGAAGGAGAGACCTGGGACTATCCCCTGCGCATCACTGTTTTTTTCACCGCGGGGGGTTGTGTGTTGGAACTTTATTTCCGCGAGAACAAGGAAGTGATCGCAGATGGTAGAAAAGGAGAACGATGAGAAAATATGGCGGCGATTGGGCATTTTTGAGTGTGATCTCATGTAAATGCAGTTCTTTTCCTTTACAGGAGGCGTTGTATTCGCGATAACCCATATAGCTATATGATCTGCGTATAGGCGGACATGAAGTTTCGGAATCTTTTCAATCTTTTTCGGGATGTTGAGGAGAGCCAAAATAAATAATAGATGCGACAGAATGGCCCCTTGTGGAGTCCATATGAAAGAGAGAGTCAGCACGTCAGATTTGATGTCGCCTGTTTGAACGAACGCTGTACGCGCCGTAAGAAACTACTGACAAATTTGAAGCCTGTAGACCTACCAGTTTTCGCTTGGCGTTAATAAGTCAGTAAGTTCATTTGTACTTCTCTTTTTGCGTTTGTGTGTCTGAGTGTGTGGAAACGCGCGCGTGCTTGCGGGTGCGCTTTCAGCTGTGCGGACCCGCTGCGGCGAGACGACAAAGAGGATAAATAGAGAAGCACGAGGTGCGCTCTCACGCGTGCTCGCGCTGGAGGAATAAACATCAGTTCGAGCGCAAACGCGGTCGCAGAAGGTTGGATCTGTGCCGGTCACAAAATGCACTGGTTGCGTGGACCGAACTCGCCTCTTGTCACGGTATTCTGCGGGCCAACTACAGCCCGGTGGGGACCACAAAGCCGCTCCGCCCGCTCACGCTCCCACTTCGGCTGTGCACAGCTCTACATTGACCCCGTCATGGACGCAGAGCACACGAACCTGGTGAATACAAGTCAAAGCGCTCTTTCGTCTAAGTCACATCTCTAGACTGGGAATGAAACACAGCAACGTCGTGACCTGCTTGCCAGACAGCATCGCGGAGGAGCTCTTGACGTACTCGATGCCCGTCAACCTAATGCGCCGTACAACCACCTCAAGGCTATGATCTGTGAACGCAAGTTTGACTCGGAGCACAGCAGGCTGCAGTGGCTTCTGAACACCGAGGAGGTCGGTGATGGCGACCCCCGCAGCTGCGACATCGCATGCGGTTGCTATTCGATGAATATGGCCAGGAACTGAACAATCCACTTCATCGGGAGCTATTCCTTCAAGGCCTCCTGTAGAACATGGTATTGGTACTTTCGGCAGCTGCTGAGATATCACTTGGCCAAATCAGGGAACTGGCTGACCACATCAAGGAATATTTGCGGTCCCCAATCACTCACCACACTCAGCAGATACGCCCTCAACCTAAAAGACCGACTCCAGGCTTGGTCGACGTGACAACCGCATTGATAAAATCAGCCATCAGCTGCCATCTATCGCAACTCTATTGTACCGACAGTGACGGGCATCCCGCGGCGGACAGTACTCGCCATATCCGCACCGTTCTCAACATCGCTCCTCCATAGCGCTCGGTAAGCCTTGCCCTTGTGTTGCCTGTCGCTATCATTATACCTTCGGCGCGGCCACGGCAAGAGCAGCCTGCCTTGCAGATGGACGGGCAACAAGAATACCGGACACTGGCGGCGGCTAGTGAATCGGGACACGCAGTCAGCCGCATCTTCTACGTCATGAACAATGTTGGCGGCCACCGCTTCTTTGTAGATACGACAAAAGAGGTAAGCACAGTACCAGCCCCTTGGCTATACCGAGGACGCTGAGAAATGACCATTCGACCGTCCTTGCAGATTTCTACGTGTTTTTTTGAACGGTGTGTGGGCTTTGTACTGTTTTTTTTTAAATGCGTTGTCGGGTATGTAAAGCTGCAGCCTTCTTTGCATATCTTGCGTAAACGTCAGGGTCCTGCTCTTTATTGTTGCCTGGCGGCTCTTGGCTCTCCGTTCCAAGTATTTATTTCTAATTTTCGCGTTTCACTTTTGCTGATCAAGCGCCTTTGGTATCATGCTTCAGATATTCGCTATACTTATCCTGGGCTGGTGGTATAAAACACAATGCGTGCACTGTCTCGCTTGAGATAGTGTAAACGGATTCTTGACCGACACACGAGAGAAAGGCATCTTCATTTTGAAGATCAAGCCCAACCAGCGATGGAGCCGCATCCTCCCGTTTTGATTGCGGTAAAAAATCTGAAGAAACCCACGTTTCTTACAGAGGGTATTTTTATCCAAAGTTTTGATATCACGTGTGTCGGAGCGTTGCTCTGTAACCGTATAAAACTCTCTAAAACTTGTAAATGAATTCAATTTCCCGACGATCTGGCAATGTTCGTTGGTGTCCTACTTTTCTGTTTTCAATAGATAGTATGTTTGGATCATAATGTGAACAATTATTCTTCATATCCCGCGTTGCTGGCAAATTCCTGGTGTAAGTGATGGATATGAATAAACTGTTCGGGTTCCTATTTTATCATTTCAATTCAAATTCACTTTTCCGTAGGTAACGCAGACAACACTTTAACACGTCGCCTACATTAGTACCAATACAGACAGTTTCAAAACCTTTCTTGCGTCTCTGGGAAGTTTTCAAGTGAATGAATATCCACGGTTGTTTCTTTTTGTCGTTAGTTTACACACTCAGCAATACTATCTTCGTGCGGCAAGGGTATTCCGTCTTTCACTGCGCGATGAGCTGTGGTATTCCCGTCATCTTTTATGGAATCGTTGCCTAAATGCATCGAAGATCACTGTTGTAGTTGAGGGTGCCTCGTCGCCTCGTCTGTCCGTCGCTTCAGTCGACTTTGTCTAGCACCAACATAGCTCTGATCCTCACAACGGTCCGTCGCCGACATCGAGGGGTCTTTCTTGAAAAGGCTAAAGCTCTGAAGTCTCCGAATCGCACGAGGGCCTTCATCCCGAGTTTGAGCCCCAAAATGTAAAATAAGGGGACCAAGGGTCGAGATGTCGAGGTATGCGAGGGTTCTTCTATTTAAAAAGATGGCGATGAGTAAACGATTATGCAGCTGGTGCTATACCTGCTCACCGAGTACGGGCAGTGGTACCAGTGATGAAAGCTATAAAAGTTCTTTACATGGGGTTGTCTACTTTGCCACGCTGGCTAGACTTAGAGCTCCTGTGCCATCTTCCGTGTTGGAGAAGTTACTTGCAGATATTCCTGTGACCACAAGACTCAACAAGAGAGAGTCCCCGGTGAAGCACCGCATCACCAACCACATCATCACGAAGGAACTGCTTTTTTCGCTCGAGCGCATCATTTCGCCAGATGGCGCTACGTCATTGGTCGCCAAGAGTTCGAGCACATGCGAGCACTGGGCAACTCAAGCAAATACGTGTCATCCCTGCATTTGGTACTAAAAAGGACCCCGCTTACTGGAAGCCATGCAGTGGCTCCCATGCCCTCAATGCGATCTCCGTTCCGTACCACTACCCCCTACCACACTTGCATGTCTTCACGCGAATCTGGAATGCTGCAAGATATTCTGCCATGCAGACTTGGTCAATGGCTATCAACAGATACCTGTGGAGCTAGCAGAAATTCTGAAGACTGCCACGATTGCCCCATTCGGCCTCTTCAAATATTTCCGCATGCCCATTGGTCTGTGTAACGCCATCCAGACCTATTAACGGGCCATCGGGTAGGTTACCCGCGATTTAGATTTGGTCTTCACATACCTCTGTGATCTTTGATCGCAAGCTCATCACCATCCAAGCGCAATGCGCTCTTGAGAACCATCTTTACTCGTCTTGACCAATTTGGCTTCATCATAAACCCCATATAGCAGTTCTGCGTGCAGACCACCGAGTTCCTGAGCCAATTGTCACTCCACAGGCCATTCGACCTCTCAACATTAGGATAAAGGGAATACAGGACCATGCGCACCTAAATTAGGAAGCTTAGAGAATTCTTCGCACTGGTGAGTTTCTACCGACGGTTCATTCCCAACTGTGGTGAACTGCGCCAGCCCTTCACTCATTTGATGGCCACCAAGACAGGACCTGCAGTGCACTTCGAGTTAAGCAAGCAGACAGCGGCCGCCTATTGTGCCCCAAAAAAGGCTCCCTACAACGCCACCATGTTCTTCGCCCCGTTGCGAACACTCAATTTCACCTTATCCCCGACGGCTCCTGCGTGGAATTGGGGCTATGGTTGAACAGTTCGTGTCCTGTTGACAACCACTTGGTTTCTACTCGCCGAAGTGCAAAACCTGCTGACACAAGGTAGAGCGAATTCGGGCTCGAGGTACGGGCTGTCTGCCTTGCGATCAAACATTTCCGGCATTCCCTGGAAGGCAGGGACGCACATCCTTAACGATCACAAGCCCCGGACGTTCGTCTTCCCCCTCAATCATAGCTCGTACTCGTCACATGAAATCAGATACGTCTCCAAGTTTACTGTCGGTCTCTACCATGTCAGCTGCCCTATCAACACTGCTGCTGTCACGCTGTCACGCGTCGGCACCCTTTAGTCTTCAACCCAACCGATTTCCATGGAAGGGCTTCCTTCTGCACAGCAACAACACACTGAGCTCCAGCAATTCCGTTCTGCCTCATCCAGGCTGATTTTTACAGATGTGCCATTGATTTTGCCGATAAATATTCGGCAACTCTCTGAAAGGCTCCGAAAGGTCAAGACTTCATGATATGAACCTTATATTCCGCCTGCTGGGGCTCACCTAATGCCGCCTGTCGGGAAATGTACTGCGAGGGTTCCAATTTGCGACTGGGATTTCGTCGGCACGTTCGTCGTCATCCTGGAGTGCTGCAGAGATCTTATTATAGGTATGAACTTCTTCACAGAGTACCATGCTGTAATCGATGTTGTCGAAGGCTTTGTGAGTTTTTCGAATAAAGCGAATACACCTGAATTTATTAGCCACCCACCCCCACACCTGCAAAATTTTGGGGTACAATTTTAGCCAACACCAAGGGCCGGCATGCTTGTTTCCGTTAGGTGTGATGACCCATTAGGTGGCCCTGGTAATACCGAGGTCTTCAGTCCCCTCTTTCTCGAGGGTGGGAGCGCCATTGCAAGAAGCCTGGTGACGCTAGCGTGCGGCGAAAAGGAGGCCCTGCTGACGAACTTTATAAATGAACGTTGACGAGTCGCCAAGCGAACGGCGGTTGCGGTCTTTGAAGACATGGACAACACAACAAACTGCTTCGTTCTGCAGAGTAAAGTTTCAGCCGTGGTGCCAAATAAGGTTGTAATCGACGTTAAACGGAACTCCTTCCTAAAGAGCAACGCCACCTTTCCAGCTATTTAACAGTTTCCGGCAGTGCTTTTCGTCAATGTCGGCCGTCTGCCAAACCCAGTTTTTAAAGCTCCGAATAATTACTGCCGCAAATAAAAGGCCAGTTCTTAAAAAACCGTACCCAGCTTTCACAAAAGAACACAATGCGATAAGGAAGCAGGTGCAAAAGATCCTTGATGACGGTGGTTCTCAGCCATCGACAAGCCCGCGAGCATCACACGTCATCCCAGTCAAAAAGAAGGATGGCACCTTCAGGTTCGGTGTCGATTACCGCAGACTGAACTAAGTAACCCAAAATAAGTATATCCTTGAAGAGAATACATGACTCACTCGATCGATTACATTGAGCCGGCTACTTTTGGTCAATGGGCTTAAAGAGCGGATACTGGCAAATCGAAGTCGATGAGCATTGATCGATGAGTCCGCATTTTTTCTCCCGGTGGTCTTGATGAATTCAAAGTAATTCCTTTTGCTTTGTGTTCAACACCTGTAATAATTTAAAGAATGATGGACGGGGTTCTTTCTGGATTGAAGTGGCAAATGTGCTTGGTATACCTACAGGACATCAACGCGTTTTCAGGACCATTGAAAAGCATTTGGAGCAATTGAGGTCTGATCTTCAGGAAATCTGATCGGCCCCACTTCCACTGAAACCAGAAAAATACCACTTCGGTAAGTCAGGCGAACCGGCGTACGCCCGGATCCAGATAAACTTCATGCCTTGTCGAAGTTCTCTACCCCTACTTACAAATAAAGCATTAGATGTTTTCTAGGTGTGTGGTATCATTATCGGAGATTCATAGCGAACTTCTAGAACATTGCGCCTCCGCTCACTAATTTCACACGTGACGATGCAGCTTTCACCTGGAGGGATCCACAGAGAGAGGCATCTGTAGATCTGCAGCGTCGCTTAACAACCACCTGTGCTGACTCATTTAAACGAGGATGCCGCAACTATGGTTCACACGGATGCCAGCAATGTGGGGCTCGTCGCTGTTCTCGTTCAGTGGCAAGGCGGCAACAAAAAACAGGCATCGCTTACGCCAGCCGAACACCACCAGGGACCGCAAGTATTTACTCTGACACCGAGAAAGAGTTCCTTCCATCATCCTCGAGAGGCCATCTTCAAATTCCTACCACACCTTTTTGGGCATGATTTTGCCATCGTGAGTGACCACCATTACCTTTGCTAGCTCACTAATCTGACGAACTCTATTGACCGTCTTGCGCAATGAAGAATAATGCTGCGAGAATTCGACTACACCATCCTAGAAAAATCTTGCAAGTGGCACTGAGACGCAGACTGCGTTTCAAGAACTCGTGTTGGCAGTTTCCCAACGATGTCGACGACAGCGATGATGCCGCGCTCATCAAAGTTCTGGTCACCCGCACCATTTCGGAGCAGCAGCGCGAGGACCCGGAGCTACGATCACACTGAATTTTTGCAAGGCCACACTACCGTCATGGCAAGGGCATTTTCCAGAGGACTGTCCTCATTCTGTATGCAGTGCAGCGTTCTATATAAGAAACATTTTGCGTCGACCGATAGTAGCTACCAGCTTGTCGTACCCAAATTTTTCAAAGATAAATATTGCAGTTCTGTCATTAAGGGCCTAGCGCCGGTCACGCCGGTTACACACATACGATGGAACTGATCAAGCAGAAGTATTACTGGCCCAAGCTATGGGGCACTGTAGGGAAGAATCTACGAGCTCGCCTCGACTTCCAGCGACAGAACGCACCACCCGGCCAGCTAAGCTTATTTCTGCAGCCCGTTCAGGTGCCTAGAATACGTTTTAAACAAGTGGGCATACACTTGCTTGGTATTTTCAAACTTCCACAACTGGCAACAAATAGATAGCCGTTGCCACGGATTACTTAAGCAGGTATGCCGAAACAAAGACGCTTCCACGGGCTACAGTGCTTGAGGTGTGCAGGTTTCTGTAACAAAAATTGTGTTCCAGCATGGCGCCCCCGCAGTGGTGATTACCGACCGTGGAACGGCCTACTTGGCGCAACTGCTGCATGACGTCTTGAGATTGACCGGCACGTCCGACGGAAGGGGCAGCGCGTACCACACGCAGACCAACGGCTTAACAGAACGTCTGAACCGAACAATACCGACATGCTCAGTATACACGTCGATGCGGAACAGAAGATGTGGGATGCAGTTTTGCTTTACGTAAAGTTCTCCTATACTACGGTCCAACAACAGACAGCCTAAATGACGTCGTTTGCACTTGTCCGTCGTAGGGAACCTTCCGCAATGCTTGGCGCCATGGTGCTAAACGACACCCACGACGACCAAACGGCCCCTCTAAGGTACACTCATGAGATTAGCGGCCAGGCGCCCGGGCTGCGCGTGAGAACCCGCCACTCTGTCTAGTGGCCCAGCACTGTAGACTCTACGCTGCAGCCTTCGCCAATTCGTCACGGCGCGTGCCGGAGACGGATTATCTGGCCCGCCTCATACCACAGGGATAATCCCCCACTGAGAAAGCAGACGGCGCTGCCGGATTCCGGAAACCGTCTGGGTGACTCGCGGAGGTGGTGGGATTACCAGCGTAGAGGCGCGCACCGCGCAAGGCACCATTGCTAACGTGCCCCGGCCGGCACAGTGCACTGTCGCCGTCTTTCACTCTCATCCCGCGGGGTCGCACGCACTTGCTCGTCTGCGAATGTGCCGTTGACCCAAAGAAGGCGGCGCCTCATTGAATATTCCGTGGCGGGCTGAGTGGCAGCTGTCTACGTCAATTTGGGCACTCCCTTACGCGTGTACGAAAGCTACAGGAGCGTTCGCGAGAGAGGGTGATCTCGAGGTTTTATAAGGCTGAACTTGGCCATTGGAAATCCTTGTTGTCCTAGACCTGACCTGGGCAGTGCCCGGCGGGACAAGGAGCCTGGACCGTGAAGGCTGGGTTGGATTTGTGAGCCTCCTATGCTAGAGGTTAGGATTGCGTCCGAAGTTTAGGGTGCAGTGCTGTACCGGCCAACTAGATTGATATTGCGGCGTGAGAGTTTCGGCAGTCGTTTCTCGGGCGGTTTGTGTACGCTCCGAGAATGGGAGAGTTGGACGAAGTTGAGGAGCTCGAATGATTTGTGCGCACTCGGAGCTAGCGTATAGCTGAAGTTCGAATTTTTTTTTTTAAATTCAGAGCATTTCAGTAACTCAAGATGTCACCCGCGTTGTCCCGTCGTAGTCCGCACCGTCTTTGGCCGCACCGCTCCCCCTACACTACATAGGACAAAATGCTATCCGGCGCCAGGTTTCGATCCCTCGGCCCTGCGGGCGGAACACAATGTGCGTGGTGCTCTACCCACTGCGCCACAAGGCCGACACAGAATGGGACGTTACTAACGTGCCTTATATCCTTGACTCATTCAAATTACTTCTGACGAGCGCTCTCTCGTCAGCAGTTGCCACAAGTGCAACAACATTAACGTAACGCAAACTGCTTAACGTTGTGCGCCCCCGGAAATGCTCTGCATTTGCCCGTGCCCCTCGCGAGGGGGATGTTTCACTGCGTCTTCCTACTGGCCAGTACACTCGTCGCCATCTGTGGGATGTTTTCATTACTCATGTACCCAGTTTTCCTACTGTAAATAGCTATTTATTAAGTATCCGTTTCACTTAATCAACCCTAACGATTCTAGTTCGTCAATTCGACCGCCATCTCCAAGAACATCAACACCAAGGCCCTGCCAGCCTCCTGCATAATCAACTGGGGCCTGGGCAATTGGGTTCCTGATCCACACCGGACTTCAGGGAAAAGAACCACAAAACCATCTTTACTGACGCAGCCGACAGGATTTGGCAGAAGAAAACACAAGGCCACTGCCAGGGGAAGCAAGCGTACGCAAGCCCGTCTTCATCGGCATCAGCCCAGCTCCGCGCAGAATGTTGCGGCAGAGCCAAGCCAGCGCACGGGGCCAACGACGCCGCAGCCGACCACCGGAGATGCGGGTGAGTTGGACTTCTTGCGCTTAGTCTGGGGTTGCATGGAAGTCACGCGGACCATGCTTTAGAACTCGGCGGAAGAAGACGGAAATGGTCAGACAAATGAGGCGCCACCTCAAGGAGGAACGGCGGAAGGAGGGGTGGTCTAAGCGGAGTCTGAGGCAACATTCCTTAGACGAATGGAGTAGGAGTTTCAAGAGCGAAGGGAGGAAAGAGCGCGCGAGGTGGTGGAGCGAGAAAGAAAAGACGCCGGCGAAGCGTACTAAAGAGGGCGAGAGGCGGCGAGAGAGAAAGGATGCGCGAGAATCGAAGGAGCGCATGCAAAAACTGAAGCTCGAATCTGAAGAGCGGTTGCGAAGGTATCAGTTGGAGCTGGAGCGGAGAAACGCCCTTGCGCTCGGACACCCGCGAGCAGAAACAATAGGGTACAGACGTAGCCAGTTGTATGGTGACAGCGAAGTGTAATGACTCCGGCCAATGTTTGGAAGTTGAAGATTGCGATGACAAACTAAGCAGCCGTGACTCCCTACACGAGGCTAGCATTTCCGCCGGTGTGGAATGCGTGGAGACGGACATTGGGATGAGGAGCGACGAGGTAAGCGCGTCCGGTGATACTGTAGAGCGGTGTAATGAAGCAATGCTCGAACACGCAGTTAAGCCTCGCGGGCGAAATTTTGGGATGGAGCTGCAGCGTATGAGACGCAAACCTTCGAACGGGCCAAGGTATGCAATGACAGCAAAGTTGAATGGGGGCAGCCCATTTGTCAATTTGAAGCCGCGTGAGGACGAGATAACCGGCCCTGGCTGCGCACGGGAGGCGAGCGGATCAGCCGGGAGCACCAGTATGGAAAAAAAAGCGAGCACGCGGAGCATCCTAGCGAGCGCGTCCGGTATAGGAGCAGAGTCAAAGGGTAGCCCCGTTGTCGCGGATGTAGAGCCGCCATCTGCTCCTGCACCAGACACTGCGCTACTGCATGCTGAACTTGCTGTCACGGCCGTACCCAAATTCTAGTCGTTGGACCGGAGGAGACTGGAGTCACCCAGGAAAGTCTTGGAGGCCAGGCGCGCTCCCGATTACGCGTGAAAGTTGCGCGAGAAAGCGAACTCCGTGTCCGGCGTTCAGCAGCTCACCCAGAAGGGAAAGGAGATAGAAGACGAGACGGAGCAAAAAAGAGACGGAGTTGACGATCAGGCTGAGGAAAAGCAGGAGTTAAAGGTGGATAAGAGAGCTGAGAAAGTAGAATGCGTTGAACATGTAGAAAATAGAAGACGAAGTGGAAAAGAACGCGAGAAGACGAAGGATGAGGAGCTCAGAACGTCTGAAGAGGGTAGGAACGATACGGAGATGTCGCGTGGGTTTGGTAGTCTTGATGGTGAGAGTGTAACAGAGGAGGCCGATGGAGAACACGAAAACGCATACCTGGAGACTGCGAAACCGAGAATGAGAGCTCCCAAGGAGGTTTCGGAGGAGAGGAAAAAACCATGTGAGCGGGCAGCTACAGTTGAAACAGAGGAACGAGACGCAATCGGCGATCTCGCGAAACCGGTGTCTGTGACAGAACTTCGTAGCTTTAGTATCGGTTGCGGCCATGACCGAGTATAATTCGGGAGTCGCGCTGGAAGGGTCGACGCACTAGGTTCTGTGACCGAGCCGTGTGTCACAGGCCCGAGTTCTGAGTTGTGCCAGGATGAGTGCGTACTAGGACAGCCAAAAAACTGTCTCGGTCAGGCCGCCGCTCAAGATTCACATAGCGCGCACGAGGGGTTTTTGGTATTAAGAGATGTTTGTAAGGTTGTTGATGTGCGGCATTTTGTGCGTAAGGGAAAGAATGATTCCGAGAAGGTCGTCGTGTTCGTGGGCCGCCATTCCGCCCCAGCATCCAGCCTGCGCTCACGCTGCCAGCGCGCAGCATTGCCTTACTTTGGGGTATTGGAGAGGACAGGACGCGAAGTCGCATTTTGCGACACCACTAACTCTTCCCCGAAGTTGTGTTCGCCTCGTGGGGCTAAATTGTCATAACTTGCGTTGAAATTGCAACGCTACATGGTCGCGGCCAGTTGCAGAGGGTTTGGAAATACGCGAATGCACTCCCCTACTTTCAGATTGTTGCTTGGGGAGGCTAGTATTGAATTGCCTCTGAGCCCTAATACCGCCACGACGGACGTGAACGTATCCGTTCACCCCTCCTTTTTCGTTGGTGGTGTGCGTGTGTGTGTGCCCTGGTTGTACGCGACGAGGTGTCGTGGGTGCTCGATTCGTGCACAGACTTGATCGATCCGTGGACTGAACTGAACTTTCTGTGCACTGCAAGCGAGCAAAAGTACAGGCGAACATTCTTGAAGGAACGCTATCAGGCTAAGCCTTGAAGGAGGACCTTTGCTTGCGTGCGTATAGTGCCAATGCAAACTTTCTTAAAGTTTATTTTTTGTTGACTGCAAAAATGCCCGTGTTCTTCGCCAGTCCTTATTCCTTTTGTTCTTGTTGTCGAGTGTCGGAATATGTGTGCATGGGCGGTGTTATTGCGCCATTAGGGTTATAGGTTGAGGTGTCTCGTTGTTCGTGGCGTTTACGCGCCCCGGAGACATGACCCAATCTTCTTTTGCTCTCACTAAGTGTTTTTAGCACTTTCTGTGTGTTTCTGGTTTGCTAGAGTATTCCGTGCTTGTTAAACGGCTAGTGAATAGGTTGTGTTTGTAGTTTAGGTGAGAGAGGGTTCGGATCAGTTGCAGAAATGATGGGGGCCCGTTTGCGGTTATAGCTAGCTCCTTCCACGTGTTTTTGTTTGTTTGTTTGTTCCGCTGTTATTGCGGAAGGAGAGATAAAACGAGTGGCCCTTTTAAATTCTTTAGGCATTGACTGAACCAAGAGGTTCAGTAACCCTCTTAAAGGGGGGAATTGTAAGTTCCACTCATGAGATTAGCGGCCGGGCGCCCGGGCTGCGCTTGAGAACCCGCCACTCTGTCTGGTAGCCCAGCACTGTACACTCTACGCTGCAGCCGCCGCCAATTCGTCACGGCACGTGCGGGAGACGGATTGTCTGGCCCACCGCATACCACAGGGATAATACCCCCTTGAGAAAGCAGACGGCGCCGCCGGATTCCGGGAAGGGTCTGCGTGACTCGCGGAGGTGGTGGGATTACCGGCGTTGAAGCGCGCGCCGCGCAAGACGCCGTTGTTAACGCTCCCCGGCCGGCCCAGTGCACTGTCGCCGTCTTTCTCTCTCATCCCGCGGGGTCGCACGTACCTGCTCGTCTGCGAGCGTGCCGTTGACCGAAATATGGCGGCGCCTCATTGAATATTCTGTGACAGGCTGAGTGACAGCGGTCTACGTGAATTTGGGCACTCCCTTACGCGTGTACGAAAGCTACAGGGGCGTTCCCGAGAGAGGATGATCTCGAGGTTTTATAAGGCCGAACTTGGCCGTCGGAAATAGTTCTTGTCTGAGCGCTGAGGTGGGCAGTTCCCGGCGGTACAAGGAGTCTCGACTGTTAAAGCTAGGTAAGCATTTGTGACCCTCCTATGCTAGCTTAAGATCGCTTCGGACGTTTAGGGCGCAGCCCCGTACCGGGCAACTAGACGGATCTTGCGGCGAGACGGTGTCTCGGCCATAGTTTCTCGAGCGCTTTGTGCACGCTCGGAGAATAGGAGAGTTAGATGAAGTTGAGGAGCTAGAGTGATTTGTGTGCACTCGCAGCTAGCGTCAAGCTTAAGTTCGAAGTTTTTCTTTTCGTTACTCATGTTCCCAGTTTTCCTACTCTAAACAGCTATATATCAACTCTCAGTTTCACTTAATCTACCCCAACGCCTCGAGTTCGTCAATTCGACCATCATCTCCAAGAACTTCAACACAATCGCCCTGCCAGCCTCCCGCCGAATCAAACGGAGCACGGGCGATTTGTTCCTGATCGACACCGGACTTCGGGTAAAAGAACCACACAACCATCTTTACTGCCCCCTTAACGAATTTGTGCCTATCGCCGAAGAAGCACACGCGCTCGCACGCCATCGAATACAACAGTACCAGCATCGTGACGCCGCTCGCTACAATCTCTCCCACCGGCATGCAACCTTCTCCGCTGGGGACCAGGTGTGGATGTGGACGCCAGTTAGTTGTCGGGTATTTCCGCAAATCTTATGCGGTGTTACTTCGGCCCGTACACTGTGGTATGACAGCTTAGCGCTGTTACCTATCCAGTCCTTCTACCTGCCCATTTCTGCAATACACTCCCGGTCTCGCCCAGAAATTCTGCATGTGGTCCGCATGCAACAATACTTCTCGCGATGATCATACAAGGCATTTATCAGCAGACTACATTTTCCACACAAAATAAATCATCCAGCCGATGCTTTTGAGGAGCGGGGGAATATCACCTGCCAAACGGTGGGATGACGGCATTATCAAGTAGGACTGACATGCTAACGGACATGGTAATCGCACCGTGGGTACGTGCCGTGTAATATGGCACAGCAGAAGACGATGAAGCAGCGCGTTAGCTAGAGGCTCCTGTGCTTGATTTTTGGTCCACCAACCCTTTCTCTATCTGTTTCATCTGGCAATTTAGGCACCTCACTTAATAAATACTTCGCCCTGCGTCGTCGTGAAGAGAACTTCCCCGTGTCCTTGATTGAGAAGATGCAACAATATATATAAATACATATATATATATACATATATGTTACCGTGTTACCTACGTTACCATGGTCTAGAGGACAGAAGAGAACTGGGAGTGGGATTTCTAGTCAATAAAAGCATAGCTGGCAACATAGACGAATACTATAGCATTAACGAAGGGGCAGCAGGTCTTGTAATTAGGCTCAATGAGAGGTACAAGCTGAAGGTGGTGCAGTGCTATGCGCCCACATCCAGCCACGATGACCAAGCAGTGGAACGCTTCTATGAAGATGTGGAATCGGCAATGGCTAAAGTAAAAACACAGTATACCGTAGTTATGGGGGACTTCAATGCGAAAGTAGGCAAGAATCAAGCTGGAGACAAGACAGTTGGGAAGTATGGTCTGGGCTGTAGAAATAGCAGGGGAGACCTACTAGTTGAGTTTGCAGAACGGAATAACCTACGCATAATGAATACCTTCTTGTGTAAACGGGAGAGTCGGAAGTGGAACTGGAGGAGCCTGAACGAGGAGCACAAAAATGAAATAGACTTCATATTATGCGATGACCCTGGCGTTGTGCAGGATGTGGAAGTGCTCGGAAGGGTAAGGTATAGTGACCACCGTATGGTAAGATCTCGAATTAGGCTAGATTTGAGGAGGGAACGTAACAAGCTAGTACAAAAGAAGCCGATAAATGAGCTAACAGTAAGACGTAAAGTAGAAGAATTGAGGATCGCGCTGCAGAACCGATATTCCACCCTTAACGAGGAAGCCGAGCTTACGACACAGGAAGCCAGCGACAACCTTCCACGCATTATCACGGAGTGTGCAGTAGAAGTCGGAGGCACTATGGCCTGAGAGGATACTGGTAAACTCTCACAGGAGACGAAAGATCAAATCAGAAAACGGCAAACCATGAGAATCTCTACCGCAGCTGACAGAATAGAACTAGCCGAGCTCTCGAAGTTAATCAATAAGCGTAAGACAGCTGACATACGGAAGTATAATATGGAGAAGATCGAATACGCTGTAAAAAACGGAGGTAGCCTGAAAGCAGTGAAGCGACGTCTTGGCGTGGGGAAAAATCAGATGTATGCACTTAAGAATAAGCAAGGCAATGTCATCACAAATAAGGATAAAATAGTCGCAGTGGCCGAGGAGTTCTATAGGGATCGGTACAGTAGCAGGGACATACAGGATAATGCCGAACGAGACAGTAGTTCAGAGGAGATAGACATCCCGCCAGTAACGACCGAAGAAGTAAGGAAGCCTTTGAAAGAAATGAAAGGAGGCAAATCACCTGTTGAGGATCAGATAACAGCAGACCTCTTGAAGGATGGCAGAGAAATTGTAATTGAAAAACTGGCAAATCTGTATACGCAATCCCTAATGACCGCAATGGTACCGGAATCTTCGAAGAACGCGAACATCATCCTAATCCATAAGAAAGGCGACATGAAGGACTTGAAAAATTACTGGCCGATCAGCTTACTGTCAGTCGTCTACAAGGTATTTACCAAGGTAATCGCTAACCGAATCTCTGCAACCTTAGATTTCAGTCAACCTAAAGAACAAGCAGGGTTCCGTAAAGGTTATTCAACAATGGACCATATTCACACGATCAATCAGGTGATAGAGAAGTGCGCTGAGTATGCTGAACCCCTATAGATAGCCTTCATAGATTATTATAAAGCATTTGACTCGGTCGAAACCCTAACAGTCATTCAGGCATTACGGAACCAGGGGGTAGATGAACATTATATAAGAATACTAGAGGATATCTACAATAGGTCTACAGCTACCATCATCCTCCATAGGGAGAGCAGTAAAATACCTATAAAAGGGTGTCAGACAAGGAGACACAATCTCTCCAATGTTATTCACAGCATACTTACAAGAAGTATTCAGAACGTTGGATTGGGAACCGGTGGGAATAAGGGTTAATGGAGAATACCTCAGTAACCTCAGATTTGCTGATGACGTTGCCTTGCTAAGTAACTCGGAGACGAAATGCAAAGCATGCTTTCCGCACTGGGCGAACAGAGTAGAACCGTGGGCCTGAAAATAATACGCAGTAAACTAAAGTAACCATCAATAACCTCGGGACAGCACAGCAGTTTGAGATAGGTGGCGAGGCAGTGGAAGTGGTAAGCGAATATATCTACTTAGGCCAAGTTGTGACCCCAGATCCCAACCATGAGGCCGAGATAATTAGAAGGATCAGAATGGGGTGGGTTGCATATGGCAGACATTCTCAGATAATGAATAGCAGCCTACCATTGTCGCTGAAGAAGAAAGTGTATGACAGCTGCATCTTACCGGTACTCACCTACGGGGCAGAAACTTGGAGGCTCACTAAGAGGGTTCAACTTAAATTGAGAACGACTCAGCGGGCAATGGAGCAGAAAATGATGGGTGTAACATTAAGAGACAAGAAGAGAGCGGAGTGGGTCAGGGACCAAACTGGTGTTCATGACATATTAGTAGAAATTAAGAAGAATAAATGGACGTGGGCAGGGCATGTAAGGCGAAGGCAAGATAACCGCTGGTCATTAAGGGCAACAGAGTGGATCCCTAGAGATGGCAAGCGTTGGAGGGGGCGCAGAAAGTTACATGGGGAGATGAGATCAAGAAGTTTGCGGGGATAAATTGGTCACAGTTGGCACAGGGCCGAGGTAATTGGAGAATAATGGGAGAGGCGTTTGCCCTGCAGTGGGCGTAGATAGGCTGGTTATGATGATGATATATATATATATATATATATATATATATATATATACACCTATATATAAATTGATATATATATACATATATATATATATATATATGTGTGTGCGAAATCTATATATAGTAAAAAGGGGGATAAAAATACAACAAGTTTACTTCGAAAACATAAATTTACATCGACGTTTCGGACGGGGATCGTCCTTTATCAAGAGTAATATTTTACATAATGGAAGTGGTTTATAAACAGTTCCAGCACTTGAGGTTCAGGGGGCGGTGACATACTTTTAAGATGGGAAGCAAGGAGGAAGAGAGAAAACGCATTGGAACATCAGAGAAAAAGCCAGCAGTAAGGAAGCACAGACTAGAAAAGCAAAAATATGTGAGAGACGGGGATGGAAAGAGGCGAGTAAGGGAGGAATAAATTGAGAGACAAAGGCAGCGGTGGGGACAGGCAAGAAAAGAACCAGAGGACATGACAGACAGACGCTTAGGAGTGATAGGGGACACGTAACTGCTTGGTCGACAGGGGTGGCGAGTTGTAAACGCCCGCAGTCAGCGCCGGTGAACAATATGCAAGGAGTGTCACACGTGTACGCGCATCTAAGACTCCCGTGCGGCCCTCATACACGTTCCCCCATACACTTCCCCCCTCCTTTCCTTCTCAGTTCGCGCGGCGCCAAAGCCGTAATGTGTCTACGTGTCCAAGAAAACTAGGAAGAAACAGGGCAGCCCAAGTCGCGCCGGCGGCGAGAGGACTAAGCTATCCGAATGAGAGTGATTATGCATGAGTATGGACACATGAATCAATTTGCATGCAGAGACACAGCTAAAATTGTAAGTCAACCGGGGTGATAGGGTACACATAATTGCCTGGTTGAAAGGAGTGACCAGTTGTAAAGGCCCGTGGTCAGCACCGGCGAACAATAGGCAACGGGTGTCCTAAGTACGCGCGCTTTGAAGACTCCCGAGCCGCGGTCGCGTGTTTCTGTCGGCCCTCGAAGATGATCGCCCTTTCACCTCTCTCCACCTCCTCTCTTAGCATAGGCGCCAAAGCCGCAATGTGTATACGTGTTCGAGAAACCTGGAAAGAAACATGCCGCCTCTAGTCACGCCGGCGAGGACAGGTCTAAGCTGTCGAGTGAGAGTGATGATGTCTGAGTGCAGAGGCAGTGAAAATAGTAAGTCAACAGGGGGATCAAAAAACAGGGATGCCCGTGCAACAAATAAAAACAGAAGCAGAGAAAAAGGTCAAAGCCAACAGATTCGCACACGCACACACAAGCAATAAGCACGCACAAACTCCCAAGTGGCCATGGAAAGAAGTAATATGGCCAATGACTCGGACGATTAACCCAAACAATGAAATCAACAGAGTAGCCGATAACACAAGCACACTAATATGTGACGAGATAGCTTTTTTGATCAGTGGGTACACGGGGCGAGACAAATCATTATCAATGGTCTCGAGCAGAATGTCCTATAGAAACAATTCTGTGCTTATACGTTCTTACACAATTCTGTGCTTATACAGACACGCATGTACACGGTAAACTCCTAAATAACACAATGTCTATACATAAGTACAATGAGCTGATTTTTCACATAACCGCAAACTACCGTGTCTTACGTTTTTTGTATCAGTAAAAAGGCAGCAGATGTGTGCGTTACGGGTACAAAAACGAAAACTTGCCCTCTTGTTCATTTATTCCACCTGCAACTGTGTTGAAATTTGGGATTATACATCATACAAACATCTCTCTTTTGTGGTGTGTTCTCAACTTCGATTTTAACACGGTAACCGTGAAGTTGTCACAAGAGTGACCCAGGCAAGTGACGTGTTTTGAGACAGGGAGGTGAGGCAGCGTTTTGGTGTTGGATTTGTGATTTTTAATTTGTACTCGCAGTGATGTTTCCGTCTGACCGATGTACTGTGCGCTGCATACAGAGCACTCAAAAAGGTACACAACATTAGCACTGTCACAGTCAAAGGTATTCAAAAGAAGAAGCTAGTGGCAGTACTGTTAGCAACAAGAGTTTTTGGCATCATGGGGCAAAGCTTACAGCGGCGTTTATTGCATGATCTAGAGCCTTGAAATTGGGAAGTTTGAGCTTTTGAAGAAGTTATGATGTCTTTCAGGTATTTTGCTTGTCTATATACAACGCGGGGGGGTTCAGGGAGGACACGTCGCATTCGATAACTCTCCAGAAGGACGTTGTGATGTTTTTGCATAACTGTTTTTACGCCCGCGGAATCTCAAGTTCCTGAACTGTTTATAAAGCACTTCCATTTTGTAAGATAGTACTCATGATAAAGAACGGTCCTCGTCCGAAACATCGATGTAAATTGATGTTTTAGAAGTAAAGTTGTTATGTTTTTACTGCGCCCCTTCTTACTTTTTAACAGTCATTGTCCTAACCGCTTATATTATATATATATATAAATATATATCTACATATATATATATATAAATATATATATAAGGAAATGCTGGACACACACATAAAACCAAAAATAGTATTTTATTGTCGCTTTGACTGGAGCACCAATCTTTGCCGGAGTAAGGTGTAGAACATAGAAACATTCACGCTTATATCGGAGCGGGAACTATGATACAGCGCGCCGTTGTTAAGAGCATACGTTGGCGAGTTGGGGCGAAGGAACACCAAAACTGCATTCTATACGTCCGTACAAACGTTTGTGACTTCTCCAGCAAAAAAGGAGAAAAAACAAGAAAGCGGAACGTTTGTATAGAAAAAGAAGACTCCGTCCAGGAGCACAATCAACAAATTTATTTCTGAAGAGCAGAGCGATAACCGACATAATTGAACTAAAAAGAGACATGGTGGGGAGGTGTTGAAAAACAGGCAATTCACGGACGAAGAAGGCAACTTATACCTGCAGGCTTTAAACCTGGAATACATTGGGCAAGCACAAAAATCATTCTTTACTAGGTTTAATATTACCAAGTAGCATTCTAAAACTCTTCCATCTCTCCCATTGACAAAACACGTTAACCTTCCTGGTCACCCTTCTGGCCACCTCAGAGCTATAACAATGGAATCTGGGTTTCACTCTCACCTCGATCGTCTAATCTGCGCATCGTACCTCACTCACAAGTAAAAATCTGCTTCGTGAGGCATTTGAAATTTGTCACTATTGCTGCATACTTCAACCACTTACACTTTTTTTTTGGTTCATTCGCCATACCGAACACCAGTCGGACGCCATGCGCTGCAACCCCCTACTTTTTTTTTCATGTCTGTCTGTCTTTTTTATCGCCGAATCGCAGCTCTCTTCCCAGTGTCTCGCCGCCCCCGCATCCCACTCTATTGAGAGGTAGGGGCGTTTAATATACTTGCAGCCCCTTTCGGAAGTACATTTGTTACCACGAATGCTTTATTTGCGTGGAAGTTTCTTCACGGCTGCGTTTTTCGTAGAGTTTAGTTAACTCTAAAATCTAGTATTCCCCACTTCTTCCTCTGCACCGATTCTGCTGCTCCGGGTTTTGGTCACACACGCAAACTTTTTGCCCCGAATGCTGCCCGATTTTAGAGTAACTTCCACGTAGAACATACTTGACTACCACAAGTGCATATTTTTGTGTTCGGGTGAATTGCTGGCTTGTGGTCCATTAGTACTACTCTGAACTTGTGAATTGTCCCGCCATTCCTCACGCAGCTGGTCATTGTATTTTCAGAAATAGATGGGTCGCCAGCGCCCTTTATTGTATAAGTGTTGTTCAAGTGAGTCTGCCTACTTCGCATTTCTTGTGTGGAGACGTTACCTGCACTATTCGTTTATTCCTGTAATCCGTACGTAAAGTGTCTTTTTTCACCACCTCTCCACCCTGTCATTTTCTATAACGGGATATATATAGTGATTGCTTTATTTTTTAGAAAATGACTTGGTCCGGTCGCCCGCAGAAACGCATCTGCCAATACTATCACAATTGTTGCTTTTTCATCTTGCTTTTTTTCTCTTTCTTATTTTTTTGGAACTTTGAATCTGTAAGGAGCAGCACGTCACGATAGTTTGTACGCAGACGTAAAGGGCCCTCTCTTTTTCCGTTTTCTCGCCCCATCCCGCAAACGTGTCTTCTTAACAAGGGCGCAGTGCTGCACACCTTCCCCACCCATATAAGCCTGCATGTTTTTAGAATGAATACGTTACCCTTACGAAGAGTGGTCCTACAGTCGAACGTCGTAAAATACTCGGGATAAATAGCCTGTAATTTTGAACTCGAACTGTTTCCGGCGCAGGAATTTCGAACGGAACCCCACCGCACTACCGCCATGGTGCCTTGAAGAGGTACACAGAACCGCATACTGTGCTTACACAGAAGGGTGCGTACAACGAAAGCAAAATACGGCAGTCCCACATGACAAACGTTTTCGAACACGCCCTCTTTCCGAGCCCCATCAACTACGATAGGAGTAGAGCGCTGTGTCTGCTCCACCGACAGATAAGGACATCATGTCCAAGGACGGAAGTGTCACACTTCTCACTTGCAATAACGACAGTGAGGGTGAGGTCGAAGCTAAGTGTGGTTGCCCTTTCCGAAGGTGGGGCCTAAATGTGCTGCCCACTTGTTTTTCAATTTTTAACGAGACAGAAATGAGACTTCCTTATATTCTTTTGTTAGAGGAAAAGTGGCTGACTGTTGCACTGATAGAACCTAAATGAAGCAGACAATGACAACTAATAAAATTTTGGCTTGGCCTTCTCGTACCTAAATTGCATTGTTCTGTTTTTTTGTTGAGTTTCTTAACTTGGAACTGTTGTCAATTCTCAATAATACGATTTTTAAGAGACCGTTGGAAAGCGTCGTATGACCAGGGTGTCGTACGACCGTGATGCGGGTAAAAGCCGGCCTAGAAGACGGTCTGACGTGACAAATGACCCAAGAACTTACTGCAACTACTATAGGGCGTTCTCGAGTTATTCAAATTTAAAAAGAACCAACGCTACTTGGTGCCCTCATTTTTTTTTGGCGTCCAGCTAGCCCGACAGCCGAGCGCCACGTGCTACACAATATAAGGCCGACGTAGTTGAGCAAATTGAGAGAGGAGTGCCTCTCAGTTTGCCTCTGTATGTGCCTCTGTAATGTGAAGATTGCGACGTTCGCAGGCCATGTAAAAACAAACCACGGAAGAGCAGCTCAAAACGTGTTGCGGTGAACATTAAAGCGCGGTATTGCTACAGTGACATGCAGCGGTTGCCAGCGCGGGACCTTAAAGGGCGATGCCAACGGGTACGCGTCTCCCACATCCTCTCCTTATTTTATTCCGCGCTTGCGGCGGACGAGGGAGAATTAAGGCACTCTAGCCAAGAAAAGAGCGGAGTGACAAGGCGGCTTTTGATTAGCGGAGACCAGAGTTATAGGGAGAAAGGGTGTCGTGAAAGGAAGAAGCTTCAATAATGAAGCCGGGGAAAGCGGCTGTCGGACAGCGCCGAGGAGGTCGGTCGTATCTGTTTCCGCGTTGTTCGGCAGCCAAAAAAAACCTTCTAATTTACGCTGCGTCTACACCTGAACTTCGATTTCTCTTCGGTTGACGCGTTGGCGTACTGCTCCCACGTGGGGCCGTCTGACGTTAACTACAACCGCTTGCGTCTGTTCAGTAAGTGGTTTGACCCGCCTATGACCTTCGCACATCAAGCTGGGTCGAACGAGGATTAGGTCAGAACGGGCGGCAAAGAGGCGTACATTATAGGAAAGCGCCCGTTTATCCGCGCCAGGGTCAGTCTTATGAAGCCGACCATGTGCACCCAACAGTCATATCATCGGGGTTTTCTTACATTGTTTCTCTGGGTAGTTTGGCGGGACCGCGTTTATCCGTCTTAGGAAGCGGCTCGTAGTAATAACGGGTAAAGTGTCATCACGGTTCCACTGTATAGTTTATTCTAACAGCGGTGGCCTTATTTCGGGGCACAAAGTAAACAGCTTTTAATGCAATCAGGTTAGCGAATATAGAACATACGCGAACAACACTAACAAAGACGTTTACTACTTATCGTCACACCGACTAGCCTTGATCGGGTGAGTCTTCTAACGTTTGCCGATACCTCAGTGGAGTTCATCGGTATTGTCCTTCACTTGTATTTTAGATTTTTTTTTACATAATGTAATGTCAGCTTTGAAAGTTTTCTTTTTAAATAGAAAAAAAGTGACTATACTTTATAAATGCCCGACTGTATAGTCTGTATGCTGAAAGCAGACTTTTATAACCCCAGCCGCAGATTGTAGTTCGCACACTTTGTATAGTTGTCTTTATTTATTTATTTATTTATTTATTTATTTATTTATTTATTTATTTATTTATTTATTTATTTATTTATTTATTATTTATTTATTTATTTATGTATTTATTTATTTATTTATTTATTTATGTATTTTATTCCTTATACCCCTAAAGGCCCTCGTGAGAGGGTAATACATTCGTACACATGCGTGAATAACCTGATCACATGTAATTTCAAAGCAAGTAAGTGCTTGTTCAATAGATGGCAATTGGAAAAGCAACTTCTTTGTGTTGTATCTGTAAACACTGCCGAGTTTAAGGTTTCGTTGTCATTATAAAGCTATCGTGTTTCAGGCTGTTTTTCGTCAAGTAATTGGGAATTCAGCGAAAATATATCTTACTAAAGCTGTGGTTTTATTACGTGTAGAAAAAACTACCGGAACTGAGAAAACTTCTTAGAATCAGTCACCGGCAATGCGTGTTAAATATTGTGTGTTTATTTATTCCTGATGTGTTTATTGATTCGCTCTTTACTCAATTGAAGGCCCGTACAGTCATTTATTTTAACATCGTCTTGATCAAGCTTTGTGCGGATTGAGCAGTTTTGCTTCGAGCCACGATTCTTTGCCTTAAATGGGCTGAATAGACGATAAGCTGCTATAAAATGTTTAATGACTATTGGCTAGGTAGCTGATGGTAAAAATGCCTTTACAAGTTTGTTGCTAAAGAAATCAGTTTGCTTTTTTTCATCTTAGTGTCATGTAAGTTGGTTTCCACTTTTTGCATGGTTTAACAGAGAGATTGTCACGAAATGTCTGTGGTATCAATTACGGTGCAAGCCGAAGTATATCACTCTAAACTCTCAACACTTTAGGGCTTATATTTATACAAAATCGCTTGAATATATTTGTGATATAAGGCTGTTAAGTGTAATAAATCTGGCATTCTTTAGGAAAAGAGTTCTTTCTTGGTAGATAGATGCCCCTTATCACTCATATAAAGTTACAGTCTTTAGTAGATGTAGATACTTAGGTGTGCTTTTCTAACACCCACGATACAGCTGATAAATATGTGGGAAAAGGGGACATCTAAGCAACAAATGCCATAAAAAACTACTATCCACACAATAAAATACCATTAAATTTTATATGCGTATTATATTTAGGGAGACATAAGGCAAAAAGCTCTTTGATGCTCAAACGGACAGACGCTCAAATATTTTCTGCAACATTTTTTTTTCGTAAAGAAACACGCTTGTACGTGCTACAGATGATATAAATGCATAAATTTAATGTTTTATTTCCCATTTATAATATAAAATATTGTACAGATCAGGCTTTCAGTTGCGAGAATTGCACGGCGTGAAAGTTTTGCCAGAGAATAGAAGCAATTTATTCCTAAAAAAGTCGTTATAATTGCTTCTGCACGTGCGATGACCCTTTAGATAGAATAGATACAATACGTTTCCCAGAATTGCACGAAAAAAGTGCAGAAGGTCTCATTGACACGATTCAGTTTGTTTTTATGCAAATACTACATGAGGCACAAAAAAAGCCTGAAGAGGACAAAACTTATGATTTCTCCGACTACCGGAATCAATCAAATAAACTAGCGCAGATGGCGACACAAAAGCCAACCGCTTCGCACACTGGTGTACAATGAAGGTAACACCTAACTACTATTGCAGACATTTATTTCGGTTCAGTTCATTGCAACCGTACCAAAAAGTACAACACATGATGATTCATAATACATAAAGATGTCCTGAAGTGTGACACTGCGGTAGTAACTCTAGGAAATTAACAGTATTATGCTACACAGAGGAAATCACAACATAAGAAACTTATAAAACAGGTAATACGAATGCCATTGCAACATTACAGAAACCTCCCACAGAGTAACATTTATTTCAGTTCAGTTTAGTTTATTGGAACCGTAGCAAGAGTACAGTGCTTGGTGATTTATAATACTGAAAGAGGTCCCGATGTATGAACCTGTGTTGGGAACTCTAAGGAATTAACATTAAAATAATACACAGAAGCAGCCACAAGAAAAGGAACTTACAAAAGAGTAATACGAAGACAATTGCAACATTACGCAAAACTCACACAGATTATGTTCTTTAGGATAAGACACAAACGTCGCTCAGATATGCGAAAAAGTGCAAAAACTAATGGCAAAACAAAAATATTCAGGAAAACAGAGGAAAAAAGAATATGCGTAAAGTTTCCATTTATTCTAAAAACTTATCAGGCAGTGCTTGATAATTGTTGCGATTAAAATAACGATGTATACCGAGCTGATTGTTGTAAGCAACCTGATGGCGGTGTATTGATTGCTGTAACCGATAGTCTCAGTTCGAATTTGGTGAAAACTGATTCAGTATTACAAATTATCTGTGTTTAGTTACACATAGATAATTGAAACGCCCTGTTTTGCGCTTGTTATCGTCCACGGAATGCCACATCAGATTTTGGTGACAAAATACATGATGTCCTAACAACCAAGGTCTTGAAACTTCCGCATGTCCACTGTTTTTGCTAGGGGACATCAACTTCCTCAAAATAAACTGGTCGGTGCCCAGCTCTGCTTCCACTAATCTATCAGGAGATAGTACTAAATTTTTTAACATATGTCTCAACATTAATTTGACCCAGCTTGTTGACAAACCAACCAGACAGGGTCCGACGTCCGGTAACATACTAGATCTCGCCCTGGCAAATGTTTCAGACCTTGTGCGAGATCAAGTTCTCCTTCCTGGATTTGGCGATAAGTGTTTCATTGAATTTTTTTATTAGAAGCTCGGATTTTGCGCAGGCTCACACACCGCAAGACAATCCGAAATTGGCCAAGGGAGACTACGCTTCAATTAACAAAAAACTCAAATATTTTATCGATAACTACATGGTAGGATTTTTTGATCGCACTGTTGAACACTAGCGGCACTTGTTTGAAGAAAAAGTGAAGTTTTTGATTAACAAATATATTCCTTAAGTTGTTATCTCTGGCAAGCAAATGGTACTTTGGTTTACATCTTATCTAAAACGACTGCATAACCGAAAGAAATGCTCATTTCTTGTAGCCAAACGCAATTTGCTTACAAAAATATTTCCGCCGCTTATCGTGCAGCTATTCAAAAATGCAAAGGACATCTTTTTTACAAGCACTCTCCCCTCGCTTCTCCGAAGTAACCCAAAAAAGTTTTGGAAGAAATTAGGCCTAATAAAAAAACTTATATCTCTTAGATATGCTGGCAACCATGCCATGCGCAGCTAGGAATGTGGTCGCATTCTGAATCAAGTATTCGCCAACTCGTTTTCGAATTGTCGTGCTGATGTTGTGCCGCAATTATGTGATTGCAACTTTTTTCGTATGGGTCCTATTTTAGTAGATCCTGTTCTAAATATAAAGCTGATTGGTAACCTTAAACCTTCTTCGAGTTGTGACGTAGAGCAAATATAACCAAGTTCGTAAAAAACACCGAAGTTTATTCTTCAATAATCCTGTCACGCATTTTTTATCAATCCCTTCAGTGCTGTGCTGCGCCATTTGATTCGAAGGTGGGGAAGGTCGTCCCTTTGTTCGAACCGGTATCCAAAGCTCCTTTGATATTACCGGCCAATATCGTAACTTCTATCTCCTGTAAACGTCATTTATTTTAACCTAGTCATCATCATCATCATCACCAGCCTATCTACGCCCACTGCAGGGCAAAGACCTCTCCCATTATTCTCCAATTACTTCGGTCCTGTGCCAACTGCGACCAATTTATCCCCGCAAACTTCTTGATCTCATCTACCCATCTAACTTCCTGCTGCCCCCTGCAACGCTTGCCTTCTCTAGGGATCACCTCTGTCACCCTTAATGACCAGCGGTTATCTTGCCTTCGCATTACATGCCCTGCCCATGTCCATTTCATCTTAATTTCTACGAATATGTCTTTAACACCAGTTTGCTCCCTGACCCACTCCGCTCTCTTCTTGTCCCTTAATGTTACACCTATCATTTTCCGCTCCATTGCCCGCTGAGTAGCTCTCAATTTAAGTTGAACCCTTTTAGTGAGCCTCCAGGTTTCTGCCCCGTAGGTGATTACCGGTAAGATGCAGCTGTCATGCACTTTCTTCTTCAGCGACAATGGTAGTCTGGTATTCATTATCTGCGAATGTCTGCCATATGCACCCCACCCCACTCTGATCCTTCTAATTATCTCTGCCTCGTGGTAGGGATCTTTGGTCACAACTTGGCCTAAGTAGATAAATTCGCTTACCGCTTCCACTGCCGCGCCACTTATGTCAAACCTCTGTGCTGTGCCGAGGTTATTGATCATTACTTTGGTTTTCTGCATATTAATTTTTAGGTCCACGGTTCTACTCTGTTCTCCCAGTGCGGAAAGCATGCTTTGCAATTCGTCCCCCGAGTAACTTAGCAACGCAACGTCATCAGCAAATCTAAGGTTAGTGAGGTATTCTCTATTAACCCTTACTCCCACCTTTTCCCACCTGTTTAAGCTAGTATCATTCCTGAAATCAAACTCCTTTTTCAGCCAATTTCAACATCCTTTTCGGTAAGTTTACTCATGAGAAACTCAGCTTCTATCAGTCGCACACGACATTGCATCAGCTCTGGATCGCGGTTCATCTGTAGATTGCATCTTTGTAGATTTTCAAAAAGCGTTTGGCAAGGTGTCTTATGAAATATTACTTCTTGAGCTCAGTACCCTAAACATTGATCCTAATGTGTTCAAGTGAATAGGATGCTTTTTGACCAATCGCACCTAATTTGTGGCTGCTAACGAATGCATTTCTCCCCCTATTGATGTTAAATCTGGTGTACCTGAGTGTTCTGTGTTAGGTCATCTGCTCTTTGTAACATTTATTAACGACCTTCCAAATTGTATACATTCCTCCATAAAATTATTCGCTGATGATTCCATAATTTATCGCGAAATTCATGACCAAACGGTCAACAATAATTTACAAGCCGACCTCGACACTGTCTTGAAATGGTGCAGCCAGTGGCAGATGACACTTAACAAAAAACAAATGCAAAAGCAAAAGGTTAACACTTTATCGGAGTGTAATTCGCCTTAAACTATGCTGTACCTCGGCAATCTAGGACCCTGCAAAACGAAACCTAATTTGTCTTCTAGAATCAGTGCAAAACCACTCAGCACGATTTATGCTTTTCGACTACACCCGTACCTCCGGTGTTTTACTAATAAAAATAACCTGGTTCTACCAAGTTTACACAATAGTCGAAAAATTACACGACTTTCTCTGTTTCACAAAATCTCTTTCCGTCTACGATACGCGACCTTTTCTCACGGCCCGCGTACATATCATCTCGCATCGACCATCCATTCAAGCTTGGCGTTTCGTTTGACCCCACCACCGCATTTTCTGAATCGTTTCTCCCAAAACGTCTGAGGAATGGAACCACCTTCCCCACCACATCGTGTCCATTGAAGATCCTGCCTCATTCAAGAATGAACTTTCCGTACATGTAATCCAGTAACCTGGTTTCTGGAAATATTTTTGTGTTTACACACTGCCTGTACTTCTACACTGTTACCTCTTATGCAATGTACCGAACCCCTCTCTAACGCAATAAAGGCCCGGAGGGTACTCAAATAAATAAAAAATATATAAATAAATGCTACAAATGTCTCCTAATTTACGTTGAAGTCAAACTTATTACAATGTAAAGAGTAGCTGGCCCTCGAAATTTGCCAAATTACATTTATTGCAGCCATTTAAAGCCATTGGTCTTTTGCCGCATAATCTTTTGCCGCATTGGTCTTTTGCCGCATTGGTCTTTTGCCGCATTCATCATCATATTCAGCCTATCGAGGTCCACTGCAGGACGAAGGTTTCTCCCGTTGACCTCCAACAGCTCGTGTCCTGTGCTAGTCAAGTAAACAGCTTACCCCCGGAATTTCGTATTTCATTACTCTATCACAGTATTACCGTTGCCCTTGTTCTAGGCCCATTTCTTGGTATACGCTATGTTACCCGAACAGTGCCCAGGTTGTTGTTTTGGCTACCTACATTGCCATCCTCAGTCCATTTCTTTTTCTTTATTTCAACTATGATATGTTCTTCTGCAGTTGGTTCTTTGATCCAGGTATCTCGTTTCTGGTCATTGAGTGATACGGCTTACGTTATTCGTTTCATGGCTCGTTGAGCCTATCTATGTTTGATTTCTAGTTTAGTAAGGCACCAAAATTCAGCTCTTTACTTCGAAACCGTGAGGTTGCATTGATTGTAGTTATTCTTTCGAGTGACAGAAGTCCGTTACCTGGGATTATTGGCAGTGCTTGCCTATTCTGCGCAAGGTTCCTTTCTCGCAGTTTTGGTCAGTACCAATATTTTTGCGAGGTTGCTTTTTTTCCTTTACCTCTTGCAGCACTTCCTTTCCTTAGCTGAAGGGGCGTCTTTGCATCTTATCCATTATTATTTTGATTTACACATAAATATTTTTAGCCTCACAGCCGAAGTTTGTGATTTTATTTCTTCGGGCACGTGTTCTGCAGTCTCACTCAGTAATGCCAGTCGTCCGCAAACCTCTAATGGCTCAAGTGTTTTTCGTTTATTCTTAATTCGATAATTTTCAAATACCCTGTCGAGACAATGTGTGAATAGTTTTGGAGAGATTGTATATCCCGGTGTTACTCTGTTTCAGATCGTAAATTTATCGCTGTGCTTCTTGAGGGTTGTCCTGAACGTGTATTCCTTGTATATGTTTCTAGAAGTAGTATGTACGTTTTTTCTATTCCGGGGTATTCTGTGCTTCTAAAACGGTGCGACGAGTACGGAATCGAACATCTGGTCATAATTTATCATTGCCATTTTGAGTGGTGTAGAGTACTCTGCGGATTTTTCTATCACTTGGTACATACCGTGGTTTTGATCTATTGTTGAGTACCCTTTCTAAAGCCCAGCCGACTCTCTGGGTAGCTGGCAATATCGGCTGCCACATAAGCGGCTAACAATAACTTTCCTGAAGAGATTGTAAATAACGGAGAGTAGGCTATTGGCTTTGCATTCTTAATGTTCTTGGGATCTCCCTTCTCAAGAATGAGCATAATTGTCTCGTTTTTCTATGCAATCGACATTTTTGAAGTTTTGAAGCATTCCGACTCTAGCACAGAGAGCTTTTCCAGTACAATATCTAATTCCTCTTTCGAAAGATGTACGGTTATGCCGTCTCACCTGGAACTTTGACTACTTCACTCCCTTTGAGTGCTTTTTTCACTTCCTTTTTCGTTACTAGTGGGCCATGGCAAGTTGGGCCTGTAAACTCAGTTTTTCCACTGGTCAAACGTCCTGGTATGCAGGGTGGCCTGGAATTATTTTGCTACCTTTATTATCTCTTCTAAGGTGTGTGCAATGTTTCTCCGCTTAATGCGTGCATCCTGCGTACAATGCGTTCATCCTGTTTTTGCAGATGGGTACCTTGATTATAGTTGCTTTGAATACTGCCCCTATTTTAGCATTCCCTCGATCACTGACTTGGTATATGCACGAAGGTCGTGTCGAATACATCTGTTAATCTGACAGATTCATTGCGGAACTTGTACAGTTTCAGCAGCTTTCTTTGTCTTCTGAGATTCTGCCTTGACTTGCATCTAACCATCCACTTATAGTTGCGCCAAATTTTTCAAAGCACCTTCGAATTTCACGTAGCATGATTCTAGTGTAGTCACTTAAATTCAGTACATTTTGTTTTTGGTTCTTCAGCTCAGTTCAGGTCAGTTTGTTGTAACCCAGAGCAAGTGTACAGCGTATGAGATTGATAATAGAGAAAGAGGTCCCGAAGTGTGGCACTGCAACAATGCAGCAGCGTGGCACTGCGGCAGTGTGCCGTCACAACCTTTTCGTGTTTATTTTGTATTCCTTCTTTTGTAGAAGAATGTGTTCGTCTACCTCAGGTTTCTTTTCTCCTGAAACACACCAGTGTATACCCTCGGTTGTTGTGATTGCTTATTCAAAGTTTGCTAATGACCTTTCCCCATTTGCACCCTACCGACCGTTTCTTGAAGTATTCCGTTAACATTTTTAACAAAGTTGTTGCCTTCTTTATTGCTGATTCAACATTCTTGTAAAAGCTATCTACCAATCCATCATCATTCATGGTTGCCTGTCATACGCCTGTACTATCTTTATGCTGTATCACTTGTTTAGCTTGATCACAACAGCCAGGATTCCCTCGCTAATGCTTGAAAACTCTCCACGTTTCCTGCTTTTAAAGCCTACAGCTTTCTAGGGCTACTTAAACCCAGAAATTTTGGTCTGTCTGTCTGTCTAACTGTCTGTGAGTCGATTAAGCCTCACGGCCCAAGCAAAGAGATATTTCGCAATAATCTTATATACACGCAGAAAAATTAAACTTCTAAGTCGGGTATATAAAAAAATTCATACTTGCCAATTTTGTTGAAAAATAAGAAGACATTACGCAAATATCAGACAATAAATTAGTACACAAGGGAAATTTACAGTTTTCCTTTGTAAAAAATTCATGGATGCTTGGTTTTTCGATGGCAAATGATATTGTACATCTACTGCTGAAAACCGTCGCCTGCTGTTGCCAGCGCCACTTCAAGGCGGCATATATAAATTCACGCGATAATAGCAACCAAAGAGGATGGTGATGATGTCTTCAAAGATTTTGGCACGCGCCGTCAAAGGAGATTGGCCAGGGCTAAATCGGTTGTTCCACTACCTAGGATCCACGTTCTGTTTGGAAAGCACCTGGAGCAGGGCCACGCGGTTCTATAAACTTTGAAGTTGGCCGCTTCGATTCACGCCCATCACTACCATACTGCAGCGCTGGCATCGAGGAACCCGCCCTGTAGCAGTGGAATGCAGTAAATTCAAATAGCCTAGAGCAAACCCTTGGTTGTTTTCCTTGGGATGAGCGCGACGGTACACGAACAGCATGAGAGCTGAGCTGAAAGCCAAAGGGGCATTTCCTTTGCAAATGTCTACAAAGACTATCGTCTTTTGACGACATTTGCAATGAAGGGAGCTGATAACCGCCCAATTTTTATCTGAAGATTAAAAATCCCTGTCTGCTCTTTCTTCCCTGGTTATTTATCTTTCCCCTCTTGTGGTATTTCTTCTCTTGGGTTGTCGGTGGGTAATTATTGTTTATTATCAAATACAAATTTCCCCGTAACGTTTGTTATTATCACAATGACCCAGTTGCAGGTTTCCTGATTATAATAACAAAACCACTTGTTCTCAAACATGCATGGCTATTTGACTGTTATAGCCGATCCAAACATTGTGTAAGGGGACAGGAACATTGATTTCTTTGAGACTCGGTGGTGAACTGATTCTGACAAGATTGTAGATTTTGGTGTCACCCAGTGTTTTGTCTGGGGATGGTGGTAAGTGCCAGGCACACGTCACTCAACTCAAGACCAGAATCCGCGCACGGCCATAGAGCCCGTAATGACATTCTGATTATCCATTTTTATTCCGGGGTGTGATTGGTTGTGTCTCAATAATGTGATATTATGTCTGCTGTGGTATCGACTTGCACCGCAATTCTCAATATCATCGTTGCATTGACCCTCATTATCTTAATCAGCACTCTACACTCAATGGCTAGGGAGGGCGAGCAAAAAAGATAACAGTAAATGATGTACTTTTGCTTCGAAATATCTGGTGACACCTTTCTCTTACTTGGCTTTTGCTATACAACTGATTGCTCGCTGTCATGGTCTGATTACAGTATAAAAGCTCTGAAATCATCAGAGATCCGCGTCATACTTTATATGTTTTGGCAAAGCAAGACTGCTGAGCCACAAGCACCGAAAGATCAGACAAAATCGGAATAAATGAATCTGGACAAAAATACCCACAACCACGCAGTTCACTACAAAAATCTCTAGTTAAAGTCAAAGAGCAGGCTTGTTCAAAACATTTTATAACAATGCAACGACCAAGCACTGACATAAGAGGAGAATGGAAGTGTGCTCATGCCAGTTGAAAGCAATATGGCATGCACCCAGACTGTAGAACCAGTAAATAAGATGAAGAGACATGTATCAACCGACAAATAATCAGAACAGTGTACTGCAAAAAAATCTATTTTGTAAAACTTCAATATGTGAGTACATGGTACAAAAATGAAAGAAACAGAGGAGAGCAGGGAAGCACAAAATTTTTCGTATTATAAATAGAGAGCTGTGAAGCAGAAAAGTGAAGATTTTGCTTATGAATGTTGGCAGACAGACCGCGTCTTCCACCAACTGTGATGGCAATCAACCAGAACAGAAAACCTGGGCCTACAGCAAGTGTCAACAGAGCAAAGTTCAGTGTAAATGCTGGTCGTAAATTGAAAAATAGCGGAGTTAGTACCCTGTAAATAACAGCCAAAAAACACAATACGCAAGCTACCAATTGAAAGCGAAGCAAGAAGCTACACAAAACAAGTGCTCGTACGTATTTGGGAGGACCGGCAGCGTGCGTCAATAAATACGATGATGATCCTTTGGATCTCCAGAGAAAAGTAAAATAGTACATTTAAACCACATTTTTCTGGTGGAAATAACAGTGCACAAGAGTTAGTAGAATAAAAACTTCACAGAACAAAACAACGCGGGAGGAATTGTATAAGAAGGCAGCAATGACATCAACCGAAGTGGGCGATATTTTCTTTATATGTAGAAACCAAAACTCTGTTCACCGCAGACAGCTACTGAAATAAAATAGAAGACACAAGGACCTACCGAGAAAGTCAAAAGAGCGTTCTGCTAAACCAGAAAAACCTGCTAACTTAGGAGATTTCGTGAGTAGGTACAATATTTCATAGCACAGTGCACAACAGAAAACTGTTGAATCTCCCGATGGGTATGCGCCAATCAGTCACCATCATCGTGTAGACCGTGTCATTAAATCTGTCATCCCCGCTAAGGGCAGCCATGGCTCAGGTCTGCCTTGCGTCGTTCTTCCGTTTACATTTTGGTGCCGTTGAACCCGGGAAGACGACCGCACGTGACGAAGGAGACCACCGACGTCCCCTGCGGCTTGAGGTTCGCATCACCCCTCTCCCTCGACTGCTGTTTACGCTGCTCAGCCCCGCCCTCAGCCGGAGGTCAGCATGGCTGGCCCTGACCACCGGACGACCGACCGAATGCGTGCGATTGATAAGCTGCGCCGGCAGCAGCGTATCCTTCGCGGCGCTGGTACCCGACTGCTCAAGGCAGCGACGGATTTTTTGGAAGCCGCCTCGACGCATCCGCATGAACTTCAAGCGGCCATTGATCTGCTCGAGAGAAATGAAGCGGCACTGTACGAGGCTGAAAAGAAAATAATTGATCTTCTGGACCATGATGAAGTTGAGCGAGAATATCTCGACGCACCGGCGTATCGAGGAAGCATATGTACTGTCCTAAACCACCTGCGCTCGGCCTTGAACTCTCGGAAGGCGCCCGGCAGGAAAGTCACTACTAACGGCACTGCAGGCAAGCCAAATTACCTTCCACCCTTGACCGTCGTGCGCACTTCTGTTCGCCCAGCCACCCATGCAGACCATCCTCCTCACTGCGGCTCACACCCATCAACATCGGACGTTGTCCTGCCGAAGTTGCAGGCTTCAACGTTCAAGGGTATTGTGAACGTGGGAGCCACCTCGGAGGTAGCGTCGAGCGTCCCAATTGAGGAAGGGGGTGCGGAGCACGAGGGTACGCCTGCCGCAGCCAACGACCACTCAGCTGTTTCTGCTCAACGAGACGACAAAAAAGGCAAGGTAAATGACGTGAAAGAAATGATAGAGCCACCACCGTACACTTTCGAGTATATCTTCGTCCCAGACCTAATGAATGTGGAATCCTTATCGCAGCTTCCTAAAATCCCGCTATCACCAATCGTCAAGTTAGAACATGACGCTGGACCCAGGTTCGAGTCTGGTTCCTTCTGTGTTCCTGATGTTAGGAAGTCTGAACCGCTATTGCTGACCATTTCGTGTCAATGTAACGAAACAACGAAACCTTGCCAAGAAACATCAATAACGCATATTGAGCTGACATCTCGCCCAAAAGCAAGTTCGACAGAATCGCAAACCGCCAAGAGGAAAACCCGAGGCAGGGACAACAGAAATCTGAATATACTGGATGACTCGTTGCATGAGAACTGCAGGTACCATGAACCACTGAGATTTTCCGGACATCAGCTTCACCGGAATAGGTACATAACCGGACAGAAAACGCGAGTCTGGAGAACAGTTTGGTTGTCGCCCGCTTCACCTTGGCGGCATATGGCTGTCGTGAAAGCTGAGAAACGCCGGATGCACCGCTGGAAGCAAAAGAGGTGACATCAATTCAGGGTAGCTTTCGAAGGAATGACCTTATGGAAAGAAAGACACTACACTATGATTGCGGATTAATTCTTTAACCTCACAAGGATTTTCTCGCGGGTGGGAGAGGGAATAGGAGGAGCTGTTTCGACCTGATGAAATTCAGCGTCCTGAGGAGCAACCGAGCCAAGGCCAAGCGTTCGTACGCACCGACAACAGACGCATTCGTTTTTCCCAACTGCTGAGCCGCCACAGAAAAAACCACCGTCGTACACAGCGAGGGTCAGGACATGCTGCGAGATACGCCGAAGGTTGAGAAGCCTGTGCATACCTCGCCACCGTTCAGCTCCGTTCGCCCTATTAGGTAGTACAGCCGTCGCGCCGCAGCGCACACCTTGCAGTGTCGTGAAGCGCCAAAGAACAAAAGCTATTTTTACTTGAAGACGATGTGTACCGGATCCGCACGTGTAACTTGTGCCGCAGCGCAGATGTGTCCCAGACGCGTCAAAGCAGCGCCTCCATGGCTACTGCTACAAGAAGCCCATTGGCCGCTCAAGATTTTGGATGGACTGCGGGACTCACTGCACGAGAATCGTCCCGAGGCGAAAGCACTCAAGCAGCGCTACGAGAAACTGCATCGCATGAACGTGTAGGAGACGCAGAGCCAGCTGGTGAAGCTATTGAACAGCTAGAAGGTTCGGTCTGGGGGGCAGCGTTTGTGTGAGGACAGATACGCACGTTGCGGGCGCGGGAGGATGTTGAATCTCCCGATCGGTATGCGCCAATCAGTCACCATCATCGTGTAGACTGTGTCATTAAATCTGTCATCCCCGCTAAGGGCAGCCATGGCTCAGGTCTGCCTTGCGTCGTTCTTCCGTTAACAAAAACACTACATCCAGTTTGAAAAGACAGAACACTGACCTCAATGGTGTCTTAGTATTATCTTACGTATCAGGCAAGGCAGAGTGTTTTATCCGTAAATGGTGGCAACAATGAACAAGATAAGGGCATGTTCGATGATGAAAAAATTCAAAAGAGGCCGGTTACTGTAATTATAACTAGGTAAAGTAAAAAAATAGCAAACTGGCACCTCAAATCTATAAAAAGAGCCGAAAAAGCACTACAGGAAGGATATGAAAAAACAAAATACCAATTTTAACGCAATAGAGGGTTACTTTGTCTCTGTGAGGAAAGCAATACCACCACTGTCGGAAGCACGGCGCCAATAAGAGCGATGAAGAAACAAGAATTAAAGAAATGCAGTCAAAAGATCCTCCGTGGATATATATCTAGTTACTGAAGTTTAACATGTACACATTTACGACAAGTTTATTAAAACAGTGAAAACAAGAAAATCCGAAAAGCATGGTATGAAACAACAGACTGGTGAATCCACAAAAGGCGAATAGGTTTTTCTTACATAGGAGGGATGACAGACTGTGTGCTCCGCAAACTGTCGGCAATTGACTACTTGTGAAGACATCGAAAAGACCTCGCATCTTTCATATTTATGTAAACATTTGCTTATTATTTGGGGCAACGGAAGAATTGTGCTGCGCACTGGTCGGCGGAAATGAATAAATGAGAAAACACAGATGGTCAGGAAAAAAATTTAAAGAAGCGCATTGTACAATTAAAGTAACATGTTAATAGAAAATTATGAAGAATTACAAATAGCAAGTAAAGGCAACACAGTCACCATTAAAATAATGGGCTCTGAACTGAGCCGTGTTTGCTCACACGTAGGCAAAAAGCAACTCTGGTTGCACCCCAAAAGAAAACAGCACTGAGGGATGGAGAATACGTCGTTGAACAGAAAAGAGTCAAAAAGCCCGGATTGCTTTAAAGATAGCAAGATGAAATGAGAGATAAGGCGAGAGAGCACATAGAGAAAATAGTTTACAACAATAAGAAAACACAAAAATTGGCAGTGCAAAAATTTAGACCGCTCTTATGAATGGGGATTTTTGCATAGACATTGGGAAATGAAATCTGCTTCATGTAGGTTAACGGTAGTACCTGGATCGGAACACACCACTGCGCAGGCAAAATACAAAGACCCCAGTTTAATGCAAATGCTTCTTGGTCAAATGAAATCATACGTGAGTTGGCAGGGCGTTTTATTAACACAGTGGAAGTAAAAGAGGGAATGCTACGAAAACAGCGCCTTCGCCTTTTTGATAGGGCCGTTGCTTCCAATTTATGTGAGCGCAAGAATTCAAAATTCACAAAACATGACGGCCACTAACGACTAAAATCACGGGGAGTAACAAATTACGAAGAACATCCAGTGCCCTATAAACGTAACTTGCCACAATACAGATGCGGGACTTTGTACTATGATAAATAAATCCTTTAAAAAAGAGAACAAGGGAGCGTAGAAGAAGACACACAGTTTTCAGCAAAGAGATGTTTCCCCATACACTAGTGTACGAAGGCTGCGAGCGCCGCAAAGAGAAATGGCACTGAATGAAAGAAAAGAGATGTATTTTTAGACGTCTCTAGATTCCAGTTGCTGAAGTTGCATCGTGCTATAATGAGAGATTGGCCGAGGTGGTAACTTGTGCAGCAAAGGCGAGAAAAAAAGAAGAGAGAGGTTACGAAACCAAGCCCTATTTTTTTTACGGGGAGTTGTGGCATACCGAGGCTAAACGAAAGACTGTGAGCACAGCAAAAGAAACTGCAATGTAGTCGGGGTCATATAAAGAAAGACAGATAAACTGGTAACAAACCATAGTTTGCTATAAACTTATATTGATAAAGTTGAAGCTTTGCCTAGTTTTTATTTATACATCTAAAACGGTTTAAACAACAGAAGAAAGGAGGCATGAAATAAAAAGAGAGGGTGCTGAGATAATTAGAGAAACTTTATTTATTAAATTCCGACAAACTAGATTTTATACACCACAAAATGCGATGACAATATATGAATAAGAACATAAGAAAGACAGAAAAGGTATTGTAAAAAAACACATTTACGTTAATTCAGTCGAGAAATAAAACAAATATAGATCGGTTTCTTCAAAGGGGAAGTTTAATCGTACGTTAGCGTAAGCAAGACTGGCTACAGAAAAAAGCGAAATGTATTGTGAATAAATGACCAGAAGAGAGAGGGAGAGGGAGAATAAACTTTGTCTAAATCCTGAAAATGCTTCCGAAAGTCGTCCTTATACCAGGATTCCTTGAGCTAGGGCCACGTCGACAGCCCTTTCGATCAGGCGCAGCTGATTTCTTAAGTCGTGAGGTGCCCATGGCTCCCTCCCGAAGCTCCTTGTAAGGCGGATATTAAGGGGGTCTAGGGTAGACGTATCGCCGCCGCCCACCAGGTTTCTGAGAGTCCCAAACTCTATGCAGAAGCGACAAAAAGGAGAAAAGTGTGTCCGGTCAAACAGGTTACGGCTCGTGGGATGGGGGAATATGTTGGCCTGGAGGGAACGCAAAAATCTTTCCTGACCTCTCGGTAGGGATTTGTGGGGTCAAGAGTAGGTGTTACGGGGTAGCCTATACTAATGCGTGATTTTCTGATAGGTGACAAGAGGTTGCATGCGCTAAGGCTTGGCTTCAGCTTCACCAGCGCTGGCTCGGCCCGTCAAATCTCGAGCCACGAGGTGTGCGATGTCCTTGCTCGGGATTCCACGGTTAACAGGTGCCCATACAATTCTGACTGGTCTTGTTCTTTGTCTCTGATTGACTAGTCGAAGTGTTGTGACGTACAAGTGACCGTTGGAAATGTTTCGACATGCCTGCAGGGAGTCTGAGATAACTTTGGAGGCGCTTTGGCGTAAAGCAAGTGCTATTGCCGCTTCCTCGGCTTGGAGAGGGTTGCATACGGGGATTGAGATGCTGCACCTGTGCTGCTTATTTAAAATGACGGTGACTGCCATGGCTGCTCTCCCGTGGTAACACGCTGCGTGTGTGTAAGGAGTAGATGGTGCACCCCCGTACAAGCTAAATATTGTCCGGGCTCGAGATTCTCGGCAACCCCCGTGATACACAGGGTACATATGGCGTGGTAAGACAGGCACTTTGAAGTGTTTTCTAATAAAGCGGGGTACGTTTCCAGTAAAGAGAGGTGGGTGGCTGAGTGGGGCTGACAGTGACAGGCATGTGAGGATGAGCCTCCCGATTCCAGTTACTCCTCCTTATTCTTTGGCTGGACAGGTCCGGCTCTATTAACTCCCCGGCCATGTTGTGGATGCAAAGTCGGAGTCGTCGTTCGGTTGAGGTGCTGGCCGGCAGACCCATGACTTGCTTGTACGCCTTCCTGACCAGGTTGTTTATTTTCTCCTGCTCTGTGGCTTTAAGCAGGACATAAGGTATAAGTTATGTGTTCCTAGACACGACGAAGGCGTGGAAAGGGCGAATCATGCCCGCTTCCCCCATACGCCTGGTTTTGGTCAGGACTCGTCGTATCATATCAGTAACCTGGTCGGCTGTGGTTTTGGGTTGGTTGATCGGGAATATCATCAAGCCTCCAATATCATGCCCCAGATCACGCTTGGAGATGGTGAAATGTTATGGCCCTCTGGTCATAGGGTGATAGTGGGCGACCCTGTAGGTCGTGTTTTGCATGGTGAAACCAGGTGTAGCTCAGTCTTATGGGGGCGCAACTGAGACCACATGAATTAGCATAGGCAGCAACCACATCCGCTACCTCTTGTAGGCGGCTCTTTAACACTCCGATAAACTGCGCGGACGCCCAGATGGTTATGTCGTCAGCGTAATATGCAATGGGGGATCTCCGGGATGTTGTCGAGGAGCGGCGCAGGCCTACAAGGGCAACATTGAAAATGATGGGAGACAATAGGGGCCCCTGTGGTGTTCCATGTCCTCCCAATAAGAAGGCGTAAGTAGATTTTTGCCCGGACTTTTACACAGCTTCCCTTCCCCAAAGAAGAATTGTGATGTAGTTGTAAACCCTGGCTCCACATCCCAGTGTGTTAAACCTGAGCAAAATTTTTGAGTGCTTGACAATATCAAACGTCCCTTTGAGATCCAATGCAAGGATAACAGTGGGGGATGCGCGAGTCGCAGGGGTCATCACTTCCTTTTTAAGCTGAAGTTAGATATCTTGCGTTGACCGTTTCGCATAAAATCCCACCATCGTTGGCGGCATTTTATCTGAGCCTTCCAGGTGCGCTTGCAGTCTGTTGAGAACCGCATGGTCAAGACGTTTTCCCACACACGAAGTAAGAGAGATTGGTATCAAGCTTCAAAGGCTTGTGGTTTGCCTGGTTTTGGTATGAGGCGAACCTTCGCCGTTTTCCAATCCTCAGGCAGGGCACCAGACTGAAAATTTTGTTGAAGTGGGAGGTAAATTCTAGCAGCGAACGGTTGTCGAGGTTTTTGAGTGCTTTGTAATATTTTGGTCAATTCCTGGAGGCGTGTGGCTCCTCGGATTTTGAATGGCTGCGGTAAATTCGTTAAGATGGAGAGCCTAGTTGAGATGCTCTTTTTGCCTGCTGGTGTATGGCGGCAATGACTCCGACGATTGCGCAGGGCAGTACCGGGCTTTGAGAGCCGAAAGGAGATCCGCTTCACAGCCTCGAAATTGATTAATGACCTGGTCATGTTGTGGTGTGATTCCGTCCTACTGCCTCTGGGATTGATCAAATAACGGAGCAGTCTAAGTTTTGGAGGTCCTTAAGGTGTCTCGCAGCCCATTGCAAAGGTCAGCCAATTTTCTCTTGCTCGCTTGCCCGCGTATTCTACCGCCTTCGCCGTGAGTAGAGCAATGCGCTTTTGAGTTTGCGATTCAAGCTCTGCTTTTTCCACTTGTTCAACATGTTTCGTAGGGCTTCCGATATGTGTAGGAGAAACACGTCGATGCAAGCAGTGGTGGTGGGCGTCTATTATGTCTTGGGGGGGGGCTTTCACATCCCAGGATAACTGGTCCATTCATTCCTGGATAAACGACGAATTGTCTTCCTCGCTTTGGTGTATCTCTGCTCTTGTTTCTCTCACTTTCGTCGAGTCCGTAGGACGGGCTAAACCGGTACTGACCTTGCATTCCAAACCATGTAGAGTGGTAACCTGTAGAGCCTGATCCCTGTCATGGTATTCGTCCAAATTGGTTCATGCAGCATGTGTGATGTTTTTGTGAGAGTAAGATCTCTATTTGTGTCTCTGGTATAGCTCGTGCCGATTCTTGTACTCTTCATGGGAGGAATTATAAGCGTGAGCTCAATGGCTTCAATGAGTCTGTAGAACAGGTGGCCTCTAGGGTTTGCGTATTTATAGCCCCATAAGTGGTGGGCCGCATTTAAGTCGCCCATTATAAGCAGTGGGTTGTTCGCTGCTTTGGAGGTGGCCTGCTCTATGACATGCTTGAGGATTCGCCGCGGGTAACTCGGACGGCAGTAAACGTTTAGGAGAAACAAGAGATTCTTTTTTGTTGGAACGTTTTGTGGTATCAGGTACAGCAGGATAGCGACCGGTTCGTATTGCTGCAGGTGGTGCTTTATAGCCGCTAGTCCTTTACTCACGAGCGTGTGAAAGCAGTCCCCTACTTCAGTGTGTTACGTGATGTAATTGGGTAGTTCTAGCGCTTGTGTTCGTTTTCTGAAGAGCAAAAATGTCTGGAGGGGATATTGACGAAGACCTGCTTTGAAGGAGAGAGCCGTATTTGTTTTTAAATCTTCGGCAGTTCCATTGCCATACGGTGGTCTTTCCTGTAGAGCTTTGGCGAGGGTTTCGCATCCGTAGGGGAACAGTCACCCTCGTCATAATCTTGATGCTGTGGAGGTCGGTAGCCTCTGCTGTGGTTACCTTCTGCAAGCGGCCACAAGTGCATGGCCTCAAGAGCAAAGTGTTCCTGTAGCCTTGCAAACCGTTTCTTGAATGTAATCCACAGAGTTATGCTGTTCGGTTGCGGTGTCTCCTTGCGTAACTGGCAAGTGCTGCTTCATCGATCGCTGTATAGCCTGCTCTAGAGTAGCCTAATAGGGCTTGGATGGTCCTGGTTTTCAGAAGCCTTCCAGCATAACCCGCAGGACGGAGACCCTGCGGGTCGCTTGGTGTCATAGGACTGTCGTAGCCGCCTGTATGGCTATGACAGTCCTCGTTTCCATAGCCATTACCTCTTGGACGGTTGCATATGGCGCAGGAAGGAGACCCTGCTGGTCTCTGGGTCTTACGGGTGCCTGTTGATGTGATGCGTGTGGGATGTTGCCTGTTCTTTTTTCTCTTGCCGTATACATTTGAAGAGGGGTGGGGATTGGGCGTCTGCCTCGTTGAGTGCTGTCTGATTGACGAATTTCGCTTGGAAGCGCCAAAAGTACTGCTATCATTGTGAGCTAGCTCCTTGTTTGGGTGGCGTTTTCTGTGGCTACTCGTGCACTATAGGCGCGCTCCCTAGCCAAATCTGGAGTGATTGCTGGGTGGAGAGCTTTGGGAGCGGTAACATATGCACAGCGCACCCGCGGTAAGGTATACGAAGCTGGCTTGCTTTTTCATCCACCACTTCTCGACAGGCCTTCACTTGAAGTTGTGTTTCGGGAAGGCGTCTATTTACTCGATGAAGTCTTCAGCCTTGACCCGGAACGGTGCTTAGAGATGATCCTTTCATCGCTGGCACTGCCCCTTGTTGATGAGCGAAAATGGCGGAAGTGCGAACTACCACCACGGAGTTCAGGGGAGAGAGAGCGGGTCTGTTGGGACGACTGTTGGTGTGGGTGGTGAGGCTTTAGACGATTCACAGGTGGTAGGTAGCGTTTAGTGCAAGACTTGTGCGCCATCGGGTGGGAGCCCGCCCCCGAAGATGCATTGAGGATGGCACTCATGCTCTGCCGTTGTAAAGGCGAGCCCACGTTTTCCGCACCTCAGTGTTGTAGAAGGTTTCGGGCACACATCCTCCCTGATACCCGTCTCGTTGCATTTGCGGCAATAGGGTACCGTTCACTTGTAGCGGTAGCACCGAACCGTGATACCACTGTAGTTGACAAAGAAGGGCACTCGCTTTTCACAGAATGTGATCACTTATGTTTCGGTGTATCCAAGCCTTCTGCAAGTTAAAAATTCATAACCTGGATCCTCGATGTGTTTGAGTACCAGGTCGGGGGTTGTACCAAGGCGGATATTATAAATGTCCCCTTTGCAGGAACCACCTGGAGATGGTGCGTATGACACTACCTCGAAAGACGTCCCATCAATAGTGAATTTCATGATCTCGCTTAGAGTCATACCGGTTGTTTCAAAAGGGGTACTAATGACAATGACGTTTTGGTGCCAGTCTATTCGAATCTTGACTTTGACTGCTCCTAAAGGTTGGTTTGCCTCAGTTGCTATAGCCATTAGTAATTTTTCGGGCCTCACCCTGGCAAGGCGTAGACCATTGGATGGCCGAAATGCTGGTTTCAAATATTTCGCAGGTAGCGGAAGCTGCCGTGTTTTGCGCACCGTGGCGCAGCTTTTGCTAAGGGCGGCTTTCCCGGCGTTTCGGCCAACTGCTACTGCGCAGTAACCAGTCGCTGATCTCGGTGGCGCTTGGTGTGGTGGGCGACGATAATCAAAGGGGCAGTAGCTGTTTTGTCTTCTCCCAATGTGGAAAGGCGTCCAGGTTGTCGCGGGTTTCTATCTCCTGATCCACCAAGCCGCCGTTAGACGACTGGTAGGCTTCTTCAGTGACGGCTCACGAAGTCAAGCTCGCCATCTGGAGTGTCGTGACTGTCCAGGTGCGGAAGAGGCTGCACCATTAGCGCGTCATGCTTAGCGAGGTGGCCGCCGCTTTGGTAGCTTAAACAGGCGCAAAGTGCAAACAAATTCATTACGGCATCGCGCTTGGTATCAAAGTGCCGCTGGTGACGTAAGGAAGATTACAGAAGCGTTGTCTCGGAACACCGAAGTTAATTTCCGCCAGAGGTTGATCCTTAAACCAGAGCCGATGCGAAGCACACTCGATCAGCTTGTCGCAGTCGTCTTCCTCCACGTCGTCGTATTTGACCGCAAACATCAATAAAAAAGCAGCTGCTAGGCCCAGTGCACTTTACATGAAACTTGCTAAAATAAGAGAATAGACGAAAGAGGCAAAATAAATAATACCATGTAGAACAAAACATACGAGAGGAGCTACAAAGTAACACGAGGGAAGTTAAACAACCCAGACCGCTTTCCTAAAATGGTGAGTTGCGTCTAATCTATGCGCTAACAATAGTGCGCACAGAGCCAAGAAAAGAGCAATATATCATTGAAAACACAAGGATGGAGTGAAATACTGTCAAAAGAGCGCAGCCCACCTAAATGCACCTCGCGTAATCAAAATAAAACACGAGTATAAACAAAACTAAAAGAATGCCATATGAAAAAACACAAAAGACGGCGTAGAAAAATACCGACGCCTATTACCATTACGCAGTGGATAGGTTGACGAAATCACGCATTTCTGTTCCGGAAAGGGCGAGTGAAATTAATGATCGGGAACACAGGGATTCGGCCGAGAAACGGTCAAGAACCTCGTGCACCATAACAATTTCTTGCTAAGATAAGATGTTAGATTAGTTGTACACTATGAAAAAAAGTTTGTGCAAAACAAAAAAACAAAGAGGGCACACAGAGACAGACCACTTTCCTCAATGGGGGAGGTAAATCTTATGTAGGCGGAAAAAAAGACTATGCTCACCACGCAGGATATCTTCAATTAGCTTTCCAGAACAGAAGATCGAGTCAAAAAGTAATAAGCGTTGTGTACAATAACATTTTCTTGCTAAAATAATATTAGGCGAGCTGGTACATTATATGTGCAAAAGTGGGGATTAAAGAAATAGAAGAGTGAGTGTTTGAAACGAGATCGGGCTTCCTTTATTACGGGAGTTACATCATGGGTTTGTTGAAAGCGAGACTTTGACCTCTGCAAACCGTGGCTGTGATAAATTAATGAGAGCACAGTATTTTAGGCAAATGTCAATAGCCGGCTCCACTGTAAAAAACACTTGCCGACCGGTTAGCCTTCTGGGCGATATAGAAATAGGTTAGAACAAAGAAACAAACAAGTTAGGGCAAACACACAAGAATAAGGATTGAAAAAAAAGGGAATGCATTGCTTAGGATGGACTAGCTTTGCAGGTCTGTGGGAAGAAAAAAATTGGGAATCCTAAAGAGAATCAGGGAAAAGTAATGGGAACACAAGGTTTGAAAGAGAAACAGTCAAAGAAGCCCAGTGTGATATAAAAATACTTTGACAAAAAACGCGGCAATAAGCAAAAGTATGGCAAGGTTTGAAAAAGCAGGGCTGGTAGCCTCTCTGCTTTTATTGGAGACTCGCTGTGGCATCATCATGAACAACAGTGCATAGTTTTACAGCAGGAGGAAAAACCTTTGGAATTCACCTCTACCCGCTCCTGTCCCGCGCCGCTCTAGTCAATTCTGAGGCAGATGGTTTCCCATATTTCATCCCTGGTTCGAGTAATTGGAATTCCTCTTCTTCTAGAGCAGTTCCTCTGTTCCCACTATGTAACCGGGCTAGTTCATGTGTTGTAGTTTCCTTTGAAGGTGTCGTGACCGTCGGTCAAATTTTATTCTTTTTTTAAGATAGAATGTGTGGAAGTGTTTGCTTTTATCCAAGAACCCCACACGGCGCACCTTGAGTAATATTGGTATAGGTATTGGCGACACCGCGGACACCGAGCCCACACACGCACGCTGTAACCGACCGTCGTAACAAGTTTGAACGGGAAGGGAGGAAACCTCAAACGGTGGCCGTGGGAGCCTAGGTCAAGATGTGGCGGATGGGCTCCCTGTCTGTTTAAGGCAGGGAGCTCCTGGACATCTCCAGCTATGAGGGTAAAACTGATCAAAAAAGTACCCCCGTCGGCTGCTTTTATATACACTTTATGGTTTTTTATAAATTTCCGAAAGCCAACTTGACCCCCTAAAAGGAGGAGCCCCGAAGTGTCTTATTCACCACTTCCGACCATGACAATTCTAAAACCCGATAACTACCCACACTTCTTGGATACTGAATGTCTTGAACAAAGCAGGCCAATCGCTACACAGCCCGTGTTCTTGATTTCGAAGTTCTCAGAAAGTATTAGAGGAGACTCTTATGAAGCTAAGAAGCAAAGACCCGGAGAGATCTGGGTCGAAGTACAAAATCCACAAAACTCCTGAAGCAGACACGAAATGCGTATGTCGACATCAAGGTCACACCCCAATGCAGCCGGAACAGTTCGCAGGGCGTGATCTCGGAGCTAGACCTAGCAAACGAGACAGTGGCCTATCTTCTTGAAAGCCCGAAAAGTGAAGGCGTGACGGGTGTCACGCGCATAACCATAGGAAGAGACGATAAGGTAGTACCCACAAGACATATCGTCCTGACATTTGATCGTTCGGCCCCTCGGAGCACAGGAAAGCTGGCTTCATCCGGTGCTGCGTCCAAGCCTTCATCCCGAACCCGCGGCGCTGTTTCAAGTGCCAGCGGTTTGGGCATGATACTAACTCGCGTCAGGGCCAAATAACCTGTGTTACGTGCGCCCAACATAACCATCCCATGGATACGTGTAGTCCACAACAACTTCTCTCCATTACCTGTCAGGGCCCACACGTCGCGTACCCCACAGAATTGGAGACGTTTCAACTTGAGAAGATAATCATCATCCTCATCATCACCAGCCTATCTACGCCCACTGCAGGGCAAAGGCCTCTCCCATTATTCTCCAATTGCCTCGTTCCTGTGCCAACTGTGACCAATTTATCCCCGCAAACTTCTTGATCTCATCTGCCCATCCTGCCGCCCCCTGCAACGCTTGCCTTCTAATATAATAAAAATAATATTATATAATAATAATAATATAAGAAGATAATAATAAACATCAAGGTCACAGAAAACATCACGTACCCGGAGGTGCGGAAGTGGTTCGCGTCTTTACCTCTGAGGAGATGGGCCGACGGGGGTCGCCAGGGGCGGAGTGGCGTGTGGTTTCGGCTGGGACCCAGTACCGCGAGTCCGAGCTTGCCCCCCTCCAGCCACCCCTCAGGTTGCCTCTGGCGGCCCGTCCGGACACCGCACCGCCCGCTGAGCCAGCAGCGGCTGTGGTGGCAACCACGTCTGTTGCAGGTGCCGCTGCATCCACTACTTCCTCTCCGCTGGCCCAAAACACACGCAAGGGCACGGAGAAGATTGAGACAGAGGCAGTTCCTCAGCACCCTACCCCCCTCACTGCCTGTGCCACCTGCGGTGGTCCCCATGCCCTCGGCACTGGCAGCGCATGCAAAGAACACCCGAAAGGGCACAAAGTCAATGGGGCCCAGTCCACTGGGCCGGCCCTTGCCTTCAGATGACGACATACACGTGGAGCCCTTCCAGCTTTCATCACCGCCAAAGAAACAAGATGCGACGTCCAGCTCAGTAGAGAACGTCAAAAGATGGTCGCTGATATCGCGAATGTTCTTTAGCCTTGTGAGAAAGAAAATGCGCACGCTTAGTCTCTGCCATTTTCGGATGAAGACGTTATATAATGTCTCATTTGGCATAGATATGCTATACACCCTTATTTTTTATGCATCACTTACTGTATCTCCTCCCGGATACACTTGTGTACGTGCTGGTTCTCTAACGAAGCATTTAGGCGAAGGTATCATCATTTAATTTCCATTACTATGAAACTTTATGAAGTACGGGTTTATTTATAGATGTTTGATATCTGCTGCCACAGCTATAATGGTGCCATATGCTATTTATTAGCAATAAGGAGCTGATACAGCAACAATATTTGTCGGCTATTGCAACAAATGGGCACTTATATTTGGGGATGGTGTGCACACACGCCTAGAAAATTGCACAAACGCGAAACATTGTGTTGTTTGATTCATTGGGTGCAATATGGGGCGCCAATATTTATTCAAGGTTGAAGTGTTTGGATGTGCTTAGAATGATTCTTGGAACCAACTTTCTATGCACGATTGGTGGTTCAAAACAAAAAGAAATGTTTTTACTAATGGTTCTTGTAATGTAATGCAGCGGTACTACAGCAACTAAGCTAGAGTATCGTGCAACTAGGGGTTTAGCGCTTTGGGATTAAGAAACAATTACTTAACGGCGTAAACTTTCTTTTCTAAGAAGCGTTATTACATCAACTAAACAAGAACGCTATGTGGCTCGGCCGGTATGAGTGATTAAGAGGCAGGCGTGCCAATCGACTTTGTGCCTCGAGGAGTTCGGGGCAGACGGGGAGGGTGTTGTGGAGTCCCTTTTGAAGCGATTTCTTTGTGGGGGTGAAACTGGCGGGCCTGGTGTGATCTTGTACGCCCGACGTATGAGTGTGTCTAGCTTTTGCAGTTGTTGTTGTTGGTAAACTTTATAAACCCCGAACCTCAGGGCTTTTTTGTGTGTCAACTGACACAAAAAAAGCCTCAAAGTCCGGGGTTTCGGAACTAAAAAAGGCAACGCATGCGGGAGAAACTGACGAACGTTACTCACAATATTTGCGTTGCTAATGGTTACAGATTATCTAAAGAATTTAAACCCGGTATACCTGCTACAGTGACGTATTTTCAAATCCACGGTATGCATTTGCGAACTGATAATACAAGAGCACCTAACAGTGTGTCTCAGGGAGACAAAGATCAACGAACGCCAGCGCAGCTCCCCTGCCGTGGTTTGAACCGTGGCGACACCGACCGGAGCGGGCGGAATCTATAATGGCAAACTGTTCGCATGGCGACGACGTGAAACATCCCGCTCGCGAGGGGCACGATCAAATGCACAGCATTTCCGGGGGCGCACGACGTTAAGTAGTTTGCGTTACATTAATGTTTTTGCCCTTGTGGCAACTGCTGACGAGAGAGCGCTCGTCAGCAATAATTTGAATGAGTCAAGGATATAAGGCGAGTTCGTAGCCTCCCATTCTGTGTTGGCATTGTGGCGCAGTGGGTAGAGCACCATGTACTATGCGTTCCGCCCGCAGGGTCGAGGGATCGAAACCAGGCGCCGGATAGTATTTTTTTATATAGTGTAGGTGTAGGGGTGTGGACTACGACTACGGATGCCTACGGACGTCAACGCGGGTGACATCGTGAGTTACTGAAACGCTCTGCATTTAAAAATAGCAACCGATCGCTGCGTGCGAACTGGAGATGCTTACAAGAGAGTCCCTCACTGCAAAACTCCCTCTGAATCGAAAACTAGACGCACGTGAACACACACGCAAAAAACTCTGCTCGCTTTTTCGAGATATTGGGGCTATAAAAACCATGTCTTTTTTCATGCACAAACAGGTCATGCACGAACTCAAAACAAAGAGCGTGTCCCCCAACGCAGGATGGAAAGAAGTATTACCATTCCGTTATATAATCCGTTGCTAATTTTAATATTGTTACGAGGTTACGAAAAGTATGGAGATGTATTCAGACGTATCTTCAGGGTATTCTCATAAGTCCCACAAGGGAAGACAAAGTGGTAGTAGCCTTCTGACCAATAGCACACCTCATCTTCCTCTGGTTCTCTAGCATCAGCCCCTGTCCTCCCTCACCTTCATCTCTCAAAACCATGCGTCCACCCTGTCGAAACGGTACGGAACACAACACCCCAGAGGCGAAGCACCGGCCCGGTGTCTATGGGGAGTCAGCAGATTGGCAGGGTTGTATCACTTAATATGGGCGACGTGGACTAGGACTGTTTGGTGCCGACAGCGGAGACTGAGGAAATTGCACGAGAAATTTCCTTAGTCACATCAGTGCCACGGCATAGCATTCTGTCTGGGCCAGTGTGGCACGAAAGCAGTCTTCCGGACAACCTTGGTCGGCTACAAGGTGACCATAGAAGAATGGGGGCTCCAGGACCATAGCTAACGCTGGCCGTTTCGGGGAACGTAACGGAGGTTTGGGATTCGGAGAGTTCAGCTCGGGCCACCTGTCATGCAAGTTTCGCTCGTGGGCGTTTTTTGTTCCCGTTGGGAAGCAAGGAAGCAGGTGTCCATGTCCAATGCGGGTTTCCGTCATATATGAGATACAGAGGGGAGACTCCCGTTGTGCCGTGGTTACGTACAGAGGTTACGTACGGCAATACATGTTCTCGATCCCGATGGTCAGCTGACACGTACTGATATGATGTCAGTGAGGGTGTGATTGATCTGTTCAATATGCCCGATTTACTGACGGTGGTAAGTTTCCGAAAGTTTGTGTATTTCGAAACAAACACGGAGGATGTCGTGAACAACTTCGTAGAGAAATTACTGGCGTTGGCCAGTAAGGAGTTCTCGATAAGCACCATGCTATGAAATGTCATCAAGAGAGAGAAAATCGGCGACGTCGGTCGCACAACAGGTAGGAGTGGCTCAAGTAACAGCGAAACGTTTAGCATAGTCTGTCGCGAACGCCATCCCTTTTTCCTGATGTGGATTGAGAAAAAAGGCCACGTAGGTCGACGCCAAAACGATAGGAAGGCTCACTCGGAATATCTAGTAGTTGAATGTGACCGGCTGGTACGATGGGTGGTGTCTTCCTCCCGAGTAAGGAGACACACGCCCCGGCGTATCGTCGCACAGAACGGTAGAGACCAGGACAGTAAAAGTGACGTCGTGCACGGATATAGGTAAGAGTAAAACTGAGAAGTCAAGCAGTTGGCACGCCAAGGAGCTGATGTACCACAGAAAACCGCAGGTGCTCAGGAGTGACCATTAACAAGAGCACCCCATTACAAGACGTGGAGCGAGGGCTCGGGATTTGAATTATTGCTCGCAACAAATTATCACGGCGTTGGCCGTAGCGTATGCGTTATAGATCTGATTTGGCGAAGATGCACGTGTAGTAATCACTGATAATAGGTGATGCTGTTCAACAGGGTTCCAAAAGAGATAGTCTGCATCCAGATGTAGGTCGTAAGACGGTATATATTTGGAGGAACAAATCCCAGTGGCCGAGTCGCCAGGATCGGTCATTCATCGAGGCAGGCCAGCATGCGGCTGGATAATTATTCAAAACGGATAAACGACGCCATTGACGTAGGGTAGAAATTTCGCCACTGCGCCTACCAAGGCGAGGCACTTGCCCTCAGTTATGGGAAAAATGGCTCTTGTGTGGATAAAAACGACTCGCGTAGCAAATAAAAGTTCACTACCATCTTGTTGTTGCACCAAACCTGCGGCTACCCGTGGACGCTTCCGTTTGTGTACACCTGCGTTAGAGCAGATTGGTAAAAATTAACTGGAACAGGAGCCGTTGGGTGCAGAGAAACCAAGTTGGAGAATGCGTGTGCTTGGCCAGGACCCAAAGAAAAGCTGGCGTCTTTCCGAAGACGGTCGTTGATGGGACGGGCAATCTGTGCTAAGTTGCGGATACATCGGCGCAATTACAACCACAGGCAGACAAATCTGCGAACGTCTTTGGTTGACATCGGATCCGGTAAGTGCTCAAAAGCACGAACATTTCAGGGATCAGGACAAACACCGAGGCCATCAATGATGAAGCCAATTATGGTTATTTCATTGTGGGTAAACCTGTATTTGGTTGATTTTATTTGAACGCCTCACGTCCGAAAGTATTGAATATCGCACCAAGTCGGTCAAAGCGACTATCAAAGGTCGATGAACAAATTACCTCGATGTCCAAGTATCACAGGCATGTGGGCCATTTGAGACCATGCAGCAGCTTGTCCATCTTGTGCCCAAATGCCGGTGGCGCATTACAAAGACGGGAAGGCCTCAATTCGAAAGGATAGAGGCCTTCAGGTTTTATTAACGCCGCATTCCCTTCTTCTTTCAGTCGAGTTCACCAATGCAAATGTGCCAATATCCCGAATGGAAATCAATGTGCGGGACGTATTTTGCGCCGTGAAAGCAGTCAAAGGCATCATAGATCTGAAGGAGCGGATACACGTATTTCTTTGTACGTTTTTGAATGCCAGTAATGTACACGCTATCACGAGGTTCCATTTTTTCCTCAGAACGAGGGACGCGCATTGGCTGGAGGAAGATTCTAGATATCCTTTTGGAGCATTTTGTTTACACCCTCTTGGATGACTGCGCTCAGCATGGGATACGCGTGAATGTCTTCGGTGAATATAGTGATGGCATCGCTGGAAATAACGCGATGTTTGACCGGTGCCACCTGACCCAATGAGCGGTTGTCATGGTTAAAATGTCTCCATAAGACAACAGATGTGAAAGTTCATTGGTTTGTTCTGGGAGTAGATTAGTGGATATCATTCAGGCCAAATTGCCATCCGTGGCTTGATGAAGTAAACGGTTGTTCGAAGTGTCCGTTGTACCATGAACAGGGATTGTCGCAACGTCATCGAGAGGCAAGTCGTTCTTGGGAGCATACCTGTTTGCAGAAGATAGGCCGAGGAACCCACGATGATTAACCACAAAACGACGTGGTTGTGAGTAGTCGTTACATCATGAAGAATCCCCACATTGCGAGAAACAAGAATATCATTATCTTGCGAAAGCACGTACCCGTCATCAGTAACAGGAATGGACGACGCGAAAGGTACCTAAGTAGCAGCCTGGGGGGTCAAGTGTATATCGTCATTGGAAAGGAACCTTGGCGTGGGGTTGTTTTTGTGGATTAAGGTATCGGAATGAGCGAGCCAGACGTGTAGTAAGCTCGCGGGACAGTCAACCAATTCAGAATGTGATGATAGAAAATTAAGAACGAGTATGATGTTTTATGGGCACTTGTCCAACAAGGTAAAAACAACAACAGCTTGCTGGCCCGTAATTTTTATGCGAGCAGCGCACATTTCAGCCACGGAAGGGTACCTCTATCAGCGACACGGAAAGCACAAGAAGGGGCGGGTGTAAGCACTTTGCGAAGGCGACTGAGAGCGGCATTTATAACAAAAATTTGCCTGCCAGTGTGAATGATGGCTGTGAGGAGTATGTCACCCACATGAACCACCGATAAACGGTGTTCATTCGATAACATGAGATTAGCATTTTGAGCGTCGGTGGAAAATGCAGCCTCACCTCCGGGAGCTGCACTTAGCAGTTTCCCAAACAGGAACGCCCTACGAGGTCGGTGACGGGGAATGGCGATGTGTAGGTGAACGGGACTGGCGGCTCTGGGGCAATGGCAATCGGTTGATACTGGATGCGTCTGTGCGGGCGTCAGTGTATTTCGTCGGACTGGGATGCACACAACAGCGAGTGCTAGCTTCAACAGGATATGAGCTAGAAGAGGCTGTGGTCGTGGCGAATACTAGCGGGATATGGAGTAAGGGTCAACATGTCCAACTCTACGGCAAAAAAAGCATATGGGCCATGATCAGCAGTGTGCCATTCAGTAGGGTTCCTTTGGTTCTTCTGGTTTCCTCAAATGGGCTCCTTGGACGAACAAGAGGGGGGAAATGTGCAGCCCACATTTCCAAACCTCACCGGGCTAGCAGCTGGAATACCCATGCCCCCGATTTCTTGGCGAACAACAGGCATGTAGCAGTATTACCTTGCTGATTCTCGCCCACCACCTAGCACCGATATCAGCTGTGGAGGCAAGGAATGGCGGAGTCGAAACGTCCGCACATGAGGAGTTTGGTTTGAATGCGTGCAAACTGGTTGCAGTTGCTTTCTTGGTCTCTAATCAGGTTTTGGCGGGCTCCTTAAGGTAGTAAATGGCGTTTGCCAGCATCAATGTATTGTTCTAGCTGTTATGGGGGCTGACAGGCTCATACATAGAGAGTCAATCCTAAGTGTGAACATCACCTCTGTCATTAAATGTACCAGGCTTTCGGGGCTCGGACACAATGATGACGGGTGCTGTCGGTGCCGTTTAACTGTTAGAATAGATGGTCTGAAACCAAATGCAGCATCCGTTGCGTAGCTTTGTGTCTGGGAAGGTTGCCGAGGGGGATCACACTGCAACCTCCGCCGTAAGTTGTGGTGAGATTAGCGAAATCGTGATTTTGAACCTGGCATATTTACAGCTTTTTGCACAGAGCACAGAAAGAGAAGTAACAGTGGTAGCAGGCTTCTGATCGATAGCACACCTCGTTTTTGTCTACTTGCCCAATATCAGCTCCTGTTCTGTTTCATCTTCATCACTCAAAATGACGCGTTTGTTTCGCTTCGGAACGCTTCGGAACAATATTATTACAGGCCGTTCTTAGCTCTGCAATAGGATGACATATGGAGCTAATGCTTGGTACCTTACTAAACAACTAGAAAGCAATCCTAGGTCGGCTCAGCTGGCCATGAGCTATAACTGTTATGAATACAACTCAGGGACAGGAACCGAGATGCAGGATCAGAGAACAAGGTAGAGCAGAAGGTATCGTAACTCCAATAAAAAAAACATTGGATTTAGCTGGTCATGTAGAGATAAGAGCCGACAACAGGTGTACAATTAGGGTAACAGACTGCATATCAAGATATGTGCATTGAGGAAGGGGAAGGCAAATACTATGATGAAGGGAATAAATACGAAACTTGGGGTGTAAACTGTGGACTTGTCCAGCGTAAGACCAGATCGGTTGGATGGTAATAGTAGAGGCTTTCGTCATTCTTTAGACCTGAGTAGGCTGATTGTGATGGACATATCTGTGAAGGGAAATGGCTCTGAACTCTACACTAACTCGAAGTCCCCAAGGGACCGCGTGTCCAGCTAGGGCTGAGAAAGAACAGGTGAATTGAACAAGACACGAAGAGAGAGACATTGAGACTGAGCATTCAACGAGGCGAAAGATGGAAGAGACGGATCACGATACTGTGAGAAAGGGCGTAATATTCCTCAGCTTCCCACAGCGAGACAATGTCCTCGGCAGCCACCACCACGGTTCTGCTCATCGTCACGAATGGTCTAGGCATTGTCGCCCGCACTGAGTCGGCCTTCGCTACTGACTAGCGGGGTCCGGCGAGCCCAACGGCGCGTGCCCAACATCGAGGCGCATCCAAGCCGTTCGAACGACCCGCCTGAGCTACGCTCTAGCGTCGCAACCTAAGCCAACGCGTCCACGCCGTCAGCAAAATCATCACTATGAAGGCGGCGTTGGCGGCCCGCGTCCACCGCGGACTTAACGTGTGCTCGTTCTTCTCTTGCAATGTTTCTGGAACGTTGGCGGACCTGGTAGTTGTAGGCATTGAAGCATACCGTGTGGCTTCTTTTCTATACGTACCCGTATAACCCGCAATGTGTACCGTGTCGGTGTTCGCTTAGATATTGCTTGTGCCCTGTGACGTTATGTAAAGGCGATGTCTCTTCGTCTGCACAAACAGCCTTTTGTTTCCGCTGCGAGATTCCCGGCGGAATGACTACACTGATGTTGGTGATGGTGTGATTTTTGCTTTCTACAAGACAACGAAACTCGGACCCCCCGCAAAAACGGGCAAAGGCATCCAACCGAAAGTCAGTTTGAATAAGCTGCACCTTCTCTACGTACTCCCAAACAAAAAAAGCCCACCACAACCGAGCACTGCGGAGCAGTTTGCTTTTCTTACGGTTTAGATCTTTGCGATGGTGACTTTAAAGGCTATATACTTTTTTCAGAAAGCTAAACCCTATAGAATTGAAACCATAAGCTGTAACCCTTTTGTTATAACAGCTGCATTGTAATACTTACAATTTTTCGCAGTTTTAAAGGTCGGCCAAATTTACTTTGCAAACACAGTAGCACCAGAAAACGAGTTATGAAATTACTAGTAGCCCCCTGATACAAGTGGTTAATAAAATGGGAAGCGTTTGACTAACTACGTCGCAGGCGAAAAATAAAGCAGGCAGAGATTGTAAGAGGATACCCTACAACGGATAACATATATGTCATAAATCAAGTATCATAGAAATGCCCAAAGAGTAATACGCCGGTTTACGTGACTCATAAATGCTTTGAAAAAGCTTTTTTATTCCGTTAACACCGCCGCAGTGACGGATGCCTCAAACCCTAACGAATTGAAAAGGGGTACACTAGACTTTTACACAACATAGCCAAAAAAATGCCCTGGCCGAATTACCCTGAATTAGAGTGATAAAATTCTGATTCAAAAGAGAATGCGACAAAAAGATACCATCTCACTAAAATTGTTCACAGCATGTCTAGAGAGTATTGAGGATGGTTAACTGGGAAAACTTTGGCTTATAGTTATACAGAGATTATCTGAGCATTTGAAGTTTGCGGAAGACATAGCCTTGCTCAGTGAATAAGCTGAACAAAATGCTGGATCTTCTAAATCTGCTGAACTCCAAAAAACGAGAAAGTACCATGACCTGAGCTTCGCTTAACATAAAATAATGAGCATGGTTGCATCCAGCAATGACGTTTGCAAATCTGTTCACCTTCATTTAACCGATTTGCCTCGGTATTCTGCTATGCAAGAAGAGCGTGCGTTCGGGATCCACTGCGCTGACCAGAACGTTGCGTCGGCTCGCCACTGCCACCTTCGACGACCTGGGCAGGTTCACGGGAGCGCCTTAGGTACCTGGAGACGTCGCTTGTCGTCCACAGCGGCGCTCTCCTACAAGACTACGAAAGGCCTTCAAATCCTTCCCTAGACCAGTGGGCAGGGTTAAACCGCCGCAATGACGTCGCTAACCTGTTCACTTAAGACGGAGTTAGCGTCTTTGCTACCGATCTAGCGACCCGTTTCTTCTGATTCTGCCATGGCCACGGCTTTTCTCGTGTGCAGGTGTTTGCATGTTTAGCATAAAGTTGCTCTTACTATGCGAGCACGTCGAGAGCAATCCAGGCTGTGAAGTTAAAGAAATATTTGATCAACCTAAAGCCATACCACATTACGGAATAAAAAAACAAGACTAGCAGGCATCGACAAAAAGCTCGACGCGATTGCCATTCTCGAGCAAAAGCACGAACTATGCGCAAACAAAATGGCGACGACAAAGAGGCCACAAAGAGGCTATATAAACGCGTGGATGACCTTGACAATCGTAGCCGTAAGTCCAACCTCGTTCTGTACGAGATAGCAAAACAAGTGAGACACAAGCTAAGATCAAAAATCAGCTGTTAATGACGACAGAAATAAATATGTACCACAACTGAAACTGGTCAACGTTGAACGTATGAACCGTTAATGAGCACGGGGGCAGAGACAGCACTACCGCTAATACTGAGGCTTTTAGATTCAAGATAAAATTGCCCATACTGAGGATAAGCACAAAACTTAAAAACAAATCTTTCAATGCGGAAGATTTAAGCCTTACAATCACAGGTGTCAGGAAGAAGTAATAGGACACCGCTAAACTAAACCAACTAAACCAGGCCAACGCCTCTTTCTCTCACTCTCTCTGAAAAAACTTTATCAGTGACTGCGCGTGCACTTTGGACGAAGCTAAGAACTAAAGAGTGTATGAAACAAACGCCATGTCAAAAATAGGCCACACGCAAACCGTAAGCTGAACAGAACAAACTAACACTACCAAATGTGAATGCCAGAAGCATACTAAACAAATTAGAAGATTTTGCGTGCCTGCTTCTTACGCACATATTCGCATTAATGAAACGTGGCTCACACGCGGTATCTTCAACCCTGAATTTGCGCCACACGAATAATTTGTTATTTGCAAACATAGACTCTGCCGGGGCGGGGTCGTAGCCCTGTTCATAAAAAACAGAATACCATTTACACTTCCTACAATCCCAGACAACGTGTCCTTCTTCACCCTGAGTATTTGCAACGACTTCCCCATATTACGCGGCTGCCTAGAAACCGAAGCTCACAATATGGCCAACAACCAAAGGAAGCACTGCAGAGCTTTATGCAAAATCCCGTTCACAACTCCCGAGATTTTCTATTTTCTACTTGGCGACTTGAACCTCCCGGAGTTTGACTGGTTGTCCTTCGGTTCCACAGCCTCTATTTCAAGCGCACTAAGCGACCTAATGCTAATTTTTACTCTGCACCAAGTCGTACACCAACCAACACGCGTTCTGGGTACCGCAAACATTCTCGACCTAGTACCTTTAGGTGATCTGTTAACTCTAGAGACAAAATCAAACAGTCGTAATTGATTGCTTCTCCTGCCATGACATACCTACATAAACCTTACCAGTATGCGTTGCTTTTAAGAAAATACATAGTTAAAGAGATGCCGCTAATATAAGTAAGGCAGGTGACTCCAGCATAACAATCAACCTGGCCCACGCATTCCAAAGTTTATCTCAAATGGCTTCCAACCCAATAAATAATGTAAACTCTCTATGGCCTCAACTTATTCAATGATTGTAAACGAAATAGAAATGTACGATCTTCTGAAAACTCACCTTTCCCAACGCGGAAACACAAGTAGATCACCTGCTCTGTAATTGACGATAAACGAAAACACTATGGCGTACCCCCAAATCAAAGTGCCACAGCCTACCGGTATGTAGGAGCGTAAAATGCACCACACAAAAAAGTTCAAAACATGACTGATCAAACAGAAACAACACTACTTAACAAAAACTGCCATTATAAATTACAAACCCGCAAAGGTTTTCGAGCAACTTCCGCACACCCCCAACCGCATCTACCATGGTATAGTTGGATGAAAAAAAGCAAAGGCTAATATTCAACGATTTCTTTCACTCGGTGTTCAGATTTGATATAGGCAAGGCCCCACAATAATTTGTCCTGCGGATCCCGCTATCAAACCCCTAAATATAACGGGCCCCTCTATTTTTGTTCTTCTACTCAGCCTTTGGCCACAAAAAAGTAAACAGCCCACACAGAATTATGAACGAGTTTCTGAAATGATATACGGGATTCTGGAGCCATTGCCTGTGAATTTTTTTTCACAAAATCCCGTGACACTGTGCATTTGCCAGGTGACTGGCAACTAGCCAAAGTAGTACCAAAAAAAATATCCGGCCTAGGACACCATGTAATTAGCGTCAAATTTTGATCATGACAGCATGTTGGCAAAATCATGAAACCATGAAATAAAAAAAGTCTAGAAAATAAGAACATTCTAAACCTCCCCAGCATGGTTTTCGAATGGGCTTACCAAACATACCAAAATTAGCCGAGGTAGTATATGATCTAGCGCCAACCATCAACAACCGCGTTCTAACAAGCATATTTCATTTTCACTTCACAAGGCAATTCGACTCTGTAACCCAAATCAACCTAATCTTAACACAATGTGCCATTACTGATAAAGGACCTATTACCGCATGGATCACAAGCTTTATATACCAGCGATTCCAAAACACATTTTGCGATAAAGTACCATTCAATACAGTTACCGTTCCCTCAGGTGCCTCTAAGAGATCAGCGTTAGGACGTTAGGTATTCCTCAGCTTTTTTAACGACATTTCCTGTAACGTGTACTGTAACATTAAACTTTTTGGAGACAACTACGTCTTCTACAAAGAAAGTATTGGCCGGAAAGACTGCACTACAAACAATTACCGAATGGTGTAATACGTGGAAAATCACCAACACAAAAGGCATGTGCATTAGAAATACAGCAAAAAAAGAACATATACAGCAAAAAGAAACCCTCTAACTACATTTACGTTCTTCAGAGAACCGTCCCTAGTAAAGTCAACCAGCAGAAATATTTATGTGTGACTCCAATATTGACCATGCTATGCGATTCACAGATCGATATGAGCATTTCAAGTGCTCTCTGCAACCTATGTTTTCCCAGAAGCCGCTTCAATTCAAGCAGTAGCATATTAGGTTGCTGACCTGCAGCACGTTTTTTGCCAAGTCTCAAATATGCAGTCGTTGTTTTTTCCACGCACATTTTCCAAAAACAATAGAATAAAAAGGGTTCAAATAAAAGCCGTCAGCATTATATAAAGGTATACTGGTAACTTTTCGGCCACTAGCTTCTTACTCGGTTCGGGTATTTCAACACTACCAGACAGATCAAAACTAGCACGCTTGAAGTTCCTAAACCAGTTACTCCACAGTCGGTGGTAACTAGACACTTCCAAAGATATATCACTTTCCAAATCCCGCTTCTCCCACAGCAAACACTCTTACAGAATAACAGAACACTCATTCCATAATGATACGTTTCCTTACTTGCTTTATCTGCTTGCATAAAAAATGAACTGAAGTGAACCAAACCATATCAAATACATTTTGATTTTTAAACACTCTACAAATTACTAGATAATTTCTGAACCGACCACAGTGGCGAACCTTAAACACGTTTAGAGAATTTCATCACTGTACTCATTTCACGAAGACAACAAGATTTTATTACAAAGTGCCTTCCTCTAAAATGGTTGTAAAAATGTTGGGCCAGACTGCGTAGAAAGTCACAAGCCGGGACTACGCTTTCGCAAATGCACACACAGAGCCAACTATAATAACTCCATAATGTACAAAGCCGCAATAGACACTGCAGCAAACAGAAGTACTACACGCGGAAACACGAAGGTACGAATGACGGTGGACAAAGTCATGAATGGCGTCGTATGCTCACAGACGCCGATCGCCAAGACGAGATGGTCTGGATGTGATGACTCGCTAGAGAAGTTCCCTTGATGGCCACGGGGAGGTTGCTGGAGTCGTTGTGGAGGTGTCTCGCTGGACAACCACGTGACGGTGGCCGATGACTAGCGGAGGGAAGGAAGGGCTTAGGCCTGCGCCAGGGAGAGGATACGCTGCCGTGCTCCACGCCTCCGGAACACCGCTCACTCCGACGGGTGCAGCAGCGTCTTGTGGTCCCTTTGTCGGCCATGGTCTCGTAGACAGCCCGAGTGGTGACTCGGACGGAGGAGCCGGTGACGGTACTCGGGCCTACACCGCGAGGGTGTCCGTCTTGCTGCCTCCGAAAATGAACTGCTTCCTCCACCTCTTCTTCTTCTTTGTGGGTCACACCCATAATATTCAGTAAATTGGCCGCTATGGAAACCCGGAATACACAGGTCATCACAATGGTATTTATAGGGGCTAGTTTCTGCTGCATAGCTGATGCGTAAAGAGAAATAAATTCAACTAATTTAAAAATACGAGAAAGACTAAAAAACAGATTGAAGCGCAAGTGACAACATATTTATTAAGAGATATAACGTATATATACGTGCCTGCATATAGAGAGTACCGAAAGGAGGTTAGGCAGATGTGATTACTACTTTAAAATGCTTACATGGAGCGAATGCTCAGTTCTTCATGCAACAAGCAGCCTATTTCTCTTTTTGATAAGTTGGTCGATTGAGCACTGACGTAACCTCCTTCTTTCCCAGACAACATACAGTATGCTTGCCAAATCTCAAGCTGCATCTTGTTCCTTGACCTAAGGAGAATCGCCTTTTTTTCTACCTCATCTTGTATTGAGATCTGCCACAATGATGTTCCAAGTGGCTTGGTGCGTTCATAAACGAGCACGCGTAGTTGCGTTCCTGGAGAGTTTTAGTGAGGCAGCAACCAGAATCGCTAAGGACAATTTTGTACGCAACGCCTTGTTCACATTTCACAAACTTCTGCAGGTGCTTTAGACCACAGGAAATCGGTTATTACCCTTTCGTCCAGCTTCGTAGCGTTTCTGGGCGTTGTTGCACCTAGTTGAAGTTAAAGACCTTTCCAGTCAAGCTATGCCTTTTTTCGAAGTGGCACCCCTGCAATGCCACTTTTGTTAGGTATTATTTTCTTTTAATGGTGCACTTTTGCTTTCCACGGGTTGTACTCATTACTCGGTTTTCTTGTCATGTGGTCCGATATGGTTGCACCCCGGCCAGCCGCGCAGGCAGTAGAGACCCGTACGCTTGCTGGCCGACTCAGGCTGTTCTTGGTGGTTTCTACACCCTCACTGTAATGCTGTCTCCCTTTTTCTTCAACGTGGTTCGGCTCTCACGGCGCTCTTCGCTGCGGAACGTAACCCCTATTATAACAATGAGGGGCGCCTCGCGGCCGAGCTAAGCGAAGCGACTCAGCACCAAGGAGCAACTTACTGAGGGGCCGCTTCTCCCAGTTCATTTTCTTTCAAGGATGGCTCTTCAGCCGAGGTGCACCTTCTCGTACACCAACCCGCACTGTTTGGCGACGGCGCTGCGTTACTTTGTGTGTCTGCTCACTTCGTTTCTGTGTTCCGAAGGCTCTCGTTTTTGTCGCGGGGTCTTGCGGGGAACGGGTGATTCATTGTCGTTGAGGGCTTATGGGCGCTTTGCAACCCTTTCTCCTAAATAAGCCGTAAAGTGTCCAGCTTGCATATGGCACGCAGGTCACCAGCTTCGGTGTTCCGGGGCTCTGACGGTCGAAGCCCTCTGGTAGTTTTTGGCACTTTTTTTGCTTTGTGCGGCTTACTACTAAACAAATAAACCTTATATACATCTTTTTTAGGTCCGCAATTACCTTACTCTGCGTTTTTGACCTACATATTATGAGTAACAAATCGAGGCCACTCTGTGAAAAACTGCACGCGCTTGGGCCTTTGGTTGACAGGCTCAGCCGACCCCCAACGAATTGTAGGAACGCTCGTGCTACGACACAAAAAAAACGTCTCTGCTCCCGTAAAGCGTTCATAGCTCAATCGAACAGACGCTGAATTCATACCGCGACGGACCAGGGCTCGAGCACGACCACCTGAAACGTTCCTCTTCTTTCGGATTGGCTACACAAGGTAGCGTTGCCTACAGTATATTTTCGGGTGGTCCCTGGAGATAGCGACCGGACTGACGACGTAAATGTGTCGGGATTGATTCCCGGGAACTACCTCACAACATTATACTTTTGAGGGTTCGGAAATATTTGTCTCTTCCAGACATACTTGTGTCGGCCTAAATATCTTCATTGTTAGAAAAAGAGCATCAAAAGACAAGATGCGCTCTTCAAACCCCAGAGTCATGGAGTTAACTTCTCGGAATCGTTTGCTACATGCTTGGAAAGAATAGTGTATGCACTGCAAATGGCGAGAAAAATGCTTAGATGGAAAGACGTGGTTCTATAGAAAAACATTGTAGAAAATCAAACCCTGAAGGACGTGTTACTTTCGTGTAATAAACAGTGCAAGACATGGTAACTTACAGAAAAGAATAAAGTTTACCGATAAATGAAACCGACGCCACTGTGCTTACTATGATGGCGAGGAGGCGTATTGGGAGATGCAATACCGTTGCATATAGAACAACGAACCCAAGTTCGAAAGAAACCGGCAGCGCAACAGATGCAACTCAACCAGAAGGGCACAAAATAGATCCGACAAGCGGCAAAACGCACGTGTTTGTCTCCTGATTGTCCCGTCCCGATTTTTGCGTTTGCCGTTCCTTCCAAAGTGGTGTACCAATGGTCCCATATTTTAACTATGAGCGACAGCAACGTCTTCTCTCTCTTTTTGGTGGGTTCATGACTTATCATTTATTTTTTGTCACTCATTGCCGTGAACCCTGTCTTCCTTTCCACAAACATTTAAAAAAAGAGATCAGTTGAAGTCAGTGATATGTGTGTTTGTATTCTTCTTTTAAAATATTGCGTTTAAGCCAGTGTAAACATTTTTGACCGAGTAGAATTTTATTGCTTGTAGTACAATGAGAACTATATTGTTGCACGAAGTTTCATCCTTCTGCTGCGAAGAAGCCAGCACCTTCTTCAGTTGGCTTTGCAGCATGGTTTCAGCGATAAACATTAGGTAACCAGAGAAGTCAGACAGAACAGACACTTTCTGGGGTGGGCCATTCTTTTATCCCTTAAGCCATCCTTCAAAGTTTACACCCACTCGCCCAGCAGGAAAGTTTGGGTTAAGTTAGCCCTGCGTCTGTACGTACACCTTGTCCCTTTTTTATTTTTGTGCTCTATACTTTCTAACTAACGTGCCGGCAGGCATAATATTTAAATTTTAAAAGAAATACCTTATATATACTGGGATCTTTTAGGTGCTCTTTCAGTAATGTGTGTGTCTTATTAAGTTGTTATTTTTTGTTCCTGTTTCCGGGCGCGCCGTTAGCTTTCCACCTACTTGTCACGAACCTCCACGTTGTTGTCATCGCTGTGCCGGTTTGCATAGTCCTTTCAAGTTTCAGTGCTGTACGCAGATGGTTCTTTCTATTGGTAAGCAAAAATGTATTATCATTAGGATCTGTGGCGGTAGCTGACTATTGGACGGGGATAGTGAAGAAGATATGAGAAAGAAATGTTAGAGAAATGTTTGTGTTAACTGTCCACCTGCACTCACCAACAAAGCTTGTAGTGCAAATTGCTACCTCCTTATGAGATTCGTTCTTTGATACTTCGACAGCACGTTGATACAAGCAGTATATACACGCTCAAACCGCTTGATATTATTTTTAGCCTCTGGTAAGTTTTTCTTTCTTTAATGCGAGTGCACCGAATTTTTTGGATAAATTACTCAGCCTTTTCACCCGCTTTAATATGCGCAGCGAAATTCTAAGCGAAAGAAAATATACAATTAGGAAGTAGCATAACTTTATGTACAGCTGACTAGACCTAGTCTTCACATGAATAAACTATGAAACATCAACTTCTGTGCACATCTGCTAGAAGGGGAAAGGTGTAATAAACGTATTTGCCAAAATAAAAGAGATATTTCTACATTTAAATTTCTGTGTCTTCTACTTTGTATAGCTTGCCTCAAGTAGGTTTGATTTTAAGAAAAACGAACCCATCACGTTGTTTTACCTCGTCCAAAATGAATAGGAATGGGGCGCCTAATACTCATAAATTTCATTTATCAAGGCAAACCCTCGTTGTGACAGGCTGACCTATGTCTGCACTAGCGTTAAATAACTAAACATTGTTAGGAGAACCTCGTGAGTACAAAACCGACCTTGAAAGCCAGCCACCTAGACAACAGATGACCAACTACTGCCGTTTGAAATAAAGACGTGCATGAAAAATTACAAACTTATATATGCCAAAAAAATCTTATTAGTTTAAGTATTTCAAATATTTTTATTCAGACCATAAATTTCCCAATCCTAAGTAGTTGGTTTTGTATTGTTTCCTAAACCTACGGTATTCTTTACCGATTACAACTTTTTAAATGTCCCGCATAAACCGTTTATATCAGCTTCCATCGAAAATAAGGAAAGTGCTTTTGCCTACCTAAATATTTCCAAATGGTGATAGTCATCTTTGCACCATCAAACGCAAGTTTCAACCATTTACCGGTATTCACCACGCCCTTCACATATCTTCGCGATTCTCTCGACAGGAAGTGAAGTACTCTTTGTTCCGTGCATGAAATATTACTTTTTCACACTGTTCCCGTGGAGCATTTTGGTAACCAGGCTGCTTTTACTTAATCTTTCCTTTTTTGTCCTCTGTACAATCTTAAGCCTGACGTGTACTTTAGGTAGCTTTCCTCTGCGTTGTCAGCACGCTGTTTACTTGGTATTCAAATACGAACCGAAAGTGCATTCTTAGAACAAACAAATCCTGGCTTACGTATGTATATTTTCCGAAAATATGCCTGCAATGACATTTGTTCCTAAACGTATGGGCACAGATATGACCTGATCACGCACGTATTAAAGTTCTTACCACGTATGTTGAAACATGTGCGGTGGAGAAGACTCTCTCCGTCTCTTATTACCGTGAAAATATATACGGGACGAAATCAATTTTTGAGGCTAGGACGGAAACACACAGAGACCGTAGGGCGGACAGAAGAACAAGAGCCACACAGACCAAAAACATACAGGGAGACTGACATAAATCCGTGGCATCGCCAAAATTATACTTTGTGTACTTGGGGTAATACAAAATGCTCATGTCAGACTTTGGTAAAGCTTATCGACAGAAAATACTGCTGTACTGATAAGAAATACTGCTTGAAAAACTCGAAACCAGTAGAGTGTATTTACTTCATTTTGTATGTCGAATCGCAGTATAGTTGTGACAAAACATACGGTGAAAGCAAATATTTGAGTATGTCGCTACTTTATTATTGAGCACCAACCGGCTAGAATTCTCTTGTATGCCAACTGCGGAGCAAATAAGGAATTTGTCACTCCATTCTCCCCAATTTATTCGCTAAACGGCTATCTAATTACAATAGGTTTCCTACTGATAAATTATGATTTTGAATATCCCGCAGGTGGTATTAAATTCGTTATGACCGTTGCTTTCAATATATCCTTTATGTAGATGGCAGTTTGTGTAAGCTAGCGCCTTTCACTACTTAAACCACCCATTGCTTTCGGCAGAAAAAAATGACTTCACTTCTCTTAGCGCAAACAATGCAACCCAAAATGATGTATTGCCGCTGTTAAAGCAACAGTGAACATAAAGCCCATTTTAAGGCGCGAAAAGAGTGCCCAGAAGTAGCTGCAACGCAAAGCTGGTCTCGAGCTGTCGAGTTCGCATTCTCTATTTTAATTGCTCTTTTGGGGTAATGCCGCACACCCCTTGAGAAGACTTGGCCACAGCGTTAGTCTGGTCTAATACGTTGGGCAGTCTTTCTTTGCAATGATACTGCCACAACGGATAATAAAAAACTCAAAACAGCTCCACTCAACGTCAAAGCTGTCGGAAGAGCAGCGCAGTGATTCCCCATAAAAGGTGTGGCGCCATTCACCCCTCATGGCTACCACGTCCCGCGCTCGTCCATTGTCTGTCTCACTCCTCAAATATAACGTTTCTTTCGATGAAAATAAACTTTCTCTCCTTTGCAGATCTCTCCGAATTTCGCCTGAGATATATCGGATCGTTTTTTGATCTTTTGTTTCTCGTGTTGCCTGCCACTTCACCAGATGGAGTTCTGTTTGTTTTGCGCTTGCTGTCATCTCGCATCTCCTCGAGCCTTTGAGCGTCATTTCCAATGCGGCGTTTTTTTTTTGCCTTGGCGGCCACCTAGGTTTTGCTAACTATTGTAAAAGCCAACACAATGAGCGAGATTAACAAAATGTACGCGGGGCTCCTGCTTTGTTATATATATTCTCCTAACATTTATGCGCAGTCATCACTGCGCTAACTGGGCGGAACATGTATGACACGTGCTAGCGTTTCTGCAGGTTGGAACTGTTATGAACACAAACCGCTTCCTCGGGTACGCTGGTGACTCTTGGTAAGACGACTTTATGGCGGGACAAGCGGGTATCTTCTCAAAGGCTGTGCTGCTTTGCAGGCCACCAAAGGGCTTTGTTTGGTTCCTTGGCGCCGCGTTCCTGGGGTGGCTGGATAGCGTGCCAGCAAACAAACTAAGGTGACAAGGCGGGCCCTTAAAGTGCTCTTCACCTAATACAGGTTTGACTCGTAGCGGCACAGTAACAAATAACAATCGGTATTGTGCTTGGTAGCAAACATCATGTTCTGTTCATATCAGATCACTTTAGGGTCCCGCCGTGTCGTCATAGGTCGTTATTTGTCCTGCTGCCTAGCCACCGCCGCAAATAGGCGGCGTAGAGAGATAGCGGACCAAAACAGATCCCCACGGGGTAGCGAAGTAACGGTCCCAAACAGAGGTTCAAAAAACAGGTGCATTAAATAGTCATACCCGTTCGAAACTAATGAACCGCTAGCGCTTGTCATACACTCCCCGTTGTTCAGAGCAAAAAAAAAACTGCAAGTGTATTTCAGGCAAAATAGTTGTAAATAACAGGCCACCCCCGTGTCATTTAGTTGGAAACACCCGTTTGTTTTGTTTTTGCCATACCGAAATCACCCTAAGAAACCTACGCATTGCAAACTGGCCAATAAGGCTGTGGCACCTGTGAGATGAAAGCAAGCACAAAAAAAAAAAACTCCCCCTGATAAGCATGATGCCTGGCAGCTTCTGAATAGCTTATGAACAGAGGGTGAGGAGCCATCACGGGGCGGATCAGAATGAACAGGCAGCGCTCGCCGGGCATGTTGCACCACTTCACAAATGGATCTAGCAATAGACCAAATCAAAAGTCGGATCTGCCGTCAAGGTTTGGTGGTTTATTGCGGACAGCTAAGTTAATCTACTCTCGTAGTACATCAGAGTTTTCGAGCTCCTAGCCAAAGCCTCCCGTTTGCGACGCCTAATTAGTCTGGCGATCATACATGCTCTCACGCTTCCGTAGCGTCCTTTTCATCACAGTAACTTCGGTAATCAATTCACTCACACTTTTTGGCGGGCTTCGCACAAGCCGTCTGAGCAACTGTTCCTTTGCCCCGCTCAACCTTTTTTTCTTCGGTCATTGCAGGCTCAGCTTTTCTGAAGAGGCTTTCTTTCGTTCCGCTTGTGATCGGTAACAAAACATGGAATCCCAGTTTGAAGCAGGCCTTCACGCTGCGGTCGCTATTTTCATGTTCTTGCAGCAGATCAGTGCGAAAATCACTGCAAGTCGGTAACCTCTCTTCTTTGTTCTCACACCACCTGGGCTCACCATTTTCTAGAACTAAGTACATATTTCTGGACTTCGCCGCTAATTAAACGGAGCTACTCGTTCATACTGGTTTTGGCGGTCGTTCGCTTTTTAGAATGAGAGAAATCGCCCTTCGGAGCATCACCCTTATGGCTTCGTTGAATGACCGCCTTCGAAAAACTCGTGGCGTCGCCAGGAGCGGCGTCACGCGAGCTCTCACCCAGCTGAATGACCTCCTGCAGCTGCCCTTTCCCGACAGGGAACGGTTTCTGGAGCTGAGGATTCTCTAAACTGATGATAGGAGTGGCCATGCCTTGCTGCTGGGTTTGCGGTGCACCGGCCCTTGGCTCTTGTTTCTTGAAAAACTCCAAACTCCTGCGATGCTCCTTGAAGCCGCCAGTTTGCCCGGTGAACGGGAGTGACCACAAGAGGATGCTTCGAAGCGTTCGCGGCGAGGAAATAGTGGTAAGTCACTGATTATCCGTGAACCCGGTGCAAATTTTTTTGAAGAAATTGTACAAAACATGCCTCCACGGTGAGATTTGAGCCTACGACCTCTATAATACGTGTCTGGTGCGATGACCACTACGCTACAAGATGCGCTGTGCTCACCTCATATTTCTTGGGTATTTATGTTAAGGCAATTGCTTTCTGCACAGTTTATTGTATCCGCAGGTTCGGATCCAAGGAAAGCCAATAAAGAAGCACGTGTCGCTCCGTCTAGGCTCTGGCCCTTCGAGTCGCGCTAGAATCCGCGACATCTTTGGTGCCGACCAACCCAGAAAACCGCCCTTCGGAGCATCACCCTCAAGGCTTCGTTGAACGACCGCCTACGAAAAACTTGTGGCGTCGCCAGGAGCGGCGTCACGCGAGCTCTAACCCAGCTGAATCACCTGATGCAGCAGCCCTTTCCCGACGCGGCAACCCTGAGCTCCCACGTCGAGTACATCGTAAAGCGAGAGCCTTAGCTCACTGCCCTCAACGAGAAAATCACCGATGCCACGGGTGGTGACGGGCTCGAGCAGGAGCTCGACGGAGCGGCAGAATACACCCGCAAGATATCCTACGCCGTCTCACAAGCACGCTTCCTCCTACGAAACACCCAGCAATTTCCCAACGAGACCTATTCCCGTGCCAACGGAGGGACAGCCGCTGCAGTTACTGATCTCACGGGTGCGTGACACGGGCACACGCATGCTTCACGTCATCGTACGGTTATACTTCCTAAGCTCCAGATCCCACCGTTTTCGGGAAATCCGCGGAACTTGCAAGCGTTTTGGGATCATTTTAACGTGACGATCCATGAAAATACCGAGCTGCCGAAGATAGAGAAGCTTAAGTACTTATTGACGTACTTCACGAATTCAAATCGAGATTCGCGAGGAAGAAACACAAGGACAACTTCTATCAACCGCACCTCGTTGATCCGTTGAGAACGCCGACTTGAACCGCCAGGACATTCGGAGACACCCATTCCCTCAATGTTGGCATTCACCGCAGGGACTGAGCCCTCAGCCACACCAGCGTGTCCCTTGTGTGACAGCCGCGGTCACAAGGTGGCGGACTGTCGGGTCAACCTGTCGGCGGCCGAGAAGAGGACGTGATTGCGGAACGCTCGCTTCTGCTTCCAATGCGGTAGACGCAACCATGTTGCTCGTCAGTGCAGAGCGTCGCGCATCCTGACCAGCAGTACCTGCAACGGGCATCACCTCAACGTGCTGTGTGACGTGCTCCGGCCGGCTGACCACACAACGCCCAGATCAACGCCACAGGTACAAGTTAGACAAGGTGCACTACCAACTGTGGTGACGGCTTCGAGCGGGCCCTCGGAGCAAAGTCAGTTCTACTGGCGGCGGTTCGGGCCTAAGCAGAGGGTGCTCGGCGACGTTTAGTGCGAGTACATGCCTTTACTTTACACGCCTTCAACTTTACACTTTAGGCCTTTAACTTGGCACTTTCCACGCCTTCAACTTACACGCCTTCAACTTTACATCACTTCAACTGCGAAAACTCGACACGGACACTTGTGCGTCAGCCGTCCCCGTGAAAGGGCCCGCATTATACTACTGGCCGAAGCAATTCCGAATACTTCAGCACTACGACCAGAGCTGCCGTGAGTGCCAAGAAAGAAAGGTTCTGCATCTGTAACTGGCACGGGTTTTTCATCCCATACAACCATCAATAGAGCCTTTCAATGAAGTCTTCATGTACAGAGGTCAAAACTGTTAATAACAACGCGCGAACGCGTGGCCTTCGATACGCGCAGCACAGCCTGCTGATAGCCACCGGCGTGACCAGGGAGGTTAGGTGACGGTGCTACGGCGGCTTGGCATGTGAAAGCTATTGTCGATGCTTCACTGTTTTGTGGGACAAGCTTCGACGCTGAAAGTCCCACACCACGACCGCCACTAAAGCCTGTATTAAAAGTTATCTCGGACCGATCCCCAGTGCAGTCTTGTTTTCGCCTTCGGTATGGTTCCAATATCAAAAAAATTGGAATGAGGGTCGGGAACAGCCATTCTGACCTAGGTTCTGCTGGAAAGGAGGAAAAATAGGCGTTGTCTCAGAAGTTGCTGAAGACGTTGATTATTGGCGGGAAATATTATTTTATTAAAAGAAGTCCTCGGCTGCATCAACTTATGCTTCCTCCTTTCCTGCACATCCTACGTTGGAATGGCCATGCCCGGCCCACATTCGACTTTTTTTTATATCGGAACCACACCAAAGGTAAAAGCGAGACTGCACTGGTTATCAGCGTCACGTAATGTTTAATATAGGCGTTTGGGGCGGTCGTGGTGAGGGACTTTCGGCGTCGAACCTTTCCCCCCAAAACAAGGAAGCATCGGCAATACCTTTCGCATGCCTAGCTGCCGCAGCGCCGTCCCCTAATCTCGCAGGTCACGCCGGTGGCAATCAGCAGGCTGCGCTGCACGTATCCAAAGCCACGCGTTCGCGCGTTGTTGTTAACAGTTTTGACCTCTGTACCTCCTGCGACCATTTCCTACCTCCACAAATGGGAACTGATGGACCGTGGTGGCGGGCAACTACCTCCAGCGGTATACAGAAATAGCTTCTGTTCCAAGCGATATTTCGGTGGAGGTAGCTCAATTCTTCGTCCACAACAAAGTTTTATTGCATGAAGCTCCCCATATTGTCATAAGAAACAGCGCCACAGCCTTTCCAGCTGAACTCATGCAGTCCGTTATGATATTAACCCGCACCACTCCCTGGTGAAAAACTGATTGCCCTACGAATAATAAAGGTCTGACCGAGAAAATTAACAGGACCCTCACAGTTATGCTCTGAATGTCTGTCGCCGTATAGAATAGAAGAGGTGATGAGATCTAGCCTATGCAACATTCGCGTACAGCACGTCAGTTCAGGAGACCACACCTAGGATTCATTTATTTTTTATATGTTGGCACTGCTACTACGACTGTTTCTTGCCTGTAAGCGCTTTATGAAGATGAATACAGCAAGTTCCCCTATTTTCTGCAAAGATCTGAAGAAGCAGGCCAGCTACCACGGCAGCGAATTCAACTTCAGCAGAGTTGATACTGCTCGCTACAACAAACATGGGCAATCCGTGTTCTACAAAACTGGGGACACGGTTTGTCTTTGGACGCCACATCGATAGCGTGGACGTTCGGAGAAACTGCTACCTCAATCTTTTGAAGTTGTTCGCTGCCTATGCGAAGTCACCTGTGAAGTGGCCCCTGATGGTAGGGCGCCCTGCACACGACCATTATTGCCAATTTCTGAGGCAGTGCAAGCAGTCCGAATGAAGCCGCACAATGACATTAAGCCGCAATGCTTATCCCTACCACGTAAATCTCAAACGGGCTGTGGGCCAGAACTTTTTATTTTCCAAATTTTTCTGACCGTTGCCTTTGGCAAAGAAGCACTCCCTGTCTCTTTTCGGGGCCGTCATCGATTTCTCCCTGGAAAACCACACTTTGTGCATCAAGACTGTTCTGCCGATGCCATCAAAAGCTTGTTGGCGCGAGAGCCAGTGTATACACCCCGCCTTGAAGGAGACGGCATTATAAATCGTGGACTCTCTCAGCTGTGACAGCGTTACCATGAGGCTGTCCTCGGGATTTAGGTCATTTGGTGTAATTAAATCAGCTGACTCATTACAAGCCTCAACATCACACTTCAATATATATAGCGAAACCGAAATGGAAAATATGGGGCTCGGTGAATTAAGACAGAATAAGGGTTGGCAGTGACAACTACATCGGAAAGCATAGGAGAGGTTGTGGTGGGTCATAGAACCATATGAGGAATTTTATGAGTCATAATGAAAGGGATGAAAAATCCCACCCGGCGGGAATTTTTTCACCACTTTCTTTCTGTCTGAAAAAAATCTTCATCTGTTTCTTTCTATAACACACCACAACGTCTTCTTTGCTTCCCGAGGTTTTCTTCACTGCTTACCGTTATTCTGTCGATATATATATAAACATATTGCCGCGAACCATGTATGCACTTGCTTATTTATTGTTTGTTTTTACTGCCGGGCCACGCCCGGCTGTGTTATCTGCGTTCCAAGCAAAGCACGTCTTCCATACTTTATTTATATGCCGCACGGGCTATCAAATAAAGATAAGCAAACTGTTTCGCCCTAACTTCGCTACCCCAGAATAATGTTCTGGGATCTACAATGTTCTGGATGTGAATCGAAGGTTCCAGAAATACTCACGCCGAAGGATAAAAAGCTGCAGAGCAGACGCCTCGGAATTCGATTCTGCGATGCTAGCCTACGCAAGTCATTTTGTTGGCCGCTGCAACACCGCCTCTGTATTCTTTTGAGTTTTTAGGGGAGCACAAGTTCGCTCCAATAAACTTGTTTCTCCTTCAAGACAACTGTGTCGTCCTTGGCTTCGTGACATCTGGTGGAGGAGCTGGGTACTCACCCTTTATGCTCTCTACGACATCTGGAAGCCGCCAAGCCAGCCCAACCAGAGAAAGCCGCCGACGGCAAGGATTGCTACTTGAGTTCGGTCTCATGCCAGAAGGGTCCAAGAGAAGAAACGTTGCAACCAACACAATGGTGCAAGAAACAACGTCGCCGATCATCCTGCAGCAGCCCCGAGAACCGCCATCGTTCCGGGAAGCCCCCGCTGAAGACCCTGAAGAAGGGTTGGATAAGCTGGAGCACATCCGCATCTTCAACAGGTCGCACGGCGAAGAAACTTTCCGGCTTGTCTTCTATTACTTAGAAGACGCTGCTCGAAGTTGGTTCGAGAACCATGAGAGTTCTTTGACCCACTGGACTCCATTCAAAAGGGAGTTCTTTAAGACCTTCAGTACCGTTGTGAGAAAAGAGCTAGCTGCGCTTTTGCTTGAAACTCGAACGCACCACCCCAATGAAGGTGTCGTGATCTTTTGAGGAGAAGAAGAGACTTGTTCGCCATGCTGACCTGGAAATGACCGAAGGAATGAAGCTCTGGTTTCTCATGCGAGGTTTCTCATGCGAAGCTCAGGTTTTTCCTGCTCCCGAAAAAAACGGCGGATTTTTATCGACAAATATTTTTGCATCTTTATCACTGTATGAAAGAAACATGACAAGGACACGTCATTTGGCACTAATAAATATTTCGGAAACAGCTTAATAGCGCTGGCAATGACGACTGCAACTTTGATAGTTGTGTTTACCGAGTCCCTCGTCCAGTATCTGCTAGATGCATTACGAGGGCTCTGGCTGCAGCAGTTCGGGTATGGCAATTGCTAACCCCGACTTCCGACCACGTCTCACGTGGCGGCCGCTGGCATAAACGACCTTCTATGTCTCCCGCGGTGGCCGCGGGGTGGCGCTAGTTGACCGTCCTCAGAGCACTTTAAAATATAAACACCCACGTTAAAGTGGAGAGGGGAGCCGCTGGTGGATAGCATTATTCTGGTTCTGGCTTCCGTGCAGAGCGGTCGCTGAATGTCAGACTCCGGCCAATGATCTGTTTTGGCGGGCCCTTCGGCCCGCGTAACAGGTTTGCTGTTTCTTTAAACGATACCCAGGATTATCAAGTTATGCTGCCTAACCTGCCATCTTGACCATCTGTCCTCAACACAATTGTATTGCACGCAGCCGTCAAAGGAAGTTCGTACAAGGTTGTAGATTTCCGCGATACGCTGGATCGTTTGCTTTGCTCCCCGAGGTTATCTTGTTGGGGGCATATCAGATGAACCATGTGTGGGTAGTTACGTTCAAGGATGCGGAAGAAGCGAAAAAGTTGGTTGCCGCTGGAGAACTACTATGGAAGGACCGTCGGTGCCTCGTCATCAACCCTAGGAACCAGGAGATGCGTTTAAAGGTCCTCTGGGTGCTCCACCACGTCCCCGACGTCGAAGTGTGGGCCGCCCAAGGGCCGTACGGAAAGGCGCCGTGCCTACGGACCGGTGGCATGTGCAATGATGCAACGCTCAGTCGTCGGCAACAAGCCTGGTCAGCCTTAGGTTGAGCCTTAGGACCACATTCCGCACCAAGTACGCGTCGCCGGAAAGCAAGCCCTGGTTGTCGTGACCGGGCGAGCGCCCTTCTGTCTGCGTTGCCATCGGAGCGGACACATCAGACGAGAGTGTAGAGAGCCACTCTGCTTTCTTTGTCGTCTTTTTGGCCACGACGAGAGTGAGTTTGTGCCGTCATACGCTAGTGTAGCCGGCTCACCACAGAAAATGGCGACGGCATCGTTTGTAAGCGACGAAACCGAGGCTGAGGATGCCGCAAGAGGTGGTGACGACGTTCAGGCGAAGGAGGTAACGCCCCCCGAGCCAGCTACTTCACCGGTGGAAGACGGCACTCACGCGGAGATAGTGCCTCCCAAGGAGAAGATGGACGAAACAACAAATGCGTTGAAGGAGGCGGAAATGAAGGACTACGAGCAGCAAACGGACGAGAAAGTGGAGAGCGAGGACGTGGAAGAAGAGAGGGCGCCGGGTTCTGCGAGTTCCGAGGAGCCACCACTTAAGGCGACCACGCAAGTCCGGCGGCCTTCGACCAAAACGAGGCCGAGTTTGACACCGGAACGACACAAGGCAAGGCTTCACCCACGTAGTTCAGCACGACGAAAGGTGGACGGGGAGTGAGCGTGCACGACGCCAGCAAGGATGTATGTGGTGTAAGTGGATGGACAGCGGCGAACAAAGTCAGTGGAGTGGATGTGGCATAGAGAACCGGCCAATGCAAAAAGAACCACCACCACGGAGCGCTTGTATCTGCATGCGAAGACGGAGGTGACTCCAGCAACAGGAAAGCGACCTAAATGATATGTCGCAAGACAACTTTTGTGTTTCTTCTCTCGTTTCGCTGCTCACTTCCAATTTTAAATGATAGTCCTAAAAAAAAACATTACGTATTGCAACTTTGAACGTACGAGGCTTTGCGGAAAAGCGCAAGCAAATCCAACTGAGTAGGTTACGAAACGAAAAAGAAATAGACATCCTGGGTGTTCAGGAAACAAAAATTGAGAGTGAAGAGCGAACCGACTTGTTGGTGCGTCCTTTCGGAAACCGATATAGTGTCTGTGTTAGCCATGCGCTTGTTACGTCTGCTGGGTGCTGTTTGTTTGTTAAAGGAGCCATGAAGAGAAAACACAAGTTTCGTTCATTCGAAAGATTGCCTCGTTAGAACCATAACGACACCCCTTATAACTCAAACTTTGCTCAAATAAGCTACATAATTAGGAAAAAAGGTAATGACCATGCGACCCACCAGCTCATTTTCCGAAACAGAACCTATGGTGTCACTGGAGAATGCTCTGCAATTGGCCGAGGCCGGCAAAAGCAAACGCATGTTAGGCAGGGCTTACAGTTTGCATAGCGAGCGAAATGCCCGTGAAACATACTGCTCATTCTTTTTATGACAAATAACGGTGGAGTAAATGGTTGAAGTTCCGAACGAACACGCAAGCGTGTATACCAAAGAGTACGAAACTACCGCCAGCCGAACTCGACCTCTCGTCGTCGCCACCGTCGCGCAGACGAATTTTCGGGTTCTAGGCTCTTTGGGGCCAACGAACCGCCCCAGCACGCACAGCCGCGACATTGATTGGTATCGTAATCCCTTCACAGGAGGTTGGCCGTCATATCGCCAACCAGCAAAGGTAAAAATAGAAACAACGGGAGTAAGGAACACAGAGCAGCAACGAGATAGTGCCACTCGTCGCACAGGTTTTGGTATGGAGGTCGTGTTGGCTTTCTGCTGTCGTTGCGAGCTCGTTTACAGTTTACAACCACTAAAAACTTCAGTTTGTTTGAGTACTTTACAATAAAATTTCGTTGCGGTGTTTTGAAATGCCCATGTAGTACGGGCAAATCGTCGAGGGAGTGCGACATCCCCGCCGGTGAGATCTCCTTTGATGTGCTGCCCAACGACGAACCTCGGCGAAGCAAGTGGCTACGTTTTGTGAACTTTGCAAACGGAGGAGAAAGAGAGCTTAAGGAAGTACGAGTGTGCTCGATTCATTTCCGAGGAAGTGATTACGGCAGAGACCCCGACATGCTGGCGCTCGTCGCTGACTTCGTCAAATCGCCTTTCAAAGCGCTCTGACCTTGGGGGAAAAATTGCCGTACACACCGCGCATTGACGCTCGAATCTTTCTGGTCGGAGCAGAGAGCTCGAGCGAACGGCTTTCCATACACGACACCGGCCAACTGGCATGAGCGATACTGCTACTGAAATTGAAAATACGGCACATACGTACCAGTCTGTATTCGTCCGTCGCGACGGGGCTGACGAGGCAGCGGTGCCGACGTCTGGGCGTTCGTCTCTTGTGGCTATCGCGGAATGGTCGCTTTCCCGTCCACCGCGTACCCACAACTCTTGCCGCTCGGGCACTCAGAAGCATTGAGCATTCAAGTGGTGTGAGGTTGTTAAATGCAAGCGCGAGCTCCTCGGCGAGAATTTGGTTCTCCGGATCAGGCGATTCTATGACTGGGGCTGCTGGTGCACTCGGTTTAACTAGTATTTTTAAAATGGCCGCCGTCTCGGTCGACTCCCGCGTGTGGGTGCTAGATGGAGTCGACATACTAAGTATCTGTTTCATGGACCGGCTCGTATGACGCCATTGTTCACGTGACGAAATGTGCAATTTTAGCGGGAGATTTAAAATTTTGGCTTAAATTGCGTTATTTCTCAGTGAATAAAGCATCATTTGCTTCCGGGAAAGCGCTTGGGGTACTATGAAACACCTAATCTTTCGAATAAAACAAACTTTTGTTTTCTCTTCATGGCTCCTTTAAGAATGCAGTAGGAATTCAAATAGGGGAAATTTATTCTTGTGAATGTGGTCGTCAAGTGACGTGTGAAACGTCTTACTGTGGGATCCAGTTTTTTGTTATATGAATGTACGCCCTAAATAAGGTGAATGAAAGAAAAGTGTTTTTTTTAAAACAATAGCGAGAAATTGCATGAAAAAGACAACGTTGTTCTGCTCGGTGATTTTAAAGGCTCCTGCGAGCGAGAAGACAGAGCAAGCTTAATGCGGAACAGGGACCCGATTGCGCAGCTACTTCAGAACATACTGAATAAGCATGATTTACTGGATGTGGCTCACTGTGCAACAAAAGCAGACCCCCCGGCGGTACATGCATTTTCAGGGATCCAGCCGTGGCCGGCTGGACAGAATTTATGTTTCTCATGGATTAGCGCCATCGTGTAAAAACTACGTGCTTGATTATGTTGCTTTTAGTACCAACATATAAATGTTGGTAGTGTGGTCATAGAAAGAGTGCGCATGGCCTATAGTGAATGCTTCACGCAGTTGGTAATAATAAGGAGGTGACAGAAAGTATCCCTTTGTTGTCTTCCGTCCGACAAGGGTGTCCGCCTTCACCTCTAATGTTTGTATTTTCTTGGAGCCTTCCTGTTTGAAAGTTATCAATGATTCTGAAATAACTGGGTTTCATCTCAATCAAGCGAAGTGAAGTTGTTATCCTACGCACATGATGTGGCGCATTTTTGTGAAGATATGCGGAGTATCACAGAAGCGATCAATTTAACTAATAAGTTTTGTAGAGTAACAGCCAAACAGCCAGTGCAGTGAACTGGACAAAAGTTGAAGGTTTTTGGCATGGTGGGTGGGAGTCTACGCGGCGGGTTTTGGCAAATGTCAGTTGGATGATAATGCCGACGCGGGATCTAGGGCTACCATTGGATAGCTATGCGAGTAGCAACCAGTACTGGGAAGCGGAAACAGAAAAAGTGCGGGAGGAAGTGGCAAAGTGGGGAGGGCGCGCGGTATCTGTATTTGCGCGCGCCACAGTGTGTAATCTTTTTCTTCTCGCGAAACTCTGGAATTTGCTGCAAGCGATACACTGTTCCCGACCGCAAAAGCAAAATATTCATTGTGTTTTTGCTGTGTATATTTTTTGTTTAATGTGGGAATGCGTGAGCCGAAATAATCTTTTTTGACCTGTAAGGCAAGGCGGTGTTGGATTGGCCCATATTTTTGTAAGGCAGAATGTGAGCCGTTTTTTGCTATTCCGGGACGCAAAACATCCATTACTGAGGACGTACGTACAAACTGCACAATTAAATTTATTTCCAGCTTTATTGTGTCAACAAGCAACGAAACATATGGCGATAATGGTTTCTGGAAAGAAGTGGTGCAATCTTAACTTTCTGCCTGTTAGACTTACCATGGAGTATTTGGCGAATGTATCGAGGAAAACATTAACGGAAAACTTGAACGAAATGCTCTTTCCAGTACCTCTGTATCATTCATTGTATAGGGCAAGTGGTGGCCAATATGAATAGTCGGGGGTGAACAAAATGGTAGTCCCCGCCTTGGTAAAACATTCTTCTTTATGCTGCACACCGGCACACTTTCCGTTGGCACATGGATGAAGGAAAAAAGCCTTTTCCTTGACTGGTCCTCAACGTGCACTTTGTGCAAACAAAAACAAAACATTGAACACGTTTTTATAGAGTGCTGGGACGCCAGCTTTTTCTGGGATGTTCTATAGAGAACGATAAAGAAAGATCTTCCTGTAACCTCGCTCGAGATACGTCCTGGCAGTGGAAAAGGATGAAGTTCCACAGAACATGAAAATGATCCTAGGGTTGCACGCAATTTGGCGCTCACGTATGGCTGTGCGCCACTGTGATGTCAATGCTATGACGGTGAGCAAGTATTTCTCACAAAGTGTAACCAGCCTACTTGAAGTGTATCGTTTGCTGGAACCTGAACTGGAATGGTTATGTGTATTGGAAGATCTGTAAACATTTGATGTGTATTTTAAATCTTTCAGCCAACCAAAGCATGGGGAGCGGTTTTATACCGGCGTTGACACATGTTCCTTTGAAACAAAATAGGTAATAAAAAAAAGCTGCGGGATAGCATATTTGGTCAGTGCACCACACGCGTTATGCAGAGATCTGGATTCGACTCCCGCTACCGGAAAAAACGGCGGATTTTTTTTTCGATTTATATTTTCGTCTATTTATCACTGTAGCAAAAAACATGACAAACACGTTATTTAGCACTAATAAATATTTCGGAAACAGCCGAATAGCACTGGCAATGATTGCGGGATAGCATATTTGGTCAGTGCACCACACGCGTTATGCAGAGATCTCGATTCGACTCCCGCTCCCGGAAAAAACGGCGGATTTTTTTCGATTTATATTTTCGTCTATTTATCACTGTAGCAAAAAAACATGAAAAACACGTTATTTAGCACTAATAAATATTTCGGAAACAGCCGAATAGCACTGGACGAGTCCCTGAGTCCCTCATCCTGTATCTTCCTGTTCTACTATATATATATATATATATATATATATATATATATATATATATATATATATATATATATATATATATATATTTATATATGTATGTATATATTTATTTATAGATATACGTGTAAATATATAGGTATATTTATAGTCAACAAGGCAACCCTATGCCCCGGCTGTCCCGTTTCGTCTTCCCTGATACATATTTGGCTTTTTTTTCTGTGCCTGGATTGGACATGGTCTTACATGGTCTATGCTGTGGAGGCGCATACCCTGATGGCTCAATGGCCGGTCGCGTCTGTTCATTCCACTCGCTATAATCGCCCCCGTTGCAAAAGAAGCCACTCTGGCAACTTTGGGTGATGTCGAAGCCAGCGAGTCTTAAGCTTATCAAGGTGGACTGTATCACGGCCACGGTGGCGAAGATCCGAGGATGCAGTGAGCGGCTCAACAAGCTAGCGCACTGGCGAAGTGCGGGCGACCACTCTGTATAGACATTATTTGGCCACAAATTTAGGCAGAGACCGTGTGCTTGGCAGGGCACCCAAAGCCACACATGCGAACCTGAATCAAAAGTCGAAGGGTGGCGGGACTCGTTACGATACTTCTGGCGCTGTTGGGCAGCAGTTTTAAAAGCTCGGGCAAGTTGTCGACATTCTTGGCCGTCCTGCACCATTGATGAAACCGATGTTTGTTCTGCAGCAGCCCGCTGGTAAGGAAGGATCGTATAAGGGCGCATTTCGGTTCAAGTCGGTAAAGCAAGAAAAACTGGGAAAATCCCATCGTCGCCTGCGTGGTAGTATAGTAGTGTACGTTAGAAACGGGAGCACTACGTCCGAATTGGTGTGGTCTGATGACATATACATTGAAAACATGCCACCCAGGGTGAAAAGTTTCGATCGAACCCTGGAGCTTCGTGCCCGACGCTACCCCAATGTCCAGAGAACCCACTCATCCTGTGACATATTGGGGATATATGCGCCAGGCGGAGCCTGCCAAGTTCTGCGTGACCGCATGCAATTATTGGGACACCAAATCCAATATTAGCAACATGGCCTTTTCTCTAACCCTAGTCACGGAAACGTGGTACAACAATCATGAATCCCATCTCTGGCTATAGTGTACGTGCTGTACTGACTCTATTAGAGTTATCAGCCACCCTCTCTACAAACGCATCGCGCCAAACTTCACTTACGTGCACGCGGACAGACCGGCATGTCGTGCTCCTACAGCTGGAGATTCCATCTACGGAGGCACCCAGATATGTCTTTTATGTTTGTCATCCAGCGCTAGCAATTGTGCTCAGTGATAGCTTTAAACAGCCTACCTTGAAGCTACCGCAGGAATATATTCATGGCCGAGTGGACGGCGACACATGTGTTTTCGGTTGTTAAGTAATTCACCCGTTCACTTGAAAGCATGCGGCTGGCAAAGTCTTCAACTCGTTTGGATCCGCCATGCCAACTTGCGAGGATGGTTCCAGAACCTATGTTACGGCATCGCTGTGGATCTCTGCATTTGCGTGTGCATGAAAATAAGCCAGTACTGGCTCTCTGAGGAGCGGGTACCATAGGGTATTGAAAGCAACTTGTAGCTGTTTGTGCGATGCAAAATGGTCGTCCTCTTTTGAATGCTGTGTCAATGATTTAACCAGGTGAGGAAAATTATCTTCACTTGTCTGTAATATGCAGAAAGGACTAGGTAGCGCCTGAGAGAATTCTTATCGCCTCGTTGGTGGAAGGCTGCGGTAGCTGTTGTCTTTTCAGGGTATGGGGCTACACCTTCGGCACTGAAGACACGTCCCAGTAACCGACGTGGTTTGTAGCCGAAATTTTACTTCGGTGGTTTTGTCAACCAGCCAACCTAATTGCTCTCAGAACCAGTTAAAGCCTCTGTGGGTGTTTATGAAATGCAGGTGGGAACGAGACAAAATTTCACATGTAAAAGAGACACGACTGCACCAGTATACCGGCCTAAACAGAGTCCCTCATTTGCTGCAACGTCGCGGACGACAAAAAAAGAAGGAATGGAAGATCATTGAACACACAAATCTCTTTAGGGGTGACAAATGCGGTCTTCTGTTGGTCGCGCTCGTCAACGTCAATCTGCCAGTACCTTTTTTTGATATTTAGAGAAGAGAAACACTTTGCATTACGCAGCCCGTGTAAGCCGTCTTCTATCGTGGAAGGTGGTATACATCTGGTTTTTAACATGATGGTGCTTTCTGTTCTCGACGGAAAATCACAAAGTTTTGCCTGTCTTCCTGACCAGCACAACAGTGGATGCCCAGGAACTTGGCAATGGTTGAATGACATGGACTCGTAATATATGCTGTACTTGGTTGTGAATAGCTTCTCATTAGTTGTACGACATGCGGTAGTGATTCTGATAGACGGCCATGTCGTGTCATAGGAGCTGATCCCGCGTTTGGCAGAGGCGTTCGTCGAACTTTCCACGAAGTGCAGAAACAATCGCGGAAATCTCCGAGAATGACTGTCAGTTTTTATTGTTTATCTGGCGACACTCTCTGGGCTGATTTAGGGTATCCACTAATGTTTTGAGGCGCAGATGCTTCATGCCAGGCTGTTTCCAGAGTGCAGACATCTACTGATTGAGCAAAGGAGTTCAGGCAAGCGATGGTGATCCTGTCTTGTACGAGATGAATCACGATGCACCTCCAAGTACAAAGACACAAGGAGAGGTATAAGAAAATTTCGTCGAAACGCGATACAAACAACCAGCCACAACTACAAGCCTAAACAGCCCATACACCGGAATTACAGTTAAAAATGAAATTATTCGCTAGGCATGGGTCGAACATCCTTGGAATAGCTGAAGGATACCTTCCGCAGCATCAGAAACTAAGATATGAATGAGAAAACATGGCCGCATCTCCAGTCCGTGGAAGGCTGCGAGGGCGCAACACGGACAAGTTGCGCCGCGAATGACATTCGATTTGCGCCGCAACCGCCAATCAATTTGAAGCGCGATTTGAACATTGATTATTGCCGAAATGAAGCTGCAACTAACGGCTCAAATCTAGTTTCTCTTCATTTTCTCTTTATGGTGGTGTGCGCACGGATGGACACGAAAGGAAATTCGGAAGTTCTCAAGTAATCTGCATCGTTACAGGCGAAGAAGTAATTCGTTGGACTGTCGGGCACGAACTCGCCGTCGTAGCCCAATGGGTTAGACGACTGATATTAACTCTGTCTTGTCTACCAGACACAGGCTCTAATGCTGCCAGGGCCTGTGTTATTTTTTGCAATGGTAATACCTATCGCACGGACGCGGAGGGATATTGCGCGGTCTGCTCCAGAACTATAATCTCTAAATACTTCAGTGCTACGTCAGGAATGCCGTGCCAAAACAGGACTGCGAATATTACTAAGGGCTTGGTGACACAGGTGGTATAATAAAATACGGCCACGTAGCCAGAGATAATGCAGCTGTCTCGAAATAAAAACTAGTTTATTGGAGGAACCTTGGGCGGCCCTTACAACTGCAAGAATACACAGGCGGCGAAACAGCAGTCAATAAAGCAACTTGAACAGACTGATGTCGGTGAGTCGAATACCACGGCACGTGCTCTGCAGGCTTTGTTTTTCGTGGTGAATGTTCGTCGAAACGTCAATATACATGGAGAACATTGTAGGTCAAAGAAGATTATCTAGCCTGGTGACATTAGAGCGAAGCGCTCTTCCTTTATAAATGAGATAATTCGTGCGGCATAAAATAAACAATGGAATACGCGCTTCGCTTTGGACACACAAAAACAGCCGGGCGCGCCTAGGATGCAAAAGAACAAAAACCAACAAACCCAATACATTGTTACGGGCAATATGAATGACTCGGGAACCCGTCGGCGCACAAAAATGCGTAACGGCTTACCATGGCAACCGGAGCAAAGCACACCTAGATGGGCAATCAGTTTTTATGTACACAATACCAAAGATAGAGTCGTTACACCCATGTTGTGGTCCCATTTTTTTCAGAAATTAGAACACGGGGTTGCCTAATGTTTGCGCTACTCTGCCAAAGGGTCAGCCTATTTGGCAAAGCGCACACTAAACCGTTTTTTGATATAGCATAGTTATACAAAGGCGAGGGAGGATTTCAATACTACTTCAGCAGTTTTTGTGGCCAGCTGGCCAACAAGATGGCGACACGGCATGGCAGGTGCAGTCGTTGCGGAGGGGACCAACCCCCCCTCACAGTGCCAGTTCGCGGAAGCGGAGTGGTTCGCGTGTGGGAGAAGTGGGCACATTGCTACGGCGTGCCGAGGGGGACGGCGCACGGACGGAAGCAGCAGCCGGCGTTCAGCACATGTTCCGCGCCAGCCCACGGCCAAAGGAGTCGGTGCAAGGATAGGCGGCGTGGGCGTGCTGCAGCAGCTTCGGGTGCAACGGCTAGGCTTCACGTCGTGGCCGAAGACCTGCAGATTTTTGACATGTGTCAAACGAACATACTTCAGTCGTCTTTGCCACCGTATATGTTCACTGTCGAAGGCTCCAGGTGTCTCATTTTCATGGAGCTGGACACAGGGGCCAGGGTGTCAGTCGTGGCCGGGAACGTTTTCAAACTCACATTCCCTGGCGTGTCCTTTGAGGCGTCGGGCGTCATGTTACGCAGCTAATAAAGACAGCTCGCCAACGTCGATGGTCAAGCCCAGGTCAGGGTTCGGCTTGGCGACACGGAGACAACTACCGGTGGGTGCGGAAGTTCGAGGCGGTCACAGACCACAAGCCGCTGCTGGGACTCCTGGGGCCGGACAAGGTGGTTCCAGTACAGGCATCGCCTCAAGGGGTGTGCTGGGACTTGAGGCTCTTGGCCTACTGCTACAGGCTGGTCTAACGCCCAGGAAATGACATGGCACTTGCTGATGCCCTAAGCCGACTGCCCCTGCAGGAGCTTCCTGCTGTGGCCCTGAACCTGCCGAAGTGTTCATTCTAGAGCACGCTTACTTGGAGGAGGTGTCCAGATCGGCAGTGTCGCAGGCGACCAGCCGTGACCCATACCAGTGTGGTGATTCCGCAGAGCCTGCGGTACAGGGTCCTGCAGCTGTTGCATTCCGGTAATTTATGCGTGGTGAAGACTAAGATGGTGGCCCAGTCCCACGTGTGGTGGCCTGGCCTCAACGAAGGCATTGCTCGCATGGTGAAGAGCTATCATGTCTGCCAGAAGAACCAGCAAGTCTAGCGCCATGTGGAGATCACCCTCTGGCCATTCCCGGAGAGGCCAGAGGGTGGGCTTTGGGGGGCCCTTCAAGAGCCACTACTTCATGGTTGTGGGGTACACCTTCTCCAAGTGGGTGGAGGGCCAGCCATTTGCCACTACCTCGGCAGGAGCAACCATTGCGGCTCTGGGGCTAGTCTCCGCAGCCCAGGCATTGCTAGACGTCATCGTGTCCAACAATGGTACCGATTTCACCAGCGAAGACTACCTAGCCTGGCTGACAAAGAACAGAATTCATCGAATGATGGTTCCGCCGTACCACCCTGTGCCGAATGATGCTGCCGAACAGGTGGTGCAAACGGTGAGGACAAGCTCAAGGAGAGCAAGGATGGGGATTTCTCGACGCAGGCTGCGCGTGTCCTGCTAAAGTACCAGACCACACCCCACGACGTCAGGGGCCCTGCCCCCTGCGAGCTCCTGTTGGTCCGGATGGTGAAGATATCATTGGATGTGTGGCACTCAGACCTCCCGTCTACAGCGCTCCTGAAGCAGCTCAAGCAGAAGCTGGCGGCTGACGAGGTTGCCGTCCTGGGCCCTTGCCGGAGTCTGGGGATCTGGTTTTCGCCAGGAACTTCCGCCCTGCTACAGCCTGCTCCGCCAGGCTTGTGGTCTCTCCTGCGAGTGCGTCATCATTGGTTGTTTGCATGTCGGACAGGACCATGGGGCACCACCATGGTGACCACGTTAGTCCTCACCTGGCAACCCGAGCCACCGCTTCAGGAAGCCAGCAGGCAGGGGAGCTTACCACACCGACCACTGCCAGCACAGCAGCAGGGGCTGGTACTACTCGCGCCACTGTGCCGCCACGTGCAATTCCAGCGACACCTGAAAGGTTGAAGGACGGTGCGAGAGTGACGCAGCTGGCACCTGATGCTTCCACGCCTGCATCGAAACCTGTGCTCAGGCGGAGTGAAAGACAGCGGAAACAGCGGAACCCTTACTCGTCGGGATGACTGGTGTTGTTTCATGTTTATGTGGGGCAAACAAACTTGGGGTGAGGGGTGTGACAAGTCTGTGGCATCCCCTAACCCTGACATTGGTTGGCCGCGAGGTTCAGTTGCCCTAGCAGACTCGGTAGGCAGCATTGTGAGTGGCTTGCGAATAAACACCGCTTAGCAGAGCACCTCGCGGTCGGTTTGTCACAGAAGCTAGCACGACTCGAAGGACCAGAGACCTGGACAGAGCGATACGTGCTTCTTTTTTGGCTTTCCTCGAAAACAACTACCCATGTTGATCGTGACGCGTGCTCACGCCCGCTTCGTCCTCCTTTTCTACATCCTCCCGCAGGCCCAAGATGACTTAGGCGGCAAAAACAAAAAAGGTTGGTTTTTAAACTTGCAGATTTCACATAAAACTTGTCATACAGCACTGTAGCTTAGCAAAGTGCCCATTGCGATTGCGGTGCGTCGTCGGCCAGGGTTACAATCGCGATGTCATTCATCTCCATCTACGGTGTTCCACGTTTTGCTTACTTGGCTCAGCGTTTGTTTCAACAACGCCAGAACCTTCTCATTACACACCACCGTATGAGGTTTCTTCCAGCCACCCGACAACTGATATTTAGACTTCGCTGACGCAAGTGCATGTGCGCATTCTTAGGTGATCTCGCCTTGCCCTCAGAAACCGCTTATCAGCTTTGTGGTCGGGCTGTCATTTCCTTTGTTGGTTCTGCCCAAGTTAAGCTTCTCGCTGTTCTTCATATGCGTACTCCTGCAGTCTGCTGAACGCCCTTGTTGCGAACCCTTTATCGTCATGTCTCCCTTGGCTGCCTCCCAGAAATATTAGAATTCGTTTGCGCATTTGCAGACGTCTTTTTGTGGCTGTGCGTTGGTTCGTAGTAAAATCGTCAGGTGGATGTTTCCCTGGGCCATGCTCAACGAATGAAATTTTCTCGCGTTCTTTCATCGACTACTGACCCTCGGTAGCTATCCAACTCTTCTTGGGTGCTTTACTTCTGCACCAAATGCACGCCAATGACGATCGCGTTTGTCGACATTCAGGTATTGCGTTTTCAGTGATGTTCTCTTCACGTTCTTGTATCGACGATGCGGAATTATAGGTGGACATCTTCTGGGCAGGTTCTTGCTTCGGTGTCTGCCGGCGAGAACTATCTGTTGCTTCCGCACCTTTTTCCAATACGACGTCGTTAACTCCCTCGTGGTTGGAGTGGAATTTATTACAAGTGGTCGGGTAGGCATTATGCGATTCGGGCTCATGCGATGAACTGACACAGCAGTTCCGCCGCCGCCCCACCTTGGATGCGCCAAATTCCAAATGCCATCGTATGCCACCCGACAGCACCATTACACTAGTAAATCTACAAACTGCAGCTGTGAGAGCTGCATTGATTCGCTGTATTTTGCCTGTGGCCACATTCTAGTAGGCATCCGATCCAACCAGTATGCCGCATTCATCCTCTTTCCATGTATTCGGCTGGTAGGCGTTGTCAATGTCGTACCGCTTTTCACTGATGGTATTTACTGTTCCGCTGTCGAATTGTGGACTGGTGACCCAGCAAATCTTTGGAACCTCAAAGGCTTCCAACGTGATTGGGTCTCCACGATCTTGTACGCGTAGTGTCACCTCGACTCGCCGGCAGCGTAATATCGTCTCAGTCTTTGTACTGCCTAACGTTATCAACGCTAGCTCTTCTGTGTCGAGAACAGTGCATTTGAGAGCTTTAGACAGATCCTGACGAATGAATGTCCGCTGGCTTCCGGTATCTAGAAGTACTCGCACTAAACTGTCGCCGAGCACCCTCTGCTTAGGCTCGAACCGCCGGCAGTAGAACTGACTTTGCTCCGAGGGCCCACTCGAAGCCGTCAGCACAGTTGGCCGTGCTTCTTTTCCAACTTGTACCTGTGGCGTTGATCCAGGCGTTCTGTGGTCAGCCGGCCGGATCACGTCACAGAGCACGTTGAGGTGATGCCCGTTGCAGGTACTGCTGGTCCGGATGCGCGACGCTCTGCACTGACGAGTAACATGGTTGCGTCTGCCGAATCGGAAGCAGAAGCGAGCGTTCCGCACTCGCGTCCTCTTCTCAGCCGCCGACAGGTTGACCCGACAGTCCGCCACCTTGTGACCGTGGCTGTGTAACAAGGGACACGCCGGTGTGGCTAAGGGCTTGGTCTATGCGGTGAATGCCAACACTGAGGGAATGGGTGTCTCCGAATGTCCTGGCGGTTCAAGTCGCCGTTCTCAACGGATAAACGAGGTGCGGTTGATAGAAGTTGTCCTTGCTTTCCTTCCTCGTGAATATCGATTTGAATTCGTAGGAATTCCATTAGCTCTTTCACCTGTCCAGCTTTTTGCTGCTGTGTCGCGGATTCGTCTGTTAGCAATTTATCCGTCTCCTAACCCTCTGCCGGTACATTAGAGTCAGGTCATCCGGCAGGGATCGGAGGAGCACACGGTTCAGGACTACGGCGTATTGCTCTGGCGGAACTCCCAGGGCTTCTAGGGTGCTGACACGTAATTGTACTTTTTCGTACATTTCGCGGTGTCTCTCGATGTCCATTGAGCTTCTGATCGGCATCGTAGCCATGACTTGGTCAATGTGCTCGTTGATGAGCAAGTCTCGTCGGCCAAATCGCTAAACTAAGGTCATCACTGCAAGGTAGAAGTTCACGTCAGCAAGCGTGATTCACTCAATGGCTCGGTCGGCGTAGCCGATCAAGTACGTCAATAAGTACTTAAACTTCTCTATCTTCGGCAGCTCGGTATTTTCATGGATCGTCACGTTAAAATAATCCCAAAACGCTTGCAAGTCGCGCGGATTTCCCGAAAACGGTGGGATCTGCAGCTTAGGAAGTATAACCGTACGATGACGTGAAGCATGCGTGTGCCCGTGTGACGCACCCGATAGATCAGTAACTGGAGCGGCTGTCCCTCCGTTGGCGCTGGAATAGGTCTCGTTGGGAAATTGCTGGCTGTTTCGTAGGAGGAAGCGTGCTTGTGAAACGGCGTAGGATATCTTGCGGGTGTACTCTGCCGCTCCTTCGAGCTCCTGCTCGAGCCCGTCTCCATCCATGGCATCGGCGATTTTCTCGTTGAGGGCGGTGAGCTCAGGCTCTCGCTGTACGATGTACTCGACGTGGGAGCTCAGGGTTGCCGCGTCGGGAAAGGGCTGCTACAGCAGGTGATTCGGCTGGGTGAGAGCTCGCATGACACCGCTCCTGGCGACGCCCCGAGTTTTCGTAGGCGGTCGTTCAACGAAGCCATGAGGGTGATGCTCCGAAGGGTGGTTGCCTGGGTTGGTCGGCACCAAAGATGTCGCGGAAGATAGCAGGACTCAAAGTGCCAGAGACCTAGACGGAGCGATACGTGTTTCTTTGTTGGCTTTCCTTTAACAAAACTACCCATGATGATAGTGGCGTGTGCTCACGCCCACTTCGTCCTCCTTTTCTAAATGGTCCCCGTCACCAGTGGTCTTGTGGTCATGTGGCCGGCTACGTTATAGGGAGGAGAGGGGTTCGGTTCAGTTCAGTTCAGTTCGTTTATTCACCAAAATGTATCTAGATGAATATAAATGGATTCCTGGGGTAAAAGTTGTATAAACAACTTGACTAGGGCCCAGGCGATTCATGGCGCGGCATACAAGACATTGCATATAGGAAAAAAATATTAGGAACAAGTGCAATGTTTTTTTGATGTGATGTGTATGATATAAACAACAAGAATAAAAATTGCAGTAGATATCACAAAACATAGCATATAACAAGAAGGATACTGAATGAAACATTAGCATAGAGCACTGTTTCTGAGCAAAATAAAAGAAAAAGAAATAAGGGGACAAGCAGATGTACGTAACTTAGTACAATGCAACAGTGACGGATAATTGTTTGAATAAGTAAACGTATAAGCGGAGAAAATGCAAAAAGAGAGAGCGGGTTTTACCTCCAACATAACAAACAACTACTAAAAATATGAGCGCAGACACTAGCAAAACAACTGAAACAGGAAAAACACAATAAATAATTCAACTCTCGTCAAGTAGTATCAAGTCTACAAAATATCGATGGGTTTCTTTAAATGAAAAATGTTGTGCTGCTTTAAATCTGTTAAGAATATCAGGAAGGTTATGCCGAAGAGATTGTAGCTTGTACTTTGTACGAAAGCGTGGTATGTTCCAGATGTCAGTGTTGCGCGTGTTTACTACGTTTGTTGTATGTGTTAGCAGTGCTGTAGACGATAAAAAGTTTTTAATAGCACGGATGAAAAATAAAAGGAGCGTACGATGCGGAAATTATACATATGCTGAAAAGCTATAATATTATAGGAGTTTAGGAAGCTTCCTTAAGCTTCCCTAAGTTAAGCTTCCCTAGCTGCGGCCGTCGCAACTTCAACAGCTTTCAGCACAACACTTTCGTGTACCGTGCAGTCAACTGACGAGTGACGCTTTGGGATAATCAGTATGTGACAGAACAGCCTAAACAGAACATTCTGAAGGTTGGTACTGCTGCGACGACTTCCAAGAATGTTTTTGAAGAGGCTTTGCGCTCAGACACATACCAAGAAAAGCTCATTCATTGCTGTTTTTGAGATGCCTCAGGCAGAATATACGGTCCCTGGCCTTGGTCTTTCTGCGTCGAACCCAGACAGTGGTGTACCCACGGTTTCATGTCGAGGGGAAAAAGGAAACGTAAATAATAAACCTATTTCAAAGCGAAATGACCAGCAATGCAACAAAAATATAAAAAGCAAAAGCCAAAAATTATTCCAAAAAATATTTCGCGATGATGTCTTGCTCTGAAATGAGTGACCGACTGTATCGTTTTTTTTCTCTTGTGAAGCCCCGAAGCGGTTCATCGCCATTGTGATAGCAACCAGATAAAAGCAGCCACATATGGGTAGTGCGTACATCTTGCTACAGTAGGACTGAAATAATTATTGGTAGTCACTATTAGATGAGAGTTAAAGTTAGTATACGCCCGCTGCATACGCCAGCGTCGGGAGGCTGCAAAATAGAATACATTTACTATGTCCGTTCGCTGAGGGTAAACAGATTTTTAGAATTTTTTCAGACATGTGAGTTGCTTATCTCGCTCCTAGCTAAGTCATGATACTACATGTGAGCACGGCAAGCATCTCGGTTTCGCATGCAGCATCCACAAGGCATAATGTAATTGATGAAATTAAATATTTACTGCACCTATTTGGAAATAATTTCGTTTGTCTTCAAGAGATCGCCACATACGATCAAAACTTGTAGTTCATTTGGTGGGAGGAGGCTATGGCGGATCGCTCCTAGAATGATTCCGATGACGTTTGGGGTCGTTTTTGTGTATCTCATAGCGCAGAAACCCCATGATCTCTGTAAATCTCTCTGCATGCACTTTGACGATCCCTCTTCGTACACACTCTCATATATAAAAATATTTGTGGCAAGTGCTCCCTAATGCTTCTCCTCAATCGTATCTGGAACTATTCCTCATTCCAGCAGAGTTTCACACAATCTTTGTGTGATACCCTCTTCATGAACTAGAGTTTATTGAGCAGGCAAGAAAGGGTCTTTCGGGGCACAGCTTCACCTGGTCAGGCACATGCAGGGAATAGCATTAGGGGGGTTTAAAATTACAGTGAAGGATGGTCCACATCGACAGGCTGTTCAGCCCTCGGTTTGTAACTGCGCCGTGTTCGCGGAGGAAGTCGATGCCGAGATATATTTCTACCTATGGCTTTGTCAAAACCACAAACTCACAGCACACTTATACTGGGGAATAACAATTCGAACAGTGCACTTTCCGTTTGGTATCACAGTGTGTCCAACGGTGATGCGGATATCGGCGATCTTCTCTGCGGTGGTCAGTTTTTTTAGTTTGAAAACTATTCGATCAATATAGGTTAGGCAGCCCTATATCATTAGACAACGACCGTAAAAGACAACAAAAAACGCTTCTGCACGCGAGCGATGCGATTGCGGTAGTGGAGGATGAGCTGTGTAAAGAGAGAAACCGTGAGAGATGTTTTATTGCCCAGCAGTCTTGTTATGCCCTGGCGCAATAAGCAACAGATGCTAAGCCGTCGTTCCCTTCATCGTAGCACAGAATGTCCTTGGAAATGCTGTGCACAAGAAGGCGGAGATGTTTCTGGGCGGGCCGACCTTCTTGTTTGGGCAAAAGTTTCAGCCAAGTATCATTTGAGGAGATGCGGAAAATTAGGACTAAACTTCAGAAGTGAAAGCCACAGTATGAAACATGAATTGAGTTGTATGCCCCAGGTGGCGGGACCGCAGTACTCACGTTTGCAATGTAAAATGTGAGGAGACGGGAGGAAGGTAATATCAGCCGGGCCACGAAGAATGGTGTGTAGCGGAGTGAGACATAGATATAGAGGAGGTAATATAAGGGGTGTGGTGTAAGTTTGGCACGAGAGTATACCGAACGAGGAGTAAATCTCCTTCTTTATCGTTTATTCTTTTCTTGCAGTCCTGGTCGGCGTGGTCATTGCCCTATGCTAGGACAAAAAGGTGACCGTGATTATTCTTCACAGTGTAGTCCACTGGGTTAAAAAAGCAGGAGTGAAGGAAATGTTCTGATATTGATTTGCGAATTTGGATCTATGAACTTCTAGCCGGGGTATTCGGAATAGGTTGTGGATTCGTCCTATTCTTTTGCAAGAGCAATTGTCGGCTCCTCTAGAGAGGTTGCACCTGTTGGGCAGAGAAAGTTCGTTTGGTCGTGAACCAGTGACGAGTGGCGTAAATGTACGTGGTTCTAGTTTGCCAAGGGGAAAAGTAACCCATCTACAACGCATACCACCAACCCCTGCGCTTAACTGACGGAGACGCCGCGTAGACGGCTCCGGGTGGCGTGCCTAAAGAGGTTTATTTTCTTAGAGATGCGTTCTGTGCGGATGCGTGCGAACGTAATCAAAGGAGATGAAGTTGTCGGGATTGCGGGTAGGATAGGTTGTTTTCTGCCAGGTCCGGCGACAGCGGTGTGAGAGCGCCCGAACTTCAAAGCACTGAAGACTGACTAGATGCAAGAGACGCAGGTTTTATTACTTTTCTAGTCTTGAGGGGTATGTAAAGTGTACTTAGAAATACCAGACAAAGTATTTGTCTGGTTTTTATAGCAGTGTTTTAGGCGCAATAGTTTACACAAAACGGTATGATAAGCTTGATATTTCGAAGCTTTATTGAGTGACGCATCATACACCAGTATTATGAATGGGTAGTTTTTAAAATATGCGCTTGATATCACATTCGTCTACAAAAGTCGTATTCGGAAGGGCAAAAATAATTTGACCCAAAATCTTCAAGTTCAGATAAAATGCTCAGGTTGCCTAAATATTGACCCTTATTTGTTTGGGTTTGCATACTTCCTAAAGACGCTGGGTAGTTTTTTATGAAAAAGAACCATTATTTTATGCTTGCGTATTTGTACACACATTTTAAACGGTTCGCTAAACTCATTCGACATTATATTTTCTTCAAGCGACTTGAAAAAACTCGTACAAAATAGGCTACCTAAAGTTCTTTTTTGAACTTTGGATATTAACGGTTTTACTCTTTAACCATTGACAAACCCAGCTAAAATTTGAGGAAGCTTTTTCGTTTTACTTGCCTATATATTATATACTCTCTGATGTTAATAACTTTTTTTCTGCGTTGAGTGGTTCTTTAAATTTTAGATATTTTTATTGTAACTAATGTTTTCACTAGTGTCTGCATTTTACAGTAACTAATCCTTAGATATTTCTAGATGTACTCACTACGACTTCTAGATCTCCTCCTGGTTTGTTCATGTGAATCAACTTGTACCATGAAGTGCGTTTTAAGAAATATCACAATCATAAGGGTAATAATATATACTGGTAGTCAACAAAGTTCATACGTAGCGTTTTTTTCGTTACAGCATTTTTTTTGTTCCAGGTAATTTCGGTTTCTTTTCGTCTTTGCACCTGGGTTTTTGTACCCGTGTGCACTATGCAGCTGTGTTTAGCCCGCCTACGCGAAAAAATATCCATTGATGTTTTCTATTTAACTGCATACGCAAGCTAACTCGAGCACCACGTTGCGGACCACAGCAATGTTCATTGTGTGAATATAACGTACTTGGCTGAAGAGTGCATTAACGAAAAGTGCGAGCCCTTGACACCCCTCGTTACTTACACAAGATCATGTAACCACAAAATCGTTGCAATGTAAACATCCTTCTAAACATACAGCATTAAACTACATATCATTTGTCTCTTGCAGGTGGTGGTAAGTGATATACTTTATTCTGAAAGCGAAGGGTGATATGAAAATTGATGAATTTTATAATTCAAATAACGGTTCGCCTTATTATTTGGTATTCCGCTTCTATTGTCGATTTTAGCAGTCGGTTAATTTCTTAAATTCGAGCTTGTATTTGTTGTCAGTCTTTCTTTGCGCCTAATACAACAATTACTAGCTACAGTCGCCCACAAATATTATCCTTGCGCAATTATATCCATCGTAAGCTTTCAGAACATTATGATTATCTGACGTCGGCTCCAGATTGGTCATCGCCAATGAGCGGTTTAAGGTCCAGGTCGACAAAAAAGAAATGTTTAAAATGTCAACGAGAAATACTTTGCAGTTGCACTTTTGTTACCGAAAAAAATAACAAGCCTCTTTCTCACATGAAGCCTCATTTTCATGTCAAATGTATTCGGCAATACAAAAGGGGCTAATAAAATTTGAAACAAACCTCCGCTCCAAACACGGACATGCCCCAGTATTGATTTCGACTATGACCAGCAGCAAGCAGGTGACAATATTTGAGAGTCGGGCTCATTGTGCAGTTCACTGTATGTGCAAAATGTGTGTTTCGCAAAAAAAAAAAAAACTTGTGCATTCTGTTCATTGCAAAAAAAAATTACGATAAATTGAAGCCACACTAGAAAGTCGGTGCAAGCATTGTTGTTTGGCTGTTACGAGGCTTAAGTTATGTCTGTAAAAATTTTGTCGCATCCAATAACGTTTGATGCTAGCTTTTTAACTAACTGTAGGAAAAGTGCCGAAACAGACGTAGCAATGTATCACCCTGATGGTCCCAACAAACAACCACGGACCACTGCGTTAATTGATTTCTTTTGTTCATTGGCTTGTGCACATGAATGCAATTCTGGGGAGGGGTTAGTGGCTTAAAATTATTCGCCCTATTACACAAAGGAGAGTATATAACACGGATCGTTGGTTTTTGTGGCCCATCCCCACTCTCATCGCTGCTGGAAGGCCCGCATGCCACGCTACACTTTTGCACGAGAAAAATACTTTTTTAAAAAAGCTAGAATTCTTTAGAGCAGTGCTCCGGCCGACAATGTAACACAAGGTCGACATTGCTGAAAAGCAGTGAGTGTGTTCCTTTTAAACCTAAAGAGGTCATGTTTAAATAACTCTTGAGAGACCATGCACACAGAGGTCATAGCGTTGGTGTGGCAGAGCATTGCATAACTTCTTGACAACTCGGTTCAAGTAAACGTTTCCACACAGAAAATACGACAAGCGGTGACATCGAGTAATATAATTGGGGGCAAATTCAAGAGTTAATTACTAGAGATGCTGGCCTTAGACCACGCGCGCGTACTTCACTCCCGAAGCCGACGCTCGGGGCCTGCAATGTTTCTTTCCAAACGGTAGAACGACGCAGGGTTTCGTCTCAAGGGTAAAGACACAGCAATAGCCCACTTCGTTTTTTAACTTCTAACGGCAAGAATGTGTGAAAAAAGGTCTACGTCCAAAGCAAAAGTGATTCATTTGTTTTTATTACTGGGTGATCTGTTCCCAAGCTGTTACATTTTTTCTCGTTCTGTTGGGGAGCGCTTCAAAAGGGTTGTGCTGAAAAGCGCCAATAAATTTTTGACTGAGTATTGCAAGAAGTCGAACATTGCGGCGCATCTATCTGGACGAGGGGAATCGGCAGTATTTGTATTAAGAGGGCAAAGCCACTGCACCGCTATAGGGGTGGGGTGCGGACCTGAAACGGGGGAGTTTAAAACATACGCAAATTTGTACAGTATACAGGGCTTATTGTGTAGAAGAAAGCTGTTTTATGCTATTAGGGATTGCAAGTTTCAAAATGCTTAATGATGGTTTTAGTTCACATAATCAAACTTATCTATTTCACAACCACACTGTATTAAAACACGACCAAAGCCACAGGATGTTGAACCAGCCCTGCGCCGACAAATTAAGAACGTAAAGTTAAATAATGCTCGAGAAAATACCAGAAAAATTTTGTATTTCCATTCTGCAAACAAATCCACATTGTAACTGATTCTTATACGCATCATGCTTTCGCGGATGTGGGAATTTCATTGTGGATATCTCTCTGAACTCCATGCGCCCTTCCGAAGGAGCAAGGCATCCCGGTTATGTTCATTGTGGAATTAAGTCGTGTTTCCACATGCGTAATAGTTCCAGACGCACGCTCATTCGGGAGAACACGTCATCGCGAAAATATATTTGCAGTTTATATGACCAGTGTGGTTCCATAGATCCTCTCCACGAATGCCAGAACGGCCCTTAGCGTGAACATTGAATTCCGTGTTCGTCCACGCTGGCCACCACAGGTCAGCATCGTAGTCAATGTTTTGGAAAATGGAGTATTTTTGAACTAGTTCACTGCACTTCTTATTAAAGTAATAGTGGTTTACTTACGCAGTAAAGCAAATTTGAGTTATTCATTTAAAGGAGAGAGTACATGGAATGTTTTCAGAGTGTTGGGCATCGGCATTTCTCGCGAAGAGATTCGCGGCGAACTCACTGCCTTTGATAATCTGCCCTGTCAATCCATGCTAATTTACGGTTTCCATGAGCAGACGCAACTGCGCGCTTGTGTAAACTGTTCATATAAAATGTTATTGTTTAGCCACCTGTGCACAACACCATGAACCAACATGGGGCGTGCTGTATTTCTACTTTTTATATGTTGATCAACTAGTTCGCCAGTGCCAACCGGGACACCCTATTCATTACACAAGAATAAAGAGAAAAAGGCAGTTTTCGATGACCTTTATTTAAATATCCATTGTCGGGTATAAGTGAAGAACAGGGGTCACAATTGATTTGCCCAAAATGCTGATATCTATGCTAACGGGTGGGCTTGATGAGACATGTGAAGCCGAAGCCGCGGATAAGAATTCCGGAAAAAAAATGAAAAAAATAGAACAATTTAGCAGTGTCTTAGCTCGACTACGCCTGGGTATGCGTAGCGTGAGCTAATGTTCAGCTGGTTATTTTAGCTTTCCTGGTTGTCTAGGATTAGCCCTATTATCATGCTTACTATTCCATCAATGACAGACACGGTATATACATATATATTTATCAAGCGGTTCAGGCGCAGCGTCACGAATCGCCCGAGAGCTAAGCTCGTTCCACATGCACACGACAGTGTCGTTCCTACGCACGAGCCATGGGTTCCATACACGGCCACCCATAGAGTGATCGTCATGTGCACTGGGCCACCACTTGCGGAACGATGGTCGGCGAAAATCCTGGACCTGTGGTGTGTGTGAGAGACGCTGGGCAGCGTGCAACGTTCTGTCCACAACCGGCCACCCCTCACATGATCATCAACTTGAGTGGGCCGCAACCTGCGGAAGGGAAGTTGCCGATGACGCTAGGCGCGTGAGTGTGTGGGAGACGCCGGGCAGCGAGCTACGTTTCGTGCACCGAGTGAAGTCACTGCTCCTCGCATATGCGTATCACGGCTCTCCAGGAGCCACGCGATACTGCTCAATGTCGGCCAGTGAAGCGCACGCTACGAAACAACGAATTTGAGAGAATCAGATTAACTACACTTTTTCCCAAAATGGGGGTGCACCTAGCTGTTCTGATTGACGAAGACTGTCATGGCACTTCAGGGTGCGGTAAATGTTCCATGCGAGGAATGGTTTGATGTCAGGGATCTTGAAAGACTACTTCGAGGGTGCTGGAGGATGAGGTGTGGCGAAGGCCCTAAAAATATCTTTGCATTCGCGATCTTCGAGCACTACAGCAATGAGTTTTTGGTGACCATTTAGGTTTCGAAGCGGCACAACGCTTATAATGAACAGCGCCATGATGCCCACAGATGCGAACTCTCTTTCGAGCACGGATGTAGCGAGTAGCCCGAACTGGACCATTCTCTATTTCGCTCTGCTTACCCTACGATGTAGTTATTATGGCCATGACTGGTTTATGTGAGCAGATAGCTAGAGAAAGTGGTTATGTTTGTAATGTTTGGTGAGCTGCCCTGCTGACCGTTGATGCCAAAAATTTCACATAATGGAGCCACTTAGCAGCAGAAAAGAAACATGGCCACAGGTTATCTCACCCAATCCTGGATATCCAAACATAAAGATTTGCTTAGCCTGGGTAAGTACAGGTTTCACTTGGTGCACATATTATTTTCCTCTATTCGTTCATAGCCTGCTTAGTATGCGGTTGTGGTCCCTCTTCCGGCATTGCATAAGCCTAACTGATTGGCTGGCGATATTTGCGTTGTGTTCCGACGTCGCTTGCGACGAAAGTGCAAAACGTTTAGCGATCGCGCACTCCTTTGAGAAAAAGCGGTGCGGTTTCGCTCTCTTTCAAGACCAAGCTCACATGCCCGCTGCAAGTCATGTGGTCCGGCACGAACGAGCTGCGTAGAGCACACGCGCCATGCCGGAAGTGTGGCCGTGGCGGCGGAAGCGTCCATCGAGGGAGGTTGGTACGGCGAGTCATGTGTGGCGTTTCTATGGATACAGGGCAGCTGAAGACAAATATCAGTGAAATTCACGCGAACGCAAAACTACTCCACGCGATTAGTAAAGCTTTGGTTTAAAAACCAGGGGAGAAAGGAGACGACGAATTTTTCCCCTTTCGAAAGGAAGCCGCAAAATGTCAGGGCAGACAACGAACTCGTCAGCACGCTTGTGGAGCTTGCAAGCAGTATTTAGATAGTCTACTACCGCAGCATCAAGAAAAGCCATTCGAGCATACTCCCAGGGGCACAATGAGAGAGGGCACCATTCTGAGATGGCACCATTGACAGATGCATTATTTTTTTGTGTTGATGGTCACTCTCGACTGTTCGGTGGACCATTACGGCTTCGTGCTTGTTTTGATGGAATTCTCCTATTCATTGGAACCTCGTCCCTTGCTGTCGTCGCCTTGCAGATGCGGAAGAAGGAATGTGCGTTTCGACACCAAACTGCAGCTCCGGGTCAGCCTTTTTGCCGAAGGAAGTAGGAACCATTCAGCCTTTCAACACAGATAACCGGATTTTCGAGTGGCTAAGCACCAGTCGTTAGGCAAGGAGAGTGTTATAAAAGAATCCTCGCATGAGGGCGCATTGGTTATTTGATATTGCGGTGATGGACGAGGTCTACCTCGAATTCTTCAAGAAATGAAAGGGTCAGTTTTTCAGAAAAAAATGACAGCTGCAGAAATCCAGTTGAGCTCGTTCATATCTTTTTTCGCAATAATTAACAAAATACCCTGCCTTGTTTTCGGATGTCATCGTCCCAGTGAACATTCCGGAAAATTTCTGATAACACATTTCATTTTACTAAAATTCTACACCTCCTCCTTCTTTTACCACCAATGCCTTCGGAAAAATAGGCAAGTATTCGAACAGTGCCAACCTAAAATTTGACTTACGATATTTGACAAAATATACGCACGACTTTTATGATGCGGCTGACGTCACCTGCGAAACTTATAGTAACCTATTTATTCTTATTTTCAATGCTGGCTTCTGTTTCTGTAGGAATAAAACGTGCCAGAAAAAGGGTGAACATTTTCAAAAAGCGAGAATATTTCAATTGTAAACTATTGGCCTATGTCAATTTCTTCTTCCTTCAAGAGTAATTTTAAGGAAACATTTGTTCCGCTATAAAGTACTGAACTAGATAAACGTAACCTATAAAGTAAAGTAATTTTGGGTTTCAATCTGGATGCTCAACAAGTTTACAAGGGCTCTATTTTGGTTCACTATCTCTAAACTTTGCCAAGCTTCTCGAAAGCAATATTCATAACATCTTATTTACAAAATTTCAAACCTAAAGGGTAACTCTCCCGACCAGAACATTTCTACTCAACTACCTTTACGATGGAGAGTACCGTGTATACACTAAATGGTGTATTTACGGATCCAAAGATTACTAATGAAGGTCAGCATTGAGGGTCGGTACTTGCTACTAGATATTTCAACCTATGTAAGATGATCTTTCAAATTGCTTGAGGTAATGACATTGCGTATTAAACAATAAAAAATGCAACAATAAAATGTGTACACAAATACATCGAACCTCTACCTCTCAATAAAACACTGAGCTCCTCAATTTTGTAAACTGGCGCCGTTATAACTGCATGTACAATGACCCTGGAAAGTTGAATATATAATTTATAAATATACTCACATAAATACCAGTGTTGCGTATTTAACACTGGGTCCTAAGCTCATTACTGCTTCAGTTTTAGTTTCAGTTTATTATTCATTCCAAAAACGTAGTACAGTAATAATATTATGCAGACTACCCTGTTTCGTTTTCTTTTGCATCCTATTCGACCCTAACTAAACGTTTAGCTCTCACACATATACAGAAAAAACTGCATATTTTATATAGGCTTTACTTGAAGCTCGTCCGTAATTTTCCTATGATGCTATCTTATCACTTTATTCCTCTCTTTTATAGCTAGTCAACTTAGTAGATTAATGGCTGGTAGAACACGTACCACTGTCATATTTCTTCAGCAAAAAATCTTTCAAAATCAAGCCATACGCATTATCACCAGGCGCCACCCTCATTCTAACGCTCAAGATGCTCTCCACCACTGTTATTTTTGCTCGGTTGAAAAGTTGTTTCACTATAATTTAGGCATCATAATTTAAACTCCCTGTGTTCTCGACTGCTTTCTAACCTTTTCAACAACACCTTCTAGAAAACCACAACAGCCCAAATTTTGCGTCAAATGCAAACCTTTTACTTCCGCTGGTATCAAATAATTAGGGCAAAAGACTCCAACTATCACTGTTATATATATTTGGAAAAGTTTACCACTGATTCTGAAGTAATTTTTTGCGTAACAATTTAAATTCTCCATTGACCATCTCTTGAAATTCTTATTGGTCTTTTTTATTTCTTTTATTTTTTGTTTATAATGAGAGTCTTCTATTGTATCTTCTGTATCTGTATCTTCTATTGTCACTATGTCACTTAAAAAAATTCCCAATTTCTGGAGCTCTTTCATTGCTGTACTGTTAAAGACCTTGTTTATTGCAATTACTCACTCTATAATAACTCATCGTTGGTCCCGGTGAAGTCATCACTGACTTTAGGACCCTTGGGTGCAATGTTTTACTTACAAATTTTTCTAATGCAATTCTATAAACGTCTTTGCATTGATGTGATTTTATGAGAGGAACTGTGGAGCTGACTCAGGGGTACGAAAGGGGCGAGACATTTCCTTGTGCGGCTAGTGGAGGTGCTGGTCAAATGCCCCTTTTGATCCTCGGCCAAACTTCCGTGATTTGAACAGAATATCTATGGCAGCGATGAGAACTTTTAAGACATTTATGTACATTGTACTATACTGCAGGGCTGCAGCGATGGCGTAGAGGTAGAACACAAGCCTCGCGTGCAGAAGGACCATGGTTTGAATCCCGGTGCCGGACAATTCCCACCGGATTAAAAAAAAATCTGCGTGTTGACAGTATTGCACAAAGGGGCTTGGGATGCAGCCTGACCCCGGCGACCATTGCCGGCAATGCACTCCCTCACCAGAGCAGGATTGGCCACCCTGGTGCAGTAACGGCCACAACCTCCCATGAATACGCCAATTAACACTCGGCCCTCAGTCCCCAGAGGCTGCGAAGCAACTGACCACGGCGGCAGTCAGACCTGTGACGCAGCAGAGGGTGCTAAGAATCCCTGGATACGGACAGGCCGCCAATGGAATCTGAACCTGGCAACGCTTAACGCGCGAACGTTATCTAGCGAACCAAGTCTTGGGGTGTTGTTCGAGGAAATAGAGGGCATTAAATGGCATGTAATAGTGCTTACCGTGGTTAGGAGGGCAGGCGAAGCCTTTACGGTGATGAAAAATGCACACGTCCTATGTTACCGTGGCCTGGAGGACAGAAGAGAACTGGGAGTGGGATTTCTAGTCAATAAAAGCATACCTGGCAACATATACGAACACTATAGCATTAACGAAAGGGCAGCAGGTTTTGTGATTAGGCTCAATAAGAGGGGCAAGCTCAAGGTGGTGCAGGGCTGCGCGCCCACATCTAGCCACGACGACCAAGCAGTGGAACGCTTCTATGTAGATGTGGAATCGGCAATGGCTAAAGCAAAAACACATTATACCGTAGTTATGGGGGACTTCAATGCTAAAGTAGGCAAGAATCAGGCTGGAGACAAGGCAGTTGGGAACTATGGTCTGGGCTGTAGAAATAGCAGGGGGACCTACTAGTTGAGTTTGCAGAACGGAATAACCTACGCATAATGAATACCTTCTTCTGTAAACGGGAGAGTCGGAAGTGGACCTGGAGGAGCCCAAATGGGGAGCACAAAAATGAAATAGACCTCATATTATGCGATAACCCTGGCGTCGTGCAGGATGTGGAAGTGCTCGGAAGGGTAAGGTGTAGTGTCCACCGTTTGGTAAGATCTCGAATTAGGCTAGATTTGAGGAGGGACCGCAACAAGCTAGTACGAAAGAAGCCGAAAAATGAGCTAACAGTAAGACGTAAAGTAGAAGAATTCAGGATCGCGCTGCAGAACCGATATTCCGCCCCTAACGAGGAAGCCGAGCTTACGACACAGGAAGCCAGCGACAACGTTACAAGCAATTTCACGGAGTGTGCAATAGAAGTCGTTGGCACTATGGCTAGACAGGAAACTGGCAAACTCTCACAGGAGACGAAAGATATAATCAGGAAATGGCAAACCATGAGAATCTCTACCGCAGCTGACAGAATAGAACTAGCCGAACTCTCGAAGTTAATCAATAAGCCTAAGACAGCTGACATACGGAAGTATAATATGGAGAGGATAGAATACGCTGTAAAGAACGGAGGTAGCGTGAAAGCAGTGAAGAGACGTCGTGGCATGGGGAAAAATCAGATGTATGCACTTAAGGATAAGCAAGGCAATGTCATCACAAATAGGGATAAAATAGTCACAGTGGCCGAGGAGTTCTATAGGGATCTGTACAGTAGCCTGGACATACAGGATAATACCGAACGAGACAGTAGCTAGACATCCCGAGATAGACATCCCGAGATAGACAACGAGATAGACATCCCACCAGTAACGACCGAAGAAGTAAGGAAGGCTTTGAAAGAAATGAAAGCAGGCAAAGCACCTGGTGAGGATCAGATAACAGCAAACCTCTTGAAGGGTGGCAGAGAAAATGTACTTCAAACACCGGCAAAGCTGTATACGCAATGCCTAATGACCGCAATGATACTGGAATCTTGGAAGAACGCGAACATCATCCTAATCCATAAGAAAGGCGACATGAAGGATTTGAAAAATTACAGGCCGATCAGCTTTCTGTCAGTCGTCTACAAGGTATTTACCAAGGTGATCACTCACCTAATCTCTGCAACGTTAGATTTCAGTCAACCCAAAGAACAAGCAGGGTTCCGTAAAGGTTATTCAACTGTGGACCATATTCATACGCTGAATCAGGTGATAGAGAAGTGCGCTGAGTATACTGAACCCCTATATATAGCCTTCATAGAATATGAGAAAGCATTTGACTCGGTCGAAACCCTAGCAGTCATTCAGGCATTACGGAACCAGGGGGTAGATGAGCATTATGTAAGAATACTACAGGATATCTACAATGGGTCTACAGCTACCATCATCCTCCATAGGGAGAGCAGTAAAATACCTATAAGGAAGGGTGCCAGGCAAGGAGACACAATCTCTCCAATGTTATTCACATCATGTTTACAAGAAGTATTCAGAACGATGGATTGGGAACAGGTGGGAGTAAAGGTGAATGGAGAATACCTCAGTAACCTCAGATATGCTAATGACGTTGCCTTGCTAAGTAACTCGGGGGACGAATTGCAAAGAATGCTTTCCGCACTGGGCGAACAGAGTTGAACCGTGCGCCTGAAAATTAATATGCAGAAAACTAAACTAATGATCAATAACCTTGGGTCAGCACAGCAGTTTGAGATAGGTGGGGAGGCAGTGGAAGTGGTAAGGGAATATATCTACTTAGGCCAAGTTCCCCCCAGGCCCCAGATCCCAACCATGAGGCAGAGATAATTAGAAGGATCAGAATGGGGTGGGGTGCATATGGCAGACATTCTCAGATAATGAATAGCAGCCTACCATTGTCGCTGAAGAAGAAAGTGTATGACAGCTGCTTCTTACCGGTTCTCGCTTACGGGGCAGAAACTCGGAGGCTCACTAAGATAGTTCAATTTAAATTGAGAACGACTCAGCGGGAAATGGAGCGGGAAATGATAGGTGTAACATTAAGGGACAAGAATAGAGCAGTGTGGGTCAGGGAGCAAACTGGTGTTAAAGACATATTATTAGAAATTCGGAAGAAGAAATGGACGTGGGCAGGGCATGTAATGCGAAGGCAAGATAACCGCTGGTCATTAAGGGTGACAGAATGTATCCCCAGAGAAGGCAAGCGTTGCAGGGGGCGGAAGAAAGTTATATGGGCAGATGAGATCAATAAGTTTGCGGGGATAAATTGGTCACAGTTGGCACAGGACCGAGGTATATGGAGAATAATGGGAGAGGCCTTTGCCCTGCAGTGGGCGTAGATAGGCTGGTGATGATGATGATTATGGTGATGATGACTATATTGCAGCAACAGTTTTTAATGAATTGTAACCGTAATATCAAAATTACCATCAGCGGTATTGAACACTAAACGTAGTACGGCTTTTCGCTTCAATCAATGTTGTTATTTCTAAGAAAAAAAGAAACTCTAATTTTTCGCTACATAAGACCACCGAAATTACAGCATATGGACAAAGACATCATTATCTGAGAGGTTAGACACACATGGTGGTCAGGTGGATCCATACTTTAAAGATGAGGTAATCTTTAAATAATACAAATATATATCTTTTGGGTCTTTCAAATACAACTTTCCTTGTAAGTTTCATTCTAGCGCTGGTAGGTGTCAATGGCCGACGCCGTTCAATGCAGCAATGAAACAATGGCAGATGCTTAGGTACTGGCCATAATATACAGGCAAATTAAAATAGAGAACAAACATTTCACATACAAATATGTTAGGACCACCTAAACTACTTCTCATTAACCACGAATATGAAGTTTCATATGTTTTGACATCAAGAATGCATACACTATTTAATACAAACTTCTTTTTGGGTTAAGGGTTTAATACATATTTTTTTGTTTCAGGAGAAGGTGAGTTGAGGGCTCTCAATAAATTCTACAACTTCGATCTTACATGTGTTCCGAAATGTAAACACCGCAATATTTTGACTTTTCTCCGCCATGACAAAAAGCCACAACCACCGAGGTGGAACTCAAACCCGTGGATTCAGTGGCACAATGCCTAAGCCAGGGAGGCAGCATAATGGCATATTCAACCAAGGTCCGTTTATTCATCGCGCCAAACCAGTGCTTGTCTTTCATTAGAATGTCTCCACAAGATACCCATTTTGAAGACTTAAAAAGGGCTCGTATTTATTAGCAATCAATATATTAAACCTAGTGACCACACCTTCACTAATCATGCTATAATGGATTTCAGTGCATTTCGATGAATTTCAGTGGACTTCAGTGCAACACAAACGAAGGATGCATTGGGGCGGGGAACTTCTAGAATGCCGCCGTAAAAGACTTCGCTTAAAATTTTTTCATTCAATCTACCATTCCAGCACCGGACTACGACGTGACCTGTACATGCTGGAACCGCATTACAAATCTAAGCGCGTAGATCATGAGTTTAAGGTCCGTGAATTCTCTTGTAAAACTGCTGTGTTTAAGAGATCTTTCTTTCCTCAGATCGTTAGTGATTGGAACCGCCTACCTCGCCATGTTATCAGTGTACGTAACAATGATGCCTTCCTTACTATGTTGTAGTAGAGTTGTAAAATTACTGCCTAGCTTGCCATCTTGTCAGTGTATATAACAATGATGCCTTCTTTATATATGTGGTAGTAGCGTTGTACAATTACATGTGCATGTACGTGAGCGCGATTTCCGTGGTCTTCTTCTTGACTTTGATGTTGGCTTACCGATATTTTTCTGATCTAAGTTGTACTACCCCCCCCCCTACTGTAATGCCTCAGGCGCTGTGGGTACTGTGTAAATAAATAAATAAATAATAGTGTGCTCATAAAAGACCGAAAAGATGACTGCTTTGGCACGGAGTAACAAACTGAAATTTGGGGAGCCGACCGTAGAGATTCTGAGAGCGACGCACCTTAACACTGGTAATTCAGCTATCAAACAAATTCATTACTAATGATGACATCGTTTACTGTTAGTTCCGCCTACACCATAGAACCAAGCTTTTCTGCTGCCAATGAACCTTTTCATTTCATTTTAAAGCGATTGCCTTACGGTCCCAATTTTTTTAAAAAACAGTATTTCTGTTCGAGATATGAAAGTAGCCACCTCGTCATAAAGTTAACAAACCCCCTGTTGCCTAATGAAATAAACGCGGGGCTGCGATTCATCATCAATGTTCTGTACCATCTTTGCGATCTATTAATGTGAACCATAGAACAAAAGGTATTAAAGAGCCTTAAGTGTCTAAGGAGCCTGCTCCGAAAAATAAAAAAAAATATATCAATTAGAAACGAAAAAGATGTTAAATAGACCGATCTGCGTGCAGAACCCGATGCTACTTATCTATGGAAGTGCATGTGCTTCTATTTGTGCCAGGGCAAAGCAGGGTTACAGGGGCAGCTTCATGATCCCGCAAGCCATGAAGGTGTGGCGCTATATCCACTGCGTTCGATACATGCCCGGTCGCCTAGACATTTATGGCTGCCCGAAAGTTTTTAGTGCGAATGCACTTCTTAAGCGAGCCTGAAGCGTCCGCCGCCGTCCGCATAGCAACTGTGGGTGCGCGCGCTCCTCGTCTTCCTTGGCAACGGGGGGAGATGGGCGCGCGCTGCCTGGCCGCTGACATGTCACATACCCACGTGGGGGATTGGCCAGGAATCTCCTCGTCTTCCTTTGCAACGGGGGGAGATGGGCGCGCGCTGCCTGGCCGCTGACATGGCACATACCCATGTGGGGGATTGGCCAGGAATCGGGCGTATGAAGGGCTAATGCACCCGCCTAAAGGAGTACTGACACGAAATTTCAAAGCTGAGATCCGCTCTAGCAATCAAGTACAACGACAACACAAATAGGTGTCTGCGAATAAATGCATCATTCTTTCTTTGTAGTTGTGTGTGTGTGTGATCTCTCTTTCGCGAACATTACCGAACCGCGCAAATTCAACTCGTGCATTCGCACTTTCACATTCTTCCCCTCGGGGAAATGCGGGGAATTTTTAAGTGCGAATGCACTTCTTAAGCGAGCCTGAAGCGTCCGCCGCCGTCCGCATAGCAAAAGCAGCGGGTGCGCGCGCTCCTCGTCTTCCTTGGCAACGGGGGGAGATGGGCGCGCGCTGCCTGGCCGATGACATGTCACATACCCACGTGGGGGATTGGCCAGGAATATCCTCGTCTTCCTTGTCAACGGGGGGAGATGGGCGCCTGCTGCCTGGCCGCTGACATGGCACATACCCACGTGGGGGATTGGCCAGGAATCGGGCGTGAGAAGGGCTAATGCACCCGCTTAAAGGAGTACTGACACGAAATTTCAAAGCTGAGATCCGCTCTAGCAATCAAGTACAACGACAACACAAATAGGTGTCTGTGAATAAATGCATCTTTCTTTCTTTGTAGTTGTGTGTTTGTGTGTGATCTCTCTTTCGCGAACATTACCGAACCGCGCAAATTCAACTCGTGCATTCGCACTTTCACATTCTTCCCCTCGGGGAAATGCGGGGAATTTTTTTGTTCATATACAGCTGCTCACGCATTGCCGTTGACACCGCTACCAGGACGCGATATCTACGTCCGGGACAGTGCGATGCTCGGGCCTTCTGCGAGGGCTCTTGCATCTTTGGGGACCTAACGTTCCATCACTCCACCGCCGCACGTCCGCAGCCTTAGAAGCCGTTGCGAAAGGCGCCCGTCTTTACGTGCGGATTTTAGCGAGAGCAATAGCCATCAGAGCATGCGGGCCAGCGTCAGCAGTGCGCGCGCCTCCGCCGATAATTAGAGAACAATAAGAGGGTTTGTAACTGGGCTAGTTGGTTAATTGAATGAGGTTGAACCGCGCAGGGACGGGACTATTAGCACAGGCGACAAACGCGGGCACTGACTAACAACTGTTTATTTTTGGAAAGAAAAAACAATTATACGGGAACAAAAATTAGCATGGTTATCAGAAAATGGATTTCAGAACGCGGGAAGGCATGGCAAACAGGCAGGGAAGCTCTTATGCAGCTGCGCGCGAAGATATGGGCGAAACGTGGGCTCCTCTTATTCAGCAAGATATGTGAGTTTCTTATACAGCAAAGTCGCCGATGGTGTGCTGACGTATGACGAACCTCTGTCATGAATGAGAAATCCCTTGCGTAATTCACGTGCGCGCTGGCCTCTATACCTTTTCAGGACAAGGCAGGCTTCAAAATAGGGCACGCACGACTTGCAAGTTTTCCCATGCTGGACAAGCATGCTGCCTGTCCCAGTGTTCAGCGAGTTGGCATGTTCGCGCAGCCTGTCATTGAGACATCGTCCAGTCTGGCCTATGCACCACTTTTTACATGACAGCGGAATTTCATACAATACCCCTTCTTCGCATTGGAAGAAGGGCGTGGTGTGACTCTTAGTGCAGTGTTTGCGTGCATCCTCCTGGTTGACTCTCATGCAAAGCCCGCCCAGCTTGTTGGGCGCTGAGAAAATGAGATCCATACCACAGCGGCCGACTATCTTCTTCAGGTTAACACTTACGCCGTGCACGTAGGGAATGACCGCTCTCATGTGCTCGTCTTGCTCGTTCTTGTATAGAGGCCAGCGCACACGTAAAATATCCGAGGCATTCCTCATTCGCAGCAGAGGTTCGTCATGCGTCAGCACACCATCGGTGGCTTTGCTGGATAAAAAACTCGCATATCTTCCTGGATAAGAAGAGCCCACGTTTCGCCCATGTCTTCGCTCGCAAGCTGGATAAGAGCTCCCCTGCCTGTTCGCCATCCCTTCCGGCGTTCTGCAATCCGTTCTCTGTTAACCATGCTAATTTTTGTACCCGTATAAATGTTCTTTATTTCCAAAAATAAACCGTTGTTAGTCAGAGACCATGTTTTTTGCCTCTGCTCCTGGTCCCGTTCCTGCGCTGTTCCACTTCATGTACAGAACGATAGCCCAGGCTTCGATGATTGTCCAGGCACTGGATTTCAAAGGTCGAGGTCTAAATTGTCGTGAGCAGCTCATCAGCCCACGTTTATCACAATTTCGGGGCGTGCTCCTTGCCGGCAGTCGCACAACCAAACTGCTTCAAGTTTTGCCCATGAAACTGTTGGAACGTGGCTAGAACCGATCACAAAACCCATGCAGAACCACGAGTGGAGGCAGTCTCTGGCATATATCAGAGTGGTTGCTGATAGTTATTTGCAACAAATGAAAAAAAAAACGAAAAAACAAGCGCGAACACGTTGTAGCAGGAAACAAGCGGGCTTCAGTATTTAGCTCCAAAAGTAAGAGTCAAATGTGAAGGTAGTGTAAAATATGAGGTACAAGTAAAGAAAACGTGTATGTATGTTCAACCTTTTCTATTCAAAGCGCGTAGGCAGATTTTCTTCCGAGTCATGTATTTGTCCCGTAGAAGGACAGGTGTGTACAATTTTGTGTTTGCCATCCTGGTTTTAGTAGGATCACCCGGAAAAATTTTTATCCACTCCCAAACATAAATGCGCTGTCACATGTTAAGGAGTCATATATTTAGTCTTATGTTTGGTCTTATATTTAGATTTAAGTTTAGTCTTATGCAGTAATATGTTTAGTCTTAATCTGGTGAACCCAGGCTTAACTGGATTAAGACACCACAACATTAGGACACCAAGTAATGTCAAATTCCCTAGACAAGATTATCAATATACTCAATCACATTATCTGCGAGGCTGTGGAACCTCTTTTTCTCACCTGCCACCGCAAAAAGCACTTCGCAGTTTCCCTGGTATATCTTCAAATGTTCCCGTGTTGTTCAAATTTCAGAAATCTAGCCTGGACACTAAACAATCTACACAATTTACAACCACCGCCGCCTTTAGAGATACCAGCAATAATGATATGTTTTTAAGGTTCAACCAGCCAGCTATACCACGGGCAGCGCTTTGAGTTTGAAAAACAAAAACGTGCCCAGACCTTCCTCACAGTGGCAATAGCAGGCATAAAATTTGTTGCGGCCATCTTGAGCGGCCCATTGCATCAGAAAAGTGGCGTTCGCAACAAACTCTGGGATATCCGCAAAAAAAGACATGGCGTAAACAGGCAACCGTGTATTGCTGTGGCGGGAGCGTTTGCAAAATACGGGCTATACCGTTAGACCGTGGTTCCACAGTTGTTTCGCTTCATTCGCTTTTCGCAACTATGTAACTTCACGATAATCTGCACGCACGAACAGAAATATAGATGCCTAGACGCACTTTCTGGGTATCTGCTGATACATTTCTTCTAAGTTGTTGTACTGCCTCGACAGGCTGCGTCTTCGCTCATCGCAACCATCGTTATCACGATTAGCAATACCCGCACCTTCCTTGAATGCGAACAACCACGCATGTATTAGCGGGCAGTAATTCATTTGTTTATTGGTTTGACATGACCACGAATGCCGGCCCTAATTAGCAACTCTTAAAACACTGGCTTTAGACATCAACTTGACACCACACAAACACCTTTCGATACACTCTCGCAAGGATTTCCCGCGGACACCACCTAATTACACAAGCACCGGACTCTTAGATACTCCGGAAAGAACCCCCTAAAGGCTCCACAATGAGCTCCGGCCAAAACATGGACTACCATGTGGCTTACGCTCGGTCAAAGTGTAAACACCAAGGGGTGCTTCTTGGACTCTTGACGAGCAACCTTCTTCAGCCAGACCATCCGCCGTAATGGCAGGCTCTCAGCTACAACCTAATTTCGACAAATCTCGGCGAACGCGCGTCGGCCTCGGCGGACAACTCGCTTACCTTTTCCCGCACCCGATTTGGAGTCATCATAGTCTTGTGGTATTGCTATGGCAGTACTGAACGTTCTCGGGTTCATGTAGCTGATGGGGCCACAAGTAACCTATTCATAGCCCTACCACAAAAGAAGTTTGATTCCTGCTCTCACCAGCGACCGGCGCATTGATGGAATTCAATTGAACCAGCCTTGGGCCAACCTGTGTGAGTACGTTTCCTCGAAAAAAGCAGTAAATCAAAAAATCTTATCTACAGTGGCTGCAAATCTCCCAGACCCACTAAGATTCCCGAATGCTGCCGGCATCATGTGCGGGACGCCCAGGCACCACAATCACAACTGTTTGTTGGGAGAGAAAAATAAATGCAAATACAAAACAAAAAATTCGGTTACCTTCGTCACGATGGCCAGAACAAAATGGGGCAAAAGGGCCACCAGTCAAGGATTACACAAAAAAGGACGCTCAAATGAATACATTGAACGCCCTGCCGAACAGTTTTTAAATCGGTGAGGGGGGAAGCACCGTTCCCCATCAAAACCAAATCCTAACTATGGATCAGGCTCACGACTACCATGTTTTGCAAACGCATACATATACCCACCGTAAGTGGATCTGCCACGATCCCGAAAACCGAATTCCTAACTTATTCCCGAGCTCTGGAGACGGGCCGTATCCGGCTTATGCTTGTCCTTCCAGCTTCGACTGACCGAGGGGGCTTGTTAGGCCCTAGACTGAGTACGTAACCTCTTATAGCAAGACAAAAAGAGAAATACGTGCTTTATTTGTGCCCGAACAAAACACTCTTGCTGTCTGCGTCATTCCTGGCCTGTGGGAGCTGTACGGCCCTCAGGGAGCCTTGGGGGATCGTAGAAGTGTCTCCGGCAGTTCCGCAATGCTCCCGTAGGACTCGTGTTGCACAGACAAATGATGGTTGAGAGGTTCGTAACCAGGAGAGGGTGGGGATATTTCTCATGAACGCTAGCACCCAGTAAAAGTACACCATCGGACGAATGTCTTCGCGGAGCCTATGAGGCATGCGACCATGCAAGATAGCGTAGCACTCATAGTTCGAGACGAAAGGTGCTTCAGTTGCAGGCACACTTCATTACGGGCATATTCCTTTCAAAATTTGAACGGAATACCAGGGTGAAGTTGGTGTTGCTGACAAGGCGACAAACCAATGTCTGTATGCCGCTCGGTAAACCCTGTGCCATGGGAAGAATCACCTCCTGAAGACACAATGCGAATTTCGTCTGCAATGAAGATGTTTACCCTCCTCAACAGTAAACACGTCAGGTTTCTAGGCGCCTGGAGCATATCCGCGTATTTCATAAAAAACAGCGATGCGCTTTCAATCCCGACTTTGTGTTTTGAAGAAAAGGACACGCGGATCATATAGGCTGACTCGGTGCAATTGCTAACAAACGATGAAAGTCCTATACTGCGTCTGCTCGGTAAATGACTGTTCACGGCTACCCGCTCACCTCTCATGCTCTTTTCCCGCCGTCTCACTACTGATGTGGCAAACACCGTAAAAAATTGCTAAAGACAAAAAATTTCTTGTGTCCACTGTTCGCGGGCAACAAATTTTCGCCTGTTGGAACGTTTCGCTTGTGGTGTATTTTAAAATGCCCAACATATTGTGGACTCGTGCGGGAGCCTTTTTGTAGTTTTTGATTGAAATATTGTGAACGATGTCTGTTGCCGATAAATTTTAATATTCGATAGATATTTTGCGATTCCAAAAATAATGAATACCTCTATTGTGACTTAAAAGAGCATCTAAAAAAACAGATGTCAACTTATCGTATGCACAAATACACCTAACGTTTTTTTGTTTCTATAATGTAAAAACGTTTGGCCTATGGCTCCAAGCTTTAGTGCTTCTTGAAAGGTTTTCTCTTTGGGTATTTTTGTTTTGGGATTTTTATATTTATTGACATGGATTGGTGAAACATTTTTTGCATATAATGACTGTTTTCTTGAGCTCAAAATTATCGAAATGTAAAAACTATGGCCGGAATTTGTGGTTTTCGCATATTTAAACTGACAACACTTGGATAAACAGGATTCGCTACAGACAGATGTTTCGCTGATCGGAAATCATTATCCGAGTGAGGAATGTCTGTCATATTGGCAGATAGAGCTTTGCGTGCTTTTTCTGTCCTCATTTTCTTGAACAAGATTTCATAACAAATCCTGATTAGAAATTTATTACCCTCCGACTTCGCATACAGTAAAAAGAGCAGTAAACTTGACGATGTTGCCAATACAACCTTTTCCCTAATAAATGTAGTTAGCGGCACGAAGACGATTCACTGAGAATATCCACGGACACAAGCCGTGGCATTCTAGAAATATACAGTCATCATAAAGAATTGCTGCCAAACATGGAAAAAATTTACAAGTTGAACATAGAGCATAAAGGGTAAGTTAGCCGCGGTCCTTATTACGTGAAAATCAGTTTAAGAAAATATCGTATGTTATAATTATTATGTCATGAAGCGAAAGATGACGCACCTGCCTTAATGAAAAATCAAGTTGATTGGAGCGAACTTGAGCTCTCCTTACAATACAAAAATACACACGTGGCGAAGCAGCAGTCAACGAAGTGACTTGCGGCGGTGAGTATCGGCGAATCGAATACCGTGCCATCTGCGTTGCGGCAATATATGTTTCGGCTTGAGTGCTCGTCGAACAGTAGATTTAAATCCAGAACACTGTAGACAAAAGAATAGTGTCCTAGGCTGGTTACGTTAGTTTTAAACGCTCTCCGTATAAAAGGAGATAACATCAGCGGCATAAAAAATAGACTCGAAAACGCGCTTCATTTTGCACACAGATAACAACGCCCAGCGCAGCCGGTGGGTAAAGCCAAAACCTAAATAAACCAACCCATGGCATAATTCGCGGCAGTCCTCACGCTCTGTAAGAGTTCATCGACCCCACGCTAAAAAACAAAAATATGTCATCCGGCGCGGCAAGGTTTCAGGCGAAACACGTAAGGGACCACAAAGTAGCTAAGTTGCCAAAACGTCGTAGACTTCAATATGGTCCGAAATGCCGTCGCAGAAGCTTTACACTGTCTGCGTCGTAGCACGGGAGTCCAAAGCCACACACGATCCCCTTGGTGGAACTCGGCGTCGCACGTGGTCCCTTCTGGCATCAACCACATGCTGATCCGCTGAAGGATATCGAGCGTGCGGGCGGGTTCCCCGGCACGCTGAATTATCCCTGGACGTCGATGTTGAGGTCATTGTCTTCTACGTGCGGAATCTTGGCATCTGCATCGCAGTCGGCGATGTTGCTTAGAAAAACTCAAACGGTATTATCTGCAGAGTTTCCTAAGTAGCCGTGCTGTACGCAAACGTTACATGCGGGAGCACGTAGTCCCAACTCCTATGTTCAACGCTGACGTACATAGATAGCATATCCACGATTTTTCTGTTCAGACGTGCTGCTAGTCCGTTCATTTGGGGTTGGTACGCAGTCGTTCTTCGGTGATCTGTGTTGCTGTAGCGTAAGATTGCTTGCATAGGCTCCACAGTAACAGCTGTTCCGCGGTCTATGGTTTGGGCTTCCTTGGTTTTAAGCCGCAGCAAAACTTCGTTTATGAAGACCTTACCTACTTCTTGTCCCATCCCCTTTGGAAGTGCTGTGGTCTCTGCGTAGCGCGTCATGTAGTTTATTGCTATGGCAATCCACTTGCGGAATCTTCATATAGAGAACGGGTTCAGAAGCTTCATTCTAATCGGTTGGAAGAGCCTCAAAGGGATGGCGATCGTCTACAGAAGACCAGCGGGTCTTGTTGGCGGCGTCACACTACGTTTGGAGCGGCCGTCGCGGCATCTCCTGACGTAGTGCGCACCATCGGTTATTAGGTGGAGCCAGGACTACTTCGACTTGATTTTTACAATGATGCACGCTGTGCTGTGCTGTCCGGAATACGGGTCGTCATGGCACGCTTCCTAAATTTTGTCATGAATATCTGCCGGGATGACAAGAAGATAATTTGTTCTTGTTCCGGGGCTGAAATTCTTCTTCACGAGTACAGAGTTTTTCAGGCTGAATGCATGTAAGTTGCGTTTGAAGGCCCTCGGCCCAGAGACGTTGCATTCTTGTAGGTATTCAATCTTGACGCGTAGAACGGTATGAGTACGCTGCTGGGTGGTTAGGTCACTCTCCGTCACAAGTCCCAAGAAAGAGTTGTCTCCATCGGCTTCTTTCGGTGCAGGGTCGAGAAGGTGCAAGAAAGTCAGTTGGCATCGCAGCGTTTCCTGCCGGATTTATATAATATTTCAACGTCGACTTCTTGTAGGCCCAAGCTCCACAGACCAAGACTGACAGGGGGGTCCTTAAAATTATCAAGCAAACACATGGTGGTCAGTCACAACATTGAATGGTTTACCACACACGTATGGTGGAAAATTTTCAAAGACCCATTTATTAGTGTGGCCGTTATTCTCAGAGGATGAAATGTTTTTCTCTTCATTCTACCGACCACGGTTAGAAAAGGTAAGTACTTTTCCGCAACCGCCTTCAATTTAAACGAGGAATGCACCCAAGTCTATATCACTGGCGTACGTGTGCAGTTCTTTTTGGGCTTTTACATCGAAATAGCGAGAACGGGTGGGCTTTTAACGCGTTGTTGAAGATTGCACAATGTTTCCTCTTCGGTGCTCTCCCAGCTGCAAGTGGTGTTATCTTCCGTCAAACGCGTGAGTGCCTCTGCAATTCGCTCGAACGTGGCTACGAAGCGTCGGTACTACACGCACAGTAAGAGAAATCTTCGCACGCCACTCTTGTCGTCTAGTCTTGGGAAGTTTGCTAGGGCAGACGTTTTCGCCTGGTTCCGAAGGACTACCGCGGCGTTGACGACGTGGCACAATACCTTGTGTTTCTTGTACGCGAAGCGGGCCTTTTCCAGCTTCAGCATAAATCCCGAAGTACAAATGCCATCGAGTAGGGACTCAAACCTTGCAAGGTGTTCGTACATATTTCGTGCGAATACCAAAACGTCTTCGAGGTACACCAGGCAGGTGCACTACTTCAGGCCAGCTAGCACAGTGTTTATGGCTCTGTGAAATAATGCTGGTGTAGTGCAAAGCCCAAACGGCATCATCTTGAACTCGTATAGGCTATCCGGGGATATGAATCCACTCTTGTCGCCGTCTCTCTCGTCCAGTTATATTTGCCAGTCGCCGGACGTGAGATTTATTGATGACAAGTACTTCGAAAGGCAGAAGTCTTCGACGGCGTCGTCGATACATGGCAGGGAGTACATACCCTTCTTTGTGATTGTTTTAAGTCGCAGGTAGTTCAAGCAGGACCGTTATGTGCCGTACGTTTTCTTCACGAGTACGACCGGCTCAGCCCAGGGCTTTTCGATGAATGTGGAATGAAGTCGCTGAGCATGTCTTTGTCTTCTCTCCAGAAGGCTTCCCGCTCGTGTGAAGAGACGTGGTACGGTGACTGTCGAGAAGATGCGGTCCATTTTCGGTTATAATAAGTGCTTCAGTAGAGGTGTCTAACGTAGTTTTGGGTTCTAGGAAAAACAATCGCCGTACCGACGGAGCAAAGCAAGTTTTAGGGGCCAAGCTGCTCTTGCTTGGGGCCTGACTTTTCGCACAGTGCTGCCCTCCGCATACCGCTGATGATGATCGTGGCCGGAAGCCCCCGGGGATTGTCCAAGCAATCCTTGGCCGAAGAGTTCAAAACGTTCAACGCCTTCGTTGCTACCCAATAAAGAGGAGAGGAAGAAGAAGAGGTTGTCATTCATCGTCTGCAAGCTCAAGACACGTACTGGGAATACGCGACACAAGACGCTCTGCAGAAGGCGACGCCAGAGTACAGAACTTTTTAGGGGCGAAGCTCCTCTTGCTCGGGCCCCGTCCCGTACTAAGGTGATGCCGTCTATACACCGCTGATGATGATTGTGGCAGAATGCCTCTAGGTATTGGCCAACTTAACATTGGCCGAAGAGGTCATAACCTTCAACACATCCGTAGCTACTCAACAAGAAAGAGAGGAAGAAGAACAGGTTGTCGTTCATCGTCTGGCAGCTCAAGACACGTACCGGGGGGTACTCGACAGAAGACGCTCTGCAGACGGTGATGGCCAATGTGGCTAAAATGTCACACACCGAACTGACCAACTTAACTATGGAGATTCTGATCGTCCCAAACAAGCCCTTCAAGATCACCACAAGCATCTAAGTCTTCCACAGGCTTGTCAGCGGAGCGTTGGGAAGTCTCAAGCTTTTCTAGCAAGGAGTGGTGGTGTTGACGCGGCTGCGCCCGGTTTCGATCCCACGACTCTCTGGCCGCGACGGGAGGTATGTGGCGCTCTTCCCAGTGCGATAGCAACCGAGGCGCGCGCATGGCTACGAACGCGCCTTATGTACTTCACTAATTCGGATGGTGCGCGTCGTCAAGAAGACCTATAACGACGTGTCGAGTCTTTATATGATGTGTTGGCGAATATTTCACGGTTTTACCGATAAGCATTTCAGCTTCGCCCCTCTCATCATCATTCACCTCATGGAGGTGGCGGGGTTTTTTCTTCGGTTTTTCTTGCGGTACCGCCGGATTTACGGCGAAGGCAGGCGGAAGCGTGAAGGAATCTTCGGTTGCGCATTTAAATACGGCGGCAGGGATCACGCCACTTGCTTCTTGCGTTTCTTCGAGGAACGCATTTGCAGCACGCTTGTATAAATGTTGGTACAACTGTGTGAAAATATTGACCAAAACATTTCATTTGCTTTGCGCAAGATGCGCAACGCCTCTTCCGAGAGACGGTACAGTCGAGAAGCAAGTTTCGGTTGCTCTCTTGGATAGCGTCGACGTGCGAGACGCCATTTTCACCATAGACGGTGATCAAGATTTCGCGCGGTTCAAGGGTGACATGATCATCGGCAATCCAAAGCAGCAGGGTGCTCGGGGTTCTGTTTCGTTGTCATGTAGTGATCCGAGCAAAATATTGTTACGGGGAACCGTAACCAAATTGTATTGTATTAACCAAAGGTATTTACAAGGGAAAGCCAGAGCAGAGTGTCCAGATTCACGCACGAACCAAGCCGAGAGCGTTCGTCGTCGACTTCCTCTTCTAGCTGCTGAGCTCTCATCAGACCCTCTCTCCAGCACAGACACTGACGCATACCCGTCGGCTCAGTACATAGCCGAACATCCCCGTCACATAGCCCCCCGGCCGGGAAAGCACCGACTCGGTGCTGACTAAGGTGTTGCGTCCAAACTGGGAGAATTGTACGGCTTCAGCCGCAGTACATGCACGATGTCGGTCTTCGGCGTGGAAGACGATGTGGACGTTGCAACAGGACTGATCTCATACGTCACATCGGTGACCTGCCGGAGGACCTTGTAAGGGCCATGATAAGGCGGAAGAAGCTTTTCAGAGAGGCCCACGCGGCGAGAAGGAGACCATAACAATACGAGCGTTCCAGGAGGATAATAGACGTTGCGGTGCTTAAGGTCATAACGTGTTTTCTGCGAAACCTGGGAGGCCGAAAGGCGGGCGCGGGCGACCTCACGGGCTAGAGTTGCTCGAGAAATAGCGTCGAATGCATATTCGGTCGGTGGAGTAATCGATGAGGGCATCAAGGTGTCAAGCGGCAAAGTGGGCTCACGTCCATAGAGGAGATAAAAGGGTGAAAAACCAGCCGTATCGTGGCGCGAGGAGTTGTACGCAAAAGTCACATACGGCAACGTCAAGTCCCAATCTTTGTGATCCGCGGAGACATACATAGACAGCATGTCCGTAAGGGTGCGGTTAAAACGTTCCGTAAGTCCATTGGTTTGGGGATGGTAAGAAGTGGTGAGCTTGTGTGTCGTGGAACTCAAACGAAGGAGATCAGCGACCACTTTGGATAAAAAGTATCGTCCCCGGTCGGTGAGAAGTTGACGTGGAGCACCGTGGTGTAAAATGACGTCGTGGAGGAGGAAGTCAGCGACATCAGTCGCACAACTTGTAGGTAGCGCCCGCGTAATAGCAAAACGGGTAGCATAGTCCGTTGCCACGGCAATCCACTTGTTCCCGGAGGTTGAGAAAGGGAAGGGACCAAGGAGGTCCATCCCTACACGGTAGAACGGTTCGCTCGGCACGTCGAGGGACTGTAAGGGACCAGCCGGAGTCGTTGTTAACCTTTTCCGTCGCTGGCACGCGTCACAAGCACTGACGTAGCGTCGAACCGACCTATATAGGCCAGGCCAGAAGAAGCGCCGCCTGACGCGGTCATAGGTGCGTGTCAGACCTAGATGGCCTGCAGTAGGTGCATCGTGCAGTTGATGGAGCACGGACCTTCTAAGGTGTTGCGGAACAACCAGGAGCAAAGCAGGGCCGTCAGGGCGAAAGTTGCGGCGGTAAAGCACCCCATCTTGTACTAGGTACGCCTGCAGCGAAGGATCGTGTGCAGGTGAGCGCAGATTGTCTATGATCGCTCGCAAGGTGTTGTCACGACGCTGTTCATCCTCAATACGAATGAAATCAGAAATTGCCAGGACACAGGCGTCGGCGTCCTGGGCAGAGGAACCAGGCGGATCGACGGGATGCCGGGACAAGCAGTCCGCATCTTGGTGTGTACGACCAGATTTGTAAGAGACAGTAAAGCAGTATTCTTGTAAGGTCAAAGCCCAACGCCCCAAGCGGCCCGTGGGGTCCTTTAAGGAGGAGAGCCAGCAAAGGGCGTGGTGGTCGGTGACGACTGTGAACGGCCTCCCGTAGAGGTAGGGACGGAATTTCCCTACGGCCCATACAAGAGCAAGACATTCGCGCTCCGTGATAGCGTAGTTCCGCTCTGACGACGAGAGAAGACGGCTGGCGTAAGCAATGACTCGGTCGCCGTTTGCTTGTCGTTGCGCTAAAACAGCGCCAATGCCGTGTCCACTCGCATCTGTACGGACTTCAGTGGGTGCCGCCGGGTCGAAATGTCCCAGAATGGGAGAAGCAGTGAGTATGTTGGTGAGCGTCTGGAAGGCTTCCGTTTGTTCTGGGCCCCACGAGAAGGTAGCGTTCTTGCGAAGGAGATCAGTTAGTGGCTGGGCGAGAGTCGCGAAATTTCTAATGAAGCGGCGAAAGTAGGAACACAAGCCTACGAAGCTTCGGACGTCTTTGGGCGAGCGAGGTTGAGGGAACTCTCTGACAGCCCGAACCTTTTCAGGGTCGGGGCGGACTCCAGTGGCGTCAACTAGATGGCCGAGTACTGTTATTTCGCGACGCCCGAAGCGGCACTTCTTGGAATTCAGCTGTAGTCCTGCTCGCCGGAAAACGTCAAGGATCGCCGCAAGTCGTTCCAGATGGCTTTCAAACGTGGGCGAGAAAACAATGACGTCATTAAGATAACAGAGACAAGTAGACCATTTAAAGCCATGGAGCAGGGAGTCCATCATCCTCTCGAACGTGGCTGGCGCGTTGCATAAGCCGAAGGGCATAACTTTGAATTGATAAAGACCATCCGGTGTTACGAAAGCTGTTTTTTCGCGATCGAGCTCATCAACGGCAATCTGCCAATATCCAGTTCGGAGATCAATGGAAGAGAAGTACTTGGCCCCGTGGAGGCAATCCAACGCGTCGTCAATGCGAGGAAGGGGGTACACGTCTTTAGTAGTAACCTTGTTGAGGTGACGATAGTCTACGCAAAAGCGCCATGTACCATCCTTCTTCTTGACCAGGATAACGGGGGATGCCCATGGACTAGTGGAAGGCTCAATAATGTCTTTGCGAAGCATCTTGTCCACTTCCGCTTGAATGGCTTGGCGTTCCGTCATGGACACCCGGTAAGGTCGTCTGCGTACGGGATTGGCATCTCCTGTGTGTATGCGATGCTGAACAGCAGTGGCCTGTCCCAGAGGGCGATCGTCAAGGTCAAAAATGTCTCGAAACGATGACAATAAATCACGAAGTTGCCTCGCGTGTACAGTTGGCAGATCAGAGGCTATCATGGGTTCGAGATCGAGCGGCAGAGGTGAAGTGGGCTTGGCCTCGCGCTGACAGTCTAGGCCAGTGACATCGGCTAATGCATTCACCTCGCACTGTGAAATTGAACATAGTGTAGCTAGCGACATTCCCTTTGGTATAACCTGCGGTGTATAGCCGAAGTTGGTGAACGGCAGTCGGACGCGACCATCCAAAACCGTTACGACAGAGTGCGGCGTCATCACATTACGCGCGAAGAGTACGTCAGCAAGAGGCGAAGCGAGGTAATCACCATCAGGGACAAGGGGGGACAGTTGCAAGGACACGAGTGTAGTGGCTAGGGGCGGTAAACGAACGTCGGCTGAGGAACAGAAGTGCTGCCTGCGGACGTCGTCGTGGCCGTGATAAGAAGGCAGCTCTAAGTGAAGGACTCCAGCCGAACAATCGATGAGTGCTGAGTGGTCTGCGAGAAAATCGAGGCCAAGAATAACGTCGTGAGTGCATTGGTCTAGCACAGTAAACAACACGACGGTTTGTCGGCCAGCTATACTAACACGCGCTGCACACATCCCTGCGACAGTGGGCGTACTTCCGTCAGCGACTCGTACAACACGTGAAGTGGGGGGCGTAAGCACCTTGCGAAGGCGGCGGCGAAGCTCCGAGTTCATAATCGACATATGTGCACCCGTGTCAATCAAGGCAGTAACGGCAACATCGTCAACTTGAATCTTCAGTAAATTTTTCCGTGTACAAAGCGTCAACAGAGGATTTTCGGTGGTCGTCGGACATGCAGCATCACCTCTGAGAGCTGCATCATTTAGTTTTCCGGACGGGAGTTGTTATACGGCGTCGGCGAGAGTGGACGCCGGGGCGGCTGTGGCGAACGGGACTGACGGCGCTGGGGCGGCGGCGATCGGCTGTACCGGCGGAACGGAGCGTTGACGTCTACTGGTTGCGGCGGAGGCGGTGGAGTAAAGCGACGAGGCATCTGATCAGGGTGCGTGTAGCTGGAAAGGTCTTGCCGGGATGAGAACGGTGAACGCCTCTGGCAGTACCGTGCAACATGCCCGACTCGGCGGCAGTGGAAGCAAATCGGCTTGTCGTCGGGTGTCCTCCATTCCGAAAGGTAGCGGCTACGATAGGTGGGCGGGTGGTATTCATTGCGGCCGCCGTAGCTCGAGGAAAGGTGAGGCGCGTGAACGCCTGGGCCTCTCACAGCGCAAACCGGCTGAAAGGCGAGCTTGGCTACCTCTTCCCGAACGACCGCTTGGATCAGAGGGATGGACGGAAGGCACGTTTCCGATTGGGGAAGCGTCGTGGGGGCCATAGCCTCGAGCTCTCGTCTGATAAGCCTGGTCAGACTTCCCGTCGTAGCTGGGCTCATGTCAGTCTCCGGGGGTCGATGCTCGGAAAGACAACGATCCTCGCACGACGACGTTGGAGCGGTGTTTGGAAGTCGTGTAAAATTAGTAGTCAGGCGACGTCCTTTTGCCTGCTCAAACCGGCGACATTCCTTGATGACTGATTGCACGGTTGTGCAGTCCTTGCACATGAGTAAATTGAAAGCGTCGTCCGCTATTCCCTTGAGTATATGCCCGACTTTGTCCGCTTCCGCCATTTGGTCGTCAGCTTTCTGGCACAAAGATAGCACGTCCAGAATGTACGCCACATAAGGCTCGGTAGGGGTCTGTACACGGGAAGTCAGTGCCTTCTTCGCGGTGGTTTGACGGTCAACTGGGTTCCCGAACAGCTCGCGCAGCTTGGATTTACAGTCGTCCCAACTTGTTACCGTCTCCTCGTTAGTTCGAAACCAAGTCCTGGCCGCTCCCCTCAGAGAATTATCCACGTTCGCAAGCATGATGGTGGGATCCCACCTGTTATGAGCGCTAATGCGCTCATACGTCTTCAGCCAGTCTTCAAGGTCAACATCATCTGTGCCGCAGAACGTGCCCGGGTCACGCTGCTGGGAGATAACGATGAATGGGGATGCAGTCGCGGTAGCTCCCTCGGGCGCCATGGTTGGTCGGGGAACTTGCCGTCCGCTGCGGAGCTCCGTGCTGTGCGTGTCGTACCCCGCACCTCCACCAAAAATGTTACGGGGAACCGTAACCAAATTGTATTGTATTAACCAAAGGTATTTACAAGGGAAAGCCAGAGCAGAGTGTCCAGATTCACGCACGAACCAAGCCGAGAGCGTTCGTCGTCGACTTCCTCTTCTAGCTGCTGAGCTCTCATCAGACCCTCTCTCCAGCACAGACACTGACGCATACCCGTCGGCTCAGTACATAGCCGAACATCCCCGTCACAATATTGTCAGCGTTGTTTGCAGATCAATTATCGCGTAAGTGCATTCCGAGAACCATGTCACTGCCATACATAAGCAAAATAACGAAAGCAGCAGGGTACCTTGTGCCATCGATGGTGACGCCGGATGTGCATGTTGCACTTGGCGTTACAAAATGCCTTCCTGCTAGGCGTATGTGCGGACCGTCTGATCTTGTAACGGTCTTCCACTTAGACTGGAATGATACGCTGATTACTGAGTAGTTGGCTCCCGTGTCTATAATAGCAACTCCATCAAAGCCCTCGATTACACAACTACACATCAGACGCCGCTTCCCTGGAGTTTAGGGCGCGTCGGAACGTCGTATTTTGCCTTGTGGGTGGTGAAGGTCGGACACTATGCGTCGTCGTTTTCGCCGTTTTCACAGTGGCAGGCTTGGTCTTGTCGGGATCACGTGGTGCCATGTGGCTTTCTTTGTGCGCAGGAGTGACATCAGGTTTTCCTCATGTAGTCAGGCTGAAGCCTGTCGTGAATCACAGTTTTCAATGAATCGCGGCGTCGTTGCAGGGTTTTCGTTTTTTCCGCCGTTGTGGATCCTCACCTCCACACGTTGTTGCTTTACGTTTTCCCTGCGTGCGCGGGGTAACTTCCTGGTGAGAAGTCGGAGTTGGTACTGCGAAACTGCGAATGGTAGGCATATGGCGAGGGCGAAGGTTTCTACGGCGTCGGCCACGGCTGGTTTGAGATTGATACTCGTCGATCTCTTGTGGTCGTTCCGCAAGGAGAGAGTGAGGTGCGTTGACGAAGAAACCAAGCAGTCCGAGTCTCTTGTGTAGGCAGAAACGATAAATGTACTGGGCCACTCCGCAGTGGTGGCAAAGGGGTTTACTACCAGGGTTCGACACACGTCCGCCTTCCGATGGGTATGGTTTGAAGTACAAGAGGTCGGGTGGACGACAGTGTGTGGCGTTATGGCGGGGCCTCCTTACGACGGGTGGGAGCAGGGGGGCGCCAACGAGCAGCTTCGGCGCAGGCCATAGCTTGTGGCTCATGGATTGCTTCCGATGGCGTAAAATTTCCCTGTGCGTGTTGAACTTGTTCTGAGGTCACGTCGGTAAGGGAGGCGACTTAGCATTGTGAAGACACGGGGAAATGTTTTCCCAGTTATTCGCGAACGATGGCGCGGATTGTTTTCCGGAAGTCTTCAGTCGCGAATTTGATGCATTGATGGGGTTCGCCAAAAATGCGCTGAGTGGTCGATTGTGCTGCCTCGAACGTATCCCTAGGGTCCTCTCATTACAGAAGCCTCGGCGGCGAACTCGGCAACGAATATGGACGGGGGGGGGTGTTAGAGGGGGTGGCGAATAAGTCCAGCGAAGAGCTCTAATTCACCTCCCCGCTCCAGAAAGTGCAGCTTGGGCCGTGTCGGAGTCAGCTCACCGGGACAGCATCTTCGTCTCCTTAACAAATACTGAAACACCTTCTGTGGTTGTTTGATTCGCGTTGAAACAAAAGATCTGCTCGTTCTTTACATACGACTGTTATAAACGTTTCACAAATTCGAGTTTTAAGATGCTTCATGATGTTCGCTAGCTCTGCTGCTATTACAACCAGTAGAAAAACACTTGCCTCAGGATTTCTTCCTCATTCTATCTGATGAAACATCGGACGCGCTAGACTTTTCCAGCCGCTATTCTGTGTCTTCACTTGGGGACTGTGGGAATGATTGGGGGTCCCAGGGTTGCAGCAAAACGACTGGAGAATGGGCTTTGTGGACCATGGTGCTTATCGCGATGTCTTTCTCCTTCACTTTCTTGGGTAGTAGACGGAGTTCACTTGGGGGGTCTTGCTGTCGGCCGTGGTTACGAATGGGGCTTGCTTGACGGCTTTCAGAGGGTTCAAGGCGCATTTACTCCACACCTTCACCAGATCTCGCGAAGCGAAAGATGACGTGGTTGTCTTAAAAGAACAACAAGTTTTTTTGATCGAATTCGTGCTTCCCAAACAACTTATAAAATACCCAAGCAGCGAAGCAGCAGTAAACAATGTGGCGTGTGCCGGCGAGTGTCGGCGGATCGAATATTGCGGCATCTGCTCTTCAAACATTTATATTTCGGCGCGAATGTCCCTCCAACCGTCCAGTTATATCGAGGGCAGTGTAGATCAATGAAGAATATTCGATGCTGGAGACATTATTTCGAAACACTCTCCCTATCAATGTAGATAAAACGTGCGGCATAAAAAATCAAAATTCAACGCAGTTCACTTGGCACAGAGATAACACGGGACGGCGCACCCGGGAGGGGAAAACAAAACATAACTAGACAAACCCCATGCTTGGTTCACGGCAATAATGGTGGGTTACGTTGGAAAACATTTGTTACCATCGTTTAGTGCGCACAAAAGCGTCCTTTTACTCCAAAAGGAATATAAATATATAGCTTTTTCTGCCCTTTAGGTTGCAGTTCAATCGAGAAAACGTTGTTTTGGATGCCGGAGCCCAAACAACAACGGAACTTCACGGCAAACCAGAGGAGCACATCCTAGAATACTCCTTGCCATTACAATACCTTATTTTTGACACGTAATTCCAGAATAAACCTACAACTTTTATGAATGCCGTAGACATTCTATGTTCTCTCTTGTCACGGCATAAGCGTTTTTCCAACAAATGTAGGCTTCTTTTTAGCTGTTTATTTCTACGTGTTCACAATAAAATGCAAATAACTTGTGCAGCCCCTAACACCGTGTTTATAGTGCGAGTCAAGGTAATCTTTAAAGAGATATTAATAGATGACCAGAACCAATTACAGGCCAATCAAATTTTTGAAGCTTTTCTTAAAAATTGCAGAACGTACGTTCTACGAAAGACTGAGCTTCTCTGGAAAAGCAAGAGAAAATATTTTCTGTAAGATTGCTCTGAATTTCAGCCCAGCAGGTCACCCGAGCCGCCTTCCTTTGCAATAGGAAAACAAACGCAGTGTGTCACAATACAAATGTTTACTATTGGCATTTTATACTAGTTTCGAAACCCGTTAAAAAAATAAAGGTTATACATTTCCATTCATAAATGAAATCTTTTAAGATTTTGCAGAGTTAATAAGGTATGCATTCCTAAATGAAAACTAATTTTTAATAAGAAGCAAGAGGTACGATGTCGTGCAAAGCTTCATTCGTCGACGGCTTGTTTTTGTTTTGCATAATAAACGGTATAACTATTTATTCCACCCCGAGCAGTTGGTGTTGGTGGCTGGTGTCGCAGATGCTGTAGGTGCACCGTCCTTGCGTTTTTTTGTCGAGTATTTAAAGCCTGGGTATGCTATAGCCACATCGTATGAGAAAAACCAGATTTGCGTAAGTGTAGGTAAAGAAAAAGAAAAATTGTCGCTCTTACAACAACCTTCTCTCCACGATATAGGACTACGTATTAGCGTCGTCAGCAAATGAGAAATATTGCGGGTCGTCAAATTTTCAGGTGTTGAATTTTCGCATTTAGGCAGGGTCGAACAAGTTAATGGTTTCCACATTTATTGTCCGGCCGTTTGAAATTTTATATTGCCTGAAGCCTCTACCACCAGTACCAAACAGAGACAATTATAATTCTCTTTGGTAGATCCTTACCTTCTGGAGAGATAGAAATGATGACAGGCTATTTCCAGTTCATAAGAAAGCTTTAGAAAGCCTATGTATAATAAACACTGTCATATAACCTAATATTTTCTATTTTTGGGACGTATTGCGTTCATTTCAAAAACGTTTTTTGCAATTTTGAGCTACCGGACCTTGAAATATCAATTTGCGGAGTTACCAAAAATGTACGAGAACAGAAGTTCCAGACAATCTGTGAAAACTACAAGATTAGGGCCGTGTCCCCAAACAACTTACATCATGATGCCAATATACAATATAAAGTATTCATTACAAACCCAGACGTCTCCCTGATTAAAAAAAATTTTGCACAATAGAGCAAATATTACTTTTTATTGCTTTTTACTAAGCGGCACCAGCACTTTGTTAGTAATACTACTCATCGTGGAATCTTTTAATGTGTCGCTTGTACAACAAAAGCAACGTTGGTCAAGTACGAGGAAACGTCTGTGTATTTCGTCTATGAAATTGTTGCCATCGCTTTTGAGATTGATATGTCTCGTGGAGATTGTCGTCATTATATCTCTACTTTGCGGAACTATGAGTGAACGCTGGGCGTTGGGCTGACAGAAAACATGAAAATATCTTAGGCCTTTTCTTGTGGACATAAGGAGGCGCGATAACTATTGGATTGGATTAGAAAAACATTTTGTGCCTGCGGTTGAATTGCAAGTTAAGACATGGAGTGCCGCCCTCGCTGTCGCCACCAGGGTTAAAGGCCCCCCGCCCGTAACCGGGCTGCGAAGAGTCCTGCCAGGCCAACGCCACGATGACCCGCTTGACGGCCTCGAGTTCGAGGTCTTGGTTGTCAGATCGCTTCGCCTCTTCAAAGGCAGGCGGGAGTCTTCCTGATTTAAAATCTTCTGGAAAGTTCAGACAGTCCCCGACGATGTGCTCAAGAGTAGCGGGGGCGTTGCGACACCGTCGGGGTGTGCCTCCGGGAATATCTTGTGCATGAATGCCGGGCTCATGACCATTCATGTTTGGAGCTGCCTATATATAACTGCCTGCTAACTGCTCAGCCCTTTACAGGGCGGCTTGAGCGCTCGTCTGGCGAGGCGATAGGCATTCATCATGACGTTGAAGCTGATGATTCGGTCTCTTGTGCTAAATAAAAAGTGATCACCGCTCGACCCGGCGCGGTTTATTAGTTCGCGCGCGCTCGCGTGTGAGGTTCCGTTACAGTTTGCGTTGGTGTCGGACTCTTCCAAGCGTGTGCCGGAGACCACTTGAGTCTTGTCCTTTCCAGGTGTCCCGGTTTCTCGTTTGAAATCTTCGTAGCGTCAGCAGAGACCCTACCTCGGGCAACGTTCCTGATTGCCTGCCGCGAATCGCTGAGGACCGTGCGGCAGCCCGGGCCTTCGATGGCAGGTGCGCTGGCCACCTCTGCGGCCTCACCAGGTGTACTGCTCGTCGGCCGCTCTGATGCTCCCCCTGGCATCGATGTCAACCACGGTGAATCCTCTTCTGCTCGCATATTCGGCAGCATCCACGTAACGGGCACCCGCATCGCTAGCGTGAAGGTCCGCCAGCGCCTCGGCCCTCGCCTTGCGAATGCCTTCATTGTATTCGGGGTGCACGTTACGCGGGATAGTGTCCACGCGAAGTTTACTCTTGATCTCGTCCGGGACGGGCGTCTTCGCCCCTTGTTGTTCATGATACCGGATTCACAGCTTCTGTAGGATTTTCCTACCTGGCTTGGTCATAGAAAGCATTTCCAGCTGGGCACTTCTCTGGGCCTCGGCGATTTCATCGAGGGTGTTGTGGATGCCCAGAGTATACAACCTCTTCGTGCTGGTGGATTCAAGAACTCCGATGGCCGTCTCTTATGCCCTTGGAATGGTTACTTCGAGCTTGTTCTTTTTGTACCTCTTCCATTTGTGGAAGGCGGCAACGTTTTTGATGTGGCTGAGTGCATGAGCCTCGTCAGGTTCTCCTCGCGAAGTCCCTCCGTCTGTTCGACACTCTTCTCATTAGTCTGATGGCGCTGGCCGCCTTGCCGACGACCCGTGCCACTGTTTTCCCGTTGCCTCCGTACTCGTTATTAAGCATACCCAGAGTACGGATATCTGTGACACCTGGGTATGACGATACCGGCTCTGGTGTAGACGGAGATTTCCTCGCGGTCGCTTCTCTTTTCGGTGCGGGGGGCCGTACGGGCCGCGGAAGCGCATCTTCTACTCCAGCGTCGCAGCCGCCCTCGACCCACAGCGTGAGCTCGTCGGCATATATGGTGTGCCCGATGTGCTCCACCTCTGCGAGTCTACTGGCTACCTCGATCACGACTGGTTGAATACGAGCGGCGAGATCAGCCACCGTTGAGGGGCGCCTTGGCTGCCGTTCCCTTTGGCTTCCGTTGCGAGATCCCCCGCAACGAATTCTGCCGTTCGGCCTGTGAGAAAGCTTGTTTTCTTGTCAACCCAGTAAAAGTCTGGATTCTTTGGCATAAGGGTTTTAGACCAAGGTGGGTTTGGAACAGCTTGTTTCTTAATATGCTCTTTCGCTTCGCTTTAAAATAAACGAGAAGGCTTCTTTATTTTGTGCACAGTTTCAAGCGACTCGGCATATATTTATCGACTATGCATGGCAGGCAGTTGAAAGGAAAGAGAGCGCTCGAAAAGGCAACTCTTTTGTGCTTCTTGAAAAGTTATACAAAAGTCAGGATATTTTTGCATCTGAACAAGAACAGCTGACAGTTCGAAATCTGTTTGACGTTTATTGGTTGAACTGAAGGGCGTGTTGGTACATCATATTGCTTAAAAACAGCGTGAAAGGCAGGACTGAGCAAGTAATAAACGACACAAGCTCTGCTGAGTCCCGTTGCTCAGTCCGGTCTGCCGCTCTATTTTCAAACGATAAGACTTTTAAAGTTGAGGGCCAGTTACATTGTCAGTGCAGAAATATCTTAGGCCGATAAATCGCTGCTAGGGTTTGCGGATAATTCTCACTGTCATTGCTTTCGCATGACACCTGTGCATGAGAGCATCATTTGGCGCAACAATGGTGCTTGCGTCTCTTGTTTCGAGTTCCGTTCGTTTGGTATTCTAAATATCAAATGACATGTGTGTTAGCAGTTTCGATATCTACCGGTGGAGTTCCCTGTCGTGCTTGACTATTTCATCAGAGCACGGAGCACTAAATAATACTAATAATGGTTTATTACAACCTAATACAAAATACACATGCGGGCATGCCACAGCCACAGAAGGCGTGTGGGGAAGTGCCCGGGAGATGACAACACTCTTACATAAACGTTTGCCGCGATGAATATAATTCACATCTCGACGGAAGCAGTTATACAATGCAAACAGTACAGACTATATTTGTGTACTGCTGCTACCGAATAGACATCATCCGGTGATGTGTTTAGAAGCGAGGAGACATAAAAAATGCAAAGGTGTTCGCCATATCTACTGCGCAACCAAGGTACATTAAAGCAGAACCGCGGGTGACGTTCGCATGCAGAAACATAGGCCGAGAAAAACTGCCTATTCGAAACACAATTAGGCACAACAGTCTGCTTGAAGAGGTGCGAAAAATTGGGCATGCGGGAAAAGCCTAAAATGCCCACACTCCTATCCCACCCACTCCTATCCCACACTCCTATCCTATCCTATCCTATCCCACACTGCAACCCATAAAGACCACACTTCGGCATAGATTTGAGGAGGGCGTCAATCTTGTTTTTCCAAAACGATGATCAAAAATAAAAGCAACATAAGCCACACTGACAACCTTGCAAGCCAATGCGTGAACAATGTTTTGCGCGCATATACGGTGCAGAGGGATTTTACAGAGCACAACAGCCAGGACACTTTCCGAAGCTGTGCACAAAGTATTGCAACATGGCGGTTTCAGGGCAGGTCACAATCAAAAAGTACGTCTAAGTATTTCGAACTTGATAAAGGTACGATGGGGGAGCAGGCGCAGTCTACGCAGTTCGAGTCATGCACAAATATAAAGAAATCTCGTGGGAGCAGTTTCAGCGGGTTGTCAAAATAAAACAACTGTGTCTTTTTATGATTGACCGTTATTTTATTGCAACAGAACCAATCCATAATTTTCTCAGTGTCATGCTGTATGTGCGCGACTGCTTTTGTTTTAAATCAAGGTGTCGAGCCAGCAACAACGTATCATCTGCGTATTGAAATACGCAGCAGTGAGAAGGAAACATTGCACAAATCGTTTACGTCAGTATTAAAAAAATGGCAGCCAAAATTAAACCCTGAGGGACACCTGTAGATAATGCTGCGGATTAACTTTGACTTTATCAATAACAATAACCTGCAAACGGTTTGAGAGATAATCAGTTATGATGGACCAAAATGAACCTTTAAATCTGTAATAAAATAGTTTACGAAATAATATTTGATGATTCATAGAATCAAACGCTTTTGATACATCCAAAAATAAGGCACAAACGAATTCATTACGATCCAAAGAGTTTGCCTTTACAGTCACTGGAAGCCGTGAGGGCAATATTACTACTGCTTGCTGCTTGCGGATATGATTGGTTTCGGTTGCGGAGATCTTAGTCACTTTGCGGAGCAACTTTCGCGTACAAAAATGCTTCAATGATTCAGGTTTAATGCTTCATTTTTGAGTGATAACAATGGTTTCACTTTATAACATCAAACTTGCAAGCGTTATTGTAGGTATAAACTGAAACTATCCACCTTCTCATAGTACACACCTTTTATGTTGCCACTGCCTTTTAACCCTAACCAAAGCCAAAAAATGTGCCAACATTCCTGGTGTAAGCATATGTCAGTGCATGATAGCGGTAGCTTTGTATGTTAAAGTAGTGAACGGATGTTTACCTCCCAGTCTACTACAATCTAGCACAATTATCACCGTTTTGTGATTTACAAATGATCTCAAGAGCCTGCTCCTACGTTTCATACCTGTCAGTGACGTCCAAAACATTACTTCCGGCCACTTCGGAATTGTCAGCCAGAAAGTTCATCATGGACCTCTGTGGACCGACCCAACGGGCATTGGCACTGGCAACTACAGTGCCCCGGCGCTGCTTGTGACAGGTATGCATGCGGCTTCCGCCGAAATATGACACTGAATTCTCATGTTGTGCTATTTGTATTACCTACCCTAGTGTCACTAGATAACGCTACCGAGTATCGGCACTCTTTTCTCCTATTGTTCCGTGCCGCCAGCATGATCATTGGTCAGTTCGCATCACATGACACTTGTTTACAATGCGACGGTTCATGTGCGCTGCTATTTTGTTGCTTGTGCATTTTCAGTCGGTAAACTGTGGTAGTCTTAGCATGTCTTCCCTGCTCTGCGGCTGTGCGTGACTGACGTTGTTCTGAACACGATTCGAAGATAACGCGTGTAGAAGAATTTCAGCAGCAGGAGTGTGCACGAAGATGCCATTTTGCTGTATCTTCGGCAGTGTTGTTAACAAAGGCCCCAGTAGAAGTTAGTGGCGAGGTCGTAAAAGCGCCAATCTTGCAACACTGGTAAACACTAAAATGGCCGCCATTGCTGACTAGCGTGCCTGAGTGCCGCTACTCTTATACATTATCTAGTGACACTAACCTACCCTACACTTTAATAAATTCACGTTAGCGAATTGTAGACGGTCCTGCATGCCAAGTGCATCTATTAAATGTGATTTTACTGAAAATATATATTTTCTCGAGAGAAGCAGAGAACTTGCTCAGAGCGAGGTTACGAGAGGCGGAGAGATGATTGCAAGTCCTAAAACACCTGAACTTCACAATATCTCGGACGCTACTTTCACAGAAGATTATGAAGAGAATGGTAACAGAAAATACGTAAAAAAGGAATCTACACATTCTGAAGCAGCGAATGTCGTTTTATGTGCATCCGCGCGGGGTGTTTGTTGTGTGCGAGCAAGCAGAGTAAGATTGGTATATTTCGGCTGGATGCGATAATGAATGAGCAGAGCAAATATTGAATGGTTTGCGTAGTCGTTTCCGCTTGCATATTTGCAAGAACACGATAATATATTTGTTGTGCAGAAGAGCAACCTCGCCCTGAGGAATATTACCCAAAATGGCCATATTGATTGCTTGAATGCATGGCGCTTCAGCATCAGGGTATCGCCAAGTGGGCTATGCACTGAGGGGTGGCGGAGTGGTGTCTCCCAAAAGCACTAAAGCTGAACCATATAATCTTTCGTAGAAGCATGCACTTTACTCATTACTCAGCCAATGCTCTTGAGGGCATAACGAAAGGAACCCTCTTTATTGCAAACCACATATTTTTCAAATTTTATTTGGCACCCAGTTTCAGGAAATTGTTATATCAGGTCTTTTTATGCTGCCAAAAGCAGCCAAAAAGTTGCAGTATCAAGAATTTTGAAAGCGAAGCTTGACCATTGCAAAATGAAAAACACACATTGCCAGTTACAACTACCAGAACAACCCGTGTGGTTACTCGTATTGTATTTATATTAAATTGAGCTTCAGGTACTGTTCACCTAACTATTAACACTTTTTGTTAGAAGAACTGGTTTATAGGCCCGCGCGCAACCGCCGCAGCGAAAGCGGTTCGGAGTTCCATGCGAAAACTCCAGAAAGCATCTAAGGTGAAACGTAAAGTGAAGAATAGCGCCAGGAAACTTCAACCTGAAAAGTGGCCCTAATGCAAGAAGGGTCTATTGTGCAGGAATGCTTAAAGAAGAAGAGTTAGAAGTTTAAGAAAGTTTCTTTACTTTGGAAATATTGCTTTAGCCTATCTTGGATTGTCATCTCATATGTGCCACCTAGTTGGCTTAAACATGCAGTCGAAAATCCAACAGTCGGCCGCTGGTAAAAGTGCGTCTGGCCTTGCTTAAAGCCAACAAAGGGAACCAACTGGCGAGGACGGTAAGAAACACCACAGACTTTTGCACCTTGTTTTCTGGTTTTTTCGCACTAGTTGTCTGAAATTTCTATATCAATTATTACTATATAGATTATACAAGTAATATTATGTAGCAAAATATTTAAACCAAACATTCTGTTAAAACAGTGCCTTCATTTTTTGTGAGCCTTCCAATCCTCCAGCCAGCTTTCTTCTTGGACATGAAAGATCTTTTAACATTAACTTTCATTTATCTGGTGGTCGCATACAGGAATGTTGTATACATACGTTGCTGCAAAAAATGTTATGCTCAATGCCAGAGGATACTACTTCTATGGTAATAGAATAATGATTTCCAAAATGCTCACCTCTGCGTTACTCTCCGCATGTTATCGCGGTTTTCAAGCGGGATCCCTTCATTTCCTGACCGATTACGCTTCCAATTGCTATCAGTCTTCCAACTGCTGAAGCATAAAGATGTGGGCGGACCAGGGAAGACACATATGGAGGGTGCGTGTAGTATGTTAACTGCAGATGTGCAAATTGTGACACGCTAAGGTAGATAGAAGAAGGAATGGCGTATTAGTGTCAATCTTATGTTCTTCACGTGCTTATGAAACTTTTATTGTTTATATTTGTAGTCTTTTGTTGTTTATTTTCGACAACAATGTTTTCATTGTAGAATGTAAAATTCTGGAAGAAAATAGTAGTCCTAAGCCAAACGACGAGCACAAACGACGGAAAGATTACTTCAATCTCATTCATTCATGCTGCGAATAACACGAATTGACCGAGTCATAAAAACGACAAAAAGTGTAATTGTTTTCTCGAAGTAAAAAAAAAACAGCATCTACAACAATATTACGCTCGAGGTTTGTATGCAACGTAGCTAATTTTGGGAAGTCTCAAAACGCGTGTAAGATGATTGCCGGTTAACTCAGGATAAAATCGTGTGATGCACTGAATCTGGTTTCTGTATTTCAAAAACAATCCTCTTGTGGCTCCTCGCTGCATAAAAACCAAGTTTTTTTCGTAGAAGAAATGCCATAGTAAGAAACCCCAAAGCAGATACTTGTTTTTTGTGACCTTCAGCAAAAGGGCGGAGAAGGTATGGCGTGAAATTAATTTGGATCCTTAAAACACCAGCGCTCAAAACACGAGTGTTTGGTAAAGTGCAACAGCAAAATTTCTATAGGTGATAAATAGCCACAAAAATAATGCTAGTTTATTCTTGTTGCGTGCAACCCCGTCTCTTTTAAACAAGCTAAACGGACAGAACGCAACATACACAGAAATTCTCTAATTTCCGTTAGGAGGGCGAGGCATAAAGGTAGTGAAAGCTGTATTGGGTGTTTTGAGTGCCCCTGTAAACTTATTTTCCGGCTAACTGGAAGACAAATCTCATATAAACTGCAATAGATAGTAATGTTTCTAGCACTTTTTACCTGTACATTCTCACGGCGTGCCACCCGATTTCTTCGCCAGAAGGAAGGGGAAAGCAAGCAACCACCGTTCACATACCTTATTTTGTATTGAGCGGGAAAAAGGAAAGGCAACTATGACGTGAAACTCTGTGAACGGTCTCATTATGCAGGCAGGGCGACCACCCGATTATATGCGGAAGCAAATTTTCTATGCACTGTAGCTCTTTTAAATAAGAGTACTTTTATCTGACTTTCCTCCCCATTGACAATCTCGCCTGTTTAAAAGAAAGGCGAAAAACAAAAACAGCTAGCGCGTACATATATAACCACGGAATAAAAACGTGTATATACTGTAGATGACTTTATTATGCCGAGAACTTTTCACCTGTCTCTTCGCGAAGCACACAACGGCTAGTTTCAAAAGTGGTGAAAGGAGAAATACAACGCTTGTTGTGCTTGTGTCTGTAACCGGCTGGAAGAGAGCGAGGTAAAAACGTGGATAAAAAATTTTGAACACTCTGTATATGCATGAGGGCGATTATTGCTATAAGCGTAAAAACAAACCTTATGTATGCTTTTCGTGATTTCAGTAGTATGAGAATTCTTCACCTGTGCGTTCTCACGGTGAGCTACCCGATCTTTTGAAAATAAATTTAAAGAAGAGATAACGCCACCCTGTACAATGTCTTTATATATACAAGACGAATTCGATGCAGATATGAGGTGAAAAATCTGTTGGACGGAATGTACATGGCAGTAATGGACTGCCCAGATAACTGCAGAAGTAAACACTGTAGATGATTTTTCGAGTAAATTGAGAATTTTCTACCTATCTCTCCACGCCGTGTGCCACCCGGTGTCAATAACAGAAGTCGAAGAAATAAATTAAAGCGAATATTCCATGTCTTTGTAATCGGCGCAAAGGGAGCGATGAAAGAATGCGCTGAAAACGGTGTGAGCTCTGTAAACACTTGGTAAGGTGACTTTCGTGTAACTGCAGAACGGAACCTATCGATGCCCTAGCAAAATTTTGTAGGCTCATACATATCCACTGGTCTTCCGTCGCCTATTTTAATAACGTATCTTCAGAAGAAGAAAGTCAAAGGGAGGAAAAGGGCCCTCACCTATTTTGTCTTTATAATGGGGGAAGAAATCGAATCAGCTATATGGCGTAACAGATTGCGGAAGCCCTAGAGACGAAAGTAATGAGAATTTCCATCTAACTTCGGCAGGAAATCTACATGCATTGTAGCTGATTTCAACGTTTAAAGAACTTTCGCGGGGTCTTTCATCACGAAGCGAAACCCCATCTCTTGATTTGACGAACAAAGACAACGAGAAAACGGGGGGATCATACCATTTATTTGTGATTGGCAGCAAATAGGCATGGATGTTGTCATGGGAAAAACCTTCTCGACACTGGTTAGAAGCGTGTCAAGTGACTTCCCGGCTTAGTGTAAAGCAAAACGTTTAAAAGCGGGTACTGATTGAAAAAATTTGTCAACTTTCCAACTGTATCATCTTGTCGCACGTAATCGCGTCTCAATAGACGAAGAAATGTGACATAAGAAGGGCTGCATAGTAAGGATGTTTATGTAATTTGTAGAAAGATGGGGAGGCAGATATACAGTAAATCGTTTTGGATGCTTTGAACACGCAAGTACGTTGACTGCCCAGCTTACTGTGATTTCGAACTTTAGAAAAGCTGTAGCGGATTTTATATATTTTGAGAACTTGTCCTGGTCTCACTTCACCGCATGCAGCCCCTCTCTGTAAGAAAAGAAAGAAAAAATACGGAAACTCCGATTACACACAATATCATTGTAATAAGGGGCTATACGGTGAGACACGTATGCGGCGAAAAACCTTTTGGACGTGGTTAAACACGCGTGCAAGAGTAATGCCGGCAACGTGCGTAATACAAACCTATAATGGCTGGCGGTAATTTCATTTTTGATACATGTTCACCTGTCCTTGCTGCCCGGCTCCACCCTATTGGTGCAAACAGTTCAGACGTTCTCTACATGGGAATTCTGTGACTAACCGGATGAGTGGAGCAGCAAATTGTACATAACATCTACTTCGTTCAATTATTCGAGAACATTTGCTTGTCCAATATGTGGGCTTGTCACTGCTTCTTTTCATACTACAGGCGATAGGAAGAAAACACTGCATACGTACCCAGTATATGTAGTCGTGAAGAAGGCAAGCAGGTATGGCGTGAAAGTATTTTGGATGCTTTGAGCACGCCGGAAAGGCGACCTCCAGCTCTACTGTGAATGGAAAAATTGTATGCACTCCAGCTGACTCAATATCTTGATTACATGCCATCTCTCTTTCCTCACCGCATACAAACCCGTGTTTGTAGGAGAAGAAAGGCCAAAGTATGGAAAGGCTGCATACATACCATTGGTTTTTATAGAGGGATGCTTTTTAGGGAGACGTTTCGGAAGCCTTGAACGCCTCTTTATGTTACTTTCCTTGTAACTGGGAGAGCAGCACTTGATATGCTCTATCTGAGTTTAATTTATCAAGAAAGTTCTTCCTTCTTCTCATAGCTGGGCCCAGTTCCGTCTTCTGGCAAGAAGAATGAATAAAGCAAAAAAAAAACACCCCGCACATACAATGTCCCTGAAATTAGCGGAAGGATAGCGATGCCTAAGAGAGAAAAACTTTTTCGGATGCTCTGGAGACGCGTTTATGAGGACTACCCAGCTTAAAACAATCTTCCTTACAACCGATCCTTGCAAAATGTAAATTAGTTCAAAATCACAACTTTCAGTTGAATGGTCACTGCTACGCACAACCCTCTATCACCAGGAGTGCAAATGCGAAAAGAAACTTGGCCTGCAGCAACTGTATTTTCTAATTCGTGGAATTAGGGCGACGCAGCAATGCATTGAAAGGCTTTTGGACACTCTAAACACGAAGATAAGGTCTCTGCCAGGCTAACGGCGGAAGCAAAACGTCGAGGCACTTGACTTGGTATCAATAATTTTATAACTATCTACGTGACCCGCCTTCCCATGCTCAAACCGGCGTGTGTAGGGCAACACAGGTGAAAAAGAACTCGCGCAGATGCCTTACCTATTTACTCGGCGATAAGAATGCTACGAAGGTATTCACTTAAAATCCTTCTGGATGCTCGGAACCCGCATTTAAAGTGGCTGGCCTGATAAGAGTGTTAGAAAACTTCATAGAGTGTTTAGCTGACGTCAAAATTGACACGAGGCACTGCCAGGCGGCTAACAAACTACTGTAATCCCTGCTTATAACGAATTCAGCGAGACGGCGAAAAAGTTTGTTATATGCATTTTTCCGATACAAGCGACCACTCGAGAAAAGCAAAAAGTGTTAACCTTTATAAGCGCAACAACTGCGAGGATTCAAACACAATGTGTTCAGTGAAGCAGAATTTTTCTTCAGGAAAAAAATGACGGTAAGGTTTGGCTGTTTCAATTTCTCGCAAGGCGCTACCAACTCCTGCTTCAATTTAACCAAGCTGCCATGAGGCTGCGGTCATGGCCAACGCACAAACTTTATTTCGCTGCAGGCGTCAGCACTCCCGCGTCTTCACCATAGTCCACCGGCCCTTCATTCACCGGTTCTGCCAGTTCTTCGTCCTCATCGGGGCACCAGCAGAATTTTCAATTGCCTGCGCATCTGTCACTGGCTCGACGAAAGCAGCTGCAGAGTCGTCAAACGCAAACGTTCCGAAGTCACCTTGTACCTTTTGGACAAGGATTTTATGAAAAGCCTGGTGTAGATTGTTGCATGTCCGGTCATCGTAAGTGTGGCCATCGTCAAGGTCACTGGCAACGGTGCGGCGGTGCGGAAGTAGTCGGCGTACGCAAAGCAGTTGGCGACCTTAGAAGGATTGAGTTCGTTAAAAGTTGAGAAAATGGATCGCACTGAGCAAACTAATGTTGTGCCTCTTAGTATCGTCATACGCTGTGAGCATGCGCTGCAATAGAGCCTTGAGTTCCTGCTTCCCCGTGGTAGCAAGATACCCTGATCCAGCGGTTGCAGTAAGGAAAGCCCCTTGACGTTGTCGATATTCCCCCTGATGGGAATATTGCTAATTTAGAATAGCACTTGCCGATTCTCCGCATTCCTAAATATTTTTTTCTGGAGGTGTGCAGCCTTGAAGGTTGCGAAACACAGTTTTCCGGTGACGCGTTGTCGACGGCACTGCTTCTTCTAGGGTTCAAGTGTGGGTGTTCACACGACATCACGTCACGCCTTTGACCAAGGTTTCGGAACCAAATTCAATTTCACTTCCACAAATTTGGGTCATTAGCTTATCTTGAGATAACGCGAATCGAGCATGATCGCCTAAAGAAAACCACCCGCGAAACACTAGATTCCGTTGGCGCGATATGATGACAGCCTGACCCGCCGCGGGGACGCCGGCGATCAGCGACGCCTTTGGTCGCCACTTCGCGCTGATGGGTAAATGGGATTGCGCAATTCGAGTAATGCGGCCTGAAATGCACGCGTTTGGTTGGGACGAGATAAAAATTAAAAAAAAGCGATATTTCGAGTAAAGCGGTTTCGTTATAACAAGAGGTTACTGTACGTAAATATGGATGGATTTGCCCCAGTTTAAACGAACGGGTATTGTGTGACGAGTTCTCGTAGAAGAGGACGAGGTGTGATGATTGCGGATTCCTCAGTGTGTGGTAGCTGCGCCGAGCCCCTTGAGTTTGAAATAACGGAAACACATTTTTCAACGGGATCCTCACATCGTAACATCTTGTGCTAAGGTAGTCGGCCTTTTGACAAAGACGGAGCTTCGCAGCACTTGCCAGATTTCGTTCTTCGAGCTTCGCTCCGAACGCCAAGCGGCTACAGCAGCCAAGATAACCGCGCTTCTCAACGGTGCCGCAGCGGCTACGGCGGCTTCGAGAAGCCTCCACAACATTCTGTAGTGCCCCCGAGACACTCGCTTCTTCTATAGCAAGGGTGACGATGATGTGGAGGACTGGATATTTATGGACGAGCCTGTCAGTGGCCACAACCACTGGGGTAAGACGATCTCCCTCGCCCACCTGTCTTTCCGCATTTATGGTGTAACGCTAACATGGTTTCTGACGAACGAGGCACCGCTCACCAGCTAGGGCGTCTGCAAGAAAGAGCTGAAAGCCATGTTCGGGAATTGCTGTAGCCGACAGCTAACAGAAAAGAAATATCCTAAGTCACGTACTTTCTAGACCTACTGGCCCTTTGTCAAAAGTTGACGAATGAATGTCCGAGAGAAACAAAGTCTTACACGTTTTGGTGGGGATAGCTGACGACGCCTTCAACCTCCTGGTTTTTAAGAACTGTGACAAAGTAGACGAAATTATTGCAAAGAGTCGCTGTTTTGACCAGGCGATACGCCTCCGCTTCGTTCAACAGGTCACACGAATTCTGAAAACGGCTGCGACCTCATCATGTGCCAACAACGTCCAGCCAACACAAGCTCAGTTCCTTTCGACACAGGCGGCACCGACTTCCGAGAATGCGGCCTGAATACTACGTTGTATGCTTGAGACCATGGCTCCAGCCACTTTTCAGCCTAACCCATAACCCACCAATGTGCCTGCTGTATCTCTGATACAAGCCGTTGTACACGAAGTGCTCAGAAATCTCGGATTCCAGCCTATTTGCTTCGTCGCTCATCCAAATGATCGCCCTGTTCCTTTCTTTACAACACCTCGACGCGACAATATACCGCCGCGCTTCCGGAACCGCAATCCACATGAATGAAGAACGCCCGATGACCGGCCAATTTGCTTCAACTGTTGCCGCGCCCTCCACGTCACCCGCTCCTGGCATAACCGTTGGTTCCCATTGCACCCGACCAACTTCTCCCAGTATACCGACGATGGCAATCGACTCTTCTACGCCAGGCATGAGACGGCACCGCCCAACTTCTCCAATTCTACTGATGGTCGCTGGTCGGGTCTCTCGCTGTCGCCACAGAATCGTCAGTCCAGTTAACCCCGCCAATCTTTCTCACCAATCCAGGCTCCAAACAGGACAACTGGATGTTGCAGTGTCCAGAGGTACCGCTGAATTTTCCCGTCCTCCCAAAAATCTATAACACCACTGCCTGGCGAAGAGAACCTGTTAGACGTTAAAGTTGACGTCGTCCCTGTAAGTGCACTTATCGACGTTGGGGCGCAGGTGTCAGTTATGAGTTCGGAACTTCGCTCCCGGCTGCGGATTTCCGAAGCCAGCCATTTCTTGTGTCCTAATCGCATACGGAGGAACTGCTGTTATCGAGGGAATGTCCAGGGCGCGCTTCACGAGAGCTGTTTATCATACTTCTGTCGTGTTCACAGTTTAGGATGTTTGCACCTATGGCCTCATTCTGGGCAAATATAATAGGCTGGACCATTCTGCGTTGATTGATTGTCCTCTCGGACTCGTTACCTTGATCACCTCCTCTCGCGAACACCAACAATAAACCCTTTTATTTATTTATTTATTTGTTCACATACCCTCAGGGCCCAGGAGCATTACAGAGGCGATTGGCGATAACAAATTTTTTTTAGAATATACAGCAAGTAATAATATGAAAACAACAACTCTTTACACAAACAGTACAGACACTCCGATAGTTATATCAACAGCTCGTTACTTAAGAAATCGTGCGTTGCACAAGTTGGCGCAAACACTCATATAACCCAGCTTACACTCATACTACCCTTTCCCCATGAGTGCTGCGTAGAAGACACCAGTTTGCCACATCAAGATCTTTTCCACGTCACGCTGTGCGAATTATCCTGTGTTCCTGACGGCGATAACGTCAATTATCCACAACAGCCGGTTTAGTGGATCGAAACGTAAGGCTCCCACACACAGTAGTCACGATCATGCAAAGTCGGACTTCTTTTCATTTCATTTCATTCTATTTATTTTCCAGAACCAGCGCTGGATGGTCTTCAGGGCTATAAGCCGCAAGCTGCAGCTTGACTAGGCCCAACTACACCCAACTTCTCTAACTTTATTAAATTCCATTTTTTTTGCCGAACTTCTGCCGCAAGCCATCACTCTAGGCGTTGTATCTGCTTTAGAATAATGCCTTGTTTTTGTATTGACCGTCGATTTCAAACAAAATACTGGCCCTCACATTCCAGACGCGACTGCACCGGCCCAACCTTTTGAGAAAATGTTGGCCCAGATTTACTGCGTGCCCAAGCCGATGAACTCCGCTGCCTCCTGGCTTCATTTCGGGGCATTTTCGACATTAACAATTGATCTTTAGGGAAGTCCTCTCCAGCCACACACCGGATTAACAACGGCAGCGCGATCCGCGTTCACAACCGTTCTTACACAGTCTTTCGTGCAGATCGGCAAATTATCTAACAAGTAGATAAGATGCCAGCGAAGCACAATATTCAAAGATCTTGCAGAGCATGGGCACCTCCAGTAGTGTTGGTGAGGAATAAAGATGACACATATCGGTTTTAGCTTGTATTATCAACATCTGATCGCAGTCACAAAGACGGACATGTATCCGTTTCCAAAAATAGACGACGCCCTCTACTGCCTTCACGGCGATCACCAGTTTCGGTATATTGGCAAATCAAATCACCGTTGATGAAATGTACCGTATACACCGCCTTCATATCACCCGATGATCTGTAGCAGTTTATATTGATGCCATTCATCCATTACAATGCTCCTGCTACATTCTTGCGCATGATGGGCTCGTCGCTCCAGGTACTCAATTGGTCCACCTGTCTATGTTACCTGGATAACGTTATTGTATTTTCACCCGCATTTACTACGCATGTTGAACACATTTCGGAATTATAACACTTTTCAGGCGTGCCGGTCTCCAGCTGAATTCCTCCAAATGCCATTTCGAACGTCAGCAAATCACGTTCATCGGACACAACATCGACGCGAAGGGGATTCTTCCTGACCCTGGTAAATTTCCGGCAGTTCAGAGCTTTCCAGAACCAGGGTCGACGAAAGACGTTCGAAGCTTTCTTGGACATTGTTGTTGCTTTCCGCGCTTGATCAAAAAATTTGCAAGACATTTTCAGACCCGTTATAAACCTGCTGAAGGAAAACGTTCCGCTTTCCTAGGGCTCCGAGCAAACCGCCGCTTTTACCAACCTCATGTCCGTACTCACCAACTCTCTGCTCCTGGCTAAGTTTGACTCTTATGCGCTCACAAAAATTACCCAAAGATGCGAGTTGGTACGGTATTGGGGCTTTCTTGGCGCAACGACAGGATGGACTTGAGCGTGTTATTGCCTAATCCGGCTGCCTTCTTTCGTCCCCGAGCGCAACTACTCCATTACGGAAAGAGAATGCATCGCCCTCGTAGGGTCTGTCACCAAGTTTCGCCCTTATCTGCATGGCCACCCATTCACATTTGTAACCGACCACCACGCGCTCTGTTCTGGCTGTCTTCGCTAAAAGATCAGGAAAGGAGCGGAGGTCGATGGGCATGGCACCTACAAGATTATGCATTTGACGTAAAACACACATCTGGACGTTTGCACCAAGATGCTGATTGCTTGTCTCGTGTTCCGCTCGACCCACCTTACGCTGATGACGTAGACGATGAAATCTTTCCGTGTGTATATCTAGACTCCTACACATTCTGGAAGAACAGCGTCGTTACCGGTAATTACAATCAATCATTGACAGGGTCAACTCTGAAACAAGGTGATTGTTGTTTCGACAAATTACGCCACACGCTACGCCATCAGGCGGGCTTTGCGGACTAGCTGTGCTACTGATGTCGAACATTTCCTTGTTCAGGATGTCATTCTCCAGCATGCGGCTACACGTCCGTTGCTCACCGACTGTGGCCGTTGCTTTCGCTCTAAAGTCGTTGATGACATCATCCAATCCTGTTCTTCTAAACATAAGATAACTACAGCGTACCCTCATGAGACAAACGGACTTACAAACGTTTAATCGAACCCTTACTGATATGGTGCCCAACGATGTTTTCGTGCATCACCGCGACGAAGACGCCTTGCTGCCTTAAGTGACGTTTCCCTATAATTGGTTCCGGCATGCTACTGCTGGGTATTCGCCTTTCTCCCTCCTTCATGACCGTGAGCACACCATACCACTGGACACCCTCATTTCTAATGCGGCAACCCAACCCTCAGTTCGATCGCAGTACGCCAGGTACAACATTGCTCGCGCTGGCCATGCTAGGCAGATTGCCTGGAACCAGCTTTGCTTCTCCCAAGCTGATCAAGAAAGGATTTATGACCGAACACATCAGCGGGCGCACTTCGCTTTGCGATGCTTTGTCCTCCTCAAGAGAGATAGCGCAATGTCGTGCTATCTGAAAAGCTTCTGCCTCGTTATAGCGGTCAATTTCGCGTCTCGCATCAATTTACCAACTTAACGTGCGAGATCTTTCGGTGGCGTCACCACCGTCGAATCACGCTACTCCTACAGACATTGTACGTAAACGACTCAAGCCATTATTTCTGCCGGACGCTGTAACCCAATAGCGTATCGACGGCGCTCGTTCCATCGGGGAATGACACGAGGCACCGACAGGTGACTAAGAAACTATGTAGTTATTGGGGGATTCGCAACACTTTAAACGAAAGGGGATTAATTCCACGTCCATTCACTCTTTATTTTAATGGACCAGAATAATTCGTGAGCTACAGGGACAACTTTAATAAACGGGCTTATGAACTGAAACCCTTCCCGTTCTACCGAGACATATGATCAAGGCTGAAACGTCTGGCAAAGACTCTGCCCCTCTGCAGTTCAACAGCTGTGCGTGTACGTTTTACGCAAATATGATAGGCGGTTTCGATACATGTACAGATTGTCCCACGAGTTGCCGTAGAAGAAGAGGGCGAGCTTTGTAGGTTGCGCATTCCACAGAGGGGCAACGGGTTTAGGCTTCTGCCACAAAATGCTGGTCGCGCCCTTCACGCTTTTATTTCAGAATAAGGTCGCCTACCCTGGTAAAACACATCTCGTACTTTCTTTTCTCCTACGTGTGGTATCGGTTTCTGCTTCAATACGTTATAGGTTTTTCTTGTGATATCAAAATTGTTAACATCACTTCCTTGACATTCTCTACTGCTCTATTTCACCCTTAGTTTGAATTCTTAACCAGTTTCGAAAATCTGGCTTTGCCAATACCTCAGAGTGGGCACACTTCATTGATTCTTGGTAACAACGAACCAACCAGTGTGTGCTAGCTCACCCAGCCTCTTGCCTTTTTATGCCGTAAGTACATTTTTTATTGCATCCCCGTCTCATTACAATGTTTCGAAATCTTTTCACCTATCTAGCCTCCTCGGGTGCAAACGTGTTTGTGTTTTGGAAGAAAAGAGAAATGAAGAAAACGGCGCAATTTTAGCGATGCAAGGAAGCTCATATTACTTGTGTAGAATGAACGCCTCTCTATCCTTGTCAGCACAACTTTATACACCGTAGCTTTTTTTGACATTTAAAAAATTCACCTGTTCAATCTTAATGGGTGAAATTCCGTTTTTCACCGAGAAGAGAGGCAAGAAAAAAACACGTGCACACAGGCTGTCCTTTTGGTTATCTGGAGCTAGGGCGATGGACGTATGCGGTAAAAAACAGCGTGGACGTTTTGAAGACTCGAGTAAGGTGACTGCCCGAGTAAGTCAATTCACACAACTTTTGTTTCGCGCACCTAGTTTCAATATTTCAAAAACATAACTCGTGTTTTCTCACTGCCTGCAGAACCATTCTGTTAGAGCAAGAAAATGGAAAAGAAATTGTTCCGTTCATACAATTTCTTTTTTATAGGCCACAGCAACGCAATACATGCTTGCGTAAAGATATTTTGATGCTTTGAACATGCGTGTAAGGTGAACGCCGGTCCGGGCGGAAGCAATACCTGATATTGGCTCCTGCTGATTTCAGTTTTTTGGCGAGCAATCCACTTTTTTTTTGCCTAGCGCAACCCTCCCTGTTTAGAAGTAAGCCAAAAGGACGAAAATTTCGCACCTATACAATTTCCTTGTAATCGGTGGGAAGAAGGCAAGGGAGCCTGCTGGTTAAAAAAATTTTTAGCACCGAAGACCCGAAAAATGTTACTGCCCGGCTAAGTGCGAAAAAAAACGTACATAGGTTGTGTGGTATTTCAGTATTTTGAGACCTTTCAACGTGTCTCTCCCCCGCGTATGACCCCATCTCGTAAAAGAAAGGCATAAGAACTAAAACGTCGCGAACATAGCATGTATTTAAGGGGCAGGTAGAAGAAGAAGCAGGTATGCAGCAAAAATAATTTTGCTTGATCGGAACACGCCGGCAAGCTCATAGCCTTCCAAAATAAGGCATTACACGTATACACATTGAATATGTTTTGAATAATTATTGAAATTTTTAAATTGCCTATCCTCACATTGCCAACACCATCTCTTTAGTAGATGAAAGGCGAAAGGACAGAAACGACGCCATAATACTATGTGTATTGTGGCAGAAGAAAACGAGGCATATATACAAAAAAAGGACTTGCATGCAGAGAAATTGCCTGTAGGGCGAAATGCAAGACCCACTGTACATCCAGAATTTATAAATTCTTGCTCGTTTCAATATAAAAAAAGCTTTTTACCAGTTTCTCTTCGCCACTTTAAATTCAGTTTCTTTGCGAGATGAAATTGGGAAGGAAAAAATGCCACCCGGATACAATGTTTCGGTGATCGGGATTACGAAGTCAAGGACGGATGTGGTGAAAAAAGTTTGTATGCAATAGGCATCCCTGTGTGTCACTGTCCAGCTAACTGCGGAGGAGAAACCGGTATACACCGCAGCTGATATAAATATATTTGGATTTTTTGCCTTTGCCCTATCACTGCGGAAAAACCCAAATTCTTACGTGAAGAAATCCCGATGAAAAAATATTGCACGCCCATATCATGTCTTTGTATTGCCGGGATGAAATAGAGGTAATATGCTAAGAAAAATATTTTCGACTATTCGTATTCGTGTGTAGGGTGACTGCCTGGCAAGCGAACTGTGGCAGCAATATTTAATAATCTGTAGCTAAAGTTAATATATAAGGGCTTTCCTCTTGCCTCTCTTCGCGATGTGGCACCCTGTTCTTACAAGAGAAAAGTCACAAAAACCAAAACATCGCGCACATGCCATGTCTATATAATAAGTGGGAAGAAAAAAAGGCAGGTTTGCGGTGAAGCACCCATCGGAACCTATGACCACCGGTGTAAGGTGAATGCCAGCAAAGTACGTAAGCGCAACTTTTTCAAGCTGTGGCTGATTTTTCTATTTTGAAAAGTTCCCCTTCTCCCTACCTTGTTGGTACAACAACATTATTACAAGCATTTCGGACTTCATGAACAAGTCAGTAGGGTAAGCTTGAGGCTATGTGCTACAGCACAACATATATAGGATGTTATTGGTTTCAATATTTTCGGAAATTTCTCCTATATCACATTGCTTTTTGCCAACCCTTTCTTCTAACAAAAGCCAAATAAAAGAAAGGGCCGCGTAAATAGGATGTATATGCTCTCCTCCTAAAGAAGGCATGGCAGGTAAGACGTAAAAACATTTTAGAGGTTTTCAACATGAACGGAAGATGACTGCCGAGATATATTGAAAGCCAGTTATAATATAGGCTCTTCCCAATTAGGGCATATTCAAAACTTCATTACAGTCTCTCCATACTCCTTGCCACCCGGTATCTTTATACCAAATTCGCAAAGAACATGCCACGCAGGTACCATGATTTTGTAATCGGCAGGAAGCAGGCGAAGGAGGTATTAAGTGTAAATTTATTTAGAATCTCTGATAACGCATGCAGTGCGACTCCTAAGCTAACTGTGCAATCAACACCTTTGTAGGCTGCACAGAATTTCAATAAATCGATCATTTTCAACTTGTCTTTCCTCGCAGAGTGTAACAGCACTCTTAACGACAAGTAAGCAAAAATGTAGAAAGTGCCGCTCACATACAAAGGCTTCGTAGTTAGCCAGAAGAAGGTTTGGGCGGATGCGGTGAAAATTTTTGTGGCCGCTCTGAACATGTTGTTAAGGTGACTGCCCGTAAGACTGCATAAGGATCACTTAAATGCAGTGTAGGGGATTTTAATATTTGAGGAAACATTCCACGTGTTTTTTTCCCGCCACCTGAAACGCCATGTTTAAGAAGGAGAAGAATCGAAGAAAAAAACTTCCGCATATATCATAATTTTGTAATCGGTAGGAAAAACAACGGCCATTGAATGACCGCCTACAATCATATACGCTCGATTGGACCAGAAGACCACAAACCCCGCCACCGCAGAACGTTCCGCTACCACCGATGCCACTTCAAGTTCCACTTTCTCTCACTCAGCATATTGACGACATAGTATTTTCATTTGCAAATTACCAACACACCTTCTGTTCGTCGTGCAAAAACGTGCTGCAGCCGACTTCGCTGCTCATCCTTCACAGTGTGGAAGCACACTCAAGGCTTCGTTCCTCTCTGAAAAATTATATGGTCTCTAATTATTCAGCGTCATGGGAACTGCGCCAAGCTCACACAACACCAGTGTATATTCATTGTACCTAAACATTACAAAAATGAATGGGATAGTTTGAGGTCTTGCGGAGTACGTTACCTGCATTTCTTGTGTATTTTATTGTTTTTATAACTAATACTAAGTATCCTTACAATTTTATGTTTCCTCTTTAAATGTCATCCCAATAAACCCGTCCATCACTCATTTTCTGAAATTGTTCAGATACACTTTCTTTCTTATAAACATATGTTATGTTTCATCTTTACGCGTTATTCAGGTAAACTCACCTTCACTCATTTTCCGGAATTGGCCACATACACTTTGTTTCTAACAAACATTCTGCGTAGATACCTGCATAGACTTTATTGAGACACAGAATGAAACACCATTGTGGAATCAGAGAAAGTGTAGTGTATTATATATTTAACTGCGAAAAAGAACATAAAGCATCAGCATTAATGTTAAAATATGATTAGGGGGCTGTTAAATTCTAATTACATACAATTAGTACTTTTTTTCATTGTTTCTTACATAAGACATTGTGAAGGGCTGCTCTCCTGGAAGCATTGACCTTTACGCACTTTACCTGTTACCTGATGTGTACTTGTTTCAGTTTATAGTAAGTTGGATCTGTTCAAAATGATACCCTGTCCTTGGTTTATTTGCATTGAAATAACGTAAAATCAAAATACCCTAAGCACCTAGCACTGTAAACCTTTGCCATTGAAACACCAAGCGAAACGTTGAACTCGCGAGCATACAGATAGCGTAGTAAAACACGTAGCGTTTTCGTACCTATTTCCGTATGCTTTCAAAATACAATTCAAATAAAATTCAGCTTGCATCATAAACATGGTTGGTTCTTGAATCGTGGCTGACACATGGCAATCATTATATGTACCACTATTCCTTAGTTTTACACGCCATAAACTAAACTTTGTGAAACAGGATTTTTTTCGTAATGGGAACGAAAATCTTAATTGCAAATAATATGCACAAATAGGCAATCCGCGAAAAGGTTGTTGAACACTTCTGCAATGCAACTGTTAACTTCGGATAGCCCATTACTCCTTTTAACGTTTATTGGCCAAGTAGGCCGGAGCAGCGCAATTGTGTGAACCTTATATATTTAATGCAGAAACGGCAGGAGACGAACGGTTTACTTCAAACAGCAAATAAAAACGCAAAAAGGACATACGAGATATATTTTAAAACATCTCAAATTTCAAAGAATGATTCTTCCTTTTCACTAGAGCATTGTTTTGCATTGTAAATTTGATTAAAGCCATTCTTAAAAATACTAGCCAGAAATTGGATTTTTCTAGTCCTGACTTCTAATTTATTATCGCCATACTAAAACAACCATAAATAAAAGCACTTATAACCGGAGAGGAATTTGTTTATTTAAATAAAGCACATATTTTTATGCATGCCTACTATAAAATTTGATAGCCGTTCCGGTTATACCAACATACCAATTCATGTGCGTAAGTGTTTCTTGCTCCAAAATACCATTCCTATTATTAGTGTGATAAGAACAATTTGTTTCTATAAAGTACAAAGTGCTTCTGTTGGTTCGATAGCAAATCGAACTTTTTTTTGTGAAAGATTGTTAACGCTTTTTACTCCTAAGGCTACAAACAAGTCGATATTCCTTCAAGAATTTCCGCATTGGGTTTCTAGTGGACAACTTATTTTAGAGCGAGCGAATTGTTGACCGCTTAGGAGGGCCAACATATTATTCAAATGACGTTTGTTCGCACCAAACATAAAAAAAGCCCTAAGCGCCCATACGCCGCAGTCGAAAACCCTTACAAATATCATTTGAACCAACGTTTAACTGCTTGACCATAAACTACAGTTTTCGGTCGTTACTTACTCCCCACAGATCTTGCTTGGGCTGCACAGTGTGTAAGAAGCCGTACCAATTGTTACAGTAAATATTCGGACTTAATCTGTCCAAATTGTTTTTACGTGCTGTAGGCGCACAGAAGCAATCTGCGCGCACACAGCGAAGGGGGCGCCGCTGTAGGTAATTCTGCCTATCGAGGGTGGCTCAGGCAACAGCCTCGTCAAAACATTACAGCACAGAACATTGCGAAAGAACCAAGGGGCTTTACTGAAGCAGTGGAAAAGAAATATAGCTGGCACAGAAGATACAATCAACGACGCATATCACCAAACCAATACAATGTCCGGAGGCTTACGGGAGGAGAGGATGGAGGCTGGCGGCTTGCTGCCGTGCGGGCTCCTGGAATGTGGTTGGCGGCGGTGTCTTGTCTCTTCCGGCTCGCGGCACTAACGGCCGGTGACTTCCCGTCTCACTCGCGCCCCTCACATTTATATCCCGAGCACGGGCGAGGGAGTATCGTTGATAACAGTCCCGTCGCTGTGCGCGTGCACATTGCTTCTGTGCGCCCACAGTGCCTAGATTTGGCTTGTTTATTTAAGGGGTAAAAAGGTGGTAACAAATCTGGACACTACCTTCATTGAAAAAACTCCAAAAACACGTTTCAGTAACGTGCAGCTGACCATAAAGCCCTGTTTTGAGAACTTCTTGAGATATAGCTGCTGAATATGTTACAGTACTCCTGTGGCATTGATATTAGTTTGGTGTCTTCAACTTGCCCAAGTAACCGTATTCTGCACATTGCACTTTTATTGCAAATGGATCTGGCGAGTGAGCCGTTGGAGTGAATGCTTGTCAATTGGCTGTCACCGATGGCGCATCGGCAGAAGTTTAATATTTGCTGCAGAGAAGGACATCACATTTAGACAAAACTTGTCCTTTTTACTGAGACAATGAAGTCATTTCACATCAAGTTTACTTTAGGCGTCATTTCACACACTAGCATGACAGACGGCGTTGCTTCATTGAGGCTGTCTGGTGTATTGTCGAATAAAAGATCACACCTTTTAGTTACTGTTTCTTCTCTGGAATCTCGGCGAAACGTGAAGTACGTTCTAACCTAATATCTTTGCGTTATTCAGCTCACAGTGACCAAATTACCCTTAAAAAAGTATATTTCTTTTGAATCATTGCAATGCCCGATAGCGAAGCTTTTGTGCCTCTGAACGCCTTTTCCTAATTTCAACCAACGATCGTGCCCACTTGCGCCTATCTGTTCAACAAGCCGGTCGAAACAAATTTTGACTTCCCTACACGCAGTTTTGGATCCGTCTCCATAGTTTCTTGGGCTGCAAGCAACCCAACATGCGTAAACTTGCTACTTCCCCAACGCTACTTCACAAGAACAGTTGCGTCAATGGATGCAGCGTGTTTTTTTCGACATGCCGAGAATATTATCAAAGCGTCTACAACGCGCTGAAACGTGTTGTTATTCCTCACTCAAAGAAAGCCCTTGTTATCACTTGTAGTGATGGTAAAAGGAAAATAGTCCGGTGAACTCTGCAAAGTTGGTTAACCAATAATACTGTAACATGTGGCCGTGTATTACTCACTATGGTTCTTCAAAGCCGGTTGTTGTGCCCGCGCTGCATCACGGGAACAGCATACACGCGCTCTGAGAAGTTCCTGACCACAAATTCTGTTCTGGAAAGCGGCTTGTACCTCTAGAGTAAGTAGGAATTGCGGCCTTCATAATTAAAGCAACCTGCGGAATGCATTTTTCTTCCAATCTTCCCGCTAAGCCTGCAGTACCGCAGCGATTGCGTGACCATTATCGCTTCAATCGTGCTGCACGCATTGCTGCACTCTCCACGCTCTGCAGCGATAAAAACTAATTCCGCGGCCTACCCCTTACTTTCACTATAAAAAACTATATTTTTGCTCATGTGCATGCGCTGTCGCCAGGGAAGCTTTGGTTGCGTACGGGATTCTTGATTTGAATTGTTCCTATGTATAAAAAGCGTCCTTTACACAATGAATTTTAAAATATCATTTAGAGTAACAGCGCCCTAACCAGTTCCCCCGGAGGGGCGTCTATCGTGTCTATCAAGCTGTTGACGCCCTCCTTTCTTCTTCTTAATTTGCACCTAATGCAGTTGTAGGCACAGATGGATGTCTTACCTGCCCAAAAATTGCTTCCAAAATCATGTCATGCCATTGCCTGCATGCCATTCACAGCTGTGCCATTTGCGATAGGCAAACCGGCTGTCGTATTAAAACAATCCTAAACAACATGCACGAGACTAATGGTGTGAAAATGTCTTAGCTACTTCCATAGCGTCCCTAGGTTTTCACTTTATATCAAGGTTGTTTTCTGTACAAACAGAAAGGCCTCCCAGACACCGAGCACAAGCTCCATCGAAATAAAGTAAGGGAGGCCACGTAACATTATTATTGCAGCCATTTGGTTTCAAAAGCTACTTTAAATTCAAGACTGCAGTTGCTAAATTAGCTTTCCCTAATTCAATAAATACCAGTATTATTTTCATCGGGCTTGGCACCTCTTATGGCGCTTGGCCAAGACCTTCGCTTATATTATCACCCCACTAAATGAAGTAAACCGCAAAAAATAATAGTTTCTAATGGTCTTCAGACTGTAGTAATGCACTGCTATCTTTGGGCTCGGTGTTTGCTACTATGAAGTAATGATATTGAATAATTTCTTTAGTGAAAGTGTATAGAGAAACCTGTGGATAAATGTTCCTGCAAACAGCAGCTAACATGGGCTTGTACCTCCTGCAACAACGAACACGGGAAGTGCTTTTATAATTAGCAGGAAAATGTTTTGGTCCCATGACCTAACTGAACATTCTTTCTAAAAGCATAAAAATAAATTTGAATACAGTAGAAGTAAAGTATATTAGAGAGTATATATATTTAAAAACAACAGCACAGCAAAATTGTTAATAAGTAAAAAATGTACAACTGCTGGTAGGTTATGGGAAACTTTTTTGAAATGAATAATTCTTAGAGTTACGGCCCACGAAAATTTTAAGGGGCGAGTTTTATAACAAGCCTAACTTTTGCTAAAGGAGGACACGTATTTAAGAAACTCTTGTTAGTTTTCACTTCTGGTTGATGTCAATAACCTTTGGACATAACATAGCATACAAATGTAATATATATATGAAAAAATATCATCATATTTGGACCAGCTGTAGGTGTTTGGTAAATTCGATGTGTAATTAACTTGTGTAATTAAGCTATAAAGTTACGGCTCCAAAAAAATTTAAGAAAAGAGATGCGACAGAAAAAATAACAAACAAAATAAACTTTGTTTCAAATGTAAAAAAGCTCAACATTGTGAGATCATTCGATGACGTGCAAGCATTTCAATGATATTCCATTGATATTTTCGTCCAAAAAACATTTTTTGTTAAGAAATACACCTAGTAATTATTACTAAAACAATTTTGTTTCTTGTCAGACGATGGCTTGAATGCTACGTATAAGGTGTTTTATGAGGGTTTGAAAATATTTGGCGTGATTTTGTTTTGAGTAAGTTGTGCTGCCGAGCTCAAGCTCGTGGGTTCCGTTCCCGGCCACGGCATTCGCTTATCTGAAGCAGGCGAAAAAAAATAACGCCCATGTGTCGTGGTTTCAATGTATGTTAAAGAACCCCGAGGGGTTCAAAATTATTGTGGAACCCTCCACTACGCCTCGCCTCATCGCTTGTGTCGGCACTGAGGCACACCATATTAGAGGTCTCGGTTTGAATTCTCCTAATTAATGAATTTGTTTTCATACGTTTTGAGATTGATAGCAGGCCACGCTTAGACGCTTTTTAGCAGTCTATTTCCGCAAGTCTCCATAGAAATACTGGCTGACCCAAATATCTCGCGTCATGAGCTTGTAACACGTATAACTGTTGGTGTTTTATTTGCTGTAAGAAAATAGGTCCAGGAATGCGGTCTCGTTGAAGTATTTGAGGTAATGTTTTATTTTGAACGCACAATCCTTCTTTGCACGAATTAAAAATGCTGGTCATGGCACACTTTTCAAATCAGAAGAAAGTTCCAACGAATCATATACTTTTCTAGTTTAGTGACTAGTTCCATCGAATGGAGACAATAAAAGTGTAAAAAAATTGTAGATCAGCAAATATACCATTGCCCCAATGGAGGTGCGTTCTCAAACCAGTGGTGTCTGCAATGATGCCTATCTTATCGCACGACAAAACCTTCCGGCGATGATATTATTATCGCATGTTCTTTTTGAACAATCACTAACACTGCGTCCACTTGCGCGACGACTGGAAAGATTTCTCTATCGTAGGTGCGTTTGAAAGTTTGGCGATCAGTTATCCTACGCGTTGATCTGTTGTCGTCCCCGATAGATAATACACGACGTTTCAGTCGTTGGGAGTTACGTTCCTGATAATTTCGCGAATCGCTTATTGATCAATCCACAGAAAGAGTTCGATATTGGCTGAAATGTTTGCATATATTCCTACGTTACCCGACTGATACACCTTGAGCGGCGCAACGGCTTCTTTTTTTGGTCTCCCGCCACTGAGGCACATAGCTAGCCCATAGAGATTTTATTTATGAATGGAAATTTTACTGTTCATTCTATTAAATCGCTGCCAACCTAAATAAACCCGTTACACAACTGCTGATTTACCTTCTAGATATAACCTTCTTTGTAATGGTATCTGAGTCGTTCAAGGTTGTATGCGGCTGCTTCTGGGTAGACGCTGTTTACAAAACTTTGTTTGGTTCTTGCCTGCCCATACGGATTCTAAACCCAGAGAAGGAGGTTTACACGTTCTTCATATTTTTGACTATTTCTTTGACCGCAGCAACCTAATCCTTGTAAAATTTCCACAGCCGCCCACCTTAACGACATCGGTACAGTCATGAAAAAATGAATTGAGAATACAAAAATTTGTAAACAACACATAAAATCAAAAAATACGGATTCTGGAGACAACAATATGGCTCACCAATGGTATGAATAAAAATACAATTTTCAGTATTTATAACTGTAATAAACACACCCGACAATTTGACTTGCACTGTAGAAAATTGCACTTATTGTGTTCTCAGGTTCTCGTTTTTGTGCAAAGGCTTAGTAGGTATACGACTGCATATACATTACGTCACTTTTACTAGTTTACAGTGCATGTTTGTCAAACCTTGAGGTAATATCGAAGACATCAACGACGTGCTAAAACGTGGCGTTATTCCTCATGGACAAAAATCCTGGTCGTCTCCAATACTCATGGTAATAAATGCGGCTGTGATATCCGTACAAATAGTTAACGGATGAAGCTGCAATATGTCTGGCGCTTACCCGCGCATTACTCACTCCCTGTGGTCCTTCAAAGCCTGCTCTTGTGCCCGCGCTGCAGAATCGGCACGGGGTACATGCACTTCAGTTGCAGCTTGTTCACAATCACTCTCCGGTGGCTCACTCGAAAGTGCTACAGGACGCCTAGTAATCCTCTGTTATTGGGGCTAAATCAGTTTGGACGTGCTATCGTAACCACGCGCATTGTGCTCTGCCAGGACTTTTGACCTTTAATCCTCAATTGCCCCCTGCTAAATGTTACCCCCTTCTCAAACGATTTGCACCGTCTAAAAATTTTCTCGGCACATCATTCACTCACGCGGGATGGCAGGCGCCGCCAGAAGCAGTACCCTGACAAGTGCCACTGGCCACCTTCTTTCATAACTGCGATCTACCTTAGCTACGAACACTATTTGCCAATTTACTGTCCAAAACTTTTACATATATATCGTCGCTACCAGTTATCTGGTGTAGTGGCACTTCTGAAAAAAATTAAAAACGTTGCTGAAATGTACGAAGCAATAGAGGTTGGAGCAGTGTTGTAGGTTCTTCCAGGTTAACAAATTTATGGCCGTTATTCATGTCGGCAGGCCTCCCCGGTGTGACATTGAAATACTGGTCATCAGAGAAAGTATATGGATTATTATACCTTTATAACACAAACCTCATTCGGTGCAGTTCTTGAACCTCCCTGCTAAAATTTACGTATTGTCCTAATTGAAGAAATCGACGCAACATTAACCAAGTGTTCGTTCAAATAAAAGCAAATTCACACCAGTCAGCGCAATTCAAACATTCTCGCAAGGGGATACGGCAACCCACGGCCTTAAAATACCTCGTTTCTGGGTGTCTTTGTTTCGGTCCTCAGACAGCGAGCATGTTTTTGCCGATGTTCTCTCTATCTTACACACATTTCGAAAACACGTGTTTCAAGAGGTTTAACGGACGTACCACCGTTTCTTCATTGCTATCCTCAGCGTTCTCAACTGCCAACACTTGTTTCTCTTGGAATTCATCGATCCCCTCATTCCGCATTTGGTTTCGCTACAAGCACATCGAGGGCCAAAGTTCTGACAGTCTTACGGCTATAGGTAGCTTAAGAGAATTCAAAGCTGGTCCACCGCTTGTTACATGTCGCACACACCCACGTAACGACGCAGCGTTAAAAAGAAGGTCCCCTTCACGTCATGTAGTGTAGTGGCACTGGTGATCACCACCAAGCGCTCGAAAAAATTCAACAAAATATCTATGAAAGCAATGAGAGCACAGCATCGCTGGTAGCGTAGTTGGTGCACTCCAGACCGGTATTCCGAAGGTGGCGTTTTTTTTCCCGCCAGGCGAAAATATTTTTCTTCACTTTCCATATTTCAAATTTCTGAAAAGATTTTTTTTTTCATTTCAACAGTACAGGTACAACCACATGCCATAGCCCAAGTAAGCTGAACGAGGTGGCCGCTGCACTGTCAATGAAATCGTAACTTCTTGCGGTCCCTGCCAGGCGTGGGTTGAATGCTAGTTTCTCATGAAAACATGGATAAAGCACATCGCGACAATCGTAAACTGGCTGCGATGATAGGCACTTTCAACACCTAATCAGTAGCTGAAACGTACGCTATTCACCATTGAATACTACATCGCCGCGTGTGGTCCAAAAACTTCAACCAAGAACATCACTGCATCCTAATTCCTGCAGGGGTAAATGAGACCTCGGTATGGTTCCCGAAGTTCCAAAGTTACGCTAGCAATCGCTCGAATTCCCACTCACAACACGATATGCCAAACATTACAACAAATGGTTGTTCCATGAAACGCGCAAAAATATTACAATCGTGCCTTTTTTGCCTTCTAATCCTCGTCGACATTCTCTCAGACATTGGCGTTCTACCTCCACATGTTTCAATGTTTGGCGCAGTCACTATAAAGCAGCTCACACTGAACTTTATGATGCCGCTATTAGCCGGCTAAGTCAAATGCACCCAATCGCCACTGCAACTCTCTTGGAAGCAGCGGTTATTCGTGTGGTTTGGGGTGCTGTGAGAGCTAGCGATACTTTCCGTTCTCGGCGCATTTTTGGCGCCAGTATTATCGACCTTCGCCGTCTGTCGTACGAGCTCAGCTGAGTTTGTAGATGTTGTCACGTAAGAAAGGTCAATACTGAAATCCTTAGGAAAGAAATGTTTACAGGAGTGAACTTGTGCTCCACTGAGAACTCAAAGAATACACAAGCTGCGACGGAGCAGGCAACAGTGGGACACGCACAAGGGAGGTTCTGCGAATCGAATGCCACGGACTTTGACCTGCACAGTATTGTATATTACTCTATGCTTCCCAAGACTGTAGAAAACCATTCATAACGAATAGCACCATTGTAACAAAGGGACGCCAGGGCTTCTATTCTTTATAATAGTAAGGGAGCTGGTCCGAAATACCAAAGACACAAAGAAAAACTTGCAATTCGGCCTAGGCATCGATAAAACAGTCAGGCGCGGCCAGATGCTGCCAACCAAACACATAAATAAACAAAAAGCAAGGCATGGTTAGCCTTTCCGCCCTCTCCTTTGAGTTTATCAACTTAATCCTCAACTAAAACGGTAGTGCATAGCAAAAAATACCGTCATCTGGCCGACAAAGACTGTGTCTACGCAAACGTGGTCTACGCAAAGTGGCATTTGGAATTTGTCTACGCAAACGTGGTACACAAATTTGCGTCAAAATCGTCGTGCGGGACAATTTCGCTGATACAATGGGAAAGCTTATTTGTATTTGGCAGTGTGTAAAAAAGACAAAGGCAGCTGTTGGTCACTGATTCCGAATATTCGTATCTGCATCTTGGTGCCAGAGGTCCTAGTGTCAACCGAGTACGATTAGCAGGTCTGTTGTATGAACTTGAGTGATCAATCCTTCCTCCGGCGTACGCTATAAGTGTTCTTGGACGCTAGCGTTGAGGTATTCGTGTTTAACGCGCTTCAGCATGGTGTTGCCAATTAAAATCGAAGCTTTTCCTTGGATTGAATGGTGTTATCTCCGTACTTGCCTGGATAGCTGTGTCGTACGCCAATATAACATGAGGGAGAGCTTCGTCCCCTCATCAAGTGTTCAACATCGACGTGAATAAACAGCATATTCGTGATCGTCTTGTTAGGTATTCGGTTGGTCTGGTAGTTTGGTGGGGAACTCAGTCCTTTTTCGGGGATCTGTGCTTCCGTTGACTAAGACTTCTTGCATGAGTTGTGCAGTAACCGCGGTTCCGCGGTCCGTCATTAGGACATCAGGGGCTCCATGTCGCACCGCAAATTGGTGTATATACTCGACAACTACCTGTGCCGTCCCTTTCGGGAGAGGGGCAATATCTGCGCAACGACTAATCTAGTGTGTCATTATGACATTGTTCTTGCTTTCGGATCGTGGCAAAAAAACAGGCCTAGACAGTCCATTCCGATCATATGTATGGCCTTGATCCGACACGTATCGGCTGGAGATGTCCGGCGGGCTTCGACGACAGCGTTTTTCTTCCCTGGCGGTAATGGCAGCTATGGAAGTAGGGGGACACAGAGGGTGCAAGGTGTGGCCATTAGTACTTTCCTGTGATATAACCAGTTGCGCCTGCGGTGCGAGAGTAGATAAGAGGGTGTGTGCTGGACGTTTCATAAATATGTAAATATAGTCTGCAGGGCTGACAAAATTACTTTTTCTTGCAACTGTGTCGAAGGGGTTTTTACGAGGTGGTAGGTATTGATACTCAACAAAGGCAAGTTTCACTTGAATGCTCTTGCTGCAGCGACGTTGCGTCCTTTCAGGTCGTTCATCACTACACTTATTTCGTGATCGGCGCCCAATGGTTTCCGGGGTTGGTTTCCATACCTTGTGAGAACAAGCCGTTTTCCCGGAATTCAAGCGATTGAGGGTAGACGGAGCCCTGTGATGGGCAGTCGGCGCCCGAAAGTCTTCGGTTGGCTTTTAGACGAGCGGAACATTGAATTCTTACATGAGGAAGGTCAATCGCCAGATTCGGGAGAGGAGCATTTCCAATTCGCTAGATAAAACAGCGATTTCTGAACCACCACCACCTCTAATAGCTCACCACAAACTCAATGGAAGTATTTTGAACTGGCCTTTATATACAGAGCCAATTTTTCTCAGAGGCTGAGTATTTTTTGTTAGTACAGACTATGCCAGGCAAGGGTGATATCGTTTCGCAAACGCAGTGATTTGGTAGGAGCATGGTACCGATGCCTGTACAACTGGTGCCTTGTTGCATTTTGGTTTTGGAGTTCTTGTTATAATGAACTAACAGAGGCACGATTTGCAGCAGTTGTTAGAGCTGGTGATAATTTGTGTTGTGCACTTTCCAGAAAAAAGGGGTGCTATCTTTCCCTCACCAACGGTAGGAATGGTGCTCTGCATTGCCCTCATTTTCTGGATTACACAGTCCTTAACTCGCTGTGCACTTTGGAATTCGAACAATGGTATTATTACAGTACGGTTAGCGTGACAGGGGATGCGGTGCCGTTTTTCTTGTTCCTTTGCACTCCTGCTGCATGGCCTTTAGAATGCCAGAATTATTCGCAGAGCTAAGGTTTTAAAGATTTTGTTAATTCTTGCTACAATATATAAACAGAGAAAACGAAAGCTTAATGAATGTTTTGACGTGGTGGATGCGTCATTTATTCCGTTGATTTTTGAAATCAACAGAGGATGTATTCGTTTCTACAAATCTTTATTTTCAATGCACCAGATGTGTTATACTATATGACTTCTAACAAGATAATTTCTCCAAATTATATGTATTTTTTGATCAAAAAAGGTTTGCGACAAACATATAGCCCGTAAACCATAGTGCATAGCACTTTGGTGTAAGAGCCCTTGTTGCAGGTTTATTAACAATAACGTTCATTCTGAAGTTCAAGCCCAAGCTTACAGAAATAGATAGACAAGTAAAAAAATTTGGATATTATTGTATTGTAAAAACACATTTCAAAAAAAGGTGAGACATTTATGACGTTTGAAAAAAAAATAGTGCGAATATACGTATGTTCCTTGCTGTTCTAGGTCCATTTACGAACATAGAAGTAAAACCTTTAGGGCAGGCTAGTACGGAAAGTCTCAAGCATGAGGCAAAGCCATGGGAGTACCACAAAAGATATTTTTCTGAGTGATGTTTTAGTGCCCCACTGAAAAACAACACGGCCTTAGTCCAACTGTGATGTAACCAAAAAAACGTGCTGGAGAACCATTTATTTCCGCCACAAGTTTGTCAAAAATCCATCAGGGTGTAATTCTTTTTACAAATAAAGAATTCTTTGTAATGACTGTGACCCACCGGTTAGGGGGATGGTGTATTAGTAATAACTAGGTGGGTGTACATGGAATTAAGGGAAAAAAGACGCAACACAAGCTGCGGGAGAGAAAAAAATTACAATGAAGTTTGGCTGGGGCCGACGCGCTCAAACAGCGGGATGATGTGACTCGTATGAGTGGGCCAAAAGGGTACTGGCGGTTGCCCTAGGGGATGTGGCGCATCATTCTGGGGCCGGTCTGAAAAAGCTGCGCCTGCTCTGTTTGTCCAGGAAGATGAAGGCTCGTTCCAGGCCGAAGTCATATCAAGCTATCTGCATGGCTGTGTGCTCGAACTCAAGTCGCTTCTGCGTGCTCGCTGGTCTGCATAGGTGAAGCACGAGGGTGGCGGCAATACCGTTGTTTCAATCTCGCCCTGGATGGGCATGCCCGCTCTTGGATGCCTCCCACGGCGGCCCCGGTGTCCGTTGGCGGAGAAGGCAATCATGGGGCGTGGGGGTCTTCTTATCCCTTCCGCCGGTACGTGGAGGCAATTCAGTGCTGTAAGCGGGTTTGTGGACTTGGAGGGTGGCCGGTAGTCGCAGGCTCAATGCGCGTACGCGACACCCCAACCCAGCGCTAAGGGGTCAACATAGGGTTGTCTCTATGGGTCGGTAATCGCTCGAACGCGGTGTGGGATGAGCGTAACCTCTTCCTTGTGTCGATGCATGCCGCCGCCTCCAGGAATCACAGTCAGAACGTCACATCCTCCTATTCCAAAAGAAGACTTCTGTCTTGGCAAATGCCTCGTTGAGAAATACTAACCCTGGGTTCGGGTATGGGTATTCACGCATGAGCAGACACCGCACCACAACACCATGACTTCACAAAAGTTATACCACTCGGAGAGACGCGTCGGCGACTGCAAACGTTAGGCACAAAAACACCATAAACGTAAATGTACATATACCAAGTAATCGTTGTCAATTAACTTCTGCTTGGCAGCAATTATCTCTTAGGCATGCTTGGGTATGGTTGTTTCGGATTCAAAACTACCACCTGGACGAATGCTTACAACGGAAGTGTAGGAGTACTATTACTGCTACGGTGCACGTAGCCGTGCGTAGAGTGGTCAGCGCAGACTACTGTCGCCTGTGTCGGCGGGGAAGAATTGTGTATGATTATCTCGACCTTGGCTCCGGAAAACCATCTTGTAATGAGTTGCCCGCTGAGACTTCCGTACGACCAGCTGCTGCTGCAGTGTTCATTCTCAAACTTTTCCGAGTGCCGTGTCGGCGGATCATGTGTATCTGTCACCTCTTTCGTTTTCTTTACTTTGAATATATTTTTCTCTTCGTCGGACCCTTTACTCTACATGTCTTTTACAGTTAGCCTGTGAACGATAAAGACGGTACCCTTTCATTTTGGCGCTAGTTTTCTTACGAGGCCAGGGCCCTGGCATTGTGCTCTCACGTATACCCTGTCTCCGTATTGTACCGTGCGCTGTGGATGTTTATGTCAAAACACTCGTTTTCGCTCACCGCCGGATTATTCAGTACATCCGACGTGAGCTGATGGAAAACAGAAACAGCGATCTGGATCTCTGCGGTAACTTTCGGGTCAATCAAAACCCGTCTTGCGAGGCGCGTGTAGGAAATCCGGGACTGATTTTTCGTTACTGTGACAGACGAGCAAGTGAATCTCATTATTGTGATCATTGCCGGTGGTATTGTAAGCAAACACCCCAAAAGGGAGCCATTGATCCCAGTCTCTGTGTTCCTTATCGACGTAGTGAGATAGCGTTGTTACCAGAGTTTGGTTCTGTCTCCTTACGACCCCATTACGTTCAGAGTAATCAGCTGTTGTCTGTAGATTTATTATGCCTAAAAATTGTACACTTCCTTCCTGAGCCATGACAGGAAATTTGTTGCCTGGCCCGTTAAGAGCGCCTGGGGTGGCCACGCCAGAGAACAATTTTTGTTTACAAACTCTCCGGTGACCTGTTCAGGTTTTTTGACGAAGTGCGGCAAGCTAAGAGTAACGACTCAAGTGTTCTAGAAAAAACTAAGTGTATTTGTACCACGAGGAGGACGTCGTTAAGGCGGGATTACACAGCGGTGAAGGAGGCGCGTGGCGAAGGGTGGCTATAGACGTCAACAGCACGTGACCGGATTGCACGGTTTGGCAGCGCATCCACACGTAGGTAGATACGTAGAGTGACTAGCAGCCGACAGCGCGGAAGAAGCGAGGTGATTCTGGGCGAAGCACCCAGCAGAACCCATTGTTTGCTTGCTCTCGTTCTTCCATAGCGCCCCCAAACGCCAAGGCGCGCTTCTCCCTCTTTTCCCGACAACAGCACCAGGCCACTCAAACTTGGACGTTCTTGTATTCTCTATATGCGGCGTAAAAATCGATGCCCCACGTGACCTACCTACAACACAGTTTTCGACCATCACTTCCACCATACGGCGCTACCGAAAGATTAATTTTGGTATACGCCTCGAGCATGACGATGGCTGCGCCGCCTGCCGTCGCTTCTCCGCGGCGTTGACGGGATGTGCGCTGCGTGGCTGATAGGGGCTCGTGCAGTGTTTTGGTTCTTTGTCGCTTCTTTTCGCCTTTCCGCGCCCTAAAAAAACTTGTTATGGTGACGTCTGTTAGCAAAAAGTACGTTTAGGTCACTGAAAAAGCAGCTGCTTCTTCGTAGAGCACGCGATCGCCTGCAAGAGCTACCCGCGGACGCGGTTCTGCGCGCATCGTCATCGCTCGTCCAGGCATTGGCGACGGTAGCAGCATATCCCCCCTGTCACCTCCAAATATGTCAGGCACAAATGAATTCTACTGTCGCCTCGTTTAGACCTGATACTGGCACAGTGAGAGGTTGGTTTCATTTTGCAGCGTAGACAACGAATGCAGCTTCGTTTCGATTATATACGACGCAGAAAAACGTGTTTCGGGAATGTAATTAGCCAATCCCGCACAATAACCTATGCCTTGTATAAGAATAAAGAGTCAGCGGCATAACCGCAACCACCGCAAGCGCATAGCCCTACTCAACCGAGAAATTGAAAAGCACTGTGCCGTGCTGTGTCGCCAACAATGGCATGCGATCTGTCAGGAGGCAAACGGTCAAATATATAAGAGTCGCAAATGCACTTACTCCGTCACCTGCTGGGCAACAGTCAAACCAAGGGCACGCGACAACACACCCTGGCACGTACCTTGCTTAAAGCTCAAAAAGAGCTAGGTGACGACAAGGTGTGCAAGCGCCTCAACGACAAGTATCTACCGGCAATGCCACCCTCTTCTCTGCCGAGTTACACGGGCGACTCCAACCCTAAGCTCGACACAGAGATTGAAGAATGGGAGGAATGAGCGGTCTCACAAAAAATCAACAGCAACTCCGCGGCGGGACCTGACTGTGTCTCTAACAACGCGCTACGCAACCTCAGCGACGGGGCGATCACAGCACTAACAAAGTTCTTCAATCACTGCTGGCGAAACGGAGCCTTACCCCGCAAGTGGAAAGAGGCACGGACAGTATTAAACCCCATGCCCGGAAAACCACCAAGCATCGAGAACCTTCGCACGATTTAACTAACATGTGTATCGGCAAGTCCCTCGAGCACGTGCTGCTCAACCGGTGGCAAGACTACCGAGAAGAGAACAACCTCTACCCGGATACCATGCTGGGATTCCGGGCAGGGCTGAGCACACAGGACGCCATTCTCCTCATCAAGCACGAGATCATTGAAAAACCGTCGACGACCACAAGCCCCATGGACAACCGGGCCATACTCGGTCTCGATTTGAAGACTGCCTTCGACACCATCCACCACTCGGCGCTTCTACAGCAAGTCTCCCACCGCAACATGGGAGAACGCACATTCAACTACATCAAGGACTTCCTGACAGCCCGTACCACCACCATCGTGGCAGGGGATCTGGAGCTACCGACCAAGACGTTGGGGAGCATAGGCACACCGAGGGGGGCCGTGATCTCGCCGACGCTGCTCAACCTAGTAATGATTGGAGTGGCCGAACGCCTCCGCGCCCTCCCGAAAGTCAAACACATGATCTATGCCGATGATATCACCCTCTGGGTGACGGGTGGCAGTGACGGTGAAATCGAGGCGTCCCTGCAGCAAGCCATCGACGTCGGTGAAGACCAACTACAATGCACGGGCCTCCAGTGCTCCCCAGGCAAGTCAGAACTGATCCTACTACTGCCACGCCACAAGATCCGATCCGACAGCGCACCTGACATTCAGCTCCATGCGGGTGACGGTACTACCATCCCAAGAGTCACCACCTTGCGTGTCCTGGGCCTCCACATCAAAGAGCTACGCTACAATGGCCACACCGTTAAGCTACTGGATTCCAAGGTCTCCAGGGCCATAATCGTAATTAGGAAGATTTCAACCAAATACGCTGGCATGAGAGAGCACAACCTGCTCAAACTCGTACAGTCTTTCGCCATCAGCCACCTGGCCTATGTCGTGGCCTTTCATGACTGGACCGACATCGAGCGTAGAAAGCTGGAGGCGCTCATACACAAGGCACACAAAGCTGCACTTGGTCTTTACAACCACACTAATAACGAACGGCTCCTTGAGCTAGGTGTGCATAATACACTAGGCGAGATAGTTGAGGCGCAGCAAACCTCGCAGCTTACACGTCTCGCGCAGACCCGAACGGGCAGGGCAATGCTACAAAGAATAGGATATCAACCGAGGCTGCAGGAAGGTAGTGACTGGCTGCCGCTTCCGCGGGACCTACTGCGCAAGCTGCAGGTCGCCCCACTTCCCCGCCACATGAGTCCAGGGGAGAACAACGAAAGACGGCTCGCTCGAGCGCGGGCACTTACAACCACTCACTCCAGCGACACCGGGGCCTTCTACGTGGACGTGGCCAGGTACCCGGACCGCAAGAACACGTACGCCGCCGCCGTCGTCGCAGCCACCACCGGTGAGCTCTACACGGCCGGCAGCATTGTGGCATCATCCACTGAACAAGCGGCAGAGCCGGCCATCGCGCTGGCTCTCTCCAACCCTAACTGCACCATCGTCATCAGCGGCTTCCGGACGGCCGTCCTGCGTTTCGCCGAGAACAAGGTGCACCCGAGTGTTGTGAGGGTGTGCGGGGCCCTACGGTCATCAAAGACAACGGTGTGCATCAAGTCGTTCCCAGCCCAAATGGGCACACTGGGACCCGAAACGAAGCGCAATGAGGACGCGGACCGGATGGCGAGTGCGCTCACTAGACACAACTCCGGCTCGGTCTCCCCTGCTCCAGCGGACGATCACTACAAGGACGGTGAAGACTTCAACCCGATTACTACGTACGAGGAGGTACTGAAGTGCTTCCGGGACTCCCGGAGACGATACCCTGGGCCTCACTCGAACCTCTCTAGGCAATAGGCAGTGCTGTTCAGACAATTACAAGTGCGTGCGACGTGGACCCCTGTATGGGCTAAACACGTCCACCCCAAACTACAGCCGAGTGACGTGTGTCTGCTGTGCAGTGCTAGTCGCGCTACTATGGCGCACATGCTATGGACATGTGCTGTGACTCCGGACCCAACAGACGCGACGCGCTTTCACCCCATCTTGCTCGTGCGGTGGGCAAGGAAGACTTAGACTCTCAACGGGGAGCCGTCCAGTTCGCGATGGAGGCCCTTCAACGCCAGCAGTCATAGATGCTGCCTCCCCTACAGGAGGCTGGTATCTGCGACTAATTTAGCCGGCCAATAAAGATGTTCTCTCTCTCTCTCTCTCTCTCTCTCTCTCTCTCTCTCTCTCTCTCTCTCTCTGTATACGGATATAAGCCATGCGAAAATGTTAGGTACGTTCAATTAATATGTGCCCACACACGCCTCGTAGCAAGAACAGAGGCAATCAATATGAAACCACGGAAAAATACATGATGTGCAAGTGGGGAAGAAACATAATAGCTCTAACGTAGATAAAAAAAAAATAGTGCAGCTTCTGACGTACTAAAGACATTCGCCGAAACTTAAGCCAGGTAGGGTTCATCAGACCAAATTACTATAGGCGAAAAGCACTTCTATTTCGCGAGAAATAGGTGGCGGTAGGGGAGGGGGACGCTGTGTACAAATGCAGAGCGGAATCAAGCAATGAACGTTTTAGTAATCACACACACAAATCTCGCGTTCACTGTCGTTTTCTTTTTTGACTTCAACAAACAGCTGATCGTTCTGCGGACGCATTTGTTGAACTATATAGGGTAGGCAGTTCACAAGCGATGGAAGGTGCCGTTAGAAGAGTGTGTTATAAATAAGACCCTCTGATTTCAGTTTGTGCTTTATTCTTCAGGCTCCCTTTGCCATGTGACGATATTTCGAAGAAGAGTTTAGTGTGGGGTGCCGAATATATTCTAAGCCCATCTGCGCGCTGCTTGCAGGTGACATAGCGGATGAATGTATGCCGGCGCTCACCTCACGACAAGACAACTCTTTGTCGTGTGGTGATCCGCGAATATAATTCTGCATTATCCATCGTACTTACTTTGAACGTTCCCAAAATTATACACACTGGCTTGTAAATGCTGGTGATCCATATCTGGGGTATACTATTGGCGAGAGTTACAGGCGCGCTCTCATGTATGACTGTTCCGCTAAATATGTAATCTCACAAAACTGATTTACATCGTAGTGTATACCCGTAGCATGAACGTCTGAGGAACCGGTGGTTACGGAGACACTGCTAGTAAATTCAAGGCAGTGTAACTACAGTCCGGTGCATGCATACGCCGGTTCCACGACGCTGGCCTGTGACAAACACCAGACCGAATATACTACACTAACATCGCGTCAGAAACATGTACACTCTCGTAAAGACACCCCATTGGCGAACAGTGTGACTTCTCCACATAACCATGCATTTCCAACGCCCGCAAACGCTAAATCTCACTCGTGAACATGCTGCAAAAGCAGCGGCGGCCGTGGGGAGCGGGACGGAGACTCCCGCGCCTGCTTTCGAAATGGGCCGCTAGGCGGAGTTCAGTAGCGCCCAAACAGGCCGCGCTCGAGGCGTATAGAATACAAAACATTCTTTCTGTGAATCATATAGGGGGGGGGGGTTGTGGTTCGTGACGGGAAAATAATAGGAAATTCACTGGGGATATTTTGAGCTCGGCAGGGAGCTCACCTGCATACAACCCAGTGCAGGGGAAGGGAAGTAGAGGGGGAGTGATAGGATAAAGTAGAGAGAGAGAGAGAGAAAGGTATAAAGAGAGCTGTCAGTCCTAGAACGCTGTCAGTCCGGGCACACCAGTCAATCACTGCACTCCGGGCTACAGCCGCTGCGGGAGGCCGGTCGTCTTCAGGAAGTGAAGCAGATAAGTGAACACTTCCCGTTGGGTTGCCGCAGGTCCCTTCGGGAACAGAAGGTCCTCCATGTCGGCGCTAGGAAGGCCTCGACGCTGGAGCGCTCGGTGGAGCTCTGCTCTCGGGCCTGCGTGGTGGGGGCAGAAGCAGAGTAGGTGCTCGGGCGTCTCCAGTTCGGAACAGTCCGCACATGTAGGGGAGTCCTTGCGGCCGTGTCGGTGCAGACGCTCCGCCACATTGCAGCAGTTCAGCCGCATGCGGAGAAGCAGGCAGCGGGCGTCCCTGCTGATGCGTGCGGGCAACGGTCTGGGCGCCAGGCCGCTCACGACCCGAGGGTCGGGGTGCATCGTCTGCACCATGCGGGCCAGGGCAGTGCGGGCCTCGTTGAACGCGGTGACGTCTTCGGAGACTGGGGTGCCCTCCTGGTGGGCCTCCCTGGCGCGGGCGTTGCCCCGCCAGGGAGGCCCCGGATGCCACTGTGGCCCGGGAGCCAGTGGAGCCGCAGGTCGCAGCCTCGGGAGGCCACAGTGCGCAGCTTAATTGCAAGGGAGCGCTCCGGGTAGCCGCTGCTGTTGGTGGGTTGATCGGCCGCGTGCAGCCGCAGCAGGGCAGTCCTGGAGTCCGTGAGGATGACCGCCCCGGGGTGGTTATGGGGCCCCCTTTCGAGGAGGAGGTCGGCGGCCAAGTGCAGCGCTGCCAGCTCCGCCCGTGTGGAGGAAGTGGGGAAGGGCAGGCGGCAGCTCCGGCTGGCTCCCAGCTCAGGCACCACGCACGCAGCCGCCCCCTCGCACGTGCAATAAAGTTCGCTCACAATGTGTTGTATAGAAATAATATTGATACGTTCCACATCAAACAACCCTCGAGCAAAAATGTTCGCAACATTTTACAAATAGCCGACTAGAGGCACCACCTCGCTTCTGAATTCGAAACAACAAAGCTGCTAATTCAAATTGAAACTGCTGCAACGCCCCAAAGTATCTATGTGCGCGGAGCACTGGTTTCGCGACTGTTATTGCTGTTATGTGCTTTTGCTTCCATTAGTTGTTGAGAAGACTGGCAAAAAACGGGAATCGAATGCTTGTGGAGTGACAAATGTGCGAAAATCCACCTCGGAAAACAGCAGTAAAGGCCGGCATACTTGATTCTTCCAACAGAAGGTGAGTGTTATGCCCTCCGTTAGAAAGACGGCGCAAACGAAACCATTGTCGCCGTCAATACCCTATTTGTTCTTTACTTCCCCCTGGAATATTGTCTCACAACATGATAAACCCTTAAAAAATAGCCTCTCAACTCTCCTGCCCGCTCACAAACATTTCTGACTACTTGAAACCGAGAGGTTGTTTCTCTGAATTCGTGGGACAAGATACTCTTCAGTATTTGCTCTTCCAATTTATTTTAGCTTTTTCATTCATTGCTTGTTTTTTTGCAGATGCAACTAAAAAACAAAGAAGCGCACACCGAAGGCGACCACATCAAGTTCTCAGCACGAGCAAATGTATTATGTTGCCTGCATGTATATGTTACAAAATTCCAGGTATATTCACCAAATGGTAAAAAGAAAGTAGCATATATCAATGCGTTCATACATGTGATGTGCATATCTCTGAGTATGAGTCGATTAGTTGCTCAATTCAAGAACACAATATTCGTTGTCTAAAAATATTTAACTTCAGCCGAGTATTTTGTGTACTGCAAATATAGAGATGCATCAAAATGTGCGATGTGATATTGTTACGTAGCTTTCCGCTAGGCTCACTCTAGCCCCAAAATTCAACGTTTATCAATAAATCACGATGCCTACACATTGGCAACTGCAAGAAAGCAAATGCGGGTTCTAGTTTGCTTTCTTCCATTCCTTTTCACTGCTGCTCAAGGGTACTTCACTTTCTCTGTGCATTTACGGTGCTTCACACAAAAAATTATAATAAAAGTCTAATAATTGGGTGTGACAGTCATGTGTGTTCCCCGGCTACTCCGAACCAGATGGAGGATCTTTGACTGAAGAAAGTTTTCCCCTGGTAACGCGCGTCCGCTTCGCTAAGGACATTTCTTTCCGTTTTGCCTTGTGGCGAGCCAGGCTTTCCTCCGCTCGACGCACCCTTGGCGGGTCCACGCCGCTTGAAGCCGGCCCTTCTCCCCCTTTTCCCCGCCGCTGCTCAGACGTAGCAGGAGGAGGGGATAAAGAGGAGCGAACGGAGAGAATGGGGGTCAGACTTGGGGCAACCATCTCGCCACCCGGACGCAGCCGTAGAAGGAATCCGAATGCGCGTCCCTCCCAAGACCCCGCACGCTGCCAGCGTTCCTGCCCCAGTCTACTTCTCGAGCTCGCCCAACTACCGGTCCGGTACTGCCTCCCGTTCCCGCCCTCGGGTTGACCGCGCAGACCCTTCGAACCGCCGGCCCCGCACTTCCTTCATCTCCTGACCCCGAGACAAGCATGGCCCGTCAGCGTCCCGTCGACGATTGACCATCCCTGCAACCCGAACGATTCCACCCAACACGGTGAGAAAGCGGGCACCACTGAGGCACCCCAAAAAATATTTGGTAAAGTTTTTCGCCCACCTCAGTGTGTCTCATTTCCTCCAAGCTCTGCGTGGACCAACCGTAATGACTTTGTGACTAACCGATTTACGAGCGTCACACATAGTGGCAGAAGTGGGACCCACGTAAGCAAAATCGCAATGCCAAACGTGAAATTTCACCCTCACCCTAGGAGGAAACGCGAAACCATGACCGAGGCTACTATGAACCAAGCGAACAGGATAGGCGCAAGTGTTTTGGCATTAGGTGGAATGTTTCCGTCCTTCACTTGAGATAGACACGGGGTCAACATTGTTGGCTTTTTACATGTCCTGGAGGCAGTGGAAAGTCTGGGAGGGTGGTCTGACGCGCAGTTGGTAGGCATTGCACGCTGTAAAATGGTCGGTGCAGCATATGATTTTGCCTGGCATTATGAGGTCGCGGCCGCGGCTGAAACCTACGCTGAGTTCAAGGAACGGACACAAAAGCGGTTCGACACCGAGCCCGAGTGCGGCAAAGTGCGGAAATTAATGTGCGCGAGTCAAAAAGACGCTGAGGGCGTGCAGTCGGTCGCGGCGAGGCTCTTCACGTTGGGCAACGCGGCTATGGGCGGACGGGATGACGTGTAGCCCGAATCGAAGCGCGAAATCCGCCGACAGCTCCTCGACGAGCAACTCCGAACACAATACCTGAACGGGTTAAGGGATCCTATTAAAAGGTTCATGCTCTCCGGAGACCCCAAGATATTAAATGAGCAGGTCGACGCCGCCGTACGAGAGGACCAGAACGAACGAGTGGTAAATAGCGGTCATGCGCCCGTACGCAGCCTGCGGGGAGGCGACAGGGGAACCGACGAGCTGCATGCATGCCTTGAAAGTGTTGAACATTTTTTGGAGGCTAGCAGAGAACTTCAAAACAAACAAATGCGCGACTGCGATGACCGGAGGGGGATGGCTTCACGACGGGGGGCCTGGTCGCTTGTGAACCGGCATATGGGCGGTTGGGCGTCGCCGAAACTGACCTAGTAGATGTATCTGGCTTTCCGGAGCCTACTCCTTAGTAAGATGTTCCGAAGATGGCCGGTTGCCAGTGCGCATTCTAAACACTACGCTTCAAAAAGTCAGAATACCTCGCTACAAAGCGGTCGGGGTCTTCATTCCCGCCTTCGTCACCGAATAGCCGGTGGACGAGGCAGTTTGCAGGCTTATCAGCACGGCCGACTAGTGCAATGAGTTTGACCATTCACACGTCAGCGACGCCGAGAAATCACGCATTCAGGATCTGATCTCTCAGTTTAGCTCTGCCTTTTCTACGGGAACAACAGCCATCCGCCGCGGCGAGGTGATAAAGCACCGGATTCCTAGTAACGACGCCGCGCCTGCCTATGGTAGGGCAACCGAATTCTTTATGCCAGAGAGACGATATGGAGAACCAGGGTAACGATTTTCTGGAGCAGGTTATCACTGCACTGTACGGTTCCGTGGGGTGCGCCGGCGCTGTTGGTCGAGAATCCGGACGGGTCATATCGTTTTGTCGTTGACTACCGCGATTTAAACCGTCTCACTAGCGTCGACCTGTGCCCGCTACCAAACATTTCTGAGACACTGTGTGAGCTAGGCTCCGCCAAGTTTTTCACAGCCATGGATATGTCTTACGGCTATTGGCAGATAGAAATACATGAGAATGACAGGGAAAGACCGCTTTCAACACGCCGTCAGGGCATTACCCGTTGCTACGTATGCAAATGGGGTTCGTTAACAGCGCCGCCGTATGGCAATGCACGGCCGACTTCATTTGGTAGCACTGTTGGGCAAGGTCTGTCATGTGTATCTCGGTGACATTATGGTGTACAGCTGCCTATTTAAGGACCACCTGACCGACCTACAGAACATATTCCAGAGAAAACAGGCTGCGGGCGTTGAACTCAAACCGTCCAAATGTCAGTTCCTTAAACCCGAAGTCAAATACCTCGGAGATATTGTATCGGCAGAAGGCGTGCGTCCTGACCCGGGTAAAGTACAGTGTGTGTTTGACTTCCCCGAGCCCAAGACAAAGACCGAGGTGCAAAATATTTTGTCCTGCTATGGGTAACACATTCCCAATTTCGCAGCGCAGGCTCGTCCGTGTACACATTTTACCACCAAGACACCGCTCAACTGGGGCGAAGCAGAGCGGACGGCCTCCTCTTCTATGAAAATGAAGTTGACGGAGGCTCCACTGTTAAGCTTCCCCGATTTCAGTAGACCATTTAAGCTCGCGACAGACGCGCGAAAGTGGCTGTAGGAGCGGTGCTGTCACAGGGGTTTTAGGGAAGGAACATCCGGTAGCATACGCGAGTCGCAGTCTTGCTACGTTGAGCAGAAGTATGGAGCCACGGAACAGACATGCCTCGCCTTAGTACGGGGTGTCCGTCATTTCCAGTGTTTTCTGTACGGGTGGCACTTCCGCATTATCACTGAGTGCCAGCCGTTAAAATGGCTGACGAGCGCACGTGACCCGAACTCGAGGCTAGCGAGATGGAACCTACTCTTGCAGGAGTACGAATTAGAAGTGATTCACAGGACAGGAAAAGCGAATCAGAATGCCGATACTTTGAGTAGGGCAGCAGTCCGGGTGGTCGGGGGTTTCGCGCCGGTAGTTAAAAAGGCCCGTATAAAGCGGGAATGGGACGACGACCCGCAGCTGCAGCCTATATTCCAGTCACTTCAGGCCTGTGGTCGTGATACACAGTGCTATGTGGGTGACAGATGACTACTCCGGTTCGAGACAAACCAGACAATACTAAGAAGCGCCTGGTGGTACCGGCCTCCATGAGAGGGAAGCTGTTACGACTTTACCATGGTGCTCCGTACGCGAACCACCAAGGGCCTCGTAACACGGGTCAAAGCATTAGCAGGGCGTATTTCTAGCCCGAGATGCGACGAGACGTTGTCGAGTACTGTCGCAAATGGCTCTCCTGCGCCGTTCACAAAACCCTCAAGAATCAGAAGCATGCTCCTTCACAGGTGTTTGAGAGGCTTAGCACCATATTTGAGCGCACGGCGATGGGCATAGTGGGTCCACTGCCGACTACCTCTGTGGTGAGCAAGTCCACCATGGTCTTCGTGGGCCATTTGAGCCGCTACGCGGAAGCTGTTCCTTCAGTTGACCAGAAAGCAGGAACGGTTGCGACATCATTTGTAGAAAAGGTAGTACTGTGACCCGGTGTGCCTGAACAGCTCCTGACCGATCAGGGTACAAACTTTGCCTCGCGGGTCATAAAAGAGGTCTACGATCCCTTAAGTGTAAATAAGCTACGAATGACCGCGTATCATCCTGAATGTAAGGGCGCCGTAGAAAGGCTGAACCAAATGCTGGTGGGCATGTTGCGTTATTTTGTCGCTCATGACCAACGAGACTGGGATTAGTGGCTTCCTTTTGCGATGTTCGCTTACAACACAGCTTTTCATTAGGGCACAAATGAAACCCCCTTTTTCCTCCTCCACGGGCGCGATGCAACGACGCCGGGCGTCGAAGATGAGCCGAATAATGTTCATTACAACACAATAGGGGACTACAACGCGGAACTGGCTCGACGCCTCTTGATATCGCACCGTCTGGCGGCGGAGGCTCTCATCAAAACAGCAGAAAAGAGAAAGGCGCGCTCTCACCTAAAGGCCAAACCCAGCTGTTTCGAGGTACGCGACAAATTTTGCGTGAAGGTAGAATTCCGGACACCCGGACTGACCGAAAAACGTTCGCAAAATTGGAAGGGTCTGTTCCGCGTGATCGAGAAGCTCTCAGACGTCACGTGCAGAATCTGCGGGATCCAAACAAAAGAGAAAAAAATTGTGACTATACACAAACTCAAAATTGCTGTGTGTGAAACCGAAAATTAGCAACATTTGGTAACGGTGGCTGACAGAGACCGGACACGACCCCCATCCCCTGAATGCAGTAGCCCAACAGCGAGCCCGTTCGGGGACATGCCGCCCGAAGCTGTAATCGCTGAAATTATTCAGAATTTTATCCAATCGTTCCTTTTAGCCTCCGGAGGCGGCCGCCCTCAGCCATTGCACGATTATGCCTTACAAAGCAGGCGTGCTGCACGGTACCCTCCCTAACACGCGATGGTGTGTGATGCTTCTGGGGCAAAATTGCGAGCTTCCAGAACCCGCACGTTTTATTTATTTTTTTGCTTGCACAGTTGAAGTTTTGTCGACTTTGGCTAGGGTCACGTTTGTAGAGGCGACAATGCGCCTTGTTATGTGCTTTAGTGGTGCCTAATCCTTTGTGTCTTTATTGCCCAACCTGCATATTGTGCCGTGCTCTACGACTGGATTTTACCGTTCGCATAATGTGTATGGCTACACGGGTGTAATTCAACACTTTTGCACTGGCAAAACTCTTCTCCTAGAGTGGGTGGATGTGGCGGTCGTGTGTGTGCCCCGGATACTCGCAACCAGATAGAGGAACTTTGACCGCAGGACGTTTTCTCGTGGGAACGCCCGGCCGCTTCGCTAAGGATATATGGTTCCGTTTCGCCTCGGACCGAACCAGGCTTCCCTCCGCTCGACGCTCCCTCGGCGGGTTCAGCGCTGCATGAAGCCGGCCCTTTTCCCCCTTTTCATTGCCGCTGCTCGGACGTAGGAGAGCAGAAGGAGTTCAATAAGAGCGAACGAAAAGGATGGGGATCAGACTTGGGGGAACTGTCTCGCCACCTGAACGCAGCCGTAGAAGCAATCGAACAGCGCGTGCCTACCAAGAGCCCGCATGCTGCCAGCGTTCCTGCCCCGGTTTACGTCTCGAGGTCGCCGAACTACCCATCCGGTACTGCCTCCCGTTCCCGCCCTCGGGTTGACCGCGCAGACCCTTCGAACCATCGGACCCGCACTGCCTGCATATCCTGGCCCCGAGACCCACTTGCCCGTCGGCGTACCGTCGACGATTGACCACCCCTGCAACCCGAACGATTCCGCCCAACCTGGTGAGCCAGCCTCAGTGTGTCTTATTTCCTCCAAGCTCTGCGTGGACCCGCCTTAATATAAAGTGTGACTAACCAATTACCAAGCGTCACAGGGGATTGCAAAAAACGTTACTTTAATTGAACTAGTTAGCATTTGAATAGCTAGCAATTTCATGCAACAGAGCATATTGGAGTACGTTTAAAATTATTTGCGTTGGTAAACAAATTCAAATACATGTTTTTAATGCCGTAGGTGTTTTCTTTCGTTTTCTTTTACTTGTGATGCTGCTTAGCGCGTGCTTGGGGCCGGTCAGACCTCCTAAGAGAGATAGAGAAAAAAACGCCGTGCCTCAAACATTCGCTCAATGATTTTAGTTTTATTGCTACGTTTAAAATGCCGATATGTTCGCAGTAAGCGATAGCATTTGCAATATATATGGCTTTAGTACGAGGGAATTTCCAAGCGTCTGTTTCTTTTGTAACGTGTTAGGACGTCCAAAAAGAAAAAAGTTTCGGGCAGCAGAATATTGGAAGCATTCTGCCCTTCGTTCAAAATCTCAGAGTAAGTGAACGAGTTGTTATAGTAAAACAAAAGTTGTCACGAAAGAGACGTACAATTGTAGTGATCTAAATGGAAGGATGTTCTGGCCTCTGTAAACCTGCAGTTCTCAATAAACTATTTGTTCTCACTGGCTGCTCACTGTGGTCTGTGCCAGTCGAAGCCATCTCGTCACCTGGCATAACATCACTTCACTAGCGCGGCGCAAGTAAACGCGCGGAAAGCGTGCCAGCCAGGAGCCACCAGGAACAGCGAGCCGGCAGCCGCCTTGCGAGGGTAGCCATGTTCTTAAGGAGCTCATGCGCCCTGAGCAAAAGCATCCACCATGTTTACAAAGCGTTGTTTAGAGCGCCATCAGGCGGGTGTGCTCGGTAGTGCATGACGTGCCACTACGCTTTTCTGGCGGAGCAGGCAAAGCTAGACCTTTGCTCGTATAAATAATCCTGTTCTGTGACAGCACCTGACATAATGAAAGCGACGGAGTCGATATCGAAAGCATTCTTTGTGTGCGATTGCTTTGTTGCTTTTTTCATGTGGCGCCAGCACCTTTCACTTCACCGCGTGTCCACCACTCCGGGGCGAAAAAACGGCCGTTCAACTCGCTTCCCTATGCTGCGACATAAATCCACGTGACCGCAATTAGCGTTCGTACCCAGCGTCCGTGCCGCCCTTTGCACTAAAAACTGGTTCCATTCCCCGCGCATGGTCGCCTGCGTCAAGCGAAACATGCGGAGGCCTTTTCTTTCCCGGGGCATCCGAGAGAGATCCCCAACGAGTGGCGGAGCATAAAACAGTCAAGTGAGCGGGCCCCGCGGGCAAAAAGACTGGGTTTGTTCATTGTGTAAATCCCTGTTAAGGGGGCCACTATATTCATGGCTGTCCACAGAAACGACAGTTAGGCCTTCTCAAGCCAGTGCAGCGGTGCTGGCGTTTTGTTTTTATTTGTCTCTTTTAGACAGTGCAGGAACACATTTACGACAGTACACCACGACATCCACACGCCAGCCTGGCCAGACCTAGGGAATGCTTATCCTCTGGTGCGGTATTTGAATTCTCCACCCCGTTTGAGGCGTCAAGGCACTGCCGAAGCAGGTCCCTGTTCGTTTATGTGCGTACTACAAGTTGTCCCTGCTCCACGTTTAAGTACTCGCTGTGCCTTAAGAGCCCCAGTCTCTGCAAGAAAGGTTGCCCATCGGTATCACCGCTTTCCTGTGACATTATATTCGCATCAGTTGTTCATCATAGCATGGTTCTCGTTCAATAGGGCTTTTTCTACCGATGATACACAGATGTCAGTCGTTCGTACGGGTGCTATACTTTCGGCATCCACGTTCTTATTGGCTGTTCCCAACCCGTGATCAATCCCTAAGTTGTTTTTCTGCAAAAGCAGGTTCCACAGTAGACCGCCGATCAGCCCAGGGAGACGGCACCAGACGTCTTGCCGCAACAGGAACCTGGTTTTTATTCTCTGCGTGTGGCTCGGACGGCCGACGAAAGCACCCGCGGTAGATTATGATGATGATGGAGCGTAGACGATGTTGATGGGCGCTGCTGTGGTGATCATGATGATGCCTCTACAGGGGTCCCCACTAACGCGGTGAGCGGTAGAGAAATTAGGAACATGGTAGAGAAAAGCGGGCGATAGTCGTTGAGTATGTGGGAATGTTTGGTGCAATTATTGTGTGGTGTCTTGGACGGGCGGCCCACGTCAACGAACAAGGCGGGCTGCAGAGTGCACATGAGACTCTTATTGCGCGTATGTCTGTAGATGCCCTTGAGGAGGATCCTGAGCGGAGTTAGCAATATAGGCGTGCTTGGGCCTCCCGCGGGCAATGCTTTCAGGACAGTCATGCATGACCACAAGGTACACTGACGAGTATCGCTGTAGTACGGTGAAAGCGCCATCGTAGTGAGGTGGGAGTGGCGTGAGAATAGCGTCGTTGCGCACATAAACGTGGGTGCAATCGCGAAGAACCGACGTGATGCAAACGTCTCTCGGCGAGGAATTTCCTGTAGGCTGAGGTTGAATTAGCCGAAAGAGCAGGCCTAGTCCTTTCACATCGCTTCTGGTAGGCAATCAGGGTGCTGTTGGTTCAACAAAATGACGAGGGAGCCGCAGGATTGAACCATCAACGAGTTCTGCACTGAAACAACAGGTCAGTCTCCAGGGCAGATCGAATGTACACAAGATTCAGCGGAAGGTGCTCCACCCACTCGGATTGCGTCGTGAGCAGTAAGAGCTACCTTTAGGTGGTGATGAAAGCGTTCCGCCACACCGATGGTCTGGGGGTGATATGCGGCCGTGCGGAGTCGAGTCGTGCAAAGCAGGTGGAGATGCTGGGCAAACAGGGGTGATTCGAATTGGCCGCCACGATCCGTGATGATGGTTGTAGGACAGCCAAACAGGGAGACCCAAGTCGATACAAACGGTGCGACAACTGTGGCAGCCGCGATGTAAGCAATCGGCGTCGCTTCGGGCTATCGCGTGTACCTGTCGACGCAGGAAAACACGTAGCGTAAACCTTGAGAGCGTGGGAACGGTCTAACTATGTCGACATGGACCACCGCAAAACGCTCACAAGGTTGGCGGAGGCTTTGCGCCGGAGGAACTGGATAGCGCGTGATCTTGGCTTGTTGACACGACGCACAGGGACATGCCCAGTGCCTACTGTGGGCGTTCATGCGCAGCCATACGAAGCCCGATGAGACGAGGCGTTAAGTGGCACGAACACCAGCATGGGCCATGTTGTGCAGCTTTTGGAAAATGAGCCTTCGCACATCCAAGGGAACAAAACGACGAGGAACAGAAGTGGAAAGGTCGCACACGACAGTCACCACCTGAAGGGTGACCTCTTCGAGGTTCAGGGATGTCGGCGGTATCAGGAAGTGGTCCAGCTCTGGATTCTCGGCATTGAAGTCTGGCGAGCGCCGAAATTTCAAGTGGCTTCAAGACGACGCGCCTGACGGTGTCTGCGGAGATGTTGGCGCTGCCGCTGATGGGCCGAATGTCCGTTGTGGACTCAGACAAAATGCAAGTTGCCGTACCTCTCGAGGCATATAAAGAGAGTTACAACGCTCCTAGTCATAGTCAGCAGCTTGTGACTCGTGAATATCTCAAAGGGCCTGCCTTCGTCGATATGGTGGAAGTTGCTCACTACGATATAGATTATTACCAGCTTTCGGCCGAACACAGTGTAGCCTGTCCTTGTAGCAGTGAGACTCCTAGAAAAAAAAGGCGAGCGGCTGCCAGCTGTCACTCAGCCATTGCTAATGTTCCGAGCCAACCACGGTAATGAACGCGTCAGTCATCAGCACGAGAGGGGCGCCCGCTTTTGAATAGATCAAGAGAGCGGAGTGCACTAAAGCACTCTTATTAGCCGAGAACGCTTATTCAGCTGCTTGGTCCCAAGACTGCGCAGAATCACGATATTAGTACCAAGGAGTAGGTCTAATGACGCGAGTAGGGTTGCAAAGTCTTGTATTAAAAGGCGGTTAACATTTTCGTCATAATGGTGAGCTTCGGGAAACCTCTTATGGCCTCGATTTTTGTAGGCAGAGGTCGGAGGCGAGTGGAAGTGAGCCGATGGCAAATGAATTCCAGAGACGATACTCCGAACTCACGTTTCTGCACTTTGAAGACGATGCTGTGTGCAGACAGCAGTTCAAGAAGGAGGCGAAGGTGCTGTAGGTGTTCCTGCAATGATGAAATAGCTACGGTTGTATCATCAACAGTACGCAAAGACGAAAGCTAGCCCCCACGTGACGCTGTCGATTAATTTCTGAAAAGACAAAAACGAGTGGTGATGTAACTTTTGCGAGCGTATTCTTCGGCCATGGGAATTTCATATCTTCGAACGAGGTCTATTTTGGAGAAAATTGTAGCACCGTGAAGGAATGCCATAAGATTTGAATATTGGGGAGCGGATATCGCTAGGGCCCAGCCCTGGTATTAAGGCACCAAAAGTGTTCACAGGGTCGTCAATATTCTGACTTCTTGGAAACCATTTGTAATTGTGAGGCCCAGCTGCTTGAGGATGGGCGTACGATATCGAGCTCCAACATGTGATTAAACTCTTCACGGGAGACATTGCCTTTGTCGGGGGCACGTCGTCGGGCCAAAGGAAGACAGGGGGAGTTTCGTGGGTATGTGGTGACGAACGTCATGCTTGACAGGCTCATTGCTTTCGGGCGGCGATGTCAACCCCGGGAACTGCAGCATAAAGGCAGCCAATAGCCATTTGGCAAATGTGGCAAAAGAACGTGCCACATCTCTGGTCCCCGGTGCAACAATGCCTTGCACAGAAAGGAATGTGTTGTCATCGAGGACACATTGCCGCTTGACATAGAGTAGGAGGCCATGATGCGTGAAAAAAATGGCTCTGGTGATCGCGCAGCCGAAGTTAGCCGCCATAAAAATACATCGCCATGCTCGCTGGAGTCCCAGGTTCCCCGTGAGTGAGCGCTGCTTGTACACGGGGATCCTAATACCGTTGACAGCTTGGATATACATGGTCCCTGAGGTGGACGACTGCTCGGAGCGTGCAGCGGGCAGGATGCTGACTGGGCTCCCGTACTGACCAGGGACCTTTCTCCACTTCTATGGTAAACGACCTAAAAAGGCGACACTAACTGAGTCCTTGACCACTGGTCGCCGTTAGTGGTTGGTAACACTGTTTCCCGACCAGGAGCACGGAAGCCAACATTGGCGAGCCTGTTCGCCAAAGTTACGGTGGTAATAAGAAACGCCTGTTCCCACAGAGTTAGGTGGAAACGCTCGATCGAAGGAAATTGACAGCGCAAGGGCAATGGGGACGTCGGTGCGGCCCGGTGTCGAGATTCCCCGCTTGTACCGGCCAGCCGTGCTACAAGAGCCAGTTGCGCAGCCGGGACACATCGGATGAAGCGTATCGCTCGTTTGTAGCCTTGCTGGAGGAGGATGAAAGCGCGGCGGTGGAGGGAACTTGTTTTGAATGGGGTCACAACGTCTATCAACTTGTCAGCCAAGTTGCATTCAAATCTGTTTTGGAGGAATAGGCAAAAATCATCTGCACGTTAGCTGGAAGGCGCTGACGAAACAGCTCGCGCACCAAAGCGTCGTCCACAGTGTCTGAGGACTAGGACTAAGACGTTACCGCATGTGTCGTAACAACTCACTCGAGTACTCGTCACCGAGCTCTTCCATGGACAACACTTGCCGCATACGTGAGAGCTCAGACAGGGCAGTGGTTCGAGCAGGGCCCCTTTAATCTGGTCGTACTGCCTTGATAGTAGAGCGGCGCTGAACGCCGCAACAATGGCCGCGTCCTCATCCACCACAGTGGCCGGTAGAGACGCGATGCCATGGGGGTATTTCGTTAACTGCGACGTAATCTTAGCCAACTCAAAACAGCACTCGTCCTACAGTAACCAGGTAGTAGAATTTTGATCCCGAAATGGCGGCGGGGGGACGTGGCGGTAGATACGGCTATTGCAACCGGCGGCAAATGCTTAGTCTGCTCGCAAGGAGCCTCCAGCGGCAAAGGCGGGGTCTGGTCGCCGTCAGCCATGGCTCGACTTTCTGCCCAGTTACGGGCAATGGCAATCGAATCACGTCCGGGTCACCAATTGTAGAGCGCCACAAAAAGATTTTTCTAGAGAACTCCCACTTCTCCCTGGCAAGTTCACAGGCCACCTCGCCCTCGAGCCCGTATTGCTTAGTGCTGGCAGCACTGTATCTTCAACAAGGCAGACAGGCGTAGCACCGTAGACATCAATTTGCAGGTGCGACCGTCAAAGTACCCCTCGTTATCAGTTGGTGATAGGCACTTTGACTGTATACATTTTCAGAACACCCTCGCTCCGCAACAAGTCTATCTTCTTCTACCAGAGAATGGTTTGTGCTCTCAAACCTGCCACTGGAACCATAACATGTTCGGTGCAGACAAAGAATGTTTTAGTGAAGTTACGTCATCCTAGTGATAGAAGTATGTCGCTACACGGTACTTTCTTAGTCGCGTTGGAAATGATACCAAAAAGGCCCACCGTTTTCCTTCCTGCCCCGTATTTGTCTCTCCAACCGAGAATCGCCTGATTCTGTGAGCTTTCTCGCAGACGGGTCACTTTCGATACCATGTCATCAAAGCACTCAAAAGTGGCGCCAGCGATGTGACACAATACAAATGGGCTGGTTTCGCCGCAGAGTTTCATCGTTACCTTTCGAATGCCCCCTTCGCAATACTCATCAGCCACTTGTAGGGAAATAGCCGGCGGAATTAGTTTTCCTGGTTCTGGGCCGCTCTCGCTTTGGTGTAATGATCGGGCTTCCCCTGTTTGTATTGTTTCGTCGATTTTGGGCGGTTCAAGCTACGAAGAATCTCTGGATATGTCACCTCACTTTCCCAAAGTATGGCATCCAGAGCGTATCCTCCGCTGTCACGAAGCCCTGGCTTAAGCTGCTTTTAATTGTTCTGAGTTAAACTGTACCTTGCAAAAGCCGTTCAACCGCCTCTAACCCCGGGCATAGTTCAACCACTTTACTCGGGGTCTACTGGACACTCCGAATCACTGAGTGACTGCAGTGTATAGCCCGCGCGGTACTCTCCTCTCTCATGCACCTTCCAGAGCTTTCACGGCTTCGTCGGCCGCTTCTCTGGGTTGCGCGTTCTAGTAAAACTTTGCACCTCGTCACGTAACCCTTTCAAAATCTGGGTGGGCAGCACATCGTTCTATATCTTCTTGCGAGCTTTGCTCTTTAGGTCGAACTATTAACCTCGTAACCAGCCTTACTGAGTTCCCTGCCAGACAAACATTTTTATAGCTCTACGAATTATGGCTTCTTGTAGGATGGTTTTGTTGTCATGGCTTTGAGGTAACAGAATATAGTGGCGGCAGCCATGGCTTCGTTGGTACAGGCAAAGGGAAAGGTGGCTACAACCATCTTGCAGGGTGCCATTCCCACAAGATGTGTATCCGTCCATCCGCCTAAGCGGCTTGCTTGCTCCCAAATGGCGGAATCTTGGACGTTAGCCCACATACAATAATCTGTGAAAAGTGGTCATTCCCCCTAGCACCAAGACACTGCCCCTAAGAAGCTTGCTTCGGTACCTGAGCCATGGTGGCTCCTTTCCTCGCCAGTGTAAGGGTGTCATCTGACGCTCTTGGCTATGTGATTTCAATTAGGTGGATTCAACACCTGCCTTCACCGTGGTGCTTAGGAAAGAGAATAGGGGCACGCTATCAACGAAGATAATCCACACGGAGTTGAGAAAAAAAGAAACAACACAATCTTGGTGTATAGAAACGATTTGAATAAACGGAGTGTCTACACTGCCGTCCGACAGCAGTCTAGCTGATCGTTGCAGGCATGGATAGTGTGCTGTCCGAAGAAATTCCAATATTTAGGACCAGGCTAGCACCGGCCCAAGAGTCTGCCGTTCTAGTGTAGAGGATCCGTCTTAGCTCATTGATCCTAGAATTGGTGGTTCGAGACCGACTTTTGCCTTGGTTGTTTTCTTTTTCGTTAGTTATTTGAACTGTAATTTTTGTGCCTTAGGTTAGTTTTGGTGTTTTAAATGATTTCTTTTTGTGCGTTAGCTTAGCTTGTTTTACGTTTAGGCTAGGTTGCCTAGCTTTAGGTTATCTAGATCGATGTACTGCCAGACCCGGCAATTCTGTCATATAACGCCGGTGGACGTCGATATAGTCGAGTGCATATAAAACCGTCGGATGGCACTCTAGACACGGTATTGAATAAATATGAAGTTGTGCTGCTGTGGGCGCGCTCACCCGCCTAGATGATGTCGCTGTCGCTAGACCATGGCAACGGGGACGCGTGTTCTGTGACTGGTGTGCACGGGGTGCGGTTGTTTTTAGACCCGAAAGGGTATGGACACTCGCAACGGGCGCGTTGATATCCACGCACGCTGTAGGACGGTGCGGGAAAAATAAATGTGCTGCTGTGCTGTCGTTTCCCTGCCTAGGTGAAGCACAAAGAGGCGGAAATACCTTCGAGTCGATCTCGGCCGGAATGCGGGAGAAAAATCTCGGATAGCTCCCAAGGCGACTGCGAAGGCAGCGGACCAAGACAGTGATTGAGCGCCGTGCGCGCTTTCTTATACCCTCCGCCTTTACGTGGTGGAAAGGCAGAGCTGACAGCTGGTTCGGGGAAGTGGTGGCTGGCCTGTGGTTGCGCGGCTCGCGCAAATACGACGCCTTCCCCGGGCGCGTCGTAAAAAGTATGGACTTGCCTTTTAAGGACGGTCCTTGCTCGAACGTGCGGTGCGACGTGCATCTGCTCTTACGGGAGTCGGGTCATGCCGTCGGCGGCCGGTATCAATGTCGGTACGCCACGACTGGAATTGACGCACAGGTAGTTTGGAAGTCCGAATACGGCTGCATGCCATGCCTCTTTTACCGTAACACAAGTGTTTTTTTCTCGAATGAATTCGAAACCATTGCTGTCTCCTTAGCCAACAAACTTGGTTACACCAAGCTGGACTTGACGCTTTCATACGGAAAGGTTCCAGGATTTGCGAAATAGTTGCACATTATCTGTACATGTTGCGCTGGAACCCGGTGACTGCAATACTTACCAAAGTTTATTTTGATGAAACACCATTCTCGGTCGAAAGGCCGGTTTGGGGCCCAGTACTGCACAGGAAGCATACACAGCCCTGTATAAAACTATAACACATAGAGTTGTATTCGACTTGTTACTGCCAAGCGCATTTATCATGTTACGCGAGATAACAAAACCTTCAGATCAGTGAGGACAACAAGATGTCAAGCTGTGTCACGCACATTTTCAAAATCGAAGAATATGGTGAGGAAGTACTCCTTACGTAAGGAAGCATAAATTATGTAGTGAAGCATAAATGTAGGGATAGAAGTTCATTGTTGGTGGGTCGCCCTAGCTGCAGGCATGCCTACCAGCTCTCAAGGAGACCATTGCACCATCAAAACTACACATGTGTTTTAGTGATCAGCTTCTCATGGAATTTGCACTAGAGCTAGGTACGGGGAGAGGCTATAGGAGGCAAAAGAAGACGGACCCTTCCCTCCTGTGTAAAACGACTACAAAGGCTTCCCTTTGTATAAGTGTACGTTGGTTTCAGGTGTGTCTTCATGTCAATGTTATATAATTGTGTGTTGCCTTCCCGAAATGTTAGCGGGTACTTGCAGTCAGAGCAGAACACAGCTCGCGCAGATAAAACTAGGGGTTATTAGATGCCGTCGACTTATTGTTTTCGTATAAAGGATTCGTTTTAGTTGATACTTGGTATTGGGTGAAGGTATTTGTTTATTGTACGGAAGTGAACACGTGTTGGAAGTGTTGTGCAAGTTTGTTAGCCTTGTCTTCAACGTAGTCTCTGTTGGGCTAACCACCACAATGCCGATTCTTTTATTTCTTTTGCTCCTTTTCACCCTCTCTAAAATAAAATTACAAACTTGGCAGCAATACCCGTTCCAGATCCGCTATGGCAGGATTGCAGCCAAAAAAATAACTGAGCACGGGTCATATTTTATATATGCTTTTTTCTGAGGAGGCAATTATTGCAATGCAAAGATACATTAACACACAAATTGATTTGCATTCGTGCAGCTCACAGCAGTTTGGCATGTTAGTACTCCCCATGGTAACTAACGTACGCAGGCGTACGAATTGCGTTTACAAACATACACTATACCAAGATACCATCGAGCATGCCAATAGGACACGACACTGGTCAACTATCCTGCGATGCCCCGAAAGAGGCACGTGAAAACGTATTTGAATCATGAACGGCACACACAGCTTCACAACATGAACGAAGAATCAATGTACAAAGGAGCAGCCCCTGCAAGAACCCCGCAACGCAAGACGGTGAAGTAACAGCTACCCCACGAACGGCAAGAAGCATGTGGAATAACAAAAGTTGAAACGATCAATAGCCCAGGCTTTCCCTCACGGCTTCGCTCAAATATCGTAAAGAGCGGCAGATATAACTGGCCGAGCAAACAGACTGCGAGTATTTGAAGTTCAGAATCCAGGAAGCTACATGTCTGGAATGGCATTACTAACGTGTTCTACCACTCCTAAGAACATTTTCACCATTTCAGCCTTATCTTGAACGTGACGGACATGATGAGGTTCAAGTGGGAGGCGGACAACACGTATGATGGGGACACACGTGGAACTGGTTGGGGCAATCTGCGAGATAGTGACGTATGAAAGCAGGTCTGTGACCGCTCGAGCACGTGTTATTGTATAGCAGTTCAAGGCGGTGGAAATAACAAGAAAGCTGTGCATGTGCGCTAATATATTTTGTGAGTTTTTTTGGAGATGAAAGTCCGAGGGTAATGCCAGAAAGTTTGATACGCGTAGGTTCACCTATCGTTCACAACGCAGCTACTCTAACCAATCTGCCCTGAAAACACATGCTCTTCGTATTTGCTTGGATGTACGCGCCTAAACTTCTTACCCCACATTGCCGCACAGTAACAAGATTGCCTGATCCTTGCCCCAAACCCCGGTGTGGCAATGAGCGTGGAAGATGGAGTCAGGAATGCAAGAATTCAGTTAATCTTACATGGCTTGAATTTCATTATTAATTTTTGAGGGGTCTAAGGGATATCTGAAGCAAAATGGACGAAAAGATTTTCGGGTAAATAAAGTAAGTACAGGAGGGATTGTTGGGGTTGAGGCAGAGAAACTAACTGTGTAAAGCAGTAGTGTTTGCGCCGTATTAGCTTGTCGGTTGCAAAGTTAGATATGTTTGCGTCACCAGAACTAAATCCGGCGAACTGAACATAACAAACCCAGACAGAGCAGATGGCGGACAAAAGCGACTTTTCAAAGAGCAGCGTCAGAAGAGTTTTGCCTGATAAAACGGCCAGTGGACATTTCCAAGGCCGCCGAAGGGGCACTTAAGCCCGTAGAGTGGCAAGTTCAGAGGACTTGGCCAAGAATTGGTTGGTGCTTCCCGAGCAGTTTCTTGAGTTGCGTTTGGAACCTTTGTTTAGCTGGCTGGAATTTTCAGCTGGGTATATAATGCGCGGCGTAGTGATTTTTGCAGACCTTAAGTGTATAGTTTTTTTTTTAAATTGGTAGGAAAGTGTGGACATTTATGCAAATGTATTACGATTTCATATTGCTGTGTATAACATTTTGTGGAAAGGTGAACTCTCTCGGCCTTAACCTATACAGATTAGTGTGGCTAGGAAGTTGTCTCTACCTGATTCATTCGTGCCCACGTCCACTCTTGAAGTGGAATGGAATTGCAGATCTTGTAGCTAATTTAGGTGTGAGAATGTGTCCGCCCTTTATTATGCTATCAAGGCTGTTTCTTGGAAAAAATACGTGTTTCCAATGACGTCAAGAATTTTTAATCAGGCGAACCCGGTCATTTACTTGTGAAATGAAGTCCGAAGGCTTTGTGGATATACAGAGCGCCTATTGGAATGATGTTTCGGGCTGTTTCTATGGAATACATGCCACCAATGACTTTAGGAATTCTTCAATTAGGCAACCTCGGTTATTTCCTTTGGAAAAGTCTCAAAGAATTACGTTTTCGTGCTGCTGACATACCACAGCCTCCAATTCGGAGGTAAATGCAGCATACCGTTAAGTTGAAATGCAGGTTGCCCTTAACAACGTGTGACACAATGTATTGCAAATCACAACAGTTGACGCGAGAGTGTTCATGTCCACATGCAGACGAGCCGCGGTTCTCGAGATCAGTTATACGGTAGCCACTTCTTTGTGCGTCGGTGTCAGCCTTTTTTTTACACCCCAACATACAGGACCGCGAAAAATTGATGAAATATTGCAAGGAGGAATATGCAGGGGAAAAGTGTAGACTATGTGCGAAGGGGGTATGCCGAGGCTGTGCGAGATATTATCACCTGCGGCGAAGTGGTACAGGATAACAGAGATAACGAAGAGAACGAAGAACTAGGCGATAACACACCGAATGGAGATATAGGTGAGAGAAATGCGGATGTTTGATAGCATGGCGAAAACGCGAGATCTTCTTCCCGCTTCGAATCGATGGTCGCATACCAAGAAGATTACATAAAATCACCCCCGCCATTTTTAAGCACTAGCGAAATACAAAACATGCAAGATTACTAATACCGTGTGTCAATTGAACCCACATTACACTTGGTTGGCTGGCAAGCAACATGTCCCACACATCATTTATGATTTTAAGGCGGCGTGAGCAAGTTCATTTTGGTATATTATGTTTTCAGTTACGTAATACTCAGGAGGATCATTCCAAGGAAAACGTCGCAGAGAATTCCTCCGACCAACTTTCTTGACTCTATAAGAATTTGATCCTTTCTTCACTATTCATTCTTCAAGTGAAATATTGGCGACAAAAAAAAGCAGCTTTTTGAAAATCGCAACTGTGTCGAAAACTTCCGTTGCGAACAAAAATCTCAAACATAAAATTATAAAGGGAGACAATGCAACATACCCCACCTAATAGAACAAGAAGCACGTTTTTTTTAATGTGTTGGCAGTTGCTTGCGTGGGTAAAAATGGGCTCAATATGAAGCCGAGCTTAAAAATAAAAGCCAAGTGGCACTACCCCGAAAATTGTACACATTTTATATTGCTACTGAAGCATTTTTGGAGTAAATAAAACTGAAAATTTTTATGTATTGTTTCCGGTAAGTGCCGAATAAAAATATAGGAGCCTCCAAAATTATTATTTTCCGCGCGGTAAAAATACAGACGTCAATTTACAAACATGCCTATGTTCCGATGCCTGACGCCTCAGCTTGAAATGGGGCAGGGCCACTGTCGTGTGGTGAAGGCAGTCCGAAATGACGGGAAGTGATTTTGTTCCGAGGTCCGGGGAATTCGTAACATTAGCGTGATGAAATTGTTGTCTAGGGCTTGCGACTAGCTTCGCTCAAACGCTACAGCCACTTGAGAAGGGCGTAATAGAGGGTGACGAACGTTTATGTAGACGTGACAGCTCACGAAACAGACGTGACATCGACGAGCAGCAGAAGATACTCTCTCCAAAAATGGAAAGTTCTGCAAGGGTAACAAAGATATAAAATTAGTACGCAGTTCACTCTAAACACCAGCCTGTGATAGGTTGGTGTCGCACGTGGTAGGGCACACTCACTGTGAAGGCGTCGGCCAGTTTCGGTTCTCGGCAACTGTCAGTAGATCGGCACCGGGTACCATCACGTCCCCAATTCGACGCCGGCGATTTATTGCATGGTCGACGACGCAGAGCACGGCTGTGTCTGCAGCCTTGATGGAGCTACGGCAGTCCTCACGACAGCCTTGGGAGATCAATAGGTACCGTCTCTTGCAGGCAATCTAAGAACGACGGCTGCTTCGGAACCTTCGCTACGTAGGCCTGACGGCTTTTCTTTTTGCCGCTTACCCATTAGTAGCGACGGTCCATGGTGTGTCATCTCATATCGTCTTGAAAATCTTACTATTCGTCGACGCCTTGCGCAACACACACAACAGCACTCTCCTCTATCTCATGAAACCGCTCCCCATTTAGGAAGTTGTTGGGGACCCACAACACACATTAAAAAAAATTGCCCCATAAGATGAGCAATCTGCAATCAAGTTTCTTCTTCCAAATGAGATTGACTTAAGCCTGCAAGTTCGTTCTTAGGCAGTTCCTTGATTTCCATTTCAATACCATTCATAAAGCCTAAACGAGATGCATGCACCAGAAGCTCTGCTGTAGGGAAGTGAGATGGACTTCGTGATGCGGCCGCGTCCTCCACCTTAATATGCCGTGCCGTTGCGTCTGCAACCAAAGCTAGTTCAGCAGCTTTTCTGTTTATAAACTCCTGTAGAGCTGCCAACTGTTGCCTTAGCATTTTGTTCCCCTTTCCTGCGCTTTCTTCCAGCTTCATACTCTGCTCCCGCTCTGCGTTCAATTGAGTACATCCAACATCAACCCACCTCCGCAGTTCTGCTCCCTTAAATCCTGATTTATTTCATTCAGCAACTGGCCTTTCCACCTCTTTATTTCCCCTATCGAAATCTTAAATTTGCCAGTCTCTTTCGCTCTTTAAATCCTCCGTGTCCAAGGTGTTAGCATACCGTAATGTTCGCATTCAGACTCTTGTAGCTTCTCAAAGTCAATGCTATCGAATTGGCGCCGCAAATCTCGACTGCTAGCTGTTTTCCTCTTTCAAACGGTAGGGAAAAGGTCCTGTCACGGACGCCAGTGATAGTGTTGGTGGCTAGGTCGTACGTGGTAGGGCACACTCTCGTCGGAGGCCCAGGCCAGTCCCGGTTTTGGGCGGCTGTTGGTAGATCGGCGCAAGCGAACATCGCGCCGAAAAGACGAGTCTGGCGATTTAAAATACGACTGTCATTAAAGCCCTGATGGGTCTTCGGGCGTCCTCTTTCAGAGAGCCTCCGAACGACGGCTACTTTGAATCCGCCCTTGCTTAATGACCAGCCACGATCTATTCTTTTTCTTCCTTATGTTGCATACCCACTAATAGTGATTGTCCAGGGTTCGCCATCTTATCTCTTTTTAAATATCTTCCTTTTTGTTGAAGCCTTGTCTGCCGCACGCACAAGCACTGTGCTCTACTTTATCTTAGTTTGTATGCCATGAATGACTGTGTCCTGTCTTGAGTATATACCCAGTTGTACGATTGTGGAGCATCTTGCAAAACAACTCATTCTCTGGGTAAATTTGTAGCCCCATCGATTAAATTGGTCGACGGGTGGTGTCAGCCAGCCTTCTGTTCTTTTACATAAAAAAGACATCTTATGTGGGCATAGGGTGAAAACAGTTATATTCTGTACCACTGGTGTCAGCCGCTAATGTGTTTTCTTCTCTCGCTTTTTTTCACGAATTCTACCGTGAGGACAAGGCCTATGCATAATATTGTGTGCTATTTTTTTCAATAATATTGATTGAAAGTCATCGCTTGTTTTTGTCCCTCCCGGTTTGTGTTTTCGTACAGTTTGTGCTGTTACCCATTATGAAGCAGTACCAGCTAGTGCAGCTTCTAACACCCCTGCCTAAAAACTGTTCAAAATTTGGAAGAACATTATTTTCTCTATTATGCAGCTAACACCTGCAATTCAGTTTTCAACAATAGAATCTTCAACTTTGTTCATATCTAAAGCGCTGTAACAATGCTCACAACGGCAACTTTTCCTTGCTGATCCTATATCCGGTTGCTGACATCAGTTCTTGTGGAATTTGGCTCAAGCCTGGGACATGAATCATACGTTAAAAGTTTTGGCTCTTCATTCGGGCGCAAACTATGTGTACCCCTTCCGCGGGCCAAAACGCTGTTGTGGGTTGAACTGCGACCGAGAGATTCAACACTATGGAAAAATCGTTTCATAAAGCCAAGCTTTGCTGCTATCACCCAGCAGTGTTGACGCGCAAGCGCCAGTTCACCTTCTTATTACTGCAGACACACGTCCAGCATTACACCCCTTACAGGGCATCTCAGCACTACCAGGGCGCAGTTTTGGTGCTGGCCACAAAGCACCATTTTCATATTCTACTCAACTGAGCGACGCGGCGGCCACAGCAGGTGCGGCTGCATAGCTTATAGGCAGCCGACTAACGCCGCAGCCTTTGATGCATGCGCCACTGTGTCGTCTAGAGCTAAGTGACTCGTCTTGCGCCCAGCGAAGAGAAATGGCGCGGTCGCCATGAATGAATGCGAGGCCGGCCTTCCTTCTGTGAGCGTTGCACGATACACAATGGCTCTGAGCCCTGGTCGGCAATCCAGGTACATCAATCATTAAAAATAAAAACGAGACTCAACCAAACTAAGCGAAGCTTCGCTTTTCATATCCAAGGTAAGGAGAGCTAAGCCACAGCCATTTTTTTCAGTGGTCCTACGATCCTTTCGGATTGAGCAAGAGAAAATGCTTTCAGCGGCGTATCTTACGTGTTTTCTTTGGGTGATAGTGTGAAACAGAATCATCATTAAAATATATTGACAATTTCTCTTCGTCGCTGATAAATGGCGTCGTATTCTTTCTGGAGGTGTGCAATAACCCTGTCTTCATTTTATTCCACATATCCTTCCGCGCCCCTCTCTCCGGAGTGTGCAGCCATGTCGTGATTTGTTAACAAAAGCAGTATGTCCAACCAAGTGACCTATGCACTCATACTTCAGTGAACTATGTGAAAGAGCTACAGAACATTCTGCTGTGTCACTGCGAAAGGCCTCAGAGTGCATGTGATGCTGCATTTACAAAGCCGGCAGCAACGTAAGGAGCCAACAAAGCATGCGCTGGGTTGACCGGCGCTCACTCCCAAACTCTTCGCATCCGTGCAGAAAACAACGTTGCACCGAAACGGACTTGGGGTCCCCAGTTTGAAGTCAAGGTGGGCGCTCAATATAACAATTATTTTCCCACTTGAAATAAAAAGTGCTTCCAATAAAGCTTCTCAAATAGATTCCCGTGTTACATCGTTTGAAATGAGCCTAAGCGTTAATTTTTACGTAGAGCGCAACTCAGCGCGATACGCGATGGAATATCATCCATCTTGCACATTTTTCAAAGTTTGTCTTTACTACTCTCACCCTAACCGCTTCCCGGCTCTCATATCATTCTTCCGCACTTACGGTGTACAATATAAACAATTATTTCAGATGCAGTGTCTTTAAAAATGCTTTCCTGCTGTAAAATTGGTACAAAATTGTCTGATGCACCACTTCGCTTAACCGCTAATCTTCTTTTGAGACGCCCAGGCAATTTGTCAATACAGTGTATGTAGGGAACACGCCTTGTTTTTCTTTTACGTGGATATATTTCACGCTGCTCCCTATATTATCTTATTTTTCGGGACATTTTTCGCTGTGCTGGTATTTGTCAAAGCACCGGTTTTTGTATTGCTTTTGGAGACAATTTTTTTTCTGAAAAACTTAAGCAACCGGCCTGGTAACCATACAGGGTGGCCATGGGCCCAAGATTGACAAGGCCTGAAATGGCAATCGTTGAAGACTGCTACAAACGGTCTTCAACATCTTTACCCAGCTCGTACCAGGTAATTTCAAGGTCTCACAACCCGCGATGGCCCTAATGCCGTCCCCCTCAAGGGCGGTAAAAGTCGCGCCACCGATCATCTCATGACATTGATATCCGCCAGCTGCTAGGATATGCCAGTTATGCCCTAACCGGGATCTAAAGCTGAACAACTGAAAGCCGTCAAAGTGCACCGAGCAATTTAGGACATCGCGCCTTCATTTTATGCTCTTGCGCGTCCCGCGGTCCAGAGACCAGGAGTTTCCCGCCTGATGAAACAGCCGGGCCTTCCTCACATACGTATTTATCGCTTCGATGAGGCGGTGCACACGCACGAACAGTCCTGCACTCCTGTATTATCGTAAGCGTGCTCGCGCGTCTTCGCGTTTGTACTTTCCTGTTTGATTTGGGCGGCGACATTGTCGTTCAGTTGAAGCCGTTGCAAAATGAGAGAGTCTTCATAGACCAGGGGAAGAGTCCCGAAGTTGTATTCAATTGATTTTATAGTGATAAATTTACTTCGTGTTGCCGTTGCGAAACCTTTTTGTTTTATTAAACTATCGCTAGACTCTTTGATTGCATTGAAATAAAATAATGGTCATTCTTTCCTTCTTGTGCTCATACTTGCACTGCGATGAGCGGGAGGTTATAGGGGATGTCGGTTTGCGGAACTGCGCTATATTTTCTTTTCAAAATGATGAGGAACAGTACACATCAGTAGCGCCATAATAAAAGAGCGCAACAGACCAAAAAAAAAAAAGTAACTGTGTTACAGTTTTCCCCGAGGGGAAGAATGTGAAAGTGCGAATGCACGAGTTGAATTTGCGTGGTTCGGTAATGTTCGCGAAAGAGAGATCACACACACACACACACAACTACAAAAAAATAAAGATGCATTTATTCACAGACACCTATTTGTGTTGTCGTTGTACTTGATTGCTAGAGCGGATCTCAGCTTTGAAATTTCGTGTCAGTACTCCTTTAAGCGGGTGCATTAGCCCTTCTCACGCCCAATTCCTGGCCAATCCCCCACGTGGGTATGTGCCATGTCAGCGGCAAGACAGCGCGCGCCCATCTCCCCCCGTTGCCAAGGAAGACGAGGAGATTCCTGGCCAATCCCCCATGTGGGTATGTGACATATCAGCGGCCAGGCAGCGCGCGCCCATCTCCCCCCGTTGCCAAGGAAGATGAGGAGCGCGCGCACCCGCAGCTGTTGCTATGCGGACGGCGGCGGGCGCTTCAGGCTCGCTTAAGAAGCGCATTCGCACTTAAAAAGACGGCCTACTCTCGCCTATCGGAGAACCCCATGATAACTGAAGTGGCTTGGGCCTTCACCGACCAGGCCTGATGGCAGCAGAATCCTGCAGGGAGAGGTTTACCACCGACCGACACGTGGTTACCCATACATGTTGGGATACCTTAAACACCCAGCAGCAGGAAAAATGAGCCTGGCCGGATGGCATAGAGTGGCATAGAACCATCGCAAAAATAGGGTTCACCAAACCAGTGTTGTCGAAACGCTGCTTCCCGACGCTTTAATCCAGTGCATGTAAACAGTGTGGAAACAAGCAGGAACTCGAAAAGATTATGTAGGTTTTTCCCAGAACAGAAAAAGAAACCGGAGGCACAAGCGTCAGATTTTATCGTAAATATTGGGGGCATCATGCAGTGTGAGACATCGCGTGCCAACCATTTGGCTAAGAACAGGTATGACTGGTCTAGGTGACCAAATCCACTTATAGGGAAGACCTGGCTGCCAACTGAAGTCAGAGCCTTCTCCAAATAATTTCCTTCTCTGACTTCCAACGATTGCAAAATAAATGTCGTTTTCTCATTCTCTAGTGGCTGTTTAAGTCTCCCGAACTTCTTATGCCAGTACCCTTGGGATTTCCTTTATTTTCATCACATAAGCCTCGTCGCGGACATAAAAATGGAATCATTGCTGATAGTGATTTGTTTTTTTTTCACTCGTCTCCGAATTCTATTAACTTAGCTTAGTCGCAATTCCAAAAAGAGGAAGTGAAGTTTTAAAATTCCAAATGTAGGGTGGTTTAGCCACGTGCGCTCCTCGATATGCTACTCGGCAGGAAGGACAATGCGGAAGATAAATAAGATTAGTAATAGTGGTTGTAGAGGAAGGAGAAAACAAATATTGTATAGGCATGGGGGGCTACTAGGTAGAACTTGGACTAACCGCTATCAAGGGCCCTGTAATGACGCAGGAGCAACGTTACCTTCAAGGCGAACAAACAACCATCCAGGATATTCCCACAGTGCAACGATTTTGCTACCTGTATTGGGTAAGGGTTGCGACGTTTCATCTGGAGTAAATGTAACCTTGCGAAGGTGTGACCAGAGTGCTTCAATAAGGCGAGTTCAACGGTTTCTGGGGAAACACAATTGTCGCAGTGCTGAGTTAAACTCTGGCATATACTATTGCAGTGAAGATTTGTTAATGACGTGTTAAGTTGTAATATGTACAAGCAGTGACTGCTGAGCTAGTTGGTATCGCATTTGTTGATAGTAGCTCACTTACACACGACCAAGCACACCGCTGACTGCAGGATCAGGAGTTGTGATTTTTGCGGCGAGCACCGCAGACCCGTGCTCGATAGCGCGGTCTCTACGGCACCCACCTCTTCTTGGAGGTAGGCCTCGATCTCCCCGTCGCTGCCGCCGGTGACCCCAATCGTGACGTCGTCGGCGTACAGGCAGTGCCGGACCCCCGGGCTCAGTGCCTCGAGGCGTTTGGCGACCTCGATCATTACGATGTTGAAGAGAAACGGTGAGATGACCGAGCCCTGCGGGGTTCCGACACTGCCCAGTCGTCGCTCCTCCAACTTCTTGCCTCCCAGCTCCAGCCGGGCCGTACGGTCCGTCAGGAACGCTCGAAAGTAGTTGTAAGACCTCTCGCCCAGGCCTAGGCGGGAGATCTGCTCCAGGATTGCAGAATGCTTCACGTTGTCAAAGGCCCCCTGGAGGTCCAGGCCCAGGATGGCCCGGTTGTCCCTGCTGGGTAGCCCTCCCGGGGAATCCAGGACTTCTCGTTGCAGTAGCAGCATGGCGTCGTGGGTGCCCAGACGAGCCCGGAAACCGAGCATCGTGTCCGGATAGACGCCGTGCCGTTCCATGTAGTCGTTCCACCGGGTATTGAGGACTTGCTCCAGCACCTTACCCACGCAGGACGTGAGCGAGATGGGACGCAGGCCCTCTATCCCCGGTGGCTTGTTGGGCTTGGGTAGGAGGATGGTCTTCGACGTCTTCCAAGCCTTCGGTAGAGTGCCGGTCCGCCAGCACTCGTTGAAGTATTTCGTTAGTGCCGCCATCGATGAGTCGCTCAGGTTGCGGAGCGTCTTGTTGGAGATCTTGTCCGGACCAGCGGCCGAGCGAACGTTGAGGTTCTGCGTCGCTAGCCGGACTTCCCATTCTTCGATGTCTTTATCTAGGTGGGCGTTAGGTTGCCTGCCGTAGTCTCGATGCTGCTCTTTGCTCGTCTCCGGGAGGTACCGGTCGTTGAGCTGCTTGTACATTTCCTCTTCCCCCATGTGGCGAGCCGTAGTGTGGAGAATCTGTGCCATGCGGGTATGCTGGAACTCCCTGCTCTTGGTTTCGTCCATGAGCTGTTTGAGAATCTTCCATGGACCGCTGCGGTGCAGTTGACCGTCGATCTGATTGCACAGGGCAAACCACTGCTGGTTGCAGAGCCGCCTGCTGTGTCGCTCGATTTCTTTGCCTAGCTCGGCGATCTTCTTGCGCCACTTTCTGTTATGTCGTTGTCTTCGCCATCTTCGCTGCAGCGATCTTCTAGCGTCCAATAGATGGGCCAGTCGTGATTCCATCGTGCTGATGTCCTCGGTGGCCTACACTTCTCTCGTTGCTTTGTCCGTGGCTTCCCTGAGTTTCTCTGACTATTCTTCGACGTTGGTGATTACGCCCGGGTCGACCTTTCTAAACTCGTCCCAGTCTACGATCTTATGTTTCTTGATCTTGCCGGGGTCGCCGTTGGTGTGGGCTAACGGGATTTCTATCTCTAGAATATGGTGGTCGCTACCGAGGTTGATCACGGTGTTTCTCCACCTCGCGGTGCCGCCCTCGGGTAGGAGCGCGAAAGCCAGGTCGGGGTTCGTGTCCCTGGCCGTGGAGGTACCGATTCTGGACGGTTGTGCCGGGTTCGATAGCAGCGTGAATCCGGTTTCTGCGGCGTCTTCGAGTAGGTCTCTGCCCTTCGCCGTCGTGACTGTATATCCCAGCTCTTCGTGCTGAGAATTGAAGTCCCCGCCAATTAGTGCTATGGCATCCCCCATTTTACCCATTTCTTTCCCGGCCATTTGTCTGGCGGTTCTGATTTTACTGAAGAGGGCTTTGAACTTTTGCCCGCTGTGTCTCGGATTGCTGTAAATGTTAGCTAGGAGAAGCGACGTGGCCACTTTCCCCTTTCTGCTTCCCCGCGATCTTTTGCGTCCTATGAAAGCGAGTTTCTTTACGCACATTTCGATTGCGGTGTCCCTGCTACCAAGGAACTGTTGGTGTTTGGTGAACGCTAACACTTTCCTGATTAGCGTGCACACCCCCTGTGCCGCACCTTTCCCGCATGTTCGGGCTGATGGTGGGCTATCATGCGTTCTATATCCCACGAGTCTCGGGGCCTCTTCCAAGTGCGTCTCTTGGATGGCGATCACATTGGGCCTTTTCTCCGGCTCCAACGCTCTTATGTGCTGCTGTAGGACAGCTTTGCGGCATCTGAAACCGTTTGCGTTCCAGTGCCATACTCTGATCGTATTATTGCTGTCCATCTTGGGGCTTGTGATTACATTGTTGTTGTTGCAGCATGTTCGCGAACTGCTGTATCATCTGCTTTTGGAGCTGCTCCATTAGTTGAGCTATTTGCTGTTGCATGAGTTGCGAGCATCTTTGGACGATTCTCTGCTCCATTGCCTCTAGGTTCCTGTCCCATTTCTTGTACGTATTCCCGAGTCTCGAAAGCCTGTTACTGAGGCCCGCATAGCCCACGGGTTTCGGCGTTTTCTCCTTCCCCTCGGGCCCGGTTGCCGTTGACAGCGTGTCGTCATCGTACTCCCCCTCCTCGACTTCGCTCTCGCTGCCGTCTTCGTCTTCGGATTGCAGTTCGATCCCTCTGGCTGCCACAAAGGCTGCCTCTCTGGATTGAGGTCTGTTTCTAGCTGTTTGCGTTGTGCTTTGGCAGGAGCTGCTCGTTGCTTGCGGCTCCGCTCCCGTTTCCTCGACGGTGCTTTCCGTCGCCATCTTCTCTTCGGTTTCTTGTATCCGCCGATCCTTTCGCACGCCACCATTTTGGAAGTTTCTGATGATGGCGTCCTGTCCTGTCCTGATGATGGCGTCCTGTTTGGCGATGTGCTCGCGTTGTTGCTTGATGGTGAGTTGTAGGGCTGTCACAACCGTCTGCAGGTTTGGGATTTCTTTCTGCGCACTCTTTATCATCGCTTTCATTTCGCGAGTTTCTGCTTTGCATTGTTCCGTGCGGTTGCTCTCGCCGCCGCCTCTCTCTTCGTTCCTGCCTGGCTCCCTGCCCGTTGTCTTGGCAACGCTCTGTGGCTCGGGTTTCGCTGGCGCCGGCCTGGCTGTGACGTCAGACTTGCTTACCGGTTCCCGTCTATTCTTGGAAACCGATCGGCGCCCCGATGCGGACCTTCGGCTCGATTTCGAGTGTTTTCTGTGCTCCTTGCCGAACTTTCTGTGCGAGAAAGTTCGGCAAGGAACTCGAACTTTCTGTGCGAGAAAGTCGTCTTTTCTAGAAGGCCTGGCCGCCGGGCGGGAAGCCGGCGCCATCTTGCTCGGCGCCATCTTTCCCGGCGCCATCTTGCCTTCTATAGTTCCGTTTTTCTGTTTTGCCGCCATCCGCTTCTTTATTTGCGGTTGCATCTTAAATTTGTTTTTACAGCTTCCCGCTCCTGTGACGTGGGAGCCGCCGCATAGTTTGCATCTTGGTTTGCAATGGTTTACGTGCTCCTCGTCGGGATTTTTCCGCCCGCAAGCGAAGCACACCTTCACGTTGGGTGTCGGGCATACATCTCTCCTATGCCCGATCTGCCCGACGTTTCGAAGCCGGCTCGGCTTCTTCTTCAGGGGTGACAGTGGCCACGCTGCAGCTCCATCTTATAGTCTCACATTTGCTGGCCTCGCAGAAAGCCCCTCGCTGCGGCACGTAATCCGTGTGTGTACACCGAGGGGAGAGTGCCAAGCGAGCGATTAACATTCCCAGGTGTGCGTTGAATATGCCACGATTCGAGGAAAAGCCGCTTCCTCCAGTTCGTTTCCCTTTCGAGGATGGCCGTTTCAGAGAAGTCAATTTTGTGGTCGGCCATTTCACAGTGTTCGGCGACTGCGCTGCAAACTCTATTCTGCTTCCGGATGTCGTTCTTGTGTTGCCTAATCCTCTCGGGTTTTTGCCTTTTTGCATTGTATTGGTAGGAGCCTAATTAAATCTCAGTTCAATCACGAACTAGTACACCTCACAGACACCGGTTAGGTGGTAGTTTTTGTAGAAGACCTGCTTCCATAGCGACTGTCATAGACGCATTTTCTCTCGCAAAGAGACCGTTTAAGAACTTTTTTAACGCACAAAGAAGGAGCTAAACATCAGAGGTTTCTAACAACGAGCCTTCTCGTCGGCTTGACGGTGTCACGGAAAGGGCAGCTTCCCGATACCACCACCCAAGAGTCTCCAGTCTCAAGGGATCCGAGCCAAAATGTACTGCTTACTACCGAGCAACCGTTCGTTGATGGCCAGTGCCAAAAAATTCAATGGAGGTTATGGCTAAACGGCTACAAAAGATAGTCGTCGCTTTCCCAGTTGGCCAGCTTCAATCGACCAGATAATAAGAACGAAGTCAAGATTAAGTACTGTCCGCAGACTAAAGTAGGTTGAATCATTTCGACTTCCTGGCTTTCGTGCTCTGATCACCGCAAGCGCTGTTTGCGTTCAAAAAACAAAAAAGACTAATATCCAATAAAATATCTGATTCAATAATATTATAACCTGATACAAATTATAATTACAACTTTTTTCATGCAACAAAGAAACGGAATCGAAATTTTGAATTTTCTCTTCCTAAGGACAAGGAAGCGGAATGAAGCCCAACTAAAATAAGGTTAAAATGAATGAATGGGATTGTCCGTAGCAAGACGGAGAAGCACTTTCAATGAGATTTCTGCATCTGTTCGTTAGAATACACACGTTGAATTACATGGATCTACTTAAGAGCAGATTGGTGTTAATTTCTAATCAGAAGCACAAAACATTATTCGACTCTCCCCGTCCATCGTGATATCAAATGTACGGTATGAAAGGCGCCCACTTGCCATAATTACCAGTTTTACATGACCCTAATTATGCAGCTACCAATAACGCTTGTTGTTGTTATGATGGTTTTGTTTACAACGATGTGCCCCCCCCCCCACGGCTATGTAACCCATTTTCTAAACGAAGCTAGTGGGTACTTTTCCTTGTTTTGTATGATGCAGAAACTACCCTTTTATACAAATAGTGTTTTGCTTGTCATCACTGGACTAAAATGTTCTGTGATCGGGAATGTTCTCAATCCAATTCTACAGTTTTAATAAGAATGACGTGAGCAAATTACTGCTTGGAGGACCAACAGCGCGGTTTCATTCGCTCACATTCATCTATGGACTTCGTTTTTCTTTATACCCATTTCTGCGGTTTTGTATTCTCTGAGTTTTTTGTAGAGCACAGATTCTCTGCACTGAACATTTATTTCAACAGGAACCACGCTTTATTCATTATCTGGCAAAGGTACGCGTCCTCTACGTTGCCTATGCACTGTATACACCCGTACTTCTTCTGTCAAACGGCGGCCGATGTCTTACATAAAAAACAAGCTCCCACAGCTCCTTAAAATAATGGTTATATTTCATGCCACACCGAAAAATGCCCCACCCCAATGCTGGTTACGGGTGAATTAGTGCAGGTCTGCGCGTTGGCGGATCACGTGTGTGGGAGTTTAGTGAGACCATGTCGGATACCTTAGCTATGATTTCTAGTTCTATGTTTGCCAATGAACGTTTTAACTGACACACAGTCGTAGGC